>NC_053389.1:25658667-26258667 GCF_905171765.1 Bufo bufo | reverse complement strand
GGATTCGTAGAAAAGTTTGAACTGTTCAGCTATAGCTATTGAGGAGAAGATCAGGTGGACCTTGGGAAGGTTTGATAGATGTTACGTGTCTTGCCTGCAGTCTACGTTTGATTCGGCTAATCATAAATTTGGATGCCTTATTGCCATGGGCAAAGAATTTTTGTTGTGATGATAAGTAGTATTTTGCTGATCTTTCATTTAGAAGGTTATATTTTAATAATAATAATAATAAATTATATTCAAAGGCCATATATGTGAGGGCATTATATAGACGAATAGAGGTAGAGGAGGATGAGAAAAGGAAGATTCAACCATATACCCTTGTTTGTGGTGGAAGGGGTGCATGGGAATACAGTCTATTCACTACATTAAAAACAACACATGTAAAGTGCCTTTATGTTCATCAGCATTCCTCTGGTGGAGTCGAGAAGTCATGGTCAATCCAGGCCTTGTTCATTTTTTTTTGAGTTAACCTGTCAGCATTTTCAGTTGACAGGTGGATACGCTTATCTGGTATAATGCCACCAGCAGCACTAAATACACGCTCAGACAAAACGCTTGCGGCAGGGCAGGCCATCACCTCCAAAGCGTAGAGAGCAAGTTCGTGGCACGTGTCCAGCTTGGGCTCCCAGTAGTTGTAAGGCACTGAGGGATCATTGAGGACGCTGACACGGTCTGCTATGTACTCCACCATCTTCCAAAATTTTTCTCTCCTTGTGGCAGTAGGCCGCACATCAGGGTGAGGGTGCTGGCAAGGTGTCATGAAACTGTCCCAGGCTTTGGAGAGTGTTTCCCTGCCTCTGTTGGAACTGCTGTGTGTCCCCCTTGTCTCCACTCCTCGGTTGGCCAAGGAAGTACGGACTCTGCCGCCAGCGTTGTCAGATGGAACATTTTGGAGCAATTTTCCAAAAAGGATCTTTTGGAATTGCACCATTTTGCTTGTCCTTTCCACCAGAGGAATGAGAGATGAGAAGTTCTCTTTGTAGCAGGGGTCGAGAAGGGTGAACACTAGGTAATCCGTGTTATCTAAAATGCGTAAAACGCGAGGGTCGCGGGAAAGGCAGCCTAACATGAAGTCAGCCATGTGTGACAAAGTACCAACAGGCAAGACGTCGATGTCGACATCAGGATGACTCTCCATCTCCTCATCCTCCTCCTCTTCTGGCTATCCACGCTGAACAGATGGAATTAAAGTTCCATGGGTACTACCCTCTGTAGCAGAGGCAACTGTCTCCAGCTCCTCCTCCTCCTTCTCCTCCTCTTCATGGTCCAATTCGCACTGAGAAGATGAACTTTGGGTGGTCTGGCTATCACCCTGTGTAATGTCCTTCCCCATTTCCTCGTCTGCCACATTCAGAGCGTCATCCTTAATTGTGAGCAGCGATCGATTGAGTAGACACAGCAGTGGGATGATTACGCTGATAATAGCGTTATCGCCACTAACCATCTGTGTGGATTCATCAAAGTTTTTTAAAACATCACAGAGGTCTGACATCAATGCCCACTCCTCACTTGTCAATAGTGGCAGTTGACTCGAAATGTTGCAGCTGGTATTCCACAACTGCCCTCTGCTGCTCACAAAGCTTGGCCAACATGTGGAACGTAGAGTTCCAGCGCATGCTCACATCGCACAACAGTCGGTGAGCTGGAAGCCGCAAGCGCTGCTGCAGCGTTGACAGACCAGCTAAAGCTATGGACGACTTGCGGAAATGGGTACACACGCGATGCGCCTTTACTAGTAGCTCTGGCAAATTGGGGTAGGTTTTGATAAACCGCTGAACCACTAAGTTTAAGACGTGGGCTAGGCATGGGATGTGTGTCAGGTTGACGAGCTCCAAAGCCGCAACCAAGTTACGGCCATTGTCAGACACAACCATGCATGGTTGTAGGTTGAGTGGCGAAAGCCACAGCTTGGTTTAGCCCTTTATACCCTGTCAAAGCTCTGCGGCGGTGTGCTGTTTGTCCTCTAAGCAGATCAGCTTCAGCATGGCCTGTTGACGCTTACCCACAGCAGTGCTACACTGCTTCCAGCTAGCGACTGATGGCTGACTGGTGCTGGAGGTGGAAGTAGAGGAGGATGAGGCAGAGGAGGAGAAGTGGGGGTTGGAGCCAGTAACATAGCTACTGGAGGAGACCCTAATGGATGTATGGCCCGCAATCCTGGGCGTGGGTAGAACCTGTGCCATCCCAGGGTACGACTCACTCCCGGCCTCCACCACATTCACCCAGTGTGCGGTCAGGGAAATGTAGCGTCCCTGGCCACCAGCACTTGTCCATGTGTCCGTGGTTATGTGGACCTTCCCAGTAACTGTGTTGGTCAGGGCACAGGTGATGTTCTGGGACGCATGCTGGTTAGAGTTGAGCGAACACCTGGATGTTCGGGTTCGAGAAGTTCGGCCGAACTTCCCGGAAATGTTCGGGTTCGGGATCCGAACCCGACCCGAACTTCGTCCCGAACCCGGACCCCATTGAAGTCAATGGGGACACAAACTTTTGGGCACTAAAAAGGCTGTAAAACAGCCCAGGAAAGAGATAGAGGGCTGCAAAAGGCAGCAACATGTAGGTAAATCCCCTGCAAACAAATGTGGATAGGGAAATGAATTAAAATAAAAAATTAAAAAATAAAAATGAACCAATATCAATTGGACAGAGGTCCCATAGCAGAAAATCTGGCTTCACGTCAGCAGAGAATCAGTCTCTACATGCCATAGCAAAGAATCTGGCTTCATGTCAGCAGAGAATCAGTCTCTTCATGCCATAGCAGAGAATCTGGCTTCATATCAGTGCAGAATCAGTCTTCATGTCATAGCAGAGAATCAGGCTTCACGTCACCCACCACTGGAACAGGCCACTGTCACATATTTAGGCCCCGGCACCCAGACAGAGGAGAGAGGTCCCGTAACAGAGAATCTGGCCTTATGTCAGCACAGAATCTGTCTTCATGTCATAGCAGAGAATCAGGCTTCACGTCACCCACCACTGGAATAGGCCACTGTCACACATTTAGGCCCCGGCACCCAGGCACAGGAGAGAGGTCCCGTAACAGAGAATCTGGCCTTATGTCAGCGCAGAATCAGTCTTCATGTCATAGCAGAGAATCAGGCTTCACGTCACCACCCACTGGAACAGGCCACTGTCACACATTTAGGCCCCGGCACCCAGGCAGAGGAGAGAGGTCCCGTAACAGAGAATCTGGCCTTATGTCAGCACAGAATCAGTCTTCATGTCATAGCAGAGAATCAGGCTTCACGTCACCCACCACTGAAACAGGCCACTGTCACATATTTAGGCCCCGGCACCCAGACAGAGGAGAGAGGTCCCGTAACAGAGAATCTGGCCTTATGTCAGCGCAGAATCAGTCTTCATGTCATAGCAGAGAATCAGGCTTCACGTCACCCACCACTGGAACAGGCCACTGTCACATATTTAGGCCCAGGCACCCAGGCAGAGGAGAGAGGTCCCGTAACAGAGAATCTGGCATTATGTCAGCACAGAATCTGTCTTCATGTCATAGCAGAGAATCAGGCTTCACATCACCCACCACTGGAACAGGCCACTGTCACATATTTAGGCCCAGGCACCCAGGCAGAGGAGAGAGGTCCCGTAACAGAGAATCTGGCATTATGTCAGCACAGAATCTGTCTTCATGTCATAGCAGAGAATCAGGCTTCACATCACCCACCACTGGAACAGGCCACTGTCACATATTTAGGCCCAGGCACCCAGGCAGAGGAGAGAGGTCCCGTAACAGAGAATCTGGCCTTATGTCAGCGCAGAATCAGTCTTCATGTCATAGCAGAGAATCAGTCTCTTCATGCCATAGCAAAGAATCTGGCTTCATGTCAGCAGAGAATCAGTCTCTTCATGCCATAGCAGAGAATCTGGCTTCATGTCAGCGCAGAATCAGTCTTCATGTCATAGCAGAGAATCAGGCTTCACGTCACCCACCACTGGAACAGGCCACTGTCACATATTTAGGCCCCGGCACCCAGACAGAGGAGAGAGGTCCCGTAACAGAGAATCTGGCCTTATGTCAGCACAGAATCTGTCTTCATGTCATAGCAGAGAATCAGGCTTCACGTCACCCACCACTGGAACAGGCCACTGTCACACATTTAGGCCCCGGCACCCAGGCACAGGAGAGAGGTCCCGTAACAGAGAATCTGGCCTTATGTCAGCGCAGAATCAGTCTTCATGTCATAGCAGAGAATCAGGCTTCACGTCACCCACCACTGGAACAGGCCACTGTCACACATTTAGGCCCAGGCACCCAGGCAGAGGAGAGAGGTCCCGTAACAGAGAATCTGGCCTTATGTCAGCGCAGAATCAGTCTTCATGTCATAGCAGAGAATCAGGCTTCACGTCACCCACCACTGAAACAGGCCACTGTCACATATTTAGGCCCTGGCACCCAGACAGAGGAGAGAGGTCCCGTAACAGAGAATCTGGCCTTATGTCAGCGCAGAATCAGTCTTCATGTCATAGCAGAGAATCAGGCTTCACGTCACCCACCACTGGAACAGGCCACTGTCACATATTTAGGCCCAGGCACCCAGGCAGAGGAGAGAGGTCCCGTAACAGAGAATCTGGCATTATGTCAGCACAGAATCTGTCTTCATGTCATAGCAGAGAATCAGGCTTCACGTCACCCACCACTGGAACAGGCCACTGTCACATATTTAGGCCCAGGCACCCAGGCAGAGGAGAGAGGTCCCGTAACAGAGAATCTGGCCTTATGTCAGCGCAGAATCAGTCTTCATGTCATAGCAGAGAATCAGGCTTCACGTCACCCACCACTGGAACAGGCCACTGTCACACATTTAGGCCCCGGCACCCAGACAGAGGAGAGAGGTCCCGTAACAGAGAATCTGGCCTTATATCAGCGCAGAATCAGTCTTCATGTCATAGCAGAGAATCAGGCTTCACGTCACCCACCACTGGAACAGGCCACTGTCACATATTTAGGCCCAGGCACCCAGGCAGAGGAGAGAGGTCCCGTAACAGAGAATCTGGCCTTATGTCAGCACAGAATCTGTCTTCATGTCATAGCAGAGAATCAGGCTTCACGTCACCCACCACTGGAACAGGCCACTGTCACATATTTAGGCCCAGGCACCCAGGCAGAGGAGAGAGGTCCCGTAACAGAGAATCTGGCCTTATGTCAGCACAGAATCTGTCTTCATGTCATAGCAGAGAATCAGGCTTCACGTCACCCACCACTGGAACAGGCCACTGTCACATATTTAGGCCCCGGCACCCAGATAGAGGAGAGAGGTCCTGTAACAGAGAATCTGGCCTTATGTCAGCGCAGAATCTGTCTTCATGTCATAGCAGAGAATCAGGCTTCACGTCACCCACCACTGGAACAGGCCACTGTCACACATTTAGGCCCCGGCACCCAGACAGAGGAGAGGTTCATTCAACTTTGGGTTGCCCCGCAATATAATGGTAAAATGAAAATAAAAATAGTATTGAATGAGGAAGTGCCCTGGAGTAGAATAATATATTGTTAAGGGGAGGTAGTTAATATCTAATCTGCACAAGGGATGGATAGGTCCTGTGGGATCCATGCCTGGTTCATTTTTATGAACATCAGCTTGTCCACATTGGCTGTAGACAGGCGGCTGCGTTTGTCTGTAATGACGCCCCCTGCCGTGCTGAATACACGTTCAGACAAAACGCTGGCCGCCGGGCAGGCCAGCACCTCCAAGGCATAAAAGGCTAGCTCTGGCCACGTGGACAATTTGGAGATCCAGAAGTTGAATGGGGCCGAACCGTCAGTCAGTACGTGGAGGGGTGTGCACAGGTACTGTTCCACCATGTTAGTGAAATGTTGCCTCCTGCTAACACGTTCCGTATCAGGTGGTGGTGCAGTTAGCTGTGGCGTGGTGACAAAACTTTTCCACATCTCTGCCATGCTAACCCTGCCCTCAGAGGAGCTGGCCGTGACACAGCTGCGTTGGCGACCTCTTGCTCCTCCTCTGCCTTCGCCTTGGGCTTCCACTGGTTCCCCTGTGACATTTGGGAATGCTCTCAGTAGCGCGTCTACCAACGTGCGCTTGTACTCGCGCATGGGTGGCAACCCAGTAGACCGCACACGTTAAAATGTGGGCAACTCTGCTGTCGTTGCGCAGGCACTGCAGCATGTAGTCGCTCATGTGTGCCAGGCTGCCCAGAGGTAAGGACAAGCTGTCCTCTGTGGGAGGCGTATCGTCATCGTCCTGTGTTTCCTCCCAGCCACGCACCAGTGATGGGCCCGAGCTGCTTAGGGTGCCACCCCGCTGTGAACATGCATCATCCTCATCCTCCTCCACCTCCTCCTCATCCTCGTCCTCCTCGTCCTCCAGTAGTGGGCCCTGTCTGGCCACATTTGTACCTGGCCTCTGGTGTTGCAAAAAACCTCCCTCTGAGTCACTTCGAAGAGACTGGCCTGAAAGTGCTAAAAATGACCCCTCTTCCTCCTCTTCCTCCTGGGCCACCTCCTCTTCCATCATCGCCATCCAAGTGTTTTCTCAAGGAGACATAGAAGTGGTATTGTAACGCTGATAACGGCGTCATCGCCACTGGCCATGTTGGTGGAGTACTCGAAACAACGCAACAGGGCACACAGGTCTCGCATGGAGGCCCAGTCATTGGTGGTGAAGTGTGTCTGATCCGCAGTGCGACTGACCCGTGCGTGCTGCAGCTGAAACTCCACTATGGCCTGCTGCTGCTCGCACAGTCTGTCCAGCATATGCAAGGTGGAGTTCCACCTGGTGGGTACGTCGCATATGAGGCGGTGAGCGGGAAGGCCGAAGTTACGCTGTAGCGCAGACAGGCGAGCAGCGGCAGGGTGTGAACACCGGAAGCGCGAACAGACGGCCCGCACTTTATGCAGCAGCTCTGACATGTCGGGGTAGTTGCGAATGAACTTCTGCACCACCAAATTCAGCACATGCGCCAGGCAAGGGATGTGCGTCAAACCGGCTAGTCCCAGAGCTGCAACGAGATTTCGCCCATTATCGCACACCACCAGGCCGGGCTTGAGGCTCACCGGCAGCAACCACTCGTCGGTCTGTTGTTCTATACCCCGCCACAACTCCTGTGCGGTGTGGGGCCTGTCCCCCAAACATATGAGTTTCAGAATGGCCTGCTGACGTTTACCCCGGGCTGTGCTGAAGTTGGTGGTGAAGGTGTGTGGCTGACTGGATGAGCAGGTGGAAGAAGAGGAGGAGGAAGCTGAGTAGGAGGAGGAGGAGACAGGAGGCAAAGAATGTTGCCCTGCGATCCTTGGCGGCGGAAGGACGTGCGCCAAACAGCTCTCCGCCTGGGGCCCAGCCGCCACTACATTTACCCAGTGTGCAGTTAGGGAGATATAGCGTCCCTGGCCGTGCTTACTGGTCCACGTATCTGTGGTTAGGTGGACCTTGCCACAGATGGCGTTGCGCAGTGCACACTTGATTTTATTGGACACTTGTTTGTGCAGGGAAGGCACGGCTCTCCTGGAGAAGTAGTGGCGGCTGGGAACAACATACTGTGGGACAGCAAGTGACATGAGCTGTTTGAAGCTGTGTGTGTGTCCACCAGCCTAAATGACAGCATTTCATAGGCCAGTAGTTTAGAAATGCTGGCATTCAGGGCCAGGGATCGAGGGTGGCTAGGTGGGAATTTACGCTTTCTCTCAAATGTTTGTAAGATGGAGAGCTGAACGCTGCCGTGTGACATTGTTGAGATGCTTGGTGACGCAGGTGGTGGTGTTGGTGGTACATCCCATGTTTGCTGGGCGGCAGGTGCCAACGTTCCTCCAGAGGCAGAGGAAGAGGCCGAGGCGGCGGCAGCAGCAGCAGAAGAGGCCAAGGCGGCAGCAGCAGAAGAGGTAGCAGGGGGAGCCTGAGTGACTTCCTTGTTTTTAAGGTGTTTACTCCACTGCAGTTCATGCTTTGCATGCAGGTGCCTGGTCATGCAGGTTGTGCTAAGGTTCAGAACGTTAATGCCTCGCTTCAGGCTCTGATGGCACAGCGTGCAAACCACTCGGGTCTTGTCGTCAGCACATTGTTTGAAGAAGTGCCATGCCAGGGAACTCCTTGAAGCTGCCTTTGGGGTGCTCGGTCCCAGATGGCGGCGGTCAGTAGCAGGCGGAGTCTCTTGGCGGCGGGTGTTCTGATTTTGCCCACTGCTCCATCTTTTGCTACGCTGTTGGCTCGGTCTCACCACTGCCTCTTCCTCCGAACTGTGAAAGTCAGTGGCACGACCTTCATTCCATGTGGGGTCTAGGACCTCATCGTCCCCTGCATCGTCTTCCAGCCAGTCTTGATCCCTGACCTCCTGTTCAGTCTGCACACTGCAGAAAGATGCAGCAGTTGGCACCTGTGTTTCGTCATCATCAGAGACGTGCTGAGGTGGTATTCCCATGTCCTCATCATCAGGAAACATAAGTGGTTGTGCGTTAGTGCAATTTATCTCTTCCACCCCTGGGGAAGGGCTAGGTGGATGCCCTTGGGAAACCCTGGCAGCAGAGTCTTCAAACAGCATAAGAGACTGCTGCATAACTTGAGGCTCAGACAGTTTCCCTGATATGCATGGGGGTGATGTGACAGACTGATGGGCTTGGTTTTCATGCGCCATCTGTGCGCTTTCTGCAGAAGACAGGGTGGGAGATAATGTGAACGTGCTGGATGCACTGTCGGCCACCCAATTGACTAATGCCTGTACCTGCTCAGGCCTTACCATCCTTAGAACGGCATTGGGCCCACCAAATATGGCTGTAAATTCTGGCGGTTACTGGGACCTGAGGTAGTTGGTACACTAGGACGTGTGGCTGTGGCAGAACGGCCACGTCCTCTCCCAGCACCAGAGGGTCCACTAACACCACCACGATCATGTCCACGTCCGCGTCCCTTATTAGATGTTTTCCTCATTGTTCCCGTTCACCAAAATTTTGAGAATGGCAAATTTGGGAATAGTTTTTCAACCCAGAACAAAAAATGTGCTTTTACGGTCACTACAAATAACTTGACCAGCTAAAACAGTACAGATTTGGTTGAATAGAAATGTGAGGCCTGTTTTTTTTTGCGCTGTGTGACAGGTATAGGTTTAATCACACAATCAGATTTCTATCAGCACGCTAGCGTGTGTCTTAGGTTTTTCTGAATGACACTATCACTAGCTTCAATGTAAGATATTCTTTTTGGGATAGATTTCAAGTAGGCCTCAAATACCAGAAACTAGTTATTTTGAGAATGGCAAATTTGGGAATAGTTTTTCAACCCAGAACAAAAAATGTGCTTTTACGGTCACTACAAATAACTTGACCAGCTAAAACAGTACAGATTTGGTTGAATAGAAATGTGAGGCCTGTTTTTTTTTGCGCTGTGTGACAGGTATAGGTTTAATCACACAATCAGATTTCTATCAGCACGCTAGCGTGTGTCTTGGGTTTTTCTGAATGACACTATCACTAGCTTCAATGTAAGATATTCTTTTTGGGATAGATTTCAAGTAGGCCTCAAATACCAGAAACTAGTTATTTTGAGAATGGCAAATTTGGGAATGGTTTTTCAACACAGAAAAAAAAATGGGCTTTTACGGTCACTACAAATAACTTGACCAGCTAAAACAGTACAGATTTGGTTAAATAGAGATGTGAGGCCTGTTTTTTTTTGCGCTGTGTGACAGGTAAAGGTTTAATCACACAATCAGATTTCTATCAGCACGCTAGCGTGTGTCTTAGGTTTTTCTGAATGATACTATCACTAGCTTCAATGTAAGATATTCTTTTTGGGATAGATTTCAAGTAGGCCTCAAATACCAGAAACTAGTTATTTTGAGAATGGCAAATTTGGGAATGGTTTTTCAACCCAGAAAAACAAGTGTGCTTTTACGGTCACTACAAATAACTTGACCAGCTAAAACAGTGCAGATTTGGTTAAATAGAGATGTGAGGCCTGTTTTTTTTTGCGCTGTGTGACAGGTATAGGTTTAATCACACAATCAGATTTCTATCAGCACGCTAGCGTGTGTCTTAGGTTTTTCTGAATGACACTATCACTAGCTTCAATGTAAGATATTCTTTTTGGGATAGATTTCAAGTAGGCCTCAAATACCAGAAACTAGTTATTTTGAGAATGGCAAATTTGGGAATGGTTTTTCAACCCAGAAAAATAAGTGTGCTTTTACGGTCACTACAAATAACTTGACCAGCTAAAACAGTAGAGATTTGGTTAAATAGAGATGTGAGGCCTGTTTTTTTTTGCGCTGTGTGACAGGTATAGGTTTAATCACACAATCAGATTTCTATCAGCACGCTAGCGTGTGTCTTAGGTTTTTCTGATTGACACTATCACTAGCTTCAATGTAAGATATTCTTTTTGGGATAGATTTCAAGTAGGCCTCAAATACCAGAAACTATTTATTTTGAGAATGGCAAATTTGGGAATGGTTTTTCAACACAGAAAAACAAGTGTGCTTTTACGGTCACTACAAATAACTTGACCAGCTAAAACAGTAGAGATTTGCTTAAATAGAGATGTGAGGCCTGTTTTTTTTTGCGCTGTGTGACAGGTATAGGTTTAATCACACAATCAGATTTCTATCAGCACGCTAGCGTGTGTCTTAGGTTTTTCTGAATGACACTATCACTAGCTTCAATGTAAGATATTCTTTTTGGGATAGATTTCAAGTAGGCCTCAAATACCAGAAACTAGTTATTTTGAGAATGGCAAATTTGGGAATGGTTTTTCAACCCAGAAAAACAAGTGTGCTTTTACGGTCACTACAAATAACTTGACCAGCTAAAACAGTAGAGATTTGGTTAAATAGAGATGTGAGGCCTGTTTTTTTTTGCGCTGTGTGACAGGTATAGGTTTAATCACACAATCAGATTTCTATCAGCACGCTAGCGTGTGTCTTAGGTTTTTCTGAATGACACTATCACTAGCTTCAATGTAAGATATTCTTTTTGGGATAGATTTCAAGTAGGCCTCAAATACCAGAAACTAGTTATTTTGAGAATGGCAAATTTGGGAATGGTTTTTCAACCCAGAAAAATAAGTGTGCTTTTACGGTCACTACAAATAACTTGACCAGCTAAAACAGTACAGATTTGGTTGAATAGAAATGTCAGGTCTATTTTTTAGGCGCTGGGTGACAGGCTCAACTTGCCCCTGATCTAATATATGGCCAAAAAATAACCACACTGTTGATGGTTAAATGCACTTGGGTGACACAGGCTCAGCCTGCACCAGATGTAGTATATGGCCAAAAAATAATCAGACTGTCGATGGTTAAATGCACTTCGGTGACACAGGCTCAGCCTGCAGCTGATGTAGTATATGGCCAAAAAATAACCACACTGTTGATGGTTAAATGCACTTGGGTGACACAGGCTCAGCCTGCACCAGATGTAGTATATGGCCAAAAAATAATCAGACTGTCGATGGTTAAATGCACTTCGGTGACACAGGCTCAGCCTGCAGCTGATGTAGTATATGGCCAAAAAATAACCAGACTGTTGATGGTTAAATGCACTTCGGTGACACAGGCTCAGCCTGCAGCTGATGTAGGATATAGCACAAAATAACCACACTATCGACGGTTAAATACACTTGGTGATAGCTTGTGCTGGCGCACCACAAGTCACAAAATGGCCGCCGATCACCCCAGAAAAAAAGTGATCTAAAAACGCTCTGGGCAGCCTCAAAAAAGTGAGCAAGTCAATAATAGCAGCAGTTCAATGATCCACAGCTGCAGATCGATCACAGAATGAAGTCTTTTGGAGGAGTTAATCACTGCCTAATCTCGCCCTAACGTCGCAGCTGCAACCTCTCCCTATACTGATCATAGCAGAGTGACGTGCAGCGCTATGTGACCCAAGCTTATATAGAGGCTGGGTCACATGCTGCACTGGCCAATCACAGCCATGCCAATAGAAGGGAAGGCTGTGATGGCCTCTTGGGGCAAGTAGTATGACGCTTGTTGATTGGCTGCTTTGCAGCCTTTCAAAAAGCGCCAAGAAAGCGCCGAACACCGAACCCGAACCCGGACTTTTACGAAAATGTTCGGGTTCGGGTCCGTGTCACGGACACCCCAAAATTCGGTACGAACCCGAACTATACAGTTCGGGTTCGCTCATCCCTAATGCTGGTGTAAGGCGGGTACGACACACCGTTTAAAATAGTGGCGGCTGCGGACTGCGTACCGAGGGACGACCGCCAACATCAGGCTGCGGAAGACCTAAGTGTCCACCAGCCTAAGGCCTCATGCACACGACCGTGCCGTTTTTTGCGGTTCGCAAACCGCGGAACGGAACGAGCGGCCCATTGTAGAAATGCCTATTCTTGTCCGCAAAATGGACAAGAATAGGACATGTTCTATTTTTTTTGCAGGGCCACGGAATGGAGCAACGGATGCGGACAGCACACAGACTGCTGTCCGCATATTTTGCGGCCCCACTGAAGTGAATGGGTCCGCATCCGAGCCGCAAAAACGGCGGCTCGGATGCGGAACCAAACAACGGTCGTGTGCATGTGGCCTAAATGGCAACATTTCAAGCGCCAGTAATTTTGAAAGTTGGCAATTAAGTGCTTTGGCCTGTGGATGAATGGGTGGGTATTTGCCGTTGCGTTCAAATGACTGTGTTAAGGACATTTAGATGCTGCGCTGGGACAGGGAAGTGGATGTTGTTGCTGATGGTTCATGAGAAGGTCCAGGTGCAGGGTGAGAGGCATCAGGGCCTGCGTCTTGGACAGGGGATTGGACAGCACGTAACACAGGGGAAGAGGAGGCAGTGGTGTGACCCGCAGACCCAGATTGTGGACCCAGGCGTTCGGCCCACTTATTACGGTGCTTGGATGCCATGTGGCGGATCATGCTGGTCGTGGTGAGGTTGCTATTGTTCACGCCCCGGCTCATTTTGGTACGGCACAGGTTGCAAACTACCACTCTTTTGTCCTCTGCACTTTCCTCAAAAAGCACCATACTGCAGAACACCTACCCCTTGGCAAGGTTGATTTACGCATGGGGGTGATCGGTGTAACGGTTGCGGGCCTGTTTGGTGTGGGCCGACTTCTCCCTTTTGCAACCCCACTGCCTCTTCCAGCCTGTAGCGGTGCTGCGGATACCTCCCCTTCTGTACTGCTGTCCTCGCTCGGCTTTTCACCTTCCCATGTTGGGTCAATGACCTCATCGTCCAACACCTCCTCTTCCACTTCCTCACTCTGATCATCCTCCTGTCTTGACCTATTCTCAACCAAAGTGATTGGCAACTGTGTTTCATCTTCATCCACCTCGTGAACTAATGATTGCCGTTCAACACCGTCATCGTCTTGAGACTGTGAAGGCTCAAGAGGTTGGGAATCAGGGCACAATATCTCAGGTCCCTCTTCAAGCATGCTGTCCGCAAGGGCGGACATTCTGCCTGTGCAACTGGTTCAGCTGCACAGGGGCCCAGTCCAGCCTATGAGGGGGCCCTCCAGCTCAGCTGTCTGTTGTCCACAGGAGGCACAGACAGCTGATTGTAATGGTGAAGCAGAGAGCAGCAGGCTCCCCGCTTCAGCATTCATCATCACTCCATCCAGCATGTAAAAGAGGCCCACCTCACTAACTGATTTCAGCCTAAGAACCTACTGCGCCATCAACAGCTCTGAGGAGCATGTCCTGAGCTGCATCTGCGATGGCCCCGCCTCCTTACACCTCAGTCCTGCCGTGTGGTGGGCAGCGTCATGAAGAGTTTGACACCAGCTCAGCCAGGCCTGTGCTGAGCCGCTTCACTGTGTCCTAGTCTTGCGATGTCAGTAGCCCCGCCCCGTCTAATGTTTCTGTAGCTACACCCCCTGGTGGTAGCCCCGCCCACATCTGGTCCTCTCCTAGAGCTCGTGGTGCTGAATGTGTGAAGCCTGCAGCAATTTAGGAGAAGGTGAGTGAGGACTGGAGGCTTCCTGTGTGTCCACTGTCCCACCAGGCACCGAAGCTGACTTAGTATGTAATTTTTTTTCATATACAGTATTATTTTTTATATACAGTATTAGAATTAATTTGCTCCGATGAGCCGAATGTATTACTTCGCAAAGTCTCGTGAGACTTCGCATAATAACTTTAGAAACTGATTTAGGGTCCATTCACACGTCCGTTTTTTCTTTCCTGATCTGTTCCGTTTTTTGCGGAACAGATCTGGACCAGATCTGGACCCATTCATTTTCAATGGGTCCTGTAAAAAATCGGACAGCACAATGTGTGCTGTCCGTTTCCGTTGTTCCGTTCCGCATGTCCGTTTAAATATAAAACATGTCCTATTCTTTTCCGCAAAATTCGGATCCTGGTACAATACAAAGTCAATGGATCGGCAAAAAACGGATGACATACGGATGACATACAGAAACATTTTCAGGAACAACGGATCCGCAAAAAATGGACCGAAAATCGGGATATAGAAAAATACTGACGTGTGAATGTAGCCTTATGCTGTAAAAAAACATTTCCCAATGTTTTTTTACAGTACAAATTAATTTATGAAGTCATCGCGCGAAATCTTGTGAGACTTTGCAAAGCAATAACTTCGGCTCATCGGAGCCAATACATTCTAATACTGTATGGAGCTCCTGCTCCGTTCAGTATTAGAACAAATTTTTATTCAAATCGACTTCGGATGTTTCATACGAAGTCGATTCGCTCATTCCTAATTCTAATGTATTTTGCAGTCCGCAATCGGCAAGATATAGATGCCGTCCATGTGCGATCCGTATATTTTTGCAGACACATTAACTTAAATGTGTCTGCAGTCCGCATTTTGTAGAGAAGTTTAGGACGTGTCACATTTTCCATCTTGTGCAGAAAGCACATACAAGTCATTTGCTTTCCACATCCGTATGTCTGTTCCGCAGAGGATAGAAAATGTGACGTCCTATACTGGTCCGCAACGTGCAGGCTAGTTAATGGGTCTGCAAAAAAATGCAGATGGCACACGGGCGTCATCTGTAATTTGCAGATCACAAAATACATATGGTCCATGTCGTGTAAATGGGTTAAAAGTGTTGCCCAGACACTCAGGGGGTCATTTATAAGACTGGGGTTTTAGACACTGGTCTTAATAACCCCTAAACTGGCAGTGGTTCTGCCAAAGTTATGAATAGGCGCCGGCCACTCCATTACTTTGGCGCATCCAGCGCCAGTGTGAAAAACAGGATGAGGAGGACACATAGTGGCACAATGACTGAGTCTGGAGAAAAGACTAAGGCCACAGATTGATTATAAATATGCAGATGGCAAAGGCATCTTCAGAGCTGTATGACGGGCACCTGCAGAATAATGCAGCCATCAAAATGAAGTTGGGTTTGTCGGTTCCACTGCAGCTCACCAGCAAGACCGCAAATCTAATCTTAAAAAGGGTCACCTCACGTGCAGGCCCAAACCTAAAATCTTTTACAGGGTCAGCTCACCAGCAGGCCCGCAACTCATGCTGCCTTGCTTTGAAATGGTAGCCGCATCTTCAGAGTCCTGTATTGTTATTTATCGTCACTGCCTCCCAGAGTCAGGAGAAATTTGCGCGCCCCCCGCTTGCCTTCCTTGGATGTGGTAGCCGTTTCCCCCTTTACCTGTAGTTTACAATTGTTTTGAGCTGACTATTACATGGACAGTTGATAGGCCAGACACCCGAATGGATCGTCGCCGTCACGGGGACGTGCCATCGACGCCAGGTTAACTAGAGTCACCAAATCGTCAGCAGGCCACCGCCCATAATGTTTTAGATGGTCAGATCAGCAGGCCATTGCACCTAATGTTTTTGAGGGTCACCAGCAGGCCATCAATGATAATTGTTCAAGAGTGTGTATGATGCCCTCCTTTATGTGTAACTGTTGCCATTTCTTTACTTAAGAGATGGGATAACCGGATTAAGTTGCTTCTGAACCTATCTTGTGGATTACAGAAGATCTCTGATGGAGGACAAACTCACACAGAACACACACTGCTCTGCTCACTGCAGCCTCTCTTTTCTTTTTCTCTCTGAGTGCAACTTTATTTAAACACTTCTTGGTTAACAAACAGACAACATATTCATATGACTGTAGATCAATGGATAAGCTGTATAAGGGCATATAAAAAGATGTCATATATCTTAACACCCCCACTTGCTCTTATACTGCTTATGAGAAATAGTTTGGTACAGTTACATCATTTTACTATCTATATTCCAAAAATATAACTCACAAACCTATCAAGCTTAAAGGGACTCTGTCACCAGTTTCTTACCCCCCCATTTAAAAATATGGTTATGTTCATGGAGCTCTAGCGATTCCTAATGTGGTCTTATAACCGAAATCCGTAGGCTCATTTTGTCTAAAAAACGTTATAACTAACCTGTCATTTATCTCACAAATGTGCCCAAGGGGATGATCATGTCTTCCAGATGCCGCCCGTACCCGCCGCCGCCGTTTGTGCCCAGCTCCTCCCTTGCTGTCATCAGCGCCGCCTCAGAATCGTGTGACGCCTCCGGCTCCCTCACTCCCCACTCCTTCTTCTCTAACATCCCGCGCGTGCGCACAGGCCTGTGCCTGATGCGCCCGTGCGGACTTCTCCGTTCGGCTTCATGGAGCGAAATGCGCATGCGCCGGCACTTCGCTCAACCACTTGCCGGCGCATGCGCACTTCGCTCCATGAAGCCGAACGGAGAAGTCCGCACGGGCGCATCAGGCACAGGCCTGTGCGCACGCGTGGGATGTTAGAGAAGAAGGAGGGGGGAGTGTGGGAGCCGGAGGCGTCACACGATTCTGAGGCGGCGCTGATGACAGCAAGGGAGGAGCTGAGCACAAACGGCGGCGGCAGGTACGGGCGGCATCTGGAAGACATGATCATCCCCTTGGGCACATTTGTGAGATAAATGACAGGTTAGTTATAACGTTTTTTAGACAAAATGAGCCTACGGATTTCGGTTATAAGACCACATTAGGAATCGCTAGAGCTCCATGAACATAACCATATTTTTAAATGGGGGGGTAAGAAACTGGTGACAGAGTCCCTTTAAACTTTGTTATTGGTTTAGTCATAACATCAGCTACCATTTTATCCCTAGAACAATACTCAAGATCTATCTTGCCTTCACTCAGAACAGATCTAAGGAAATTAAATTTAATGTCAATATGTTTGCATCTCTGATGGTAAACTGGGTTCTTTGCGAGAGCTATCGCACTCTGATTGTCTTCAAAAATCTTTACTGGCTCATACTGACATTCACTGTCCAATTCTCTTAGCAATTGTGCAAGATATAGACTCTCCTGTGTGGTTGCGGCTAATGCTATATATTAGGGATCGACCGATATTGATTTTTTAGGGCCGATACCGATACCGATAATTTGTCAACTTTCAGGCCGATAGCCGATAATTTATACCGATATTCTAGGTATTTTTATTTTTGAGGAAAAAAAAATTTTTCCTACACAAATCTGCTGAAAATTTATGTTTATTGTTAACGTGTATTATTATTTTATTTTTTTTGAAAATCTTTTTCATTTATACTTAATATTTTTGTGGTTTTTTTTTAAATAACTTTTAGCCCCCTTAGGGACTAGAACCCTTGTCCTATTCACCCTGATAGATCTCTATCAGGGTGAATAGGATCTCACACTGTCCCTGCTGCTCTGTGCTTTGTGCACACAGCAGCAGGGAGCTTACCATGGCAGCCAGGGCTTCAATAGCGTCCTGGCTGCCATGGTAACCGATCGGAGCCCCAGGATTACACAGCTGGGGCTCCGATCGGTTACCATGGCAGCCAGGACGCTATTGAAGCCCTGGCTGCCATGGTAAGCTCCCTGCTGGGTAGCAGGGGAGAGGGGTTCCTGTGGCCACTGCCACCAATGGGGGGGGGGCGCACTTCGCCACCAATGTTTTTACTATTGGGATGGGGGTGGGGGGCGCACTGCGCCACCAATGTTTTTACTATTGGGATGGGGGTGGGGGGCGCACTGCGCCACCAATGATTAATACTAGGGGGCTTGGGGGGGGGCGCACTGCGCCACCAATGAAGATAAGTCTCTCATTCATATATAGGAGGCGGGAGCTGGCTGCAGAATCACATAGCCGGCTCCCGACCCCTATGAACGGTAGCTGCGATCTGCGGCACCTAAGGGGTTAACTACCGCGGACCGTAGCTACCGTTCATAGAGGTCGGGAGCCGGCTATGTGATTCTGGAACTCCCGCCTCCTGTATATGAATTAATGAAAGACTCATCTTCATTGGTGGCGCAGCGGCCACAGCCCCTCCCCTCCTCTTGTCTCCTCTCCTGCCATTGGCGGCAGCGGCAGCAGCATCACAGGGGGAGGAAACACTGCTTCCTTCTCCCCTGTGCTGCGGAGGGAACACAGAACGCGCTGAGAGCAGCGCGTTCTGTGTTCCCAATACGTTATCGGTATATCGGCAAAATAGATGCCGATACCGATAACGGTCAAAATCCTCAATATCGGCCGATAATAAAACCGATAATCGGTCGATCCCTACTATATATTCAGCTTCACAGGAAGATAGTGCAATTGTTGGTTGTTTCTTTGACTTCCAAGAAATCAGAGGTCCATTTTCAGTCAGGCTGAAACAATATCCTGTTGTGCTTCTCCTATCAATCTGGTCTGAGGCCCAACTGGCATCACTATACGCTTCTAGTTTTAATTTCTCTTCACATTTTCTGTAGCATAGTTCAAAATTGACAGTTCCTTTCAAGTATCTAAGTACGTGTTTGGCAGTGATCATGTGTTGTACACTTGGTTGTGAAAAGTGTTGTGACAGTTTGCTTATAAATCCGGTCTTGTACTCAAATCCGGTCTTGTACACGTAGCCACATAAATCAGACTGCCTACTATCTCCCGATAGCTTTTTACATCTGCAAGTTCACTTTTGTCGTCAAAATCTAATTTTTGTTCACAGGGAGAAGATCTCGGTTTACAATCTGACATACCAAATCTTTCTATCATTTTCAAAATGTATCTCTTCTGATTCATCTTCACCGTTTCACTAGTCTGTCTAAAATCGATGCCCAAAAAATAGTTCAGTTTCCCAAGATCCTTCATTTAGAATTTTGTCGCAAGTGTTAACTTCACATCATTTAGTAGTTTTTCATTGCTTGCAGCAATGATCAGATCATCAAACCATATTAGTAATATTGCTTGTTCATTACCGTTCTGTTTGACATATACACAATGGTCTACAGAATTTTGTATAAATGCATTTGAACATAGATAATCATGTAGCATCTTGTTCCAGTTTCTTCCCGATTGCTTAAGACCATACAGTGACTTTTTTAGTTTGAGAACTAGCTTTTTATTTGTGTCATCTTTGATCTCAAAACCTTCTGGTTGGTCTATATATATATCACAATCAATTGTGGCATGCAAGTAAGCTGTCTTCACATCCATTTGATGCAAAATTAAATCATATTGTGCTGCCATTTGCATCAAAATGCGTAATGAAGTAAAATTTGCAGTTGGAGAAAAAGTTTCCATGTAGTCAGTTCCCTTTACTTGATTATAACTAGGGATGAGCGAACCCGAGCTGTATAGTTCGGGTTAGTACCGAATTTTGGGGTGTCCGTGACACGGACTCGAACCCGAACATTTTCGTAAAAGTCCGGGTTCGGGTTCGGTGTTCGGCGCTTTCTTGGCGCTTTTTGAAAGGCTGCAAAGCAGCCAATCAACAAGCGTCATACTACTTGGCCCAAGAGGCCATCACAGCCTTGCATACTATTGGCATGGCTGTGATTGGCCAGTGCACCATGTGACCCAGCCTCTATTTAAGCTGGAGTCACGTAGCGCCGCACGTCACTCTGCTATGATCAGTATAGGGAGAGGTTGCAGCTGCGACGTTAGGGCGAGATTAGGCAGATTAACTCCTCCAAAAGACTTCATTCTGTGATCGATCTGCAGCTGTGGATCATTGAAGTGCTATTATTGACTTGCTCACTTTTTTGAGGGTGCCCAGAGCGTTTTTAGATCACTTTTTTTCTGGGGTGATCGGCGGCCATTTTGTGACTTGTGGTGCGCCAGCACGAGCTATCACCAAGTGTATTTAACCATCGATAGTGTGGTTATTTTGTGCTATATCCTACATCAGCTGCAGGCTGAGACTGTGTCACCCAAGTGCATTTAACCATCAACAGTCTGATTATTTTTTGGCCATATACTACATCAGCTGCAGCCTGAGCCTGTGTCACCCAAGTGTATTTAACCATCGATAGTGTGGTTATTTTGTGCTATATCCTACATCAGCTGCAGGCTGAGCCTGTGTCACCCAAGTGCATTTAACCATCAACAGTCTGATTATTTTTTGGCCATATACTACATCTGGTGCAGGCTGAGCCTGTGTCACCCAAGTGCATTTAACCATCAACAGTCTGATTATTTTTTGGCCATATACTACATCAGCTGCAGGCTGAGCCTGTGTCACCCAAGTGTATTTAACCATCGATAGTGTGGTTATTTTGTGCTATATCCTACATCAGCTGCAGGCTGAGCCTGTGTCACCCAAGTGCATTTAACCATCAACAGTCAGATTATTTTTTGGCCATATACTACATCTGGTGCAGGCTGAGCCTGTGTCACACAAGTGCATTTAACCATCAACAGTCTGATTATTTTTTGGCCATATACTACATCTGGTGCAGGCTGAGCCTGTGTCACCCAAGTGCATTTAACCATCAACAGTGTGGTTATTTTTTGGCCATATATTACATCAGGGGCAAGTTGAGCCTGTCACCCTAAAAAATAGACCTGACATTTCTATTCAACCAAATCTGTACTGTTTTAGCTGGTCAAGTTATTTGTATTGACCGTAAAAGCACACTTTTTTTTCTGGGTTGAAAAAGCATTCCCAAATTTGCCATTCTGAAAATAACTAGTTTGTGGTATTTGAGGCCTACTTGAAATCTATCCCAAAAAGAAAATCTTACATTGAAGGTATTGATAGTGTCATTCAGAAAAACCTAAGACACACGCTAGCGTGCTGATAGAAGTGTGATTCTGTGATTAAACCTATACTGTACCTGTCACACAGCGCAAAAAAAAACAGGTCTCACATCTCAATTCAACCAAATCTGCACTGTTTTAGCTGGTCAAGTTATTTGTAGTGACCGTAAAAGCAGACTTTTTGTTCTGGGTTGAAAAAGCATTCCCAAATTTGCCATTCTGAAAATAACTAGTTTCTGGTATTTGAGGCCTACTTGAAATCTATCCCAAAAAGAAAATCTTACATTGAAGGTATTGATAGTGTCATTCAGAAAAACCTAAGACACACGCTAGCGTGCTGATAGAAGTGTCATTCTGTGATTAAACCTATACCTGTCACACAGCGCAAAAAAAAACAGGTCTCACATCTCTATTCAACCAAATCTGCACTGTTTTAGCTGGTCAAGTTATTTGTAGTGACCGTAAAAGCACACTTTTTGTTCTGGGTTGAAAAAGCATTCCCAAATTTGCCATTCTCAAAATTGTGGTGAACGGGAACAATGAGGAAAACATCTAATAAGGGACGCGGACGCGGACGTGGACATGGTCGTGGTGGTGTTAGTGGACCCTCTGGTGCTGGGAGAGGACGTGGCCGTTATGCCACAGCCACACGTCCTAGTGAACCAACTACCTCAGGTCCCAGTAGCCAGCAGAATTTACAGCGATATTTGGTGGTGCCCAATGCCGTTCTAAGGATGGTAAGGCCTGAGCAGGTACAGGCATTAGTCAATTGGGTGGCCGACAGTGGATCCAGCACGTTCACATTATCTCCCACCCAGTCTTCTGCAGAAAGCGCACAGATGGCGCATGAAAACCAAGCCCATCGGTCTGTCACATCACCCCCATGCATATCAGGGAAACTGTCTGAGCCTCAAGTTATGCAGCAGTCTCTTATGCTGTTTGAAGACTCTGCTGCCAGGGTTTCCCAAGGGCATCCACCTAGCCCTTCCCCAGGGGTGGAAGAGATAGAATGCACTAACGCACAACCACTTATTTTTCCTGATGATGAGGACATGGGAATACCACCTCAGCACGTCTCTGATGATGACGAAACACAGGTGCCAACTGCTGCGTCTTTCTGCAGTGTGCAGACTGAACAGGAGGTCAGGGATCAAGACTGGGTGGAAGACGATGCAGGGGACGATGAGGTCCTAGACCCCACATGGAATGAAGGTCGTGCCACTGACTTTCACAGTTCGGAGGAAGAGGCAGTGGTGAGACCGAGCCAACAGCGTAGCAAAAGACAAAGAGGGAGCAGTGGGCAAAAGCAGAACACCCGCCGCCAAGAGACTCCGCCTGCTACTGACCGCCGCCATCTGGGACCGAGCACCCCAAAGGCAGCTTCAAGGAGTTCCCTGGCATGGCACTTCTTTAAACAATGTGCTTACGACAAGACCCGAGTGGTTTGCACGCTGTGCCATCAGAGCCTGAAGCGAGGCATTAACGTTCTGAACCTTAGCACAACCTGCATGACCAGGCACCTGCATGCAAAGCATGAACTGCAGTGGAGTAAACACCTTAAAAACAAAGAAGTCACTCAGGCTCCCCCTGCTACCTCTTCTGCTGCTGCTGCCTCGGCCTCTTCTGCTGCTGCCGCCGCCTCGGCCTCTTCCTCCGCCTCTGGAGGAACGTTGGCACCTGCCGCCCAGGAAACATGGGATGTACCACCAACACCACCACCTGCGTCACCAAGCATCTCAACCATGTCACACGGCAGCGTTCAGCTCTCCATCTCACAAACATTTGAGAGAAAGCGTAAATTCCCACCTAGCCACCCTCGATCCCTGGCCCTGAATGCCAGCATTTCTAAACTACTGGCCTATGAAATGCTGTCATTTAGGCTGGTGGACACACACAGCTTCAAACAGCTCATGTCACTTGCTGTCCCACAGTATGTTGTTCCCAGCCGCCACTACTTCTCCAAGAGAGCCGTGCCTTCCCTGCACAAACAAGTGTCCGATAAAATCAAGTGTGCACTGCGCAACACCATCTGTGGCAAGGTCCACCTAACCACAGATACGTGGACCAGTAAGCACGGCCAGGGACGCTATATCTCCCTAACTGCACACTGGGTAAATGTAGTGGCGGCTGGGCCCCAGGCGGAGAGCTATTTGGCGCACGTCCTTCCGCCGCCAAGGATCGCAGGGCATCATTCTTTGCCTCCTGTCTCCTCCTCCTCCTACTCAGCTTCCTCCTCCTCTTCTTCCACCTGCTCATCCAGTCAGCCACACACCTTCACCACCAACTTCAGCACAGCACGGGGTAAACGTCAGCAGGCCATTCTGAAACTCATATGTTTGGGGGACAGGCCCCACACCGCACAGGAGTTGTGGCGGGGTATAGAACAACAGACCGACGAGTGGTTGCTGCCGGTGAGCCTCAAGCCCGGCCTGGTGGTGTGCGATAATGGGCGAAATCTCGTTGCAGCTCTGGGACTAGCCGGTTTGACGCACATCCCTTGCCTGGCGCATGTGCTGAATTTGGTGGTGCAGAAGTTCATTCGCAACTACCCCGACATGTCAGAGCTGCTGCATAAAGTGCTTCCGGCGTTCACACCCTGCCGCTGCTCGCCTGTCTGCGCTACAGCGTAACTTCGGCCTTCCCGCTCACCGCCTCATATGCGACGTACCCACCAGGTGGAACTCCACCTTGCATATGCTGGACAGACTGTGCGAGCAGCAGCAGGCCATAGTGGAGTTTCAGCTGCAGCACGCACGGGTCAGTCGCACTGCGGAGCAGACACACTTCACCACCAATGACTGGGCCTCCATGCGAGACCTGTGTGCCCTGTTGCGCTGTTTCGAGTACTCCACCAACATGGCCAGTGGCGATGACGCCGTTATCAGCGTTACAATACCACTTCTATGTCTCCTTGAGAAAACACTTAGGGCGATGATGGAAGAGGAGGTGGCCCAGGAGGAAGAGGAGGAAGAGGGGTCATTTTTAGCACTTTCAGGCCAGTCTCTTCAAAGTGACTCAGAGGGAGGTTTTTTGCAACACCAGAGGCCAGGTACAAATGTGGCCAGACAAAGCCCACTACTGGAGCACGAGGAGGACGAGGATGAGGAGGAGGTGGAAGAGGATGAGGATGAAGCATGTTCACAGCGGGATGGCACCCAAAGCAGCTCGGGCCCATCACTGGTGCGTGGCTGGGGGGAAACACAGGACGATGACGATACGCCTCTCACAGAGGACAGCTTGTCCTTACCTCTGGGCAGCCTGGCACACATGAGCGACTACATGCTGCAGTGCCTGCGCAACGACAGCAGAGTTGCCCACATTTTAACGTGTGCGGAATACTGGGTTGCCACCCTGCTGGATCCCCGGTGCAAAGACAATGTGCCCACCTTACTTCCTACACTGGAGCGTGATAGGAAGATGCGCGAGTACAAGCGCACGTTGGTAGACGCGCTACTGAGAGCATTCCCAAATGTCACAGGGGAACCAGTGGAAGCCCAAGGCGAAGGCAGAGGAGGAGCAAGAGGTCGCCAACGCAGCTGTGTCACGGCCAGCTCCTCTGAGGGCAGGGTTAGCATGGCAGAGATGTGGAAAAGTTTTGTCACCACGGCACAGCTAACTGCACCACCACCTGATACGGAACATGTTAGCAGGAGGCAACATTTCACTAACATGGTGGAACAGTACCTGTGCACACCCCTCCACGTACTGACTGATGGTTCGGCCCCATTCAACTTCTGGGTCTCCAAATTGTCCACGTGGCCAGAGCTAGCCTTTTATGCCTTGGAGGTGCTGGCCTGCCCGGCGGCCAGCGTTTTGTCTGAACGTGTATTCAGCACGGCAGGGAGCGTCATTACAGACAAACGCAGCCGCCTGTCTACAGCCAATGTGGACAAGCTGACGTTCATAAAAATGAACCAGGCATGGATCCCACAGGACCTGTCCATCACTTGTGCAGATTAGATATTAGCTACCTCCCCTTAACAATATATTATTCTACTCCAGGGCACTTCCTCATTCAATACTATTTTTAATTTCATTTTACCATTATATTGCGGGGCAACCCAAAGTTGAATGAACCTCTCCTCTGTCTGGGTGCCGGGGCCTAAATGTGTGACAGTGGCCTGTTCCAGTGTTGGGTGACGTGAAGCCTGATTCTCTGCTATGACATGAATACAGATTCTGCGCTGACATAAGGCCAGATTCTCTGTTACGGGACCTCTCTCCTCTGCCTGGGTGCCTGGGCCTAAATGTGTGACAGTGGCCTGTTCCAGTGGTGGGTGACGTGAAGCCTGATTCTCTGCTATGACATGAATACAGATTCTGCGCTGACATAAGGCCAGATTCTCTGTTACGGGACCTCTCTCCTCTGCCTGGGTGCCTGGGCCTAAATGTGTGACAGTGGCCTGTTCCAGTGGTGGGTGACGTGAAGCCTGATTCTCTGCTATGACATGAAGACAGATTCTGCGCTGACATAAGGCCAGATTCTCTGTTACGGGACCGCTCTCCTCTGTCTGGGTGCCGGGGCCTAAATGTGTGACAGTGGCCTGTTCCAGTGGTGGGTGACGTGAAGCCTGATTCTCTGCTATGACATGAATACAGATTCTGCGCTGACATAAGGCCAGATTCTCTGTTACGGGACCTCTCTCCTCTGCCTGGGTGCCTGGGCCTAAATGTGGGACAGTGGCCTGTTCCAGTGGTGGGTGACGTGAAGCCTGATTCTCTGCTATGACATGAAGACAGATTCTGCGCTGACATAAGGCCAGATTCTCTGTTACGGGACCTCTCTCCTCTGTCTGGGTGCCGGGGCCTAAATGTGTGACAGTGGCCTGTTCCAGTGGTGGGTGACGTGAAGCCTGATTCTCTGCTATGACATGAATACAGATTCTGCGCTGACATAAGGCCAGATTCTCTGTTACGGGACCTCTCTCCTCTGCCTGGGTGCCTGGGCCTAAATGTGTGACAGTGGCCTGTTCCAGTGGTGGGTGACGTGAAGCCTGATTCTCTGCTATGACATGAAGACAGATTCTGCGCTGACATAAGGCCAGATTCTCTGTTACGGGACCTCTCTCCTCTGCCTGGGTGCCTGGGCCTAAATGTGTGACAGTGGCCTGTTCCAGTGGTGGGTGACGTGAAGCCTGATTCTCTGCTATGACATGTGTAGTGTACGGGGACTGTAATACCCGTCACTACAAAAGGTCACTTGGTGTGCTGTCGTCCCTCCTTATTTATGGGGAAGTTGGTATATGTCATCTTTATAAAATGTCATGTAATGTAATGCTATGTATTTCCCTGGTACTGTGAAACTTGCATGTACAGGCCTGCTAGGGGTGTCATTCCAGCTCTTAGTCACTAGAGGGAGCTAGGGAGCCCTAGTTTATATAAGGCCCAGTCAGGGAAGGGAAAGTCAGTCTAATCTAGAGTTCAGTGCAGAAGCTTCTAGAACCTGAGGAAGCTGAGAGAGAGACAGAGGCAAAGCTCAGGAAAGCAAGAGGTACTCAAGATAACAGAGGAGGTACTTTATAAAGAGAAAACCAAGGATATACGCCAGAGTTAAGGTATTGGGCCTTGGAGAAGATTTTCTATGTCCCAGGATCAGTCAGAAATAGAGTGCAAGCTCCTGTACTGCAAGTCCTGTGTTTCACACTCTGAATTCACCTTGCTTAATCTGTATTGCCTGCATCGACCGTATTGCAAAATCAACTGTATGCAAAGGAACTGTGCTTCCGTAAATGTCTCTATATGAAAACTACTAAAGTTGGAGTTCTGTTTTAACATCACGTGGTTCCTCATTTATTCCTGCTATCAGCAAACGGCGTGCCACCGTTTAATTGGCACCGGCGTCACGAACATTTTCTACCATCACCTGCCTTTGCAGAGAGTCAGCCGTCTCAGGTTAGTGTCTATTGCACTACAACACCCAGAAACACTTCTAAACACAACTTGAGTACGCTGCACCGCTCTCTTTTGGCGTCACGAACAGGATACGCACGCTTTCTAGTGCAAGAAGCGTGAACTTTGTGCCTTATACCGTTGCCCTGTGACCAAAGTGACAATTTGCCTGTTTTATTGAAGTGGACTTTGTGGACTGAAAATCATACCCAAAGTGTACCAAAAACCCCTAAAAAGCGCTGTGCAATGTTGCGCTACTCAGAGGAAGAAAATCGCCACATTGGAGTGTGGTTTTGTGGACTTTTCATCATCCTGCTTGCTGTCAGTGAATAGACAGCGGATTTGGCTAAAGATGGCCACCGGCCGCCTGGAGTGAAAGTTTCCCGCGCTGCTGAGGACCTTCGTGGGCGGATCCCTGCAAAGACACAGAGAATCCCGCCCCTCGTCATCATCGCACCGCCGCGGCCCTGCTTCTCCTACGTCACCGCGTTCTCAGGACGTCCGGGATCTCGCGAGACTTGGCCTGCGCAAGCCCGGCGATACCGGTAAGCACCTGTAACCGGAGGGAAGGGGAGTGTTCCGGCCCCTTTAGTCGCCAGCGGCCACCTCTCAATAGACCACCATGTCAGAGCCGGGAGTGCCTGAGCAGCCGGCCCCGGGAGAGCTTGCGGCTCCTAATCATCCTACAGCCCCCAGCATGATGCCCTTTACCATGCCTTACTATTTCGGGGCCCCATGGTTCCCCCGCTACAGGGGAGAGACCCATACCCTAAGGGACTTTAAAGAAAAGTTGCTGGCACTATTCCGGCTGTACCCTATAAATGCCGACCAGCAAATGGAAATCCTGCTGGCGCAACTGGAGGGAGCTGCCCGCAGGGAAGTGTTATCCTGGCCTGCTACTGAGCGGAGTACTCTAGAACAGATCTTCACCCGCCTCAGAGCCACTTTTGAAACTAGGACTGCCTCGGAGATAAAGATGCACTTCTTTGGCAAGAAACAGAAGTCCGGTGAGTCCCTCCGTGATTATGCCCTATCACTTCAGGAGGCTTTAGGGGCTGTAATTCAGATAGATCCCAAAGAGGCTGATAACCGGGACCAGACCCTAAGGGAACAGTTTATCACCGGGGCGTCTAGTGAGCAAATAAGGACCCAGTTAAAGATGCTGTCCGCCCAGCACCCTAACAGTGCCTTTCTAGACTTTAAAGAACTGGCTATAAAAATTCTGGGGTCAGCAGTATCTACGGAGTTAAGCACCCCGCCTGAGTCCCCAGCCGGCAAGCCAACACCGCTTATCACTAACCAAGCTCAGGCCGGTCAAGCTGTTCAAGTGTCAGCTACCGATACTATTGCCATGCTGACAGAGCAAGTAAATCATCTCACTAAAAGTCTAGAGAAAGTGTGCAGAAAAATAGAGGAATGGGAAAAACCCATAATGACAGAAGAAGAATTCCTGTCACCTCCTAGGCCGTTCCCACCTCCTTACCAAGAGACTCACCCCAGGGATCCTGGGAGGCGTAATAGAGATCGTAAGCGGCCCGTGTGCACATACTGCAAAAAGCTGGGACACACAGAATCCACGTGCTGGCAGTTAAACGGGCAACCCCTGAGGCTGAGGACCACCCCTTGGGAGGTAGAACACTAGGTCCAGAGGATCCAAATTGGATGCCACGGTATGTAGGATCCCATCCTAAAATCAATATAGAGATCAACGGGGTCCCCTTTGAAGCCCTATTAGATACTGGGTCTCAAGTCACTACTATTCAGCTGCCTGCATTTGAAAAGTTCTGGGACACCAACCAGTTAACCCAGCCGCCTGAATCCTGGGTGGAGATTATCGCCAGCAATGGCAAACCAGTAAAGATTCACGGATACTGGGAACCCACCCTGCAGGTGGGAGAAGTAACCTTACCACAACAGGGGGTGATAGTAGTACAGGCCGGCGACAGAGGAGGACATCCTGTCATTCTAGGCACCAATGTCTTCAGAAACTGTTATTCAGAAATACTTGCCGTATTACATCAGACTTTGCCCACTGCTTCCTCTGCTTCCAGGAGGGTGATTCAAAAGACTATTACTGTGTTAAGTGCCCAGCAGAGGTTTGCTAATGGAAAAGGAGAAATTTGTACTGCCAGGATTAGTGATATTAAGCCTGTGACTTTGCCTCCTAATTCTCAAACTCTTTTATGGTGTTGTGCTGTCCTGGGAGTCCAAGGCCGAGATTATCCAGCCCTGGTGGAACCAATCCAGATGGAGGATTACCCTTATGTGAGAGCTGCCAAGTCCCTGGTGAACGTCTCTCAAGGTAAAGTACCTGTCCGTCTGATTAACCTGAGTGACCATCCTGTGGCGCTTAGTAAGCATTGCCGTGTTGCCCAGCTTTCTCAGGTATCCTTCCAAGACATCATTCGTCTTCCAGTGACAGAAAAGCCGCCAGCCGCAGTCAGCGGATGCTCGCCGGTGATCCAGCCACAGGTGCCCTGGTGGGAAGAGCTCCATGTCGGGGACGAGACTACCCCCCAACAACAACAAGAAGGGATTATACAGCTTGTCAAGGAGCACCACCAGGCCTTCAGTAAGCATGCCACTGATTATGGAGAGGTGAGTGCCATACAACACACCATACCTACTGGCTCTCATCCTCCTATCAAGGAGAGATACAGACCTTTACCGCCTACTTCATATCAGACTGTAAAGGAAATGATCCAGGAGATGAAAGACTCTAATGTAATCCGGGACAGCCGTAGTCCGTGGGCGGCACCCCTGGTCCTTGTAAAGAAGAAGGACGGTGGTATCCGTTTTTGTGTGGATTATAGGAAAATTAATCAAATAACCCACAAAGATGCATACCCACTGCCCCGCATTGAGGAGTCACTAACTGCTTTGGGCTCCTCTGCCTATTTCTCCACATTGGACTTGACCAGTGGCTACTGGCAGGTACCCATGGCCCCTGCAGATAGGGAAAAGACTGCTTTCACTACTCCCATGGGCCTGTTCGAGTTCAATTGTATGCCGTTCGGGCTATGTAATGCCCCAGGAACTTTCCAGAGACTAATGGAGCGGTGTTTGGGTCACAAAAACTTCGAAACAGTGCTGCTGTATCTAGATGATGTCATTGTGTACTCAAAAACATATGAAGACCATCTGAAACATTTGGCAGAAGTATTTGAAATCCTTATCAAATATGGCTTGAAGGTAAAGCCATCCAAGTGTCACCTGCTCAAACCTGCAGTAAGATACCTGGGGCATGTGGTAAGCGGAGAGGGCGTGCAACCTGACCCTGATAAGTTAGCAGCTGTCCGTAATTGGCCGGTTCCTACTACCGTCAAAGAGGTGAGGAGTTTCCTTGGTTTTGCCGGCTACTATAGACGTTTTATCCCCCATTTTGCTCAAATAGCTGATCCTATCCAGGAACTCTTGAGGGGGCAACCCAAAAAGAGTCCTAGAACTCCTGTGCCCATTGAGTGGAATGAGGAAAGAGAGATAGCGTTCCAATTGCTAAAAAAGAAACTGACCGAGCCTCCTGTGTTAGGTTACCCAGATTATAGCAAGCCTTTCCATCTTTATACCGATGCTAGCAAGCGAGGCCTGGGAGCTGTGTTAGCCCAAATCCAAGAGGGAAAAGAGAGAGTGATAGCATATGCAAGCCGCTCCCTGAAAGGAGCTGAGAAAAATGACCAGAATTATAGTTCCTTCAAACTAGAGTTCCTGGCATTAGTGTGGGCGGTGACAGAAAAATTCAAGGATTATCTAGCCGCCACCCCGTTCATTGCATTCACCGACAATATCCCTCTGGCGCATCTAAATACAGCTAAATTGGGGGCCTTGGAGCAGAGGTTGGCCTCTCGCCTTGCCAACTATGATTTCTCTGTAAAATATCGTGCTGGACGTACTAATGATAATGCTGATGCTTTATCCAGGCTTCCCACAGAGACAGCTCCTGATGATGTGCGAGATGATTGGGAAGATGTAGAGATGCCGGCTTTCTATAACAAGTTTGCTCAACAGGATCAGGCTCGAGCTACCAATAACAGAGCTGCAGTTCCTTTATCCTCCAGTAGGCCTGAACCTAAAGAAGAAAGGTGGGTGAAACTACAGTCTGAAAGTAGAGTGCTGGGTGAGTTGTTGGACTTCATTACTAGTGGTAGAGCCCCTGAAAGGATTCGGCGTAAGAGTGCAGATCCTGAGCTCATCAAACTATGGAGACAGCGCCATCAACTCTTCATACAAAAGGGCCTGTTGCTACGGAGGAGCCTAGACCCAGTGTCTAACGAGAGAGTGCACCAGATTCTCATACCCCGACGAGATGCAGGTATGGTGTTGGAGATGTACCACAATCAATCCGGTCACTTTGGGGTCCAAAAGACTGAGGCTAATATCCGCCAACGGTTTTACTGGGTGGGCATGAGAGAAGACATTGAGAAATGGTGTCGGGAGTGTGTAGCTTGTGCCTTAAAACGAGGTGAACACTATGATCAGAGGGCACCGCTGAGACCCATTGTAAGTACCCGTCCTCTTGAACTTGTCGCCATCGACCATGTGAAACTGGAGCCTAGTCGCTCAGGGTATGCTTATGCCATGACTATTATTGATCGTTTCACTAAGTTTGTTGTAGCGGTGCCTGTGAGAGACCAGACAGCCAAGACTACAGCCGAACTGTTCTGGAAGCACTTCCTCCTGCCCTACGGATGTCCAGAAAAGATCCTCACCGATCAAGGACCTGCTTTTGAGTCCCATCTGTTCCATGAACTGTGCCGCTTACACAACTGTAAGAAGATCCGGACAACGGCCTATCATCCTCAAGGTAATGGATTATGTGAAAAAATGAATCAGACCTTGATAGAGATGCTGAGGGCCGTGCCTCCTGAAAACAGAGGAGATTGGCCTAATCTGTTGCCGCAGCTCATGTTCACATACAATCATACCATACATTGTTCCACCGGGTATACCCCGTTTTACTTGATGTTTGGGCGCCAAGGGACATTGCCTGCTGATCATTCATTGGACATACATGTGCCGGATTGCATTAACCCGTTACCTAACACCGACTGGGTTGCTGAACATCAAAGGCGATTGAATGCAGCCAAAGCCATTGTTCATGAACGTATAGACTTTGCTAGAGACCGACAGCAGAGAGACTATGATCAGGCAGCCCAGGCAGAACCCCTGACCATAGGGGCCGTGGTATGGTTAAAGAATAACCGTCGTACAAGTAAACTGGACAGTAAATGGGAACAAAGTCCCTATGTTGTCACTGCAATCCCAAATGTTGGGACTCATACTTATGAGATCACCCGGGAGGGCAAGGGATCCCAAATTGTACACCGAAACCGGTTAAAGCTCTGCCTGACACCAGAACCCAGTGCCGAGAGTTCTGGATCTGAATTCCCTGTGTCAGAGTCAGCAATACAGCCCGAGGATCCTATGCAGGCTGTCAATCATCTAAGGTATGACGCTGATCCCATGCATTGGCTTCTGACACCGTGGTTGAACTTGCTGGTGCCTGCTCCGGCCCCTGCTGTCTCTTCACCTCCAGAGGAGCCGGTTCAAGATGCCCCGGATCCAGTTCCCCCTCTCGTGGATATTGTTGTTCCAGTTGTTCCTGTTGTTCCAGTTGTTCCTGACCAAGGTCTCGCTGATGGAGACCCTCCTGTTGCTCCTGTCTCTTCTACTTTGTTGCTAAGGGAAGAGGAGACCCCTGTGCTGAGAAGGTCTACCCGGATGACCAGGGGACGCCCGCCAGTCCGTTTAGGAGACTTTGACTATTCTGGTGGTGTCTCCTCCCAAACCGTTGCTACTGGTAATACCTTGTTGGACATTTGTGCGCAAGAATGGACTCCCCCACATGAGCCCTTGCCTGTGCTACACCCACAGGAAACCCCTGGGTAGTTCCGTTATTATACTGTTTTATCTATTTTACTGTTCTATTATGGACTTTTTCATTGTCATGGACTATCCTGGTTATAGTGTTATGCTGCGCCAGGTCAGCGCCCCAGTTCCATTCATTATCCTGAAAGAAGAGAACGACGCCCCTTGTCACTACCCTGCACCTTTATCAATTGGACCTGATCTGAATGTAAATGCAGATGAATTGCATATATGTATGCCTGCATGTGTCTTTTTCTGTTTCAGGTAAAGATTCCAGTTGGGCGAGCCCTGATGGAGTACGAGGTCGTACTCAGCTTAAAGCAGTGGGGTATGTAGTGTACGGGAACTGTAATACCCGTCACTACCAAAGGTCACTTGGAGTGCTGTCGTCCCTCCTTATTTATGGGGAAGTTGGTATATGTCATCTTTATAAAATGTCATGTAATGTAATGCTATGTATTTCCCTGGTACTGTGAAACTTGCATGTACAGGCCTGCTAGGGGTGTCATTCCAGCTCTTAGTCACTAGAGGGAGCTAGGGAGCCCTAGTTTATATAAGGCCCAGTCAGGGAAGGGAAAGTCAGTCTAATCTAGAGTTCAGTGCAGAAGCTTCTAGAACCTGAGGAAGCTGAGAGAGAGACAGAGGCAAAGCTCAGGAAAGCAAGAGGTACTCAAGATAACAGAGGAGGTACTTTATAAAGAGAAAACCAAGGATATACGCCAGAGTTAAGGTATTGGGCCTTGGAGAAGATTTTCTATGTCCCAGGATCAGTCAGAAATAGAGTGCAAGCTCCTGTACTGCAAGTCCTGTGTTTCACACTCTGAATTCACCTTGCTTAATCTGTATTGCCTGCATCGACCGTATTGCAAAATCAACTGTATGCAAAGGAACTGTGCTTCCGTAAATGTCTCTATATGAAAACTACTAAAGTTGGAGTTCTGTTTTAACATCACGTGGTTCCTCATTTATTCCTGCTATCAGCAAACGGCGTGCCACCGTTTAATTGGCACCGGCGTCACGAACATTTTCTACCATCACCTGCCTTTGCAGAGAGTCAGCCGTCTCAGGTTAGTGTCTATTGCACTAGAACACCCAGAAACACTTCTAAACACAACTTGAGTACGCTGCACATGAAGACAGATTCTGCGCTGACATAAGGCCAGATTCTCTGTTACGGGACCTCTCTCCTCTGCCTGGGTGCCTGGGCCTAAATGTGTGACAGTGGCCTGTTCCAGTGGTGGGTGACGTGAAGCCTGATTCTCTGCTATGACATGAAGACAGATTCTGCGCTGACATAAGGCCAGATTCTCTGTTACGGGACCGCTCTCCTCTGTCTGGGTGCCGGGGCCTAAATGTGTGACAGTGGCCTGTTCCAGTGGTGGGTGACGTGAAGCCTGATTCTCTGCTATGACATGAAGACAGATTCTGTGCTGACATCAGGCCAGATTCTCTGTTACGGGACCTCTCTCCTCTGTCTGGGTGCCGGGGCCTAAATGTGTGACAGTGGCCTGTTCCAGTGGTGGGTAACGTGAAGCCTGATTCTCTGCTATGACATGAAGACTGATTCTGCGCTGACATGAAGCCAGATTCTCTGCTATGGCATGAAGAGACTGATTCTCTGCTGACATGAAGCCAGATTCTTTGCTATGGCATGAAGAGACTGATTCTCTGCTGACGTGAAGCCAGATTCTCTGCTATGGGACCTCTGTCCTATTGCTATTGGTTCATTTTTATTTTTTTAATTTTTATTTTAATTCATTTCCCTATCCACATTTGTTTGCAGGGGATTTACCTACATGTTGCTGCCTTTTGCAGCCCTCTAGCTCTTTCCTGGGCTGTTTTACAGCCTTTTTAGTGCCCAAAAGTTCGGGTCCCCATTGACTTTAATGGGGTTTGGGTTCGGGACGAAGTTCGGATCGGGTTCGGATCCCGAACCCGAACATTTCCGGGAAGTTCGGCCGAACTTCTCGAACCCGAACATCCAGGTGTGCGCTCAACTCTAATTATAACCTTTTGCCACAAACCTGGCTTTGTATGTTTCAGTTCCATTTGCATTTCTTTTTATCACATATACCCATCTACCCCCCACTGAATTTTTACCTTCTGGTAATGTGGTCAATGTGAAGGTATCATTCTCCTTTAGTGATTCCATCTCTTCTTTCATTGCATCTAACCAACTTTGTGACTGGGGTGTTTCCATGGCTTCTCTGAAAGTCTGGGGTACATCATGTGCTCTATAGCAGTAATCTATATTCATCAGTACCTGGTCATCACGAACAGATTCTAGTACATAGTAATTTAAATACTGAGGAGTTTTTCTATTTCTTGTAGGGTATCTTGTACCATGGTCATCATCTTTGTCCTCTGCAATCTCCGCGAAAGAATCTGGGGTCACTTTAGTCATTGGACTTGATACAGGAATTACACTCCTTTCCTCATAGTCATCATCATTATTGGCCAACAGCTCAGTCTGAGTTTGTTTCTCGATTACGTCCTTTTCTATGAACTTTACTAGTCTGTGCTTGAAGACTTTGCCAGTTTCGGGGTAATACACCAGGTAAGAGGGACTATTTTTGTCATATCCTACAAAAATCCCTTTTGTGCATTTTGGATCCAACTTTTTCTTATTGTGTTTGTATGCAAAACATTCTTATCCAAAAATCTTCATTTTTGAAAAGTCTGGTTTCTTCCCTGTCAGTATGTTGTACGGCGTTTGCTTCAAACGACTGTTAAAACATTGATTTCGAATCATAGCTGTCATCACTGCATATGTCCATAACTCTTTTGGTACTTTGCTCTCTATTAGCATACATCTTGCCATCTCTATCAGTGTTCTCCAGTTTCTTTCAGCCGTTCCATTTTGATGTGGTGAATAAGGTGCTGAAGTCTCATGTCTTATGCTCCTCTTTATGAGTAGTGACTGGAAGTCATTCGATGTGAATTCGGTACCATTGTCTGACCTCATTCTCTTGATGGTCCCATAGGGGGCAGTATCAGCGATAAACTTCTCTGTGGCTAGAACTGTGTCACTCTTGTTTTTCAGAAAGTATACAAACACTGCACCAGAATAATCATCAGTGAACGCTATGATGCATTTGAATCCGTCCTTTGCAACTGGCTCTATAGGACCTGCTAAATCTGTGTGTACTAGTTCAAGTGGGTATTTTGCACGGGTGTCAGACTCTCTGTTTCTATTCTGAGCAAATTTCCCTTGGGTACAAATCTCACAATTCAGGTTGGACTTATCAACCTTACTTTGGATCTTCATTCCATCTACTAGATTCTGTAGATTCAAGATATCATCGTAATTACAATGAACAAGGATTTCATGCCATATCTGAATATCATAACAACCGTAACAACTGTCTTCACATCCCTTATAGGTGTTCAAATAGTAAAGCCTGTTGTATTTCTTTATAATAAATTTTGTACCATTCTTATGAACCAGAATACTGTCATCTTGTCGGAATTCAACAGACGCCCCATTCCTTGTTGCTGCTTCAACTGAGAAATTGTCTTGTGGATATGTGGGGATAAATAATGCGTTTTGTAGCAATGTCCTCATTTGTTTTCCCTTACTGTCCATTAGGTACACTTCTGTGTCGCCTCTCTTGAGCGCTACACCGGAAGTTCTTTTCCCATCTGCGAACTCCATGTAGTGTTTCTCTGGCTTAAACGAGGTGTCAAATCTTTTACATTTCTTAATGTCTGTAATAATATGCGATGTTGCTCCTGTATCTACCATCAGGCTTTTTGTTACGGGATTGCTTAACTGGTCTTCGCTTATTTTAAAAGCAAATGTTTGTTCTGTATCATCAACTACATGCTTTACATTGTCTCGTGCTTTTCGTCTGCACAATGTCTCTCTGTGAGTGGAGCTCCTGCAGTAATTACACCACTGTGTCTTCCTTTTATTCACTCTGCTTGGACATGCATTGGCTTTGTGACCTTTCTGATTACAACTGTAGCAGATAACGATGTCTTTCTCCTTTGTTGGTATAGCAGGGGTGCTGACCTTCATAACATTATCAGTGCTTGTGCTGCTACCATATTTTTCAGTGTCCTCAAAAATCCTTAACTTGGTTTTAAAATCAGTAAAAGTCATATCTTCTTTACCTTGTGTTATATGGATTGCAAATGGTTTGAATGATTCAGGCAGGCCTCTAAGAATCATAGCAACTAATAGTCCATCACTTAGAGTCTCTCCTGCATTTCTGAGTGCTGTAATAGCTGTTTCTTAGTGATGAGCGGCAGGGGTCATATTCGAATTCGCGATATTTCGCGAATATTTTGTAGAATATTCGTCGAATATTCGCAAATTCAAAAATTCACAATTTTTTTTTTTTTACTCGAAAAATCGGAAAGGTAATGATTGTGTAATATGCGAATTTTTGGAATTCGAATTTTCGGATTCAAATTTTTTATTGCGAATTTTTCAACTTACAACTATTAGACAAAGAAGATTATAGCACTATATTAGCTAAATTGCTCTATATTCGATTTTTTTCGAATATTCTCTATATTGCTATAACTTTGTTTTTTCGAATATTCGTAATATTCTAAAACAAGAATATATAGCAATATAGCGAATATTAAAAAAAAAAGAATATAGAGCAAAATTCGCAAACACTACTACTCCTAAAGTCAAGTATATTGCAGCCTTCATTGGCCCACAAGCTAGAAGTAGTGAGGGATCGTGTGTACTGATAAAAAAAAACAACAAAAAAATAAATCAAAATCGAAAAAATAAATTCCAATATTCGAAATTCCGAATATTCGAAATATTCGCGAATTTTCGTAGTACCTATATTCGCAATAAAAATTTTAAATTCGAATATTCGTGATCAACACTACTGTTTCTGTGCGTATGATATAGTCTGTGACACTTTCACATTCAGATTTCTGAAGAGATGTTCGTTCTGTGTATAAATGTATGATACGTGGCTTACCTTGGCCAGCGTAATGATCTCTCAGGATTGTCAGCGCTTTTCTTCCATTATCAGTTGCTTCTCTCATTATAAGAGATAGACTTTTATCATCTAGGAATTGTATTAGTTCAGCATAAGCTTCTTTATTCTTATTCCTATCTTGCATAGGATCTACTCCATCTGCTGGTTCACGCAGGATGGTTTCTTTAAGATTCATCAAGCGTAGATGGCCTAGGAACTTTGTCTCCCACAGCTCATAATTCTTCTCATCTCCATCGAAAAGTAGCCTGTTCCATCGGCTCGTTCCCTCTCTCCTGGTCCCATAACCTGTTGCCATTTCTTTACTTAACCACCTCAGCCCCCAGTGCTTAAACACCCTGAAAGACCAGGCCACTTTTTACACTTCTGACCTACACTACTTTCACCGTTTATTGCTCGGTCATGCAACTTACCACCCAAATGAATTTTACCTCCTTTTCTTCTCACTAATAGAGCTTTCATTTGGTGGTATTTCATTGCTGCTGACATTTTTACTTTTTTTGTTATTAATCGAAATTTAACGATTTTTTTGCAAAAAAATGACATTTTTCACTTTCAGTTGTAAAATTTTGCAAAAAAAAACGAGATCCATATAGAAATTTTGCTCTAAATTTATAGTTCTACATGTCTTTGATAAAAAAAAAATGTTTGGGTAAAAAAAAAATGGTTTGGGTAAAAGTTATAGCGTTTACAAACTATGGTACAAAAATGTGAATTTCCGCTTTTTGAAGCAGCTCTGACTTTCTGAGCACCTGTCATGTTTCCTGAGGTTCTACAATGGCCAGACAGTACAAACACCCCACAAATGACCCCATTTCGGAAAGTACACACCCTAAGGTATTCGCTGATGGGCATAGTGAGTTCAGAGAACTTTTTATTTTTTGTCACAAGTTAGCGGAAAATGATGATTTTTTTTTTTTTTTTTTTTTTCTTACAAAGTCTCATATTCCACTAACTTGTGACAAAAAATAAAAACTTCTATGAACTCACTATGCCCATCACGAAATACCTTGGGGTCTCTTCTTTCCAAAATGGGGTCATTTGTGGGGTAGTTATACTGCCCTGGCATTCTAGGGGCCCAAATGTGTGGTAAGGAGTTTGAAATCAAATTCTGTAAAAAATGACGAGTGAAATCCAAAAGGTGCTCTTTGGAATGTGGGCCCCTTTGCCCACCTAGGCTGCAAAAAAGTGTCACACATCTGGTATCTCTGTATTCAGGAGTAGTTGAGGAATGTGTTTTGAGGTGTCTTTTTACATATACCCATGCTGGGTGAGATAAATATCTTGGTCAAATGCCAACTTTGTATAACAAAATGGGAAAAGTTGTCTTTTGCCAAGATATTTCTCTCACCCAGCATGGGTATATGTAAAAAGACACCCAAAAACACATTGCCCTACTTCTCCTGAGTACGGAGATACCAGATGTGTGACACTTTTTTGCAGCCTAGGTGGGCAAAGGGGCCCATATTCCAAAGAGCACCTTTCGGATTTCACTGGTCATTTTTTACAGAATTTGATTTCAAACTCCTTACCACACATTTGGGCCCCTAGAATGCCAGGGCAGTATAACTACCCCACAAGTGACCCCATTTTGGAAAGAAGACACCCCAAGGTATTTCGGGAGGGGCATGGCAAGTTCCTAGAATTTTTTATTTTTTGTCACAAGTTAGTGGAAAATGATGATTTTTATTTTTTTTTTTTTTTTCATACAAAGTCTCATATTCCACTAACTTGTGACAAAAAATAAAAACTTCCATGAACTCACTATGCCCATCAGCGAATACCTTGGGGTCTCTTCTTTCCAAAATGGGGTCACTTGTGGGGTAGTTATACTGCCCTGGCATTCTAGGGGCCCAAATGTGTGGTAAGGAGTTTGAAATCAAATTCTGTAAAGAATGACCTGTGAAATACGAAAGGTGCTCTTTGGAATATGGGCCCCTTTGCCCATCTAGGCTGCAAAAAAGTGTCACACATCTGGTATTGCCGTACTCAGGAGAAGGTGGGGAATGTGTTTTGGGGTGTCATTTTACATATACCCATGCTGGGTGAGATAAATATCTTGGTCAAATGCCAACTTTGTATAAAAAAATGGGAAAAGTTGTCTTTTGCCAAGATATTTCTCTCACCCAGCAGGGGTATATGTAAAATGACACCCCAAAACACATTCCCCACCTTCTCCTGAGTACGGAGATACCAGATGTGTGACACTTTTTTGCAGCCTAGGTGGGCAAAGGGGCCCATATTCCAAAGAGCACCTTTCGGATTTCACAGGTCATTTTTTACAGAATTTGATTTCAAACTCCTTACCACACATTTGGGCCCCTAGAATGCCAGGGCAGTATAACTACCCCACAAGTGACCCCATTTTGGAAAGAAGACACCCCAAGGTATTCGCTGATGGGCATAGTGAGTTCATGGAAGTTTTTATTTTTTGTCACAAGTTAGTGGAATATGAGACTTTGTATGAAAAAAAAAAATTAAAAAAAAATCAGCATTTTCCACTAACTTCTGACAAAAAATAAAAAATTCTAGGAACTCGCCATGCCCCTCACGGAATACCTTGGGGTGTCTTCTTTCCAAAATGGGGTCACTTGTGGGGTAGTTATACTGCCCTGGCATTTTCCAGGGGCCCTAATGTGTGGTAAGTAGGTAAATGACCTGTGAAATCCTAAAGGTGCTCTTTGGAATATGGGCCCCTTTGCCCACCTAGGCTGCAAAAAAGTGTCACACATCTGGTATCGCCGTATTCAGGAGAAGTTGGGGAATGTGTTTTGGGGTGTCATTTTACATATACCCTTGCTGGGTGAGAGAAATATCTTGGCAAAAGACAACTTTTCCCATTTTTTTATACAAAGTTGGCATTTGACCAAGATATTTCTCTCACCCAGCATGGGTATATGTAAAATGACACCCCAAAACACATTCCCCAACTTCTCCTGAGTACGGCGATACCAGATGTGTGACACTTTTTTGCAGCCTAGATGCGCAAAGGTGCCCAAATTCCTTTTAGGAGGGCATTTTTAGACATTTGGATACCAGACTTCTTCTCACGCTTTGGGGCCCCTAGAATGCCAGGGCAGTATAAATACCCCACATGTGACCCCATTTTGGAAAGAAGACACCCCAAGGTATTCAATGAGGGGCATGGCGAGTTCATAGAAAAAAAAATTTTTGGGCACAAGTTAGCGGAAATTGATATTTTTAATTTTTTTCTCACAAAGTCTCCCGTTCCGCTAACTTGGGACAAAAATTTCAAGCTTTCATGGACTCAATATGCCCCTCACGGAATACCTGGGGGTGTCTTCTTTCCGAAATGGGGTCACATGTGGGGTATTTATACTGCCCTGGCATTCTAGGGGCCCTAAAGCGTGAGAAGAAGTCTGGAATATAAATGTCTAAAAAATTTTACGCATTTGGATTCCGTGAGGGGTATGGTGAGTTCATGTGAGATTTTATTTTTTGACACAAGTTAGTGGAATATGAGACTTTGTAAGAAAAAAAAATAATAATTCCGCTAACTTGGGCCAAAAAAATGTCTGAATGGAGCCTTACAGAGGGGTGATCAATGACAGGGGGGTGATCAATGACAGGGGGGTGATCAATGACAGGGGGGTGATCAGGGAGTCTATATGGGGTGATCACCACAGTCATTGATCACGCCCCTGTAAGGCTTCATTCAGACGTCCGGATGCGTTTTGCGGATCCGATCCATCTATCAGTGCATCCGTAAAAATCATGCGGACATCTGAATGGAGCTTTACAGGGGGGTGATCAGGGAGTCTATATGGGGTGATCACCACAGTCATTGATCACGCCCCTGTAAGGCTTCATTCAGACGTCCGGATGCGTTTTGCGGATCCGATCCATCTATCAGTGCATCCGTAAAAATCATGCGGACATCTGAATGGAGCTTTACAGGGGGGTAATCAATGACAGGGGGGTGATCAGGGAGTCTATATGGGGTGATAACCACAGTCAATGATCACGCCCCTGTAAGGCTTCATTCAGACGTCCGTATGCGTTTTGCGGATCCGATCCATCTATCAGTGCATCCGTAAAAATCATGCGGACATCTGAATGGAGCTTTACAGGGGGGTGATCAGGGAGTCTATATGGGGTGATCACCACAGTCATTGATCATGCCCCTGTAAGGCTTCATTCAGACGTCCGGATGCGTTTTGCGGATCGGATCCATCTATCAGTGCATCCGTAAAAATCATGCGGACATCTGAATGGAGCTTTACAGGGGGGTGATCAGGGAGTCTATATGGGGTGATCACCACAGTCATTGATCATGCCCCTGTAAGGCTTCATTCAGACGTCCGGATGCGTTTTGCGGATCCGATCCATCTATCAGTGCATCCGTAAAAATCATGCGGACATCTGAATGGAGCTTTACAGGGGGGTGATCAGGGAGTCTATATGGGGTGATCACCACAGTCATTGATCATGCCCCTGTAAGGCTTCATTCAGACGTCCGGATGCGTTTTGCGGATCGGATCCATCTATCAGTGCATCCGTAAAAATCATGCGGACATCTGAATGGAGCTTTACAGGGGGGTGATCAGGGAGTCTATATGGGGTGATCACCACAGTCATTGATCATGCCCCTGTAAGGCTTCATTCAGACGTCCGTATGCGTTTTGCGGATCCGATCCATCTATCAGTGGATCCGTAAAAATCATGCGGACGTCTGAATGGAGCTTTACAGGGGGGTGATCAATGACAGGGGGGTGATCAGGGAGTCTATATGGGGTGATCACCACAGTCATTGATCATGCCCCTGTAAGGCTTCATTCAGACGTCCGGATGCGTTTTGCGGATCCGATCCATCTATCAGTGGATCCGTAAAAATCATGCGGACGTCTGAATGGAGCTTTACAGGGGGGTGATCAATGACAGGGGGGTAATCAATGACAGGGGGGTGATCAGGGAGTCTATATGGGGTGATCAGGGGTGATCAGGGGCTAATAAGGGGTTAATAAGTGACGGGGGGGGTGTAGTGTAGTGTAGTGGTGCTTGGTGGGACTTTACTGAGCTACCTGTGTCCTCTGGTGGTCGATCCAAACAAAGGGGACCACCAGAGGACCAGGTAGCAGGTATATTAGACGCTGTTATCAAAACAGCGTCTAATATACCTGTTAGGGGTTAAAAAAAAAACACATCTCCAGCCTGCCAGCGAACGATCGTCGCTGGCAGGCTGGAGATCAACTCTCTTACCTTCCGTTCCTGTGAGCGCGCGCGCCTGTGTGCGCGCGTTCACAGGAAATCTCGGCTTGCGCGAGATGACGCGTATATGCGTGACTCTGCGCAGGGCTGCCACCTCCGGAACGCGATCCTGCGTTAGGCGGTCCGGAGGTGGTTAAGAGATGGGATAACCGGATTAAGTTGCTTCTGAACCTATCTTGTGGATTACAGAAGATCTCTGATGGAGGACAAACTCACACAGAACACACACTGCTCTGCTCACTGCAGCCTCTCTTTTTTTTTTATCTGAGTGCAACTTTATTTAAACACTTCTTGGTTAACAAACAGACAACATATTCATATGACTGTAGATTAGGGATGAGCGAACCCGAACTGTATAGTTCGGGTTTGTACCGAATTTTGGGGTGTCCGTGACACGGAACCGAACCCGAACATTTTCGTAAAAGTCAGGGTTCGGGTTCGGTGTACGGCGCTTTCTTGGCGCTTTTTGAAAGGCTGCAAAGCAGCCAATCAACAAGCGTCATACTACTTGGCCCAAGAGGCCATCACAGCCTTGCCTACTATTGGCATGGCTGTGATTGGCCAGTGCACCATGTGACCCAGCCTCTATTTATGCTGGAGTCACGTAGCGCCGCACGTCACTCTGCTATGATCAGTGTAGGGAGAGGTTGCAGCTGCAACGTTAGGGCGAGATTAGGCAGATTAACTCCTCCAAAAGACTTCATTCTGTGATCGATCTGCAGCTGTGGATCATTGAAGTGCTATTATTGACTTGCTCACTTTTTTGAGGCTGCCCAGAGCGTTTTTAGATCACTTTTTTTCTGGGGTGATCGGCGGCCATTTTGGGACATGTGGTGCGCCAGCACGAGCTATCACCAAGTGTATTTAACCATCGATAGTGTGGTTATTTTGTGCTATATCCTACATCAGCTGCAGGCTAAGCCTGTGTCACCGAAGTGCATTTAACCATCAACAGTCTGGTTATTTTTTGGCCGTATACTACATCAGCTGCAGGCTGAGCCTGTGTCACCCAAGTGTATTTAACCATCGATAGTGTGGTTATTTTGTGCTATATCCTACATCAGCTGCAGGCTGAGCCTGTGTCACCCAAGTGCATTTAACCATCAACAGTGTGGTTATTTTTTTGCCATATATTACATCAGGGGCAAGTTGAGCCTGTCACCCAGCGCCTAAAAAATAGACCTGACATTTCTATTCAACCAAATCTGCACAGTTTTAGCTGGTCAAGTTATTTGTAGTGACCGTAAAAGCAGACTTTTTGTTCTGGGTTGAAAAAGCATTCCCAAATTTGCCATTCTGAAAATAACTAGTTTGTGGTATTTGAGGCCTACTTGAAATCTATCCCAAAAAGAAAATCTTACATTGAAGTAATTGATAGTGTCATTCAGAAAAACCTAAGACACACGCTAGCGTGCTGATAGAAGTGTCATTCTGTGATTAAACCTATAACTGTCACACAGCGCAAAAAAAAACAGGTCTCACATCTCTATTCAACCAAATCTGCACAGTTTTAGCTGGTCAAGTTATTTGTAGTGACCGTCAAAGCAGACTTTTTGTTCTGGGTTGAAAAAGCATTCCCAAATTTGCCATTCTGAAAATAACTAGTTTCAGGTATTTGAGGCCTACTTGAAATCTATCCCAAAAAGAAAATCTTACATTGAAGGTATTGATAGTGTCATTCAGAAAAACCTAAGACACATGCTAGCGTGCTGATAGAAGTTTCATTCTGTGATTAAACCTATAACTGTCACACAGCGCAAAAAAAAAACAGGTCTCACATCTCTATTCAACCAAATCTGCACAGTTTTAGCTGGTCAAGTTATTTGTAGTGACCGTAAAAGCAGACTTTTTGTTCTGGGTTGAAAAAGCATTCCCAAATTTGCCATTCTCAAAATTGTGGTGAACGGGAACAATGAAGAAAACATCTAATAAGGGACGCGGACGTGGACATGGTCGTGGTGGTGTTAGTGGACCCTCTGGTGCTAGGAGAGGACGTGGCCGTTCTGCCACAGCCACATGTCCTAGTGAACCAACTACCTCAGGTCCCAGTAGCCAGCAGAATTTACAGCGATATTTGGTGGGGCCCAATGCCGTTCTAAGGATGGTAAGGCCTGAGCAGGTACAGGCATTAGTCAATTGGGTGGCCGACAGTGGATCCAGCACCTTCACATTATCTCCTACCCAGTCTTCTGCAGAAAGCGCACAGATGGCGCATGAAAACCAAGCCCATCGGTCTGTCACATCACCCCCATGCATATCAGGGAAACTGTCTGAGCCTCAAGTTATGCAGCAGTCTCTTATGCTGTTTGAAGACTCTGCTGCCAGGGTTTCCCAAGGGCATCCACCTAGCCCTTCCCCAGGGGTGGAAGAGATAGAATGCACTAACGCACAACCACTTATTTTTCCTGATGATGAGGACATGGGAATACCACCTCAGCACGTCTCTGATGATGACGAAACACAGGTGCCAACTGCTGCGTCTTTCTGCAGTGTGCAGACTGAACAGGAGGTCAGGGATCAAGACTGGGTGGAAGACGATGCAGGGGACGATGAGGTCCTAGACCCCACATGGAATGAAGGTCGTGCCACTGACTTTCACAGTTCGGAGGAAGAGGCAGTGGTGAGACCGAGCCAACAGCGTAGCAAAAGAGGGAGCAGTGGGCAAAATCAGAACACCCGCCGCCAAGAGACTCCGCCTGCTACTGACCGCCGCCATCTGGGACCGAGCACCCCAAAGGCAGCTTCAAGGAGTTCCCTGGCATGGCACTTCTTCAAACAATGTGCTGACGACAAGACCCGAGTGGTTTGCACGCTGTGCCATCAGAGCCTGAAGCGAGGCATTAACGTTCTGAACCTTAGCACAACCTGCATGACCAGGCACCTGCATGCAAAGCATGAACTGCAGTGGAGTAAACACCTTAAAAACAAGGAACTCACTCAGGCTCCCCCTGCTACCTCTTCTGCTGCTGCCGCCTCGGCCTCTTCTGCTGCTGCTGCCGCCGCCTCGGCCTCTTCCTCCTCCTCTGGAGGAACGTTGGCACCTGCCGCCCAGCAAACATTTGATGTACCACCAACACCACCACCTGCGTCACCAAGCATCTCAACCATGTCACACGGCAGCGTTCAGCTCTCCATCTCACAAACATTTGAGAGAAAGCGTAAATTCTCAACTAGCCACCCTCAATCCCTGGCCCTGAATGCCAGCATTTCTAAACTACTGGCCTATGAAATGCTGTCATTTAGGCTGGTGGACACACATAGCTTCAATCAGCTCATGTCACTTGCTGTGCCACAGTATGTTGTTCCCAGCCGCCACTACTTCTCCAAGAGAGCCGTGCCTTCCCTGCACAAACAAGTGTCCGATAAAATCAAGTGTGCACTGCGCAACGCCATCTGTGGCAAGGTCCACCTAACCACAGATACGTGGACCAGTAAGCACGGCCAGGGACGCTATATCTCCCTAACTGCACACTGGGTAAATGTAGTGGCGGCTGGGCCCCAGGCGGAGAGCTATTTGGCGCACGTCCTTCCGCCGCCAAGGATCGCAGGGCAACATTCTTTGCCTCCTGTCTCCTCCTCCTCCTACTCAGCTTCCTCCTCCTCTTCTTCCACCTGCTCATCCAGTCAGCCACACACCTTCACCACCAACTTCAGCACAGCACAGGGTAAACGTCAGCAGGCCATTCTGAAACTCATATGTTTGGGGGACAGGCCCCACACCGCACAGGAGTTGTGGCGGGGTATAGAACAACAGACTGACGAGTGGTTGCTGCCGGTGAGCCTCAAGCCCGGCCTGGTGGTGTGCGATAATGGGCGAAATCTCGTTGCAGCTCTGGGACTAGCCGGTTTGACGCACATCCCTTGCCTGGCGCATGTGCTGAATTTGGTGGTGCAGAAGTTCATTCGCAACTACCCCGACATGTCAGAGCTGCTGCATAAAGTGCGGCCGTCTGTTTCCGGCGTTCACACCCTGCCGCTGCTCGCCTGTCTGCGCTACAGCGTAACTTCGGCCTTCCCGCTCACCGCCTCATATGCGACGTGCCCACCAGGTGGAACTCCACCTTGCATATGCTGGACAGACTGTGCGAGCAGCAGCAGGCCATAGTGGAGTTTCAGCTGCAGCACGCACGGGTCAGTCGCACTGCGGATCAGACCCACTTCACCACCAATGACTGGGCCTCCATGCGAGACCTGTGTGCCCTGTTGCGCTGTTTCGAGTACTCCACCAAAATGGCCAGTGGCGATGACGCCGTTATCAGCGTTACAATACCACTTCTATGTCTCCTTGAGAAAACACTTAGGGCGATGATGGAAGAGGAGGTGGCCCAGGAGGAAGAGGAGGAAGAGGGGTCATTTTTAGCACTTTCAGGCCAGTCTCTTCGAAGTGACTCGGAGGTTTTTTGCAACACCAGAGGCCAGGTACAAATGTGGCCAGACAGGGCCCACTACTGGAGGACGAGGAGGACGAGGATGAGGAGGAGGTGGAGGAGGATGAGGATGAAGCATGTTCACAGCGGGGTGGCACCCAAAGCAGCTCGGGCCCATCACTGGTGCGTGGCTGGGGGGAAACACAGGACGATGACGATACGCCTCCCACAGAGGACAGCTTGTCCTTAACTCTGGGCAGCCTGGCACACATGAGCGACTACATGCTGCAGTGCCTGCGCAACGACAGCAGAGTTGCCCACATTTTAACGTGTGCGGACTACTGGGTTGCCACCCTGCTGGATCCCCGGTACAAAGACAATGTGCCCACCTTACTTCCTACACTGGAGCGTGATAGGAAGATGCTCGAGTACAAGCGCACGTTGGTATAAGCGCTACTGAGAGCATTCCCAAATGTCACAGGGGAACCAGTGGAAGCCCAAGGCGAAGGCAGAGGAGGAGCAAGAGGTCGCCAACGCAGCTGTGTCACGCCCAGCTCCTCTGAGGGCAGGGTTAGCATGGCAGAGATGTGGAAAAGTTTTGTCAACACGCCACAGCTAAGTGCACCACCACCTGATACAGAACGTGTTAGCAGGAGGCAACATTTCACTAACATGGTGGAACAGTACCTGTGCACACCCCTCCACCTACTGACTGATGGTTCGGCCCCATTCAACTTCTGGGTCTCCAAATTGTCCACGTGGCCAGAGCTAGCCTTTTATGCCTTGGAGGTGCTGGCCTGCCCGGCGGCCAGCGTTTTGTCTGAAAGTGTATTCAGCACGGCAGGGGGCGTCATTACAGACAAACGCAGCCGCCTGTCTACAGCCAATGTGGACAAGCTGACGTTCATAAAAATGAACCAGGCATGGATCCCACAGGACCTGTCCATCCCTTGTGCAGATTAGATATTAACTACCTCCCCTTAACAATATATTATTCTACTCCAGGGCACTTCCTCATTCAATACTATTTTTAATTTCATTTTACCATTATATTGCGGGGCAACCCAAAGTTGAATGAACCTCTCCTCTGTCTGGGTGCCGGGGCCTAAATGTGTGACAGTGGCCTGTTCCAGTGGTGGGTGACGTGAAGCCTGATTCTCTGCTATGACATGAATACAGATTCTGCGCTGACATAAGGCCAGATTCTCTGTTACGGGACCGCTCTACTCTGCCTGGGTGCCTGGGCCTAAATGTGTGACAGTGGCCTGTTCCAGTGGTGGGTGACGTGAAGCCTGATTCTCTGCTATGACATGAAGACTGATTCTGCGCTGACATAAGGCCAGATTCTCTGTTACGGGACCGCTCTCCTCTGTCTGGGTGCCGGGGCCTAAATGTGTGACAGTGGCCTGTTCCAGTGGTGGGTGACGTGAAGACTGATTCTCTGCTATGACATGAAGACAGATTCTGCGCTGACATAAGGCCAGATTCTCTGTTACGGGACCTCTCTCCTCTGCCTGGGTGCCTGGGCCTAAATGTGTGACAGTGGCCTGTTCCAGTGGTGGGTGACGTGAAGCCCGATTCTCTGCTATGACATGAATACAGATTCTGCGCTGACATAAGGCCAGATTCTCTGTTACGGGACCGCTCTCCTCTGTCTGGGTGCCGGGGCCTAAATGTGTGACAGTGGCCTGTTCCAGTGGTGGGTGACGTGAAGCCTGATTCTCTGCTATGACATGAATACAGATTCTGCGCTGACATAAGGCCAGATTCTCTGTTACGGGACCTCTCTCCTCTGCCTGGGTGCCTGGGCCTAAATGTGTGACAGTGGCCTGTTCCAGTGGTGGGTGACGTGAAGCCTGATTCTCTGCTATGACATGAATACAGATTCTGCGCTGACATAAGGCCAGATTCTCTGTTACGGGACCGCTCTCCTCTGTCTGGGTGCCGGGGCCTAAATGTGTGGCAGTGGCCTGTTCCAGTGGTGGGTGACGTGAAGCCTGATTCTCTGCTATGACATGAATACAGATTCTGCGCTGACATAAGGCCAGATTCTCTGTTACGGGACCTCTCTCCTCTGCCTGGGTGCCTGGGCCTAAATGTGTGACAGTGGCCTGTTCCAGTGGTGGGTGACGTGAAGCCTGATTCTCTGCTATGACATGAAGACAGATTCTGCGCTGACATAAGGCCAGATTCTCTGTTACGGGACCGCTCTCCTCTGTCTGGGTGCCGGGGCCTAAATGTGTGACAGTGGCCTGTTCCAGTGGTGGGTGACGTGAAGCCTGATTCTCTGCTATGACATGAAGACAGATTCTGCGCTGACATAAGGCCAGATTCTCTGTTACGGGACCGCTCTCCTCTGTCTGGATGCCGGGGCCTAAATGTGTGACAGTGGCCTGTTCCAGTGGTGGGTGACGTGAAGCCTGATTCTCTGCTATGACATAAAGACTGATTCTGCGCTGACATGAAGCCAGATTCTCTGCTATGGCATGAAGAGACTGATTCTCTGCTGACATGAAGCCAGATTCTCTGCTATGGCATGAAGAGACTGATTCTCTGCTGACGTGAAGCCAGATTCTCTGCTATGGGACCTCTGTCCAATTGATATTGGTTCATTTTTATTTTCTTAATTTTAATTTTAACCACCTCCGGACCGCCTAACGCAGGATCGCGTTCCGGAGGTGGCAGCCCTGCGCACAGTCACGCATATATGCGTCATCTCGCGAGACGCGAGATTTCCTGTGAACGCGCGCACACAGGCGCGCGCGCTCACAGGAACGGAAGGTAAGAGAGTTGATCTCCAGCCTGCCAGCGAACGATCGCCGCTGGCAGGCTGGAGATGTGTTTTTTTTTTAACCCCTAACAGGTATATTAGACGCTGTTTTGATAACAGCGTCTAATATACCTGCTACCTGGTCCTCTGGTGGTCCCCTTTGTTTGGATCGACCACCAGAGGACACAGGTAGCTCAGTAAAGTCCCACCAAGCACCACTACACTACACTACACCCCCCCCCGTCACTTATTAACCCCTTATTAGCCCCTGATCACCCCTGATCACACCATATAGACTCCCTGATCACCCCCCTGTCATTGATTACCCCCCTGTCATTGATCACCCCCCTGTAAAGCTCCATTCAGACGTCCGCATGATTTTTACGGATCCACTGATAGATGGATCGGATCCGCAAAACGCATCCGGACGTCTGAATGAAGCCTTACAGGGGCATGATCAATGACTGTGGTGATCACCCCATATAGACTCCCTGATCACCCCCCTGTAAAGCTCCATTCAGATGTCCGCATGATTTTTACGGATGCACTGATAGATGGATCGGATCCGCAAAACGCATACGGACGTCTGAATGAAGCCTTACACGGGCGTGATCAATGACTGTGGTTATCACCCCATATAGACTCCCTGATCACCCCCCTGTCATTGATCAACCCCCTGTCATTGATCACCCCCCTGTCATTGATCACCCCCCCTGTCATTGATCACCCCTCTGTAAGGCTCCATTCAGACATTTTTTTGGCCCAAGTTAGCGGAAATTTATTTTTTTTTTCTTACAAAGTCTCATATTCCACTAACTTGTGTCAAAAAATAAAATCTCACATGAACTCACCATACTCCTCACGGAATCCAAATGCGTAAAATTTTTTAGACATTTATATTCCAGACTTCTTCTCACGCTTTAGGGCCCCTAGAATGCCAGGGCAGTATAAATACCCCACATGTGACCCCATTTCGGAAAGAAGACACCCCCAGGTATTCCGTGAGGGGCATATTGAGTCCATGAAAGATTGAAATTTTTGTCCCAAGTTAGCGGAACGGGAGACTTTGTGAGAAAAAAATTAAAAATATCAATTTCCGCTAACTTGTGCCAAAAATTTTTTTTTTCTATGAACTCGCCATGCCCCTCATTGAATACCTTGGGGTGTCTTCTTTCCAAAATGGGGTCACATGTGGGGTATTTATACTGCCCTGGCATTCTAGGGGCCCCAAAGCGTGAGAATAAGTCTGGTATCCAAATGTCAAAAAATGCCTTCCTAAATGGAATTTGGGCACCTTTGCGCATCTAGGCTGCAAAAAAGTGTCACACATCTGGTATCGCCGTACTCAGGAGAAGTTGGGGAATGTGTTTTGGGGTGTCATTTTACATATACCCATGCTGGGTGAGAGAAATATCTTGGTCAAATGCCAACTTTGTATAAAAAAATGGGAAAAGTTGTCTTTTGCCAAGATATTTCTCTCACCCAGCAAGGGTATATGTAAAATGACACCCCAAAACACATTCCCCAACTTCTCCTGAATACGGCGATACCAGATGTGTGACACTTTTTTGCAGCCTAGGTGGGCAAAGGGGCCCATATTCCAAAGAGCACCTTTAGGATTTCACAGGTCATTTACCTACTTACCACACATTAGGGCCCCTGGAAAATGCCAGGGCAGTATAACTACCCCACAAGTGACCCCATTTTGGAAAGAAGACACCCCAAGGTATTCCGTGAGGGGCATGGCGAGTTCCTAGAATTTTTTATTTTTTGTCACAAGTTAGTGGAAAATGCTGATTTATTTATTTATTTTTTTTCATACAAAGTCTCATATTCCACTAACTTGTGACAAAAAATAAAAACTTCCATGAACTCACTATGCCCATCAGCGAATACCTTGGGGTGTCTTCTTTCCAAAATGGGGTCACTTGTGGGGTAGTTATACTGCCCTGGCATTCTAGGGGCCCAAATGTGTGGTAAGGAGTTTGAAATCAAATTCTGTAAAAAATGACCTGTGAAATCCGAAAGGTGCTCTTTGGAATATGGGCCCCTTTGCCCACCTAGGCTGCAAAAAAGTGTCACACATCTGGTATCTCCGTACTCAGGAGAAGGTGGGGAATGTGTTTTGGGGTGTCATTTTACATATACCCCTGCTGGGTGAGAGAAATATCTTGGCAAAAGACAACTTTTCCCATTTTTTTATACAAAGTTGGCATTTGACCAAGATATTTATCTCACCCAGCATGGGTATATGTAAAATGACACCCCAAAACACATTCCCCACCTTCTCCTGAGTACGGCAATACCAGATGTGTGACACTTTTTTGCAGCCTAGGTGGGCAAAGGGGCCCATATTCCAAAGAGCACCTTTCGGATTTCACAGGTCATTTTTTACAGAATTTGATTTCAAACTCCTTACCACACATTTGGGCCCCTAGAATGCCAAGGCAGTATAACTACCCCACAAGTGACCCCATTTTGGAAAGAAGAGACCCCAAGGTATTCGCTGATGGGCATAGTGAGTTCATGGAAGTTTTTATTTTTTGTCACAAGTTAGTGGAATATGAGACTTTGTATGAAAAAAAAAAAAAAAAAAAAAAATCATCATTTTCCACTAACTTGTGACAAAAAATAAAAAATTCTAGGAACTTGCCATGCCCCTCACGAAATACCTTGGGGTGTCTTCTTTCCAAATGGGGTCACTTGTGGGTTAGTTATACTGCCCTGGCATTCTAGGGGCCCAAATGTGTGGTAAGGAGTTTGAAATCAAATTCTGTAAAAAATGACCTGTGAAATCCGAAAGGTGCTCTTTGGAATATGGGCCCCTTTGCCCACCTAGGCTGCAAAAAAGTGTCACACATCTGGTATTGCCGTACTCAGGAGAAGGTGGGGAATGTGTTTTGGGGTGTCTTTTTACATATACCCATGCTGGGTGAGAGAAATATCTTGGCAAAAGACAACTTTTCCCATTTTTTTATACAAAGTTGGCATTTGACCAAGATATTTATCTCACCCAGCATGGGTATATGTAAAAAGACACCCCAAAACACATTCCTCAACTTCTCCTGAATACAGAGATACCAGATGTGTGACACTTTTTTGCAGCCTAGGTGGGCAAAGGGGCCCATATTCCAAAGAGCACCTTTCGGATTTCACTCGTCATTTTTTACAGAATTTGATTTCAAACTCCTTACCACACATTTGGGCCCCTAGAATGCCAGGGCAGTATAACTACCCCACAAGTGACCCCATTTTGGAAAGAAGACACCCCAAGGTATTTCGTGATGGGCATAGTGAGTTCATAGAAGTTTTTATTTTTTGTCACAAGTTAGTGGAATATGAGACTTTGTAAGAAAAAAAAAAAAAAAAAAAATCATCATTTTCCGCTAACTTGTGACAAAAAATAAAAAGTTCTATGAACTCACTATGCCCATCAGCGAATACCTTAGGGTGTGTACTTTCCGAAATGGGGTCATTTGTGGGGTGTTTGTACTGTCTGGCCATTGTAGAACCTCAGGAAACATGACAGGTGCTCAGAAAGTCAGAGCTGCTTCAAAAAGCGGAAATTCACATTTTTGTACCATAGTTTGTAAACGCTATAACTTTTACCCAAACCATTTTTTTTTTTTACCCAAACATTTTTTTTTTATCAAAGACATGTAGAACTATAAATTTAGAGCAAAATTTCTATATGGATCTCGTTTTTTTTCAAAATTTTACAACTGAAAGTGAAAAATGTCATTTTTTTGCAAAAAAATCGTTAAATTTCGATTAATAACAAAAAAAGTCAAAATGTCAGCAGCAATGAAATACCACCAAATGAAAGCTCTATTAGTGAGAAGAAAAGGAGGTAAAATTCATTTGGGTGGTAAGTTGCATGACCGAGCAATAAACGGTGAAAGTAGTGTAGGTCAGAAGTGTAAAAAGTGGCCTGGTCTTTCAGGGTGTTTAAGCACTGGGGGCTGAGGTGGTTAATTCATTTCCCTATCCACATTTGTTTGCAGGGGATTTACCTACATGTTGCTGCCTTTTGCAGCCCTCTAGCTCTTTCCTGGGCTGTTTTACAGCCTTTTTAGTGCCCAAAAGTTCGGGTCCCCATTGACTTCAATGGGGTTCGGGACGAAGTTCGGTTCGGGTTCGGATCCCGAACCCGAACATTTACGGGAAGTTCGGCCGAACTTCTCGAACCCGAACATCCAGGTGTTCGCTCAACTCTACTGTAGATCAATGGATAAGCTGTATAAGGGCATATAAAAAGATGTCATATATCTTAACAGTAACACAGGGTGTATTGGAGTGCCGGTTCCTTGTAATGTTTGGCAGCCCTTTCACTTAGTGCATCGGCTTTATGAGTGTAGGAGTCCCACTAGCTGAACAATTGTACCACAATGTGAATGAGGCCCTCCTTTATGTGATATACAGGCTGTTTCAGAGTGCCTCTTGCTTGTAATTGTTGGCAGCACTTGCACTTTATATACAGGAAAGAATGTTTCCTAACAATTTTTACTGTAAAATACTTTTTTTGGGGGGCGTTTTGTGCGTATTTTTGTCAGTCTGTAAAAGTGGGGTACAACACTGACAAAATGGTTCCCCGCAGCGACCTGGGAGTCCAAGATGCATCCAGACATCGTCCCCATGCTGTTCCCGATCCATTTCGGTGGTGTTTCTGTCACTTTCTGACCTTTTCCAATAGACCAGGCACCCTCCCCTCTTCCAAGCAGGGGGTGCCTGGATGTCTCCCATAGACTTCTATGATACTCAGGTGCTCGGCCGAGCGCATGAATATCGCGATGTGTTCGAGCCGAACACCCAAATACTTTAGTATTAGTGATGAGCGAGCACCAATCAAACTATCATCTCATCCCACAAAAACAAGCCCCAACATTGGACAATCGCCTGAAAAATGTTAAAAGTATGACTTTCAGAAAATGTCAACACTAAAACAAGATGATTTTATCTTTTCAAAAATGCTCTTACTGTGTAAAACAACAAAAATTAAACAATAGGTAATATGTGCATAACACATGATCTACCTCGTCAGATAAATGCTGTAAAAAAAAAAGTGCCAAAACAGCCATTTTTGGGTCATCTTGCCTACCCAAAAAGTGTAATTGCAAATGATCAAAAAGTCATATCTGACCCAAAATATTACTGAGAATTATTAAAAACTTCAACTCATCCCAGAAAAACTGTTATGGGGGATCTGTTGATGGCGCACTGTTATGGGGGATCTGTGGGTGACACTTATGGGGGATCTGTTGGTGGCGCACTGCTATGGGGGATCTGTGGGTGGCGCACTGCTATGGGGGATCTGTGGGTGGCGCACTGCTATGGGGGATCTGTGGGTGGCGCACTGCTATGGGGGATCTGTGGGTGGCGCACTGCTATGGGGGATCTGTGGGTGGCGCACTGCTATGGGGGATCTGTGGGTGGCGCACTTATGGGCGATCTGTGGGTGGCGCACTTATGGGCAATCTGTGGGTGGCGCACTTATGGGCGATCTGTGGGTGGCGCACTTATGGGCGATCTGTGGGTGGCGCACTTATGGGCGATCTGTGGGTGGCGCACTTATGGGCGATCTGTGGGTGGCGCACTTATGGGCGATCTGTGGGTGGCGCACTTATGGGCGATCTGTGGGTGGCGCACTTATGGGCGATCTGTGGGTAGCGCACATATCTGTGGGTGGCGCACTTATGGGCGATCTGTGGGTGGCGCACTTATGGGCGATCTGTGGGTGGCGCACTTATGGGCAATCTGTGGGTGGCGCACTTATGGGCGATCTGTGGGTGGCGCACTTATGGGCGATCTGTGGGTGGCGCACTTATGGGCGATCTGTGGGTGGCGCACTTATGGGCGATCTGTGGGTGGCGCACTTATGGGCGATCTGTGGGTGGCGCACTTATGGGCGATCTGTGGGTGACACTTATTGGGGTCTCTGGATTGGGGTCACTGTTATGGGGATCTGTGTATGACACTGTTATGGGGGGATCTGTGGATGACACATATATAGGATCTTATGCTATGTGTCATCCACAGATCCCCTCCATAACAGTGTCCCTGTAGTGAATGACCCTCAATACAAGGGGTGGGGGTCGCATCTGCTTTTATGACAGCGGGGCCCGTGCAGTGACTGTATTCTACTACACGAGCCCCGCTCACTGTATAATCATATCTGTATTCTGTAATAGTTAATTGTGTATATAATGTAATCGCATAATCAGCGCTACTTACAACTACAAGCGCTCGGTAGGTAGCAGAGAGGAGGGAGGAGGCAGGCCGGGAGGACGGGCGCTGGCAGCGTGAGTCACTACGTCATGCGCCCACGCCGCCTGCTTCATTCAGAAAGTGGGCGGCGCGGCATCGCGGCGGGTGTATCATTGAAAATACGGCAAAATCAGCAGCATTTGCCCCATAAGACGCACTGCTATTTTTCCCCCACTTTTGGGGGGAAAAAGTGTGTCTTAAAGGGCGAAAAATACGGTAAATAAAAAGTGATCCAAAAGTTGTATATATCCCAAAATAGAACCATTGATGATGGCAACTCATCCCACAAAAAAACAAAAAAAAAATAAATATAACTCCTCACACAGAGAAAAACCATGGTTGTCAGAAAATAGCTGTACTGGTACCCCAGAGACTGTTTAATACCAAAATGGTACCCATAAAACAATCCATCAAAGTCTGCTGTGCTCCTTCCCTTCTGAGTCCTGTGGTGTGCCTTAACAGCACTTTATGACCACATATGTGGTGTTGCCATATTTAGGAGAAAATGGGTAACAAATTATAAGATGCATTTTCTCCTGTTACGGCTTGTGAAAATGAAAAATTTGTTTCCACTGTAGGGTTACCTTAGGGGTCCCTTCAAATACAACATGGCAACCAAAAACCATTTCAACAAAATCTGCCCTCCAAAAACTATATGGTGCTCCTTCCCTTCTGACCACTGCCCATAGAGCAGTTTACAACCACATATGGAGTGTTTCTGTAAACTGCAGAATCAGTGTAATAAATATTGAGGTTTGCTGTTGAAATTTCACCTTCATTATCCTTTAACTCTTGTGGAACATTTCAAGAGTTAACAAAGTTTGTAACATCAGTTTAGAAAAATTTGATAGGTGTCGTTTCTAAAATAGTCATTCATAGGTGGTTTCTATTACGTAAGCCCCTAAAAATCACTTTTCATGTAGAGAAAGTTAATACAAATTACTAACTAATGTATTGTGATTGTCCATATTGCCTCCTTTGATGGCTGGATAAATTTTTCCATCACATGATACACTGCTCGTTTCCATGGTTATGACCACCATACAATCCATCAGAGCTGGCTGTGCTTGCACGCTATATAAAAAAAAAAAAAAAAAAAACACCAGCCAATGTAAGCTCCCGTGGTACTGGCCACCAGGGAGGCTGGTGCTTTTTCCTATAGTGTGCAAGCACATCCACCGCTGATAGATTGCAGGGTGGTCGTAACCATGGAAACGAGCAGTGTAAGATGTGATGGAAAAATAAATCCAGCCAGGGAAGGAAGCAATATGGATAATAACAGTACATTAGTAAGTGGCTTGTATTCAGTTGTCTACATGATAAATGCCACTTGCTGAAGTGAGACAACCCCTTTAAATATAGAGATTTTTTAAAATTTTGAATATTTTCTGTAAATGTAATTTTTTTTATAAATAAAGGAAAATAAATATTGACCCAAATTTCCCACTAACATGAAATACAATGTGTATCCAGAAAACATTCTCCGATTCAGTTACGTAAATAAACACATTCCAAAGTTATTGCCACATAAAGTAACATATCAGATTTGCAAAAATAGGGTCTGGGCAGGAAGGTGAAAACTGGCCTGGGATAGAAGGGGTTAAAGGGTTCTGCTACCATATTGTGATTTTGTGTTGAATTTGTTTAGTAAGAGAAATTCGAGTCCTTAACCGAATTCAAGAAAAAGAGCGCACACATCTGTAGTAGCGAGATTCTGGTTTATTGAGGAGATCATTCACTAAAGGTAACAGAATAGAATATTTCCAAGAGAACAAAGCATCAAACCCCTTTACAAACCAAAATTCAACTTACAAAACAACAACAAAAAAGAAATAATAACACTATTGTATTCATTATGGGGGGTCATATATAAAGCTGAAATACGCCTATATTAAATGTATTTCAGGCGCATATTGCGGCGCAACAGTTCGTTGCGCCGCAATCTGCGACTTCTCCCTGCTCACGCCAAGTCTAAAATTGTGGGAGTGGCATGGGCGGAGAAGGGGGATGGGCCGGCAGGCCAGTCTCATTTACCACTTTCAGCTAAGAAGCCGTCTTACATTTAGAACTGGCGGAGGATCCACCGAAGTTTTGAAGAGGCCTGCCCCTCTTTATAATTTCAGCGGATCCACCGCTAGTTTAGGGGTTTATTAAGACCGGCGTCATTGTTCAACATATATATGTATATGAAATACAAGGTTTATTGTAAAACAATCTGGAAAGTTCTGACAACGAGGCGATCATCTGCATCGGCCACATGGACCTGTATATCTTCTAGAAAAGCCATTTCATCAGTAGAAGACACACGACGGCCGGAATCAGGACAATTCTCTGGACACTTATGCCTCCACTGGAGCCGGTTGGAGTAGCGGCTGTAGTCTGGACACTGGAGCAGAGTAAAGTATAACTGGTTGTTATACCTTCAATAGTATAGGAGTGGCTCCCGAGATCACAGAAGCTCTTTGTTGCACATCCCTTCATGGCTATTGAAGATCCACTTGACCCTGCTGAGATTGTATCATTATGGTTATTTCTTTAGAATTATTGATGATAAAAAAAAAAAAAATCCATCCATCTATACATCTATCTACTGTATTTTTCCCCTATAAGAGACACCTAGGTTTTAGAGGAGGAAAAATTGTAAATCAGACCCCAGTTAAGACCCTCAATGTTAATCAGACCTCAGAGCAGACAAATAAAAAAACTAAACAAAAAAAACTCTTCCTCTCCAGATGCCACCGCTATTCGGGAGTTCCAGCGCACTTTTTGTGACCTAATGCGGCCGGTGACGTCATCGGCGAGGCTCGGACGCCGGCCGACTTGTACGGATGACCAATTCCAGGTCCGCCCTCACCAATGGGACACACCCCGTATGGGCGTGACGGGACGGGGGCGGTACGCGACGCTAACTAAGCACCAAATGGCAGGGGGTCTGGCCATATCTACCCAGCATCACGGGCACGCCCATTGGAGGCGTGAGCTGGCCATAGGTCCACGCCTAACCAAGGCATGGAAAGGGAGGGGTGGGATGATATCCGGCCCCCTGCTCCATCTCTCAAGGGCGGGCTATTTAAACCGAGCAGGTTTCTCTGCTTGGCGACCTCACACACAGGAGCAGTGAGGCACCACTATCTGTGAGTTCCCTGGAGAACTGGGGGCTGATTCCTCCCACCTACAAAAGGTTGGTTTCTGGCCCTATCTGGCTTTTAATCCTGATTATCATTTATGTCTCAAACAGTGCATATGCGGGCTATGGCTGGAGTGACAGTGGATATACGACTATCTCCACAGACAGCCTGGGCCACCCTTGGCCGCATTTGGACACGCAAGTAGTATCTTGTTACTTGTTTGCCATGCTATCACACATGTCATCACACATATGTGACTGTTTGTAGGAGGTTGTCACTCTGATTATTTATATGGGAATCATTTATGCTCACGTATGCCTGGAAATCTATGTGGACATATACCCACACTGGCGAATGACTCTCTCTTCGAGTATACTCCGTAGGCCCCCTGATGTGGTCCCTGTATTTGATCATTTAAAGCTATTAAGTGATTGAACATAATGCGACCAGTGAATGATCTGGTCTAACGGTGTCATCATAATTGAGGACCCTGCCAACGGTTTGGTTACCTCTTATTGATGCCAAATAACAGCATTGTACTTTGATATACGTCCCCTGAGGAACCCGACAATCAATCAGGGTGAAACGCGTTGGGACACTGGCACCTGATTGCATACTAATATATGTAGTGCTTCTGCACTATGAGTGTGGTCGGCTTGTTGCTTTCTATACTGTTTATCTATACTTGTTTTTTTGTTTTGTGTACCTAGAGCAGGCCCCAAGTAGGGATCCACCAGGATTACAGGGTCTATTCAGGTTTCACAAGGAGGTTCCAGAACACGGGATCGTCCTTATCAGGGCGGCTATTCCGTTCTTAGGCAGGGCTACCTAGCCCAGGGCCAGGAATAGGGACAGATAAGACTCCATTTCTGTCCACTCCGTCCATCTCTGACCCGTATTTTTGGACGATTACAAGTATTATCTTCCATGTCATCAAGGATATATCTTCTTTTTGTTCTTTTCTATGTATGTCTGTGGGAGTTTTGTTATTTTATGTCTAAATTAGATTAAAGGCTACGTTTTAAACAGGTCGTTCCCTGTGATTACAACTAATGCAGGACATTGTCAGGTCACAGAGCAGGTCTATGTCCTCATGCTGAACACAAGTCACATTTATATAAAATGCTAAACTTATGCTACTTATTTTCACACTGGAGTAGGCCTAAAATATGTCAAGACTTCCAGGTATTTGACAGCAGCCACGTGGGCTATAAACACAGTAGACTGGAGCTGGCCTTAGACTTCTATGGGAGATTTTTCTAGGCCTGCTCTGTGACCTGTGCAGGGGGTAATTGTACAGGCAGGGAGAATAGACTGTGTCCATCAACTCTTGTGAATGGGGGACTTGTGTTATCTATACAGAAGAGATATTTGTCATTGTAATCCTTACTGTGATGATAATAAGCTGGCTGCTGAACAGGAAGCTTCAACCTATTATAAGCTTTAGTGGCCAGTTCGCAAACCACACGATTTTGGATTATTATTTGAATTTTTTAAAATATGAATGGTGAAAAGGCAAATAAAAAAAATAAAAAAGTATTATAGTTAGTGTTGAGTGAATCGAAGTATCCATAGAGGACTTCCATACAAATTTCAGGAAAAATGTAATTTGTCACAAAGCGAAACTTGTGGTAACGAATCAAATTTTCCTAAAATGGTGGCTGGGGAAAAAATAAATAAAAAAATAATAATAATAAAAAAAAAAACAATGATGACGCCCAGGGTGATCACATGATGATGTCATCACTCACCACAGGTCCTTATGCGGGATTTCTTCAATTAAGATGGGAGCGGACGGGCCTCTCCGCAAGCAAGTGGACGAGGGCAGTATAATTTTTCATTTATTTTTTTTAATCCTGATTAATCCCTGAAAGGCTAAAAATGTGGGTCAGAGATGCCACGATCAGTGTTGAACGTGTGCATCTGAAGGGTTAAATGAAAGGGGGCTGGTCGATTACCGTTCCCAATCATTGCACCCGCTCCATACAGTGGAAAGCGATTCGTGATTAAGTAATTAGTAAGAAATTGAATTTCTTGTCGAAGTTTGGCAAAGCAGCCTAATAGAGTTTTTCAAAAAACTTCATCTCTAATTAAGGTGACACATTTTCTAAGACTTTAATATTGATGGTCTACTGATTGACCCCAGTGCTCGGACAAGCATCATGCCATCTGAGTATACCAGGCACAGTGTCCTGCTTTATACAGTGGCTGTGCTTCATAATGCAGCTCAACCCTATTCACTTGAATGAGAATGAACTGAAGACAATGTGGACATGATATCTCAGGGCGAGGAAAAGGGTGAGCGCTGTGGCCCCTTCCCACAGCTGGTAAGTGATGGAGCCGGTAGACCCCACTAATCTGATGATAAAAAAATGGATGTGTACATAAGGAATTTTATTTGGATTTTAGATCTATACAAATAAGAAAACAATAGACAAAATAATGACCAAGTTACCTGTTGTTACTATTGCCGCGGAAATACATTTCTTCTCATCTCCTGTGCAGATTACATTTGCTGAAGAGTCACATGTCTCAGCACCATAAATAATGCAGGATGGACACGTCAGCCCATTGTTCCCAGTGTGGAAGGGTAATACTGTCATGGAAGAGAGCGATAAATGCTAATATACATGGATTATACACAGTAATATTATATAGAATATTCTAATTATATGGATTATTAACATCTTGGAAAGATTGTGTTTTAGTCTCCAACTGGGTTTATTATGGCATACGTCACCCATAGCCCTCCATAAGACATTTACAGTGCTGCCCATAATTATTCATACCCCAGGCAAATTTTGACTTAAAGTTACTTTTATTCAACCAGCAAGGAATTTTTTGACGGGAAATGACATAGATGTCTCCCAAAAGATAATAAAACGATGTACAAGAGGCATTATTGTGGGAAAAAGCTCAGCTTTTATTTACATTTGAGCAAAACATACAAGATGTTCCGCACTGTGGAAAATCAAAAGATGACGTGGTCGGAATCCAAAAGTGACACCTGTGCTGGCCAGGAGGATAGTTAGAGAGGTAAAAAAGAATCCAAGGATCACCACCAAGGCCATCCTGGTGAATCTGGGCTCTGCTGGTGGCAATGTCTCAAGGCAGACAATCCAACGGACACTGCACAATGCAGACCAAGGAGGACGCCACTTCTCCAGATAAGGCACACAAAAGCTTGCTTGGCCTTTGCAAAAGCTCATCTGGACAAAGAAGAAGACCTCTGGTCTTCTGTGTTATGGTCAGATGAAACAAAAATTGAATTGTTTGGTCACAATGATGTTTCCTTCATTTGGCGTAAAAAAGGAGAAGCCTTCAACCCAAAGAACACCATCCCCACTGTCAAACATGGTGGTGGGAACCTAATGCTTTGGGGGTGTTTTTCAGCCAATGGACCAGGGAACCTAATCACAGTAAACGGCACCATGAAATAAGCAATACATGAGGATTCTCAATGACAACATCAGGCCGTCTGCAGAGAAACTTGGCCTTGGGCACCAGTGGACATTTCAGCATGACAATGACCCAAAACACACAGCAAAAGTGGTGAAGAAATGGTTAGCAGACAACAACATTAACGTTTTGGAGAGGCCCAGCCAGAGTCCAGACTGGAATCCAATTGAGAATCTGTGGAGGGAGCTAAAGATCAGGGTGATGGCAAGAAGACCCTCCAACCTGAAAGATCTGGAGCTCATTGCTAAAGATGAATGGGCAAAGATACCTGTGGAGACATGCAAAAAGCTGGTCTGCAATTATAGGAAGCGTTTGCTGTAATAGCCAATAAAGGCTTTTCTATTGATTATTGAGAAGGGTATGAATAATTTTCGACTGGACACTTTTTGCTCAAATGTAAATAAAAGCTGAGAAATGTTTTTTTTTCCCACAATAATGCCTCTTGTACATCGTCTTATTATCTTTTGGGAGACACCTATGTCATTTCCCGTCAAAAAATTACTTGCTGGTTGAATAAAAGTAACTTTTAGTCAAAATTTGCGAGGGGTATGAATAATTATGGGCAGCACTGTACAACAAGCTAAACATTTTTTAAAATTCTGTTTGCTTTTGTATAGGATGGCATAGTCATATTATATATAGAGATGAGCGAATGGAAGTTGGCGAAGTGGAATTCGATCAGAATTTCAGGAAAAATTTGATTCGTCCCGAAGTAGAATTTCCTAGTCGTTCGTGGTAACGAAACACATTTTTTCAAAAATGCCTGCTGCACTTGTTACAAAGTGAAAGTAAGAAGCCCGGGAACGAGGGATCACCCATAATGCCATGCAGACAGCCAATCAGCAGATAGCCAGCACCTGTGATGTCACAGCCCTATAATAAAATAAAAAAAATAAAAATAAATAAAAAAAGTCTCCTTCTGCCCGGTCTCCACCATTTTACAGTGTACTTAGTGCAGGGAGAGATGTGACAGGCACTAGAGACAGTGCTAGAAAAGGCTTTATTAAAAAAAAACTACTACTGAGCAGTTTAGAGAAAGATTGTTCATAGTGTAGGGAAATGATAGGTAGACATGATCCACACTGTAGGGAGAGAGCAGGGACCAATAGGAGAGTGTAATAGGAGCGATTCTGTTACACCTTGCTGCACTAATTGGGCTTACAAAGTGCTCTAATAGTACAGATTTTTGTTTTTGTTTTAAAGAGCAATCCTAGCATCTTTTATTGGGTTGAAAGTGCGGTCTGATACAACCAGTTTTGTGGCATGCTTATTTCATATATAAAAGTATATAGCATGTAATTCTATAGCATGTAAGTATATAGTTCTGTAGACATCTATGTGGAATCAGCTGACGACGGTGTGAAAGGAATGCGCTTCTTCTTGACGTGAACATTTTCCTGTAAGGCTGAGTACACACTTGAGTTATTTGGCCCCGTGACTGCCCAAATAAGTGAAATGTGCAGTGATTCTAAGAGCAACGCCTGTCATCCTGACATCACAGTATTGTTTCACTACCACAGCAGACTCCATCTGCGTGTTACTGCGTTGTTTTCTGCCCATGCACTTAGTTATCATTGGCTCACAATGGAGAAAAGGAGGAGTCTTAGAGAGGGAGAAAGCATAGAGGATGATATGAAACCCTTCAGGGGCAATTGAAGGGTTTGCTCCAAAAAAAAAAAAAAAGCTATGTGGCACCGACATACAGAGTATATATAAAGTCTACACACCCCTAAAATGTCAGGTTTCTGTGATGTAAAAAAATGAGACAAAGAAAATCATTTCAGAACTTTTTCCACCTTTAATGTGACCTATAAACTGTACAACTCAATTGAAAACAAACAAATATTTTAGGTGGAGGGAACAAAAAATCCACAGAGAGCTTCCAAAGCATCAGAGGGATCTTATTGTTAAAAGGTATAAGTCAGGAGAAGGGTACAAAAGAATTTCCAAGGCATTAGATATACCACGGAACACAGTGAAGACAGTTATCATCAAGTGGAGAAAATATGGCTCAACAGTGACATTACCAAGAACTGGACGTCCCTCCAAAATTGATGAAAAGACGAGAAGAAAACTGGTCTGGGAGGCGACCAAGAGGCCTACAGCAACATTAAAGGAGCTGCAGGAATATCTGGCAAGTACTGGCTGTGTGGTACATGTGACAACAATCTCCCGTATTCTTCATATGTCTGGGCTATGGGGTAGAGTGGCAAGACGAAAGCCTTTTCTTACGAAGAAAAACATCCAAGCCAGGCTACATTTTGCAAAAACACATCTGAAGTCTCCCAAAAGCATGTGGGAAAAGGTGTTATGGTCTGATGAAACCAAGGCTGAACTTTTTGGCCATAATTCCAAAAGATATATTTGGCGCAAAAACAACACTGCACATCACCAAAAGAACACCATCCCCACAGTGAAGCATGGTGGTGGCAGCATCATGCCAAGGGGCTGTTTTTCTTCAACTGGAACTGGGGCCTTAGTTAAGCTAGAGGGAATTATGAACAGCTCCAAATACCAGTCAATATTGGCATAAAACCTTCCGGCTTCTGCTAGAAAGCTGAACATGAAGAGGAACTTCATCTTTCAGCATGACAACGACCCAAAGCATATATCCAAATCAACAAAGGAATGGCTTCAACAGAAGAAGATTAAAGTTTTGGAATGGCCCAGCCAGAACCCAGACCTGAATCCGATTGAAAATCGGTGGGGTGATCTGAAGAGGGCTGTGCCCAGGAGATGCCCTCACAATCTGACAGATTTGGAGTGTTTTTGCAAAGAAGAGTAGGCAAATCTTGCCAAGTCAAAATGTGCCATGCTGATAGACTCATACCCAAAAAGACTGAGTGCTGTAATAAAATCAAAAGGTGCTTCAACAAAGTATTAGTTTAAGGGTGTTCACACTTATGCAACCATATTATTTTATTTTTATATTTTTTCTTCCTTCTTCCTAAAAGATTTCAGTTTGTTTTTCAATTGAGTTGTACAGTTTATAGGTCACATTAAAGGTGGAAAAAGTTCTGAAATGATTTATCTTTGTCTCATTTTTTTTTACATCACAGAAACCTGACATTTTAACAGGGGCGTGTAGACATTTTATATCCACTGTAAATATAATAGTTAATCCGTCTGTTAGTTCTGGGTCACTGGTGCAAAGGAGTAGTATTGCACTGACCAAAAATGCCAACAGGTCACCCTCGGACTGAACAACCCGATTAAGTATTGTATTTCTGTGTCACTGGTTCAAAGGTGCTGTATTCGACCCACATAAATGCCTTTAGGTCAGCTATAGACTTCTTTAAAAAAAATATATATATATATAAAAGCCTAACACTGTCCCTCAGTGCAGCAACGTCCTGTCCCTACACTAGTCAGAGCAGAATGGCGGCGCACCATGTGACCCGGCATTAATGCATGCAGGGTCACATGGTGCGCCCGCCAATCACAGCCATGCCAATACTAGGCCTGACTGTGATGGTTTAGAAGTACCCACAGCTTAAACGCTTGTTGATTGGCTGCAGTGCGGCCTTTCAACAAGCTTTATTTAAACTCCGAACATGACCTTTCACGCCAATATCAGTGTTTGGGTACACAGACACAGTAATGTTCGGTACAAACCCGAATAGGGTGGTCTGGGTTCGCTCATCCCTACTTATGTTTAATTGCAATAGGGGGTTCACTTTGGGTTGCAATGAGAGGTTCACTTACTTTAGAGCGCATTAACGGTTCTCTTACTTTAGGGTGCAGTAGGGGTTCATTTACTTCAGGGGGTTTCTTTGACTATGTGATTTAGCAGCAAATACACATTATATCTGAATCCCATTTGACCCCGACCAGTGAGGAACATCAGACATCGAAAGCAGATAATCATTTGAATTTGTCTTCTAGCCAGGGTTTAAAACATTGGCTTGTTTAAGGTTTCTATTGGGTCTTGAATAGGGCTGAGCGAACCCGAACTGTAAAGTTCGGGCTTGTACCAAACTTTAGGATTTTTGGAACCCGAACCCTTCAGTAAAAGTTCGGGTTCGTTGTTTGGCGATTTAATGGCTCTTTTTGAAAGGCTGCCGAGCAAGTTAAGTGTTTAACTCTGTGCCCTTAGAAGCCATAACAGCCATGCCTACTATTGGCATGGCTGTGATTGGCTGGTGCAGCATGTGACCCAGCCTCTATTTAAGCTAGAGTCACGGGGGGCGTGGCCTAGCGGAGTATGTGAGCGGACGTGGGTTGCAGAGCTCCTCCGCTACCTCAGACATAAAATCCTATTAAAATCCTGCTATCAAAGCTTTTATACTTGTACCTGGACGGACAGTCATCAGGGAACCCTTCTGGACGGCTGGGGTGGACATAGTAGGTCAGCATGACCCGTAAGAAGGAGCAGCGTGGGCCGGAGAAGGAGGCTCAAGATGGCGCCGGCGGCACTCCAGGGCGCTCAGGCCGTGTCTCGGAGCTCCAGAAAGAAGCAGGGGCCAAGCTGGGGAAATATGCCAGACCAGCGTCGGTGGCCTCTGGAAAAAGTACTCCTAGGAAACTGAGGGGGGCCGAGGACATGTCTGATGCAGACTCTGATGTGGAAGGGCATGGCCCGGATACTATACCGGCGGCCTGCTCTAATCCATATGACACGCTGGCAGGTGCGCACGATTATCCGCCCCCAGAACCGCCAGATTCAGACACGGAAGAGCCGACGTTAAAAGATGTTATGCAAGCCATAGCAAAATGTGGCAAGTCCCTGAACACGCTTACTATGCAAGTGGGGGCCATTAAGGAGGATGTCTCCATAGTGCGACACGATATGAGAAAGTTGGCAGACCGCACTACAGCTTTGGAAGGCCGAATGGGTGAAATGGAGGACGCTATGACACCTCTAACCAATAATGTGAGGGACTACTCCAGGAGACTGGATATTATCGCCGCAAAGCAAGACGATCTCGAAAATCGATCTCGCAGAAATAATGTGCGGGTGGTGGGAGCACCAGAGAAAGTGGAGGGCGGGAATCAGTCGGAATTTTTCGAATCCTGGCTAAGGGAGAACTTTGGCGCAGATGTATTGACCCCCTTGTTTGCTGTGGAGAGGGCTCATAGGGTCCCTATGCGACCCCTACCACCGGGTGCCCCACCCAGAACAGTCCTGATTAAGATACTACACTTCAAAGACCGGGACATTATCCTAAGAAAAGCTTGAGATAAGCCAGACCTGTCTGTTGATGGGCATAAAGTGGCACTATTCCCGGATTACTCACAAGAGGTTCAGAAGCGGAGAGTCAGATTTATTGATGTGAAAAGGCGCTTACGAGCACTTGGCGTATCTTACTCCATGATGTATCCGGCCAAGCTACTGGTTGCCGCATTAGGAACCACTCACTTTTTTGAAGATCCGAAAGAGGCAGCAAAGTGGACTGATCGACATGAAAGGCAGCTGGCGGCAGAACAAGGCTGATATACATTAGAGGGACTGCCACTCTGTTTACAGGCTCAGGTTATTCTGTTTTGGTGGATGTGGTCTTCTGATATGAGGATACGAATGTCAGAATGTGGTGATGTGCGTGCTGTGAGTATGTGAGCAGGTATATTACTATTACTATACTATTTTGCTGGAAGCATTGATTGACAGGTATAACCACTCCTTAACCGTTTTTCTTATAGTTGTCCGGGGGGCATGGAGAGGGAGGCCTACGGTCCGTTTTAATTTGAGCCCACTTACTAAGGTTGCGCGAGCGCAGTTATTTTTATTTAATTTGTTATTTTTTTGGTGCGCTTCAAACTCTTATCCAAGTAATTAGAGGTATACTTGGCATGCGACTGATTTCGGCAGCGGGTTGTGCACCCTTTTCTCCCACTGGCCTGTATTAGGTGTTATTGTGGGGCTCGCTGGTGAGATGGTCGCTGTGTTGAGTAATAGTTTTGAAATGTTTGGGAGGGCAAGTTGTGGGGGAGGGGGGATATGTTTCACCCAAGTGCACGTACTGTATATGAAGGTGTAGGTAGAGGCCTGTGGTTCAAATACGGAATGTCTTATTACTATGTCTATTCTCTTACTGCTACTAATCGGGGTGCTAGGAATGCATATTCTATGACAATTCAAATATGGCAGGGAAGGTAAACGTTATTAGCTGGAATGTGAGGGGAATTAAAGATGCGATTAAGAGACGGGCGGTTATGGACTGTCTGAGTCAATATCAGCCAGCGGTATGTTGTGTGCAGGAGACTCATCTCACCTCAGATCAGACTAAACTGCTTACCCCTAGGTGGGCAGGAGATTGCTATCATGCCACATTCTCATCATATGCGAGGGGGGTGAGTCTCCTGATACACAGATCAATTGCATTTCAATGTATTGCTAAAAAGGTGGATAGCGGGGGGAGATTTATCTGCCTGCACTGTACAATTTTTGCAATGACATGTGTCCTAGTGGGAGTGTATGTTCCACCGCCATATTCGTCAGTGGTGCTTAATAGTATTCTACAGTTTATAGCAGGTATTCCTGACATTCCGGTTCTGATGATGGGAGACTTTAATAATGTTCTTAACCATGACCTAGACAGAATGGGGTTGGGCCAAAGCCCTCAAGGGAAAGGAATGACGCCGTTTGGTGTCCTGATGCAGGAAGCCATGCTGCTAGATTTCTGGAGGCTGAAAAATCCGGTAGTAAAGCAATTTTCATGTTGCTCTAGTACGTATAATTCCCTATCTAGGATAGACCTCATTCTTGGAAATGACCTGTTAGGACAGTATGTGGGGGATGTGAAATATTTGCCGCGTAAGATCTCGGATCACTCACCGGTAGTAATGGTTTTGGATCTCCGTACATCACGGAGCAATAGGTTTGGGGGTTGGAAGTTTAATCCTTACTGGTTACCTCTCCTACCAGATGCCGGCGGAATTGGCGAAAAACTTGGAGTTCTTCCAGATTAATTTACCATCCGCCACTAAATTAGTAGTTTGGGAGGCCATGAAAGCCTTCTTGAGAGGTCTGCTTATGGCAGAAGTGAACAAGAAAAAGAGTGAATCTAGGGCGCACACGAGAAAGTTCATTATGGAAGTAGAAACAGCAGAGGCAAATTTTATCTTGCATCCACAAGATGTCACTAGAGAGAAATGGAAAGAGTCTCAACAGAAATTAAATGACAGGTTACTGATGCAGGCAAAAAATAAAAGATTCTTTCAAAAGCAAACCTTCTATGAAGGGGAGAGAGCGGGTAGACTTTTGTCATTGATATCTAAAGCTCAATTACAGTCCACGTATATTGCTGCTTTGAGAGATTCGTATGGTAATGTTCAAACCGAATCACCACATTTGCTCCAGGTCATGTACTCATTCTATTCCCAACTTTATAAATGTAAACTGAAAGTCACAGGTGGGGAAATAGGCCAGTTCTTGCAGCCCCTGAAATTACGTACCTTATCAAATGAGCACAAGGCACTATTGGATGGTCCTATTACTGTTCAGGAGTTGGAGGTAGCGCTCAGTACAATGTCTAATAACAAAAGCCCCAGGTAAGGATGGCCTACCGGCTGAGATATATAAACGTTATTCAGGCATTCTTCTCCCTCAATTACTGGAGGTTTGTAATGATGCCAAGCAGAGGGGCCGGCTCCCGGATTCTATGAATGAGGCGGTTGTGGTGCTGTTGCCCAAGCCAGGTAAAGATGTGCTAGAAGCTGAATCATATAGACCCATCTCTTTGCTCCCAGTTGATATTAAATTATTAGCGAAAGTGTTAGCTAATCGTCTGAACTCTGTGGTAAAGACTTTAATATGCCAGGATCAGGCTGGCTTTATGCCAAATATGTCGACGGCAGTAAATATCAGATGGCTGTTTCCGAATATTCAAGCAGCACAGGTTCACACCTCGACCGCGGCGGTCGCATCTCTTGATGCGGCCAAAGCGTTTGACAGCGTGGAATGGCACTACTTATGGCTGGTACTTGAAAAGATGGGCTTTGGAGTTGAATTTATATCATGGATTCGGCTTCTGTATTCTTGCCCTAGAGCGGTAGTGAGGGTTAATGGGGACCTGTCTAATCCGTTCATGCTGTTTAGGGGAACTAGACAGGGGTGTCCACTGTCACCTCTTCTTTTTGCGGTGGCGGTGGAACCCTTAGCGGAAGCGTTAAGGATGGCTACGAATGTATGCAGATGACCTGCTTTTGTTTCTGGATGAATGGGAGAAGTCTCTCCCTGCTGCTATGGAGATCATTAATAAATTTGGGACTATGTCCGGGTTAGTGATTAATTGGTCGAAATCGGCCTTGCTACCCTTGGGTAATAGTACTACAGTGGTAGCACCAGATACGGGAGGGTTGCAGATAGTGGCATCCCTAAAATATTTGGGAATATGGGTAACGGCAAATTTGGGTGATTATGAACGTCTAAACTTGGTGCCCATGCTCGCGGAATTTCGGAGGAAGGTACAGGCCTGGAGCAAATTACCCTTGTCTGTGATCGGAAGGGTCAATCTCTTGAAGATGATATTAATGCCAAAACTCTTATATCTTCTCCATAACGCACCGATTTGGATTCCACTCAGGTTTTTTAATACTGTCAATGCAGTGTTTAGGGATTTAATATGGAGGAGAGGTGTCCCTAGGATTAAGCTTTCAACCCTGCAGCGGCCTAAAACACAAGGTGGACTGGCTGTACCAGATCCTTGGGCCTATTACATTGCGGCACAGCTACAACATTTTAGAGGATGGGGAGATGAGGCGCAATTGAATAATGCGGGTCGCATAGTTCAATATTTGATAAATCGTACCTGTTTATTGTCGGCCCTGGAAGATGGTTCGTTCCATTCGAGGGGCACTCAATACCCACTGATAAAGTTGATGCATAAGATATGGTGGAAAACTAGGGAAAAAATGAATGTAACAGGATATAGCACTCACACAGCTATATGGCCTAATTGTTTATATCCGGAAGTGAATAAGGTCAATGGTGTGCAGCAGTGGGAGCAATATGGGTTGGGGAGGATGGCTCAACTATATTCAGTTGGGTCCTTGAAGAGCCTTGAGGTATTAAGACGGGAATTTAATATCCCACATAAATATTTCTATGTGTATTTGCAATTAAGGCACGCTATCCATACTCAGGAGAAGAAGGGGAAGATTCAACAGGCAGCTAGATGCATTATCATTGACTACACAGCGAGGTCAGGGACCACTAGTGGGGTGATATCCATTTATTACAACACACTTAGAGAGGAAATTGAGAAAGCCAACCCACTGAAACTATATGAGAAGTGGAGTAAGGATATTGAGGATCTGACTGAGGAGAAATGGAAGGAAATTCTCACTGATTTACCAAAGCTATCAATGAGTGAGTCGTATAGGCTCTCACAGATATATCTCTTGCACAGGGTTTACAGGACACCTACATTACTGTTTAAAATGGGTTACAGGGATAATGATGTATGCCCACGCTGTAACATGAGTAGTGCAGATTTGATCCATCTTATGTGGAATTGCCCAAAGTTACGAAGGTATTGGGTTGAGAAAGTGGAACTTATAAGTAAGATCTTTAAAATAAATCTGTAAATTAAACCGTTGACATGTTTGCTCGGCTATGTGACAGTGCCTAGAAACATGCTTAAAAAAAAGGTTTCTGTCATGAGGGTACTGTATCAAGCAAGAAAGTGTATAGCATTCCACTGGATTGATGAAACAGCTCCTACGATTCAGGAAGTGGTAGGGAGGGTGCATACACTGGTTAAATTAGAAGAATATGTTTACTTGAAAAGAAACTCAGGGAAAAAATTTGAGGAAATATGGTCCTCGAGGATTTCGCATTATAATCTGTCAGAAGGTATGTCAGTAGGGTGTGAGAGAAGTGGTAGGGATGGAAGTGGATGATGTGTGAATGATCAGATATGTGTAAGCGAATTGTGATAGGATGTCGGTACCGATATAACGCATGGCTGCTTATTTGGCAGTAAAGAAGTTCCGTGAAGCATCGGATGCGTTTAAAAGAGAGTGGACTAAGACGTTTCCAGATGGACTTTCCAATTGCATTTATAGACTGGATACTGTTGCTTGCAGATGGTCGTGCACTTGGGGGGGGGTTGGAGTGGGTGGGGCTGGGTGGGAAGGGTGGGGTTTATATTGTAATTGTATTACAATTTTTCTTGAAAAACCAATAAAAATTATCTGCACGTCACTCTGCTGTGCTTAGTGTAGGGAGAGGATGCTGCTGCTGTGAGGGAGAGAATAGGACAGAATCTGTTATCAGAACTCCAATTGAACTCAGCGATCTACATAGATTTAGTTGTGTGGGTGCAGGGCACAATCCTTTTACCCTGCCCTGAGCCCAGTGACAGAGAAAAATTACTTTTATCTGTCTGTTAGTTAGGTGGGCGGCGGCGACCATTTTGTGCAAGTTCAGTGCACCAGCACTGCATATGTGCATTTGTGACAGTCAAATACAAGCTTGAAATACTGCAATTATATTCAGGGTTTAAAAAAAAAAAACACCTTTTTTTTTTGCAAGATAATACATTTTGGGTCCTTTGTAAAGTTGAGCGGACACCTGGATGTTCGAGTTCGACGGGTTTGGCCGAACTTCACAAAAAAGTTAGAGTTCGAGACCCGAACTTGACCACGAACCCGAACAGCATTGAAGTCAATGGGGGCCTGAACTTTTGAGCACTAAAATGGCTCTAAAAAAGTCATGGAAAGGGCTAGAGGGCTGCAAATGGCAGAAAAATGTGGGTAAGAGCATGGCAAGTGCTCTGCAAACAAATGTGGATAGGGAAATGACTTTACATAAAATTTATAAAAATTAAAAATAATAACTTTGATCTATGAGGACGAGGTCCATATGGAGTAGGAGGTTGAGGAGGTGGTGGATGTGGCAGTGTAGGTGGAAGCGGCGGTGGAGGAGGAGGTAGCCTACACTGCTTTTTGGTTTAATTTAATTTAATTTTATCTTTTGTTTAAATCAGGGTACACCCCAAAACATTGGGAAATATAACCTGTGATAACCACCTCCAGTCATGCTAAACACACGTTCAGACAATACACTGGCTGCAGGGCAGGTCAGCACCTCCAAGAAGTAAAGGGCAAGCTCAGGCCATGTGCCCAATTTGGAGACCCAGAAGTTGAAGTGGGCAGAACCATCAGTCAGTACGTGTAGGCGTGTGCACACATACTGCTCCACCATAAACACAAAAGGGGGGGGGGGGGGGGTCACCACATCCCAATGCGCAGGTGCACATTGCTAGTGTGGCTGCAAATATACATCTGACAAACACATAGTGCAACAGCACTCTACAAACCAAAAGTAGAGTACAAAAGTATATTACATTGCAAATGCTATGCTAATAACTTAGAGATGCTTAGCAGATACATTTTGTACAAAATCATTTGAGCCTGTCTGCCGCACGCCAAGGCGATCTCTGTAAGACGGGTCCTAACACTAAAGCTCACCTGTTGGGTGCCATAACAGCAACCATGAAATCCAGGAAGTGCAGGTCCCAGATGCCCGTCTTATAGAGATCGCCTTGGCGTGCGGCAGACAGGCTCAAATGATTTTGAACAAAATGTATTTGCTAAGCATCTCTAAGTTATTAGCATAGCATTTGCAATGTAATATACTTTTGTACTCTACTTTTGGTTTGTAGAATACTGCTCCACCATGTCGCACGTCCCTGTGATGTTCACGATACAATTGGATATCTGCTCTATCAACTTTCGATGTTCTTGTATGCGTGTACTATGTTGATCATGGTTAGAGGCGAATCAGGGTTCCACGCCGGAAAGTGAGCGTGAGAAAGGGATACCACATTCAAGGGAGGTCAATGGCTGCAATGTGATCAAGCTGAAATATGGGACAAGTTATTAAAGCGGAAGGATCGAATGAAAGGGCCAATTAAAGAAGAATTTTAGAAATTTAAGTCCCTGTCACCTATGCAGAGCAGGGGTTTGTATACGGCAAAATGTCACCTGACAATGTAAGACGATTTTTTGAAATGTAGGTCTCTGTCACCTATGCAGAGCAGGGGTTTATTCACGGCAAAAGGGTTTTCATGTCACCCACCAATGGAACAGATGATTTTTCGGAATTCAGGTCCCTGTCACCTATGCAGAGCAGGGTATACGGCAAAATTGGTGAATTTTCAAAATGTAACAGACAAATTTGTGAAATGACATAAAATAAGTACAAATAAAAAAAATTATCTTGATGTATGAGGTGGAGGTCCATATAGAGTAGGAGGTTGAGGTGGCGGTGGACGTAGCGGTGTAGGTGGAAGCTGCGATGGAGGAGGACGAGGTAGCCAACACTGGTTTTTGGTTTGAATTTTATTTATATTTTTAAATTAGGGTACACCTCAAAAGAGTGGGAAATATCAAAAATACAACAATGAGCAATTGCGCTGTAGTATAACAATGGCTGGGTCAGGCCGGTATACATGTCTATTCTGCACAAGGTACGGACAAGTCCTGTGGGATCCATGCCTGGTTCACTTTAATGAACGTGAGTTTGTCCACATTGGCTGTGGACAGGCGGCTGCGCTTGTCTGTAATGACGCCCCCTGCCGTGCTAAACACACTTTCAGACAATACACTGGCTGCAGGGAAGGCCAGCACCTCCAAGGCGTAAAGGGCAAGCTCAGGCCATGTGCCCAATTTGGAGACCCAGAAGTTGAAGGGGGCAGACCAGTCATTAAGTACGTGTAGGAGTGTGCACACGTACTGTTCCACCATGTTGATGAAATGCTGCCTCCTGCTAAGATGTTCCATATCAGCTGGTGGTGCTGGTTGTTGTGGCGTGCTGACAAAGCTTTTCCACATTTCGGCCATGCTAACCCTGCCTTCTGAGGTGCTGGCGGTGCCCCAGCTGCGTTGGCGACCTCTTCCTCCTCCTCTACCTTTGCCTTGTGCTTCCACTGTGCCCCCGCTTTCAGGTGGGAATTCCACCAGCAGCGCGTCTACCAACGTGCGCTTGTACTCGTGCATCTTACGAACACGCTCCAGTGACGTAATTAAGGACGGTACGTTGTCCTTGTAAAGAGGATCCAGCAGCGTGGCCACCCAGTAATCAGCACAAGTTAGAATGTGGGCAACTCGGCGGTCGTTGCGGAGACACTGCAGCATGTAATCGCTCATGTGTGCCAGGCTGCCCAGAGGCAACGAAAAGCTGTCCTCTGTGGGAGGTGTATCGTCTATGTCCTCTGTATCCCCCCAGCCACACACCAGTGATGGCCATGAGCTGGTCTGGGTGCCACCCTGCTGGGAGCATTTGTGGGTGCAGGAACCCACCCTCGGAGCCACTTGTGAATGACTGGCCGGAAACCCTACGAAATGATCCCTCTTCCTCCTCCTGTGCCACATCGCCTTCCATCATCGCCAGCAGCGTTTTTTTCAAGGAGGCAAAGAAGTGGGATAGTAACGCTGAGAACGGCGTTATCGGCACTGGCTATGTTGGTGGATTACTTAAAACAGCGCAACAAGGAACACAGGTCTCGCATGGAGGCCCAGTCATTGGTGGTGAAGTGGTGCTGTTCCGCAGAGCGACTCACCCGTGCCTGCTGCAGCTGAAACTCCACAGTCTGGCCAGCATGTGCAAGGTGGAGTTCCACCTTGTGGGCACGTTGCATATGAGGCGGTGAGCGGGAAGGCCGAAATTACGCTGCAGCGCTAAGAGACGAGCAGCAGCAGGGTGAGAACGCCGAAAGCGCGCACAGACGGCCCGCACTTTATGCAGCAGCTCTGACATATCGGGGAAATTTTTAAGGAATCTCTGCACCACCAAATTCAGCACATGCGCCAAGCACGGGATGTGCGTCAAACCGGCTAGTCCCAGAGCTGCTACGAGATTTCACCCATTATCGCACACCACCAGGCCGGGCTTGAGGCTCACTGGCACCAACCACTCATCGGTCTGTTGTTCAAGGCCCGTCCACAGCTCCTGCGCGGTGTGGGGTTTGTCCCCCAAACAGATAAGTTTTAAAACTGCCTGCTGTCGTTTACCCCTGGCTGTGCGGAAGTTGGTGGTGAAGGTGTTACGCTGACCGGATGAGGAGCTGGTAGAGGATGAGGAAGCGGAGTAAGAGGAGGAAGCAACAGGAGGCAAACTGAAGCGCCCTGCAATCCTCGGTGGTGGAAGGACATGTGCCAAACTGCTATCCGCCTCTGGCCCAGCCACCACTGCATTTACCCAGTGTGCTGTTAGGGAGATATAACATCCCTGACCGTGCTTACTGGTCCACGTATCCGTAGTTAGGTGGACCTTGCCACAGATGGCGTTGCGCAGTGCACACCTGATTTTGTCCCCCACTTGGTTGTGCAGGGAAGGGATGGCTCGCCTGGAAAAGTAGTGGCGGCTGGGCACGACGTACTGTGGGACAGCCATCGCCATAAGTATTTTTAAACTCTGCGTTTCCACCAGATGGAATGACAGTATTTCAAAGGCCAGTAATTTTGAAATGCTGGCATTCAGGGCCAGGGATCACAGGTGGGTAGAGGGGGTACTTCTTCTGCTCCAGTGTTTGGGAGATGGAGAGCTGAACGCTTCCTTGGGACATTGTGGAGATGCTTGGTGACCCAGATGGTGGTGTTGCTGACAGATCCTCTGTTTGCGGGGTGGCACTGTCACTCCAAAGGTGGATGAAGAGGCCGAGACTGCAGCAGAAGAAGAAGCAGGAGGAGCCAGAGACCTTTCTTGGTTTTTGAGGTGTCTACTCCACTGCAGCTCGTGCTTTGCACTTAAATGCCTGGTCATGCAGGTTGTGCTCAGGTTGAGAATGTTTATGCTTCGCTTCAGGCTCCGATTGCAAAGCGTGCAAACCACTCGTGTCTTGTCGTCAGCACATTGTCTGAAGAACTGCCACGCCAGGGAACTCCTTGGAGCTGGCTTTGGTGTGCTCGGTCCCTTGCTGCAGTGGGCAGTAGCAAGCGTACTGTCTAGAGGACTGCCGCTCCGCTTTTGCACCCTGCTCCCTCTTCTGCTGTGCTGGTGGCTCTGTGCGACCACCGCCTCTTCCTCCGAACTACACAGGTCACTCTCATGACCTTGATACCATGTGGGGTCGAGGACCTCATCGTCCTCCACATCATCTTCCACCCAGTCTTCACCCCTGCCCTCCTTGTTGGTCTGCACACTTTCGAAAGCCACAGCAGTTGGCACCTGTGTTTATTCATCCTCCGAGACGTGCTGCGATGGTCCTCCCATGTACTCATCTTGAAACATAAATGGTTGGGCATCGGTGCACTCAATCTCTCCTGCATACAGCCCATGTAACAGGTATGGTGCGGTATTCTCCTGTATATTTCATAGCAATGTATGTTATGTTCATCCAAATATCTGTTTTGGGGGGAAGGGGTAGATATAGAATATGGCCCACACTGCCGAAGCCTGGCCCCAGACTTCGGGTCACACCGTTAAGCTACAGGCTCAGCTATTGTTAACTGTGGATTTTCTTTAGTTGTGCGATTTAGGATACAACTACACAGTAAATCTAAAACTCATTCTGACTGATCTGTGAAGAATGTCAGGTGTCAGAGTCAGGTGTCAGAGTCAGGTGTCAGAGTCAGGATCAGAGTCAGGATCAGAGTCAGGATCAGAGTCAGGATCAGAGTCAGTATTTTGCCTCAAACTGACATTATTCTGATATTTGACTATGTCATCTGATCAGGTCCTAAAATTAACCCTGTAAGGCTGTCATATACAGTATGAGGATGTACAGGCAGCAGAATATCTCCAAAACAATGTCCCCTACTTACACACAGGAACAGAAGGAGTGCAGTTGTCAGCAGAGCAGCATTTATAGGCCCTCCTAAATGTAATTTAGTTCGCGTTGATATTTCCCTGGAAGTCACATTCAGATCGAGGTACACATTCCCTGATGAAACGTGTAAAAGTTTCTCCACCTGCAAATGTACATAAAAAAGAAAAATTATAAAGATTGAAAGAGACTGTAGTGGGACGATAAGGAATATATATGCAAGCTGTATGATCACCCCAGGTCTGTCTTCCTTAAAAAGATTGTCCAGTTCATTAAAATCAAAGGCCTGTCCTTACGATCGGCCATCAATATTATATTTGAGGGGGCAACGATGCAAAACCTACTAAAAGTACAGCATTGTGCACTATGGACCAGTGTAAACAATAAGGAGGACATTGTGTTTTCACGAGCGCCTGATTGGTGGCCGCACCAAGAGTAGGACCCTCAAGGACCCTAGGATAAGATATTAATGTTATAACATATCCTGTAGATTCTACTCTAAGGCCTCTTTCACACGGGCGTCATGGATTTGGGCCGGATAAGATGCAGGTGCGTCGCGGGAAAATGCGCGTTTTTTCTGTGCAAGTGCAAAACATTTTAATGCGTGAGAAAAATCGTCATGTTTGATACCCAAACGCGAACTTCTTCACAGAAGTTCGAGTTTGGGTTAGGTGTTGTGTAGATTGTATTATTTTCCCTTATAACATGGTTATAAGGGAAAATAATAGCATTCTTAATACAGAATGATTAGTAAAATAGCGCTGGAGGGGTTAAAAAAATAATAATAAAATAATAATTTTACTCACCTTAATCCACTTGTTCGTGAAGCCCGGCTTCTCTTTCTTCAGGACCTGGGTAAAGGACCTTTGATGACATCACTGCGCTCATCACACGGTCCATCACATTATCCATTACCATGGTGATGGATCATGTGACGGACCATGTGATGAGCGCAGTGACGTCACCACAGGTCCTTTTCCTCCTGCACAGCAAAGAAGAAGAAAGAGAAGCCGGGCTGCGCGAACAAGTGAAATAAGGTGAGTAAAATTATTATGTTTTTTTTTTTTTTTTAACCCCTCCAGCACTATTTTACTAATCATTCTGTATTAAGAATGCTATTATTTTCCCTTATAAGGGAAAATAATAATGATCGGTCCCCATCCCGATCATCACCTACCAACCATGCGTGAAAATCGCACCGCATCCGCACTTGCTTGCGATTTTCACGCGGCCCCATTCACTTCTATGGGGCCTGCGTTGCGTGAAAAACGCACAAAATAGATCATGCTGCGATTTTCACACAATGCACAAGTGATGCGTGAAAATCACCGCTCATGTGCACAGCCCCATAGAAATGAATGGGTCCGGATTCAGTGCGGGTGCAATGCGTTCACCTCACGCATCGCATCCGCGCGGAATTGTCGCCCGTGTGAAAGAGGCCTTAGATGTGGCTCCCCAAACCCTGTCCTTTCTGGTAAGGAAGCCATAGCCATGCAGGGAGGATGGAGAGGGATGAGAGGTGGGCTATCCTCTCTCTATTCTGGTCTGTGGAAATTAAAGGGAATGTGTCACCTCCATTTATTACCCCAGGATAGCTAGCAATTAACTGGGGAAGATTATGATGCACAGTGGTACTGAGCTAGAGAGAGTGCATGCGCCCCATGGCCAGCAAGAAGCAGGCCTCGGCCACATGGGAGGGCAGTGTTACTTGGGTGGCTAGGACCACCAGCCAGGAAGAAAGGACAGGAACTGCTTGAAGAGAAAGCAGTGCTGCCTGCTCGCGGCAGTGGTGAGCAGGTGTAATGACAAGTATGGCGTCCTCATTCCCTTCTGTGCAACAGCTCTGTCTATTCAAGTGCATAGGAAGAAGCCTTCCCATAGAAGTGAATGAGGACGCAATTGCTGCAGTAAGCAGGTAAAGAGGCAGCGCTGACCCCCGCCAATCTGATATTGGTGACCTAATAGAGGTAACTAGGAGCAGCACACTATATGCGCAGGGTCTGCGCTCCTGACGTATAGATGCAGAACTGCATAGGTAGGTATAGCGTAGGACCTGCCTGACCTGAGACCACCGTGGCGCTGGGTAGGTGGCCACAGATGTGTTTCGATCAAAATAAATTGGCCAAGAGTCTCTGATTTTATCATTAGAGTGAGGGCTCCGTCCATATGTTATGTTTGCATCTATTGCTATAGTGCATTCGTTTATGTGACTTTATAAATGTAGCCGTGCACATCCGCATCTTTTACCATTATATTGTGCAGGATGTTTTTACCTTTTTTCCGTGTTTTTTTTAATTTTTTTATCATGTCCCAATGTTTAAATGGGTTGTCTCATCGCAGACAATGAGGGCATATCGCTAGGATATGCCGCCATTGTGTTATGGGTGCGGGTCCCACCGCTGGTACCCACACCTATATCGGGAACGGGACCCCGCAAAGTGATGGCTGGAGGACTCCGGTCCGGTCACCACGAAGCGCTCTCCCCATAGTGAATGGCACCACGCATGACCGGCCACCGCTGCCATTCACTTCTATGGGCCCGACGGAAATAGCTGAGGCCGCCCTTGGCTATTTTCGGCAGCCCCATAAAAAATAAATGGAGGGTGGCTGCGCATGCACAGTGCACCGTCCACCACTTTTGGGGCTCCGTTCTCAATATCGGTGCGGACAGGGGCGTAACTACCATAGCGGCAGACTATGCGACTGCTATGGGGCCCAGGGCAAGAGGGGGCCCAGTCTTAGTTGGGATTATCTCCTCTTCTACTGGAGGTGAATACTTGGTCAGGACTCTGCCCTCTAAAGGAACAACTTTTAGCGAATGAGGCAGTGGAAAAAATGGCCCAAGGGTCACTGAAAAGGTTTTAGGCAGAAATCCTTCTGTCCTGTGTGGGGGGCCTGGTTTGATCCTTGCTATGGGGCCCTAACTTCTCTATGTACGCCACTGGGTGCGGGTCCCAGGGGTGGGACCTGCACCTATAAGACAATGGAGGCATATCCTAGCAATGTGCCCCCATTGTCTGAGATGAGACAACCAATACAAATACATAATGTGGAGCTCAAACATCTGGACCTCTTTTAATCTCTCGTACGGGATTTTTGTACTATGCGATCAGCTTCTTGGAGTAGACTATCCAGGCTGTGCTTTGGTAGTCAGAGACACTCCCTCTTGTTTTTGGATGGGCCAGCTCAGTCTAAGAGATGGCTATTCTCACAAGAATGGGGGTTTTTCTTTAAAGGGGTTGTCTCACTTCAGCAGATGGCCTTTATCATGTAGACAGAATGAATACAAGGCACTCCCTAATGTATTGTGATTGTCCATGTTGCCTCCTTCTCTGGCCGGATATATTTTTACAGCACATTATATACTGCTCATTTCGAGGGATTACAGAGATGAGAGAAGTTCTTGAAAATTCAATTCGGCTGCTTCACCGAATTTTACAAAAAAAACTTGCTTCGCGACTAATTACTTTGTCACGAAGCGCATTTCTTTATAAGGCCTCATGCACATGGCCGTTGAGCGGCCGTATTGCTGCCCGCAAATGGAGGGTCGGCAATCCACGGACGCGTGCACCCCGCATGACAGATGCGGACCCATTCACTTGAACAGGTCCGCAATTCCGGAGATGTGGAACAGAACACTGGAAGCACTATGGAGTGCTTCCGTGGTGTTTCTTTCTGTGGTTCCGCACCGCAAAAAAATATGACATGTCATATTTTTTTGCGGTGCGGACATACCACGGACCCATTCAAGTTGAATGTGTCCATCCCGCTGCACGGATGTTGCCCGTGCTTTGGGACCGCAATTGCAGTCCCCAATGCACGGAACGGCCGCACAACGGCCGTGTGCATGAGGCGTAAGTATTGGGTGCAATGACAGGGAATGGCAATCGTGCTGCTCCCAGTCATTGTACCCCTCAGATGCCGCGTTCATCACTGATCGTGGCATCTGACATTAATATTAAGGTCTATAATAAGACCTTAGCACATCACCTCGTCGACCAGCGTGGTGATGTCATACATTGCTGCGCACAAGATTTTACACAAATCAAGATGCTGGCGGCGGGCTTTTCACATTCAAACTGATGAGCTAATTATGATTTTTCCATTTCAGGTAAAATCGATTGGTTACCATGAAGGACAAGGAAATTCATCCGTGCGCAAATTAAATTTTCCCTGAAATTTGGATAGAAGTCCTCTCCGGACACTTCAATTCGCTCAACACTGGTCCCAGCTACTATAAACACCGGAGCTTTTACCTATAGTGTGCAAGCACGACCACCGCTGCTGGATTACAGGGTGGTCGTAACCCCTGGATACAAGCAGTGTATAATGTGATGGAAAAGCCGGTAATTACTCACCGGTAATTCTGTTTCCTCATGGTCACGACAGCACTATTAGAGAGATGGACTCCTCCCCTAGGGACCGGAAACCTAGAGCACAAAAGGAAGCACTTCCGTCCCATACATCAGTGAGTTACAGAGATCTAGGAAGCCTTCCAGTTAGTTAACATATGAAATAATGCATACCACTTAACAACAAAAGAACAAGCTAACACCTTTTTTTTTTTTTTGCCACACCTCGTGATCACCAAACGTGAACAATCAAGATAGAAGGGTGGGAAGCCCCGTGGTGCAGTCGTGACCATGAGGAAACACAATGTAATTACTGTATACTGTATATGCCATACGGAAAAACGGAACGGAAATGGAAACACAACAGAAACAAAAAAAACGGAACAACGGATCCGTGAAAAACGGACCGCAAAACACTGAAATAGCCATACGATAGTGTGAAAGAGGCCTAATGCAGGGGCGTACATAGAAATCACTTGGCCCCATGGCAAGAATCAGAATTGGGCCCCCTTGTGAGTGACCCATAGCACACTTTAGGCTGGTTTCATACGGGCTTTGCGGAAAAAGATGCAGGTGCATTGCGGGAACATGCACGATTTTTCCTCACGAGTGCAAAACATTGTAATGCGTTTTGCACGCGCGTGAGAAAAATCGGCATGTTCGGGTTTGGGTTCGGTGTTGTGTAGACTGTATTATTTTCCCTTATAACATGGTTATAAGGGAAAATAATAGCATTCTGAATACAGAATGCTTAGTACAATAGGGCTGGAGGGGTTAAAAAATTAATAAATAATTTAACGCAATAATTAAACAGTGTGCCGCGTGCTGGCAGAGGAACAGGACAGGGACAAGTGCAGACACAGAAAACTAAAGGATTTAATCCAATCACAACTGATGTTTCTCTGACTGCTGCAGAACCTCCCAATACACACCTCAGCTGCTGCAGAACCTCCCAATACACACCTCAGCTGCTGCAGAACCTCATAACACACACCTCAGCTGCTGCAGAACCTCCCAATACACACCTCAGCTGCTGCAGTACCTTATAATACACACCTCAGCTGCTGCAGAACCTCCCAATACACACCTCAGCTGCTGCAGTATCTTATAATACACACCTCAGCTGCTGCAGAACCTCCTAATACACACCTCAGCTGCTGCAGAACATCATAATACACACCTGAGCTGCTGCAGTACCTTATAATACACACCTCAGCTGCTGCAGAACATCATAACACACACCTCAGCTGCTGCAGTACCTCATTATACACACCTCAGCTGCTGCAGTACCTTATAATACACACCTCAGCTGCTGCAGAACCTCCCAATACATACCTCAGCTGCTGCAGTACCTCATTATACACACCTCAGCTGCTGCAGAACCTCCTAATACACACCCCAGCTGCTACAGAACCTCCTAATACACACATCAGCTGCTGCAGAACCTCATAATACACACCTCAGCTGCTGCAGAACCTCATAATACACACCTCAGCTGCTGCAGAACCTCCCAATACACACCACAGCTGCTGCAGAACCTCATAATACACACCTCAGCTGCTGCAGTACCTCATTATACACACCTCAGCTGCTGCAGAACCTCCTAATACACACCCCAGCTGCTACAGAACCTCCTAATACACACATCAGCTGCTGCAGAACCTCATAATACACACCTCAGCTGCTGCAGAACCTCATAATACACACCTCAGCTGCTGCAGAACCTCCCAATACACACCACAGCTGCTGCAAAACCTCATAATACACACCTCAGCTGCTGCAGAACCTCATTATACACACCTCAGCTGCTGCAGAACCTCCTAATACACACCCCAGCTGCTACAGAACCTCCTAATACACACATCAGCTGCTTCAGAACCTCCTAATACAGACCTCAGCTGCTGTAGTACCTCAAAATTCACAACTCAGCTGCTGCAAAACCTCATAATACACACCTCAGCTGCTGCAGAACCTCCTAATACACACCTCAGCTGCTGCAGAACCTCATAATACAGACCTAAGCTGCTGCAGAACCTCCTAACACACTCAGCTGTTGCAGAACATCATAATACACATCTGAGCTGCTGCAGAACCTCCTAACATACATCTGCTGCTGAAGAACATCATAAAACACACCTCAGCTTCTGCAGCACATTATAATACACACCTCAGCTGCTGCAGAACCTCATAATACACACCTCAGCTCCTGCAGAACATCATAACACACACCTGAGCTGCTGCAGAACCTCATAATACACACCTCAGCTGCTGCAGAACCTCATTATACACACCACAGCTGCTGCAGAACCTCCTAATACACACCCCAGCTGCTACAGAACCTCCTAATACACACCACAGCTGCTGCAGTACCTTATAATACACACCTCAGCTGCTGCAGAACCTCCCAATACACACCACAGATGCTGCAGAACCTCCTAATACACACCACAGCTGCTGCAGTACCTTATAATACACACCTCAGCTGCTGCAGAACCTCCCAATACACACCACAGATGCTGCAGAACCTCATAATACACACCTCAGCTGCTGCAGAACCTCATAATACACACCTCAGCTGCTGCAGAACCTCCCAATACATACCTCAGCTGCTGCAGTACCTCATTATACACACCTCAGCTGCTTCAGAACCTCCTAATACCCACCTCAGCTGCTGTAGTACCTCAAAATTCACAACTCAGCTGCTGCAAAACCTCATAAAACACACCTCAGCTGCTGAAGAACATCATAAAACACACCTCAGCTTCTGCAGCACATTATAATACACACCTCAGCTGCTGCAGAACCTCATAATACACACCTCAGCTCCTGCAGAACATCATAATACACACCTCAGCTGCTGCAGAACCTCATAATACACACCTCAGCTGCTGCAGAACCTCCCAATACATACCTCAGCTGCTGCAGTACCTCATTATACACACCTCAGCTGCTTCAGAACCTCCTAATACCCACCTCAGCTGCTGTAGTACCTCAAAATTCACAACTCAGCTGCTGCAGAACCTCATAATACACACCTCAGCTGCTGAAGAACATCATAAAACACACCTCAGCTTCTGCAGCACATTATAATACACACCTCAGCTGCTGCAGAACCTCATAATACACACCTCAGCTCCTGCAGAACATCATAATACACACCTCAGCTGCTGCAGAACCTCATAATACACACCTCACCTGCTGCAGAACCTGCAGCACATTATAATACACATTTTTTTGCGGACACATTGAAATGAATGGGTCCACAACCTATCCGCAAAAAAAAATGGAAAGGACACAGAAACAAAATACGCCTAAGGCCCCTTTCACACGAGCGGGTTTTCCACGTGAGTGCAATGCGTGATGTGAACGCATAGCACCGATACTGAATCCTGACCCATTTGTTTCAATGGGTCTGTGTACATGAGCGTTGTTTTTCACGCATCAGTTCTGAATTGCGTAAAAATCGCAGCATGTTCTATATTCTGCGTTTTTCACGCAGCCCTGGCTCCATATAAATGAATGGTGCTGCGTGAATAACGCATTGCATCCGCAAGCAAGTGCGGATGCAATGCGTTTTTCACTGATGGTTGCTAGGAGATGTTGTTTGTAAACCTTCAGTTTTTTATGACGCACATGAAAAACGCATTAAAACGCATTGCACCCACGTGGAAAAAACTGAACGCAATCGCAGACACAACAGTTGCGAGTTTCAATGAGCACACCCTGAAAGCATCCGGAGCCAATCCGTCACGCTCGTGTGAAAGGGGCCTAAGGCCCCTTTCACATGGGCGAGTATTCCGCGCGGATGCGATCCGTGAGGTGAACGCATTGCCCCCGCACTGAATCCCGACCCAATCATTTCTATGGGGCTGTTCACATGAGCGGTGATTTTCACGCATCACTTGTGCGTTGCGTGAAAATCGCAGCATGCTCTATATTCTGCATTTTTCCCGCAACGCAGGCCCCATAGAAGTGAATGGGGCTGCGTGAAAATCGCAAGCATCCGCAAGCAAGTGCGGATGCGGTGCGATTTTCACGCGCGGTTGCTAGGAGACGATCGGAATAGAGACCCGATCATTATTATTTTCCCTTATAACATGGTTATAAGGGAAAATAATAGCATTCTGAATACAGAATGCATAGTAAAACAGCACTGGAGGGGTTCAAAAATAATAATTTAACTCACCTTAGTCCACTTGATCGCGTAGCCCGGCATCTCCTTCTGTCTCCTTTGCTGAACAGGACCTGTGGTGAGCATTAATTACAGGTAAAGGACCTTTAATGACATCACTCCTGTCATCACATGATCCATCACATGATCTTTTACCATGGTGATGGCTCATGTGATGAACGGAGTGACGTCACTAAAGGTCCTTTACCTGTAATTAATGCTCACCACTAGAGTTGAGCGAACACCTGGATGTTCGGGTTCGAGAAGTTCGGCCGAACTTCCCGGAAATGTTCGGGTTCGGGATCCGAACCCGAGCCGAACTTCGTCCCGAACCCGAACCCCATTGAAGTCAATGGGGACCCGAACTTTTGGGCACTAAAAAGGCTGTAAAACAGCCCAGGAAAGAGCTAGAGGGCTGCAAAAGGCAGCAACATGTAGGTAAATCCCCTGCAAACAAATGTGGATAGGGAAATGAATTAAAATAAAAATTTAAAAAATTAAAATGACCCAATATCAATTGGACAGAGGTCCCTTAGCAGAGAATCTGGCTTCACGTCAGCAGAAAATCAGTCTCTTCATGCCATAGCAAAGAATTTGGCTTCATGTCAGCACAGAATCAGTCTCTTCATGCCATAGCAGAGAATCTGGCTTCATGTCAGCACAGAATCTGTCTTCATGTCATAGCAGAGAATCAGGCTTCACGTCACCCACCACTGGAACAGGCCACTGTCACACATTTAGGCCCCGGCACCCAGACAGAGGAGAGCGGTCCCGTAACAGAGAATCTGGCCTTATGTCAGCGCAGAATCTGTCTTCATGTCATAGCAGAGAATCAAGCTTCACGTCACCCACCACTGGAACAGGCCACTGTCACACATTTAGGCCCAGGCACCCAGGCAGAGGAGAGAGGTCGCGTAACAGAGAATCTGGCCTTATGTCAGCACAGAATCTGTCTTCATGTCATAGCAGAGAATCAGGCTTCACGTCACCCACCACTGGAACAGGCCACTGTCACACATTTAGGCCCAGGCACCCAGGCAGAGGAGAGAGGTCGCGTAACAGAGAATCTGGCCTTATGTCAGCACAGAATCAGTCTTCATGTCATAGCAGAGAATCAGGCTTCACGTCACCCACCACTGGAACAGGCCACTGTCACACATTTAGGCCCCGGCACCCAGACAGAGGAGAGCGGTCCCGTAACAGAGAATCTGGCCTTATGTCAGCGCAGAATCTGTCTTCATGTCATAGCAGAGAATCAAGCTTCATGTCACCCACCACTGGAACAGGCCACTGTCACACATTTAGGCCCCGGCACCCAGGCAGAGGAGAGAGGTCCCGTAACAGAGAATCTGGCCTGATGTCAGCACAGAATCTGTCTTCATGTCATAGCAGAGAATAAAGCTTCACGTCACCCACCACTGGAACAGGCCACTGTCACATATTTAGGCCCAGGCACCCAGGCAGAGGAGAGAGGTCCCGTAACAGAGAATCTGGCCTGATGCCAGCACAGAATCTGTCTTCATGTCATAGCAGAGAATCAGGCTTCACGTCACCCACCACTGGAACAGGCCACTGTCACACATTTAGGCCCCGGCACCCGGACAGAGGAGAGCGGTCCCGTAACAGAGAATCTGGCCTTATGTCAGCGCAGAATCTGTCTTCATGTCATAGCAGAGAATCAAGCTTCACGTCACCCAGCACTGGAACAGGCCACTGTCACACATTTAGGCCAGGCACCCAGGCAGAGGAGAGAGGTCGCGTAACAGAGAATCTGGCCTGATGTCAGCACAGAATCTGTCTTCATGTCATAGCAGAGAATCAGGCTTCACGTCACCCACCACTGGAACAGGCCACTGTCACACATTTAGGCCCAGGCACCCAGGCAGAGGAGAGCGGTCCCGTAACAGAGAATCTGGCCTGATGTCAGCACAGAATCTGTCTTCATGTCATAGCAGAGAATAAAGCTTCACGTCACCCACCACTGGAACAGGCCACTGTCACACATTTAGGCCCAGGCACCCAGGCAGAGGAGAGAGGTCGCGTAACAGAGAATCTGGCCTTATGTCAGCACAGAATCTGTCTTCATGTCATAGCAGAGAATCAGGCTTCACGTCACCCACCACTGGAACAGGCCACTGTCACACATTTAGGCCCAGGCACCCAGGCAGAGGAGAGAGGTCGCGTAACAGAGAATCTGGCCTTATGTCAGCACAGAATCAGTCTTCATGTCATAGCAGAGAATCAGGCTTCACGTCACCCACCACTGGAACAGGCCACTGTCACACATTTAGGCCCCGGCACCCAGACAGAGGAGAGCGGTCCCGTAACAGAGAATCTGGCCTTATGTCAGTGCAGAATCTGTCTTCATGTCATAGCAGAGAATCAAGCTTCATGTCACCCACCACTGGAACAGGCCACTGTCACACATTTAGGCCCAGGCACCCAGGCAGAGGAGAGAGGTCGCGTAACAGAGAATCTGGCCTTATGTCAGCACAGAATCTGTCTTCATGTCATAGCAGAGAATCAGGCTTCACGTCACCCACCACTGGAACAGGCCACTGTCACACATTTAGGCCCCGGCACCCGGACAGAGGAGAGCGGTCCCGTAACAGAGAATCTGGCCTTATGTCAGCGCAGAATCTGTCTTCATGTCATAGCAGAGAATCAAGCTTCACGTCACCCACCACTGGAACAGGCCACTGTCACACATTTAGGCCAGGCACCCAGGCAGAGGAGAGAGGTCGCGTAACAGAGAATCTGGCCTGATGTCAGCACAGAATCTGTCTTCATGTCATAGCAGAGAATCAGGCTTCACGTCACCCACCACTGGAACAGGCCACTGTCACACATTTAGGCCCAGGCACCCAGGCAGAGGAGAGAGGTCGCGTAACAGAGAATCTGGCCTTATGTCAGCACAGAATCAGTCTTCATGTCATAGCAGAGAATCAGGCTTCACGTCACCCACCACTGGAACAGGCCACTGTCACACATTTAGGCCCCGGCACCCGGACAGAGGAGAGCGGTCCCGTAACAGAGAATCTGGCCTTATGTCAGCGCAGAATCTGTCTTCATGTCATAGCAGAGAATCAAGCTTCACGTCACCCACCACTGGAACAGGCCACTGTCACACATTTAGGCCAGGCACCCAGGCAGAGGAGAGAGGTCGCGTAACAGAGAATCTGGCCTGATGTCAGCACAGAATCTGTCTTCATGTCATAGCAGAGAATCAGGCTTCACGTCACCCACCACTGGAACAGGCCACTGTCACACATTTAGGCCCAGGCACCCAGGCAGAGGAGAGAGGTCCCATAACAGAGAATCTGGCCTGATGTCAGCACAGAATCTGTCTTCATGTCATAGCAGAGAATAAAGCTTCACGTCACCCACCACTGGAACAGGCCACTGTCACATATTTAGGCCCAGGCACCCAGGCAGAGGAGAGAGGTCCCGTAACAGAGAATCTGGCCTGATGTCAGCACAGAATCTGTCTTCATGTCATAGCAGAGAATCAGGCTTCACGTCACCCACCACTGGAACAGGCCACTGTCACACATTTAGGCCCCGGCACCCAGACAGAGGAGGGGTTCATTCAACTTTGGGTTGCCCCGCAATATAATGGTGAAATGAAATTAAAAATAGTATTGAATGAGGAAGTGCCCTGGAGTTGAATAATATATTGTTAAGGGGAGGTAGTTAATATCTAATCTGCACAAGGGATGGACAGGTCCTGTGGGATCCATGCCTGGTTCATTTTTATGAACGTCAGCTTGTCCACATTGGCTGTAGACAGGCGGCTGCGTTTGTCTGTAATGACGCCCCCTGCCGTGCTGAATACACGTTCAGACAAAACGCTGGCCGCCGGGCAGGCCAGCACCTCCAAGGCATAAAAGGCTAGCTCTGGCCACGTGGACAATTTGGAGACCCAGAAGTTGAATGGGGCCGAACCATCAGTCAGTCCCTGGAGGGGTGTGCACAGGTACTGTTCCAACCATGTTAGTGAAATGTTGCCTCCTGCTAACACGTTCCGTATCAGGTGGTGGTGCACTTAGCTGTGGCGTGTTGACAAAACTTTCCACATCTTTGCCATGCTAACCCTGCCCTCAGAGGAGCTGGGCGTGACACAGCTGCGTTGGCGACCTCTTGCTCCTCCTCTGCCTTCGCCTTGGGCTTCCACTGGTTCCCCTGTGACATTTGTGAATGCTCTCAGTAGCGCGTCTACCAACGTGCGCTTGTACTCGCGCATCTTCCTATCACGCTCCAGTGTAGGAAGTAAGGTGGGCACATTGTCTTTCTACCGGGGATCCAGCAGGGTGGCAACCCAGTAGTCTGCACACGTTAAAATGTGGGCAACTCTGCTGTCGTTGCGCAGGCACTGCAGCATGTAGTCGCTCATGTGTGCCAGGCTGCCCAGAGTTATGGACAAGCTGTCCTCTGTGGGAGGCATATCGTCATCGTCCTGTGTTTCCCCCCAGCCACGCACCAGTGATGGGCCCGAGCTGCTTTGGGTGCCACCCCGCTGTGAACATGCTTCATCCTCATCCTCCTCCACCTCCTCCTCATCCTCGTCCTCCTCGTCCTCCAGTAGTGGGCCCTGTCTGGCCACATTTGTACCTGGCCTCTGCTGTTGCAAAAAACCTCCCTCTGAGTCACTTCGAAGAGACTGGCCTGAAAGTGCTAAAAATGACCCCTCTTTCTCCTCTTCCTCCTGGGCCACCTCCTCTTCCATCATCGCCCTAAGTGTTTTCTCAAGGAGACATAGAAGTGGTATTGTAACGCTGATAACGGCGTCATCGCCACTGGCCATGTTGGTGGAGTACTCGAAACAGCACAACAGGGCACACAGGTCTCGCATGGAGGCCCAGTCATTGGTGGTGAAGTGTGTCTGATCCACAGTGCGACTGACCAGTGCGTGCTGCAGCTGAAACTCCACTATGGCCTGTTGCTGCTCGCACAGTCTGTCCAGCATATGCAAGGTGGAGTTCCACCTGGTGGGTACGTTGCATATGAGGCGGTGAGCGGGAAGGCGGAAGTTATGCTGTAGCGCAGACAGGCGAGCAGCGGCAGGGTGTGAACGCCAGAAGCGCGAACAGACGGCCCCGCACTTTATGCAGCAGCTCTGAAATGTCGGGGTAGTTGCGAATGAATTCTGCACCACCAAATTCAGCACATGCGCCAGGCAAGGGATGTGTGTCAAACCGGCTAGTCCCAGAGCTGCAACGAGATTTCGCCCATTATCGCACACCACCAGGCCGGGCTTGAGGCTCACCGGCAGCAACCACTCGTCGGTCTGTTGTTCTATACCCCTCCACAACTCCTGTGCGGTGTGGGGCCTGTCCCCCAAACATATGAGTTTCAGAATGGCCTGCTGACGTTTATCCCGGGCTGTGCTGAAGTTGGTGGTGAAGGTGTGTGGCTGACTGGATGAGCAGGCGGAAGAAGAGGAGGAGGAAGCGGAGTAGGAGGAGGAGGAGACAGGAGGCAAAGAATGTTGCCCTGCGATCCTTGGCGGCGGAAGGACGTGCGCCAAACAGCTCTCCGCCTGGGGCCCAGCCGCCACTACATTTACCCAGTGTGCAGTTAGGGAGATATAGCGTCCCTGGCCGTGCTTACTGGTCCACGTATCTGTGGTTAGGTGGACCTTGCCACAGATGGCGTTGCGCAGTGCACACTTGATTTTATCGGACACTTGTTTGTGCAGAGAAGGCACGGCTCTCTTGGAGAAGTAGTGGCGGCTGGGAACAACATACTGTGGGACAGCAAGTGACATGAGCTGTTTGAAGCTGTGTGTGTCCACCAGCCTAAATGACAGCATTTCATAGGCCAGTAGTTTAGAAATGCTGGCATTCAGGGCCAGGGATCGAGGGTGGCTAGGTGGGAATTTACGCTTTCTCTCAAATGTTTGTGAGATGGAGAGCTGAACGCTGCCGTGTGACATGGTTGAGATGCTTGGTGACGCAGGTGGTGGTGTTCGTGGTACATCCCATGTTTGCTGGGCGGCAGGTGCCAACGTTCCTCCAGAGGCAGAGGAAGAGGCTGAGGCGGCGGCAGCAGCAGCAGAAGAGGCCGAGGCGGCGGCAGCAGCAGAAGAGGCCGAGGCGGCAGCAGCAGAAGAGGCAGCAGGGGGACCCTGAGTGACTTCCTTGTTTTTAAGGTGTTTACTCCACTGCAGTTCATGCTTTGCATGCAGGTGCCTGGTCATGCAGGTTGTGCTAAGGTTCAGAACGTTAATGCCTCGCTTCATGCTCTGATGGCACAGCGTGCAAACCACTCGGGTCTTGTCGTCAGCACATTGTTTGAAGAAGTGCCATGCCAGGGAACTCCTTGAAGCTGCCTTTGGGGTGCTCGGTCCCAGATGGCGGCGGTCAGTAGCAGGCGGAGTCTCTTGGCGGCGGATGTTCTGATTTTGCCCACTGCTCCCTCTTTTGCTACGCTGTTGGCTCGGTCTCACCACTGCCTCTTCCTCCGAACTCTGAAAGTCAGTGGCACGACCTTCATTCCATGTGGGGTCTAGGACCTCATCGTCCCCTGCATCGTCTTCCATCCAGTCTTGACCCCTGACCTCCTGTTCAGTCTGCACACTGCAGAAAAACGCAGCAGTTGGCACCTGTGTTTCGTCATCATCAGAGACGTGCTGAGGTGGTATTCCCATGTCCTCATCATCAGGAAACATAAGTGGTTGTGCGTTAGTGCATTCTATCTCTTCCACCCCTGGTGAAGAGCTAGGTGGATGCCCTTGGGAAACCCTGGCAGCAGAGTCTTCAAACAGCATAAGAGACTGCTGCATAACTTGAGGCTCAGACAGTTTCCCTGATATGCATGGGGGTGATGTGACAGACTGATGGGCTTGGTTTTCATGAGCCATCTGTGCGCTTTCTGCAGAAGACTGGGTGGGAGATAATGCGAACGTGCTGGATGCACTGTCGGCCACCCAATTGACTAATGCCTGTACCTGCTCAGGCCTTACCATCCTTAGAACGGCATTGGGCCCCACTAAATATGGCTGTAAATTCTGGCGGCTACTGGGACCTGAGGTAGTTGGTACACTAGGACGTGTGGCTGTGGCAGAACGGCCACGTCCTCTCCCAGCACCAGAGGGTCCACTAACACCACCACGACCATGTCCACGTCCGCGTCCCTTATTAGATGTTTTCCTCATTGTTCCCGTTCACCACAATTTTGAGAATGGCAAATTTGGGAATAGTTTTTCAACCCAGAAAAAAAAGTGTGCTTTTACGGTCGCTACAAATAACTTGACCAGCTAAAACAGTACAGATTTGCTTGAATAGAAATGTGAGACCTGTTTTTTTTTGCACCGTGTGACAAGTTTAGGTTTAATCTCAGAATGAGACTTCTATCTGCACGGTAGCGTGTGTCTTAGGTTTTTCTGAATGACACTATCAGTACCTTCAATGTAAGATATCCTTTTTGGGATAGATTTCAAGTAGGCCTCAAATACCTGAAACTAGTTATTTTGAGAATGGCAAATTTGGGAATAGTTTTTCAACCCAGAAAAAAAAGTGTGCTTTTACGGTCGCTACAAATAACTTGACCAGCTAAAACAGTACAGATTTGCTTGAATAGAAATGTGAGACCTGTTTTTTTTGCACTGTGTGACAGGTTAAGGTTTAATCTCAGAATCAGACTTCTATCTGCACGGTAGCGTGTGTCTTAGGTTTTTCTGAATGACACTATCAGTACCTTCAATGTAAGATATCCTTTTTGGGATAGATTTCAAGTAGGCCTCAAATACCAGAAACTAGTTATTTTGAGAATGGCAAATTTGGGAATAGTTTTTCAACCCAGAAAAAAAAGTGTGCTTTTACGGTCGCTACAAATAACTTGACCAGCTAAAACAGTACAGATTTGCTTGAATAGAAATGTGAGACCTGTTTTTTTTGCACTGTGTGACAGGTTAAGGTTTAATCTCAGAATCAGACTTCTATCTGCACGGTAGCGTGTGTCTTAGGACCTGTTTTTTTTGCACTGGGTGACAGGCTCAACTTGCCCCTGATGTAGTATATGGCCAAAAAATAACCACACTGTTGATGGTTAAATGCACTTGGGTGACACAGGCTCAGCCTGCACCAGATGTAGTATATGGCCAAAAAATTATCAGACTGTTGATGGTTAAATGCACTTCGGTGACACAGGCTCAGCCTGCAGCTGATGTAGTATATGGCCAAAAAATAACCAGACTGTTGATGGTTAAATGCACTTCGGTGACACAGGCTCAGCCTGCAGCTGATGTAGTATATGGCCAAAAAATAACCAGACTGTTGATGGTTAAATGCACTTCGGTGACACAGGCTCAGCCTGCAGCTCATGTAGGATATAGCACAAAATAACCACACTATTGATGGTTAAATACACTTGGTGATAGCTTGTGCTGGCGCACCACAAGTCACAAAATGGCCGCCGATCACCCCAGAAAAAAAGTGATCTAAAAACGCTCTGGGCAGCCTCAAAAAAGTGAGCAAGTCAATACTAGAACTTCAATGATCCACAGCTGGAGATCGATCACAGAATGAAGTCTTTTGGAGGAGTTAATCACTGCCTAATCTCGCCCTAACGTCGCAGCTGCAACCTCTCCCTATGCTTGAATCAGCAGAGTGACGTGCAGCGCAACGTGACCCAAGCTTATATAGAGGCTGGGTCACATGCTGCACTGGCCAATCACAGCCATGCCAATAGTAGGCAAGGCTGTGATGGCCTCTTGGGGCAAGTAGTATGACGCTTGTTGATTGGCTGCTTTGCAGCCTTTCAAAAAGCGCCAAGAAAGCGCCGAACACCGAACCCGAACACAGACTTTTACGAAAATGTTCGGGTTCGGGTCCGTGTCACGGACACCCCAAAATTCGGTACGAACCCGAACTATACAGTTCGGGTTCGCTCATCCCTACTCACCACAGGTCCTGTTCAGCAAAGGAGACAGAAGGAGATGCCGGGCTACGCGATCAAGTGGACTAAGGTGAGGTAAAAAAATGTTAATTTTTTTTTAACCCCTCCAGCGCTAGTTTACTATGCAGTCTGTATTCAGAATGCTATTATTTTCCCTTATAACTATGTTATAAGGGGAAATAATACAATCTACAGAACACCGATCCCAAGCCTGAACTTCTGTGAAGAAGTTCGGGTTTGGGTACCAAACATGCACAATTTTTCTCACGCGAGTGCAAAACGCATTACAATGTTTTGCACTCGCGCGGAAAAATCGCGGGTGTTCCCGCAACGCACCCGCACATTTTCCCGCAACGCCCGTGTGAACCCAGCCTAAGGGTTAGGCTACCTTCACATCAGTGTCTTTTTATTCAGGCTTTGAGAACCGGCAGAGGATCTCAAAACCTGAATAAAACGGATCAGTTTTATTTAACACAACACTATGCATCCGTTCCGTAATCGGGAATGTGGAATAGGTAAGCCAAAGCCACGACTCTGACTCCTCAATTTCCACTAACTCCAGACTTCTGATTCCGACTTCAATTCCCACTCCCTCATACACGGCGCATGTTTATTTTTTTTTTAATTTAAGATTTTTATTTTCATAAAAAACATACATGTGAAAAAACACGTAACATTACATTACAGGTACAATATCTCATGCACAAAGTATTTTTAAGAGCACGTGGTAAGGTAAAAACGTTATCATAGGTACACTACACAAGTAGTACTATAAGGCCAGATAATGAGATGACAGTTCAATGCATAAAAGTTAAACAACTTAGTAATCAAGGAGGGGGGGGGGGAAGAGGGAAAAAGAAAAAGGGGGAGGGGTGGAAGGAAAAGGTAAGGAGATAGGCAAGGGGATGGGGGGGGGGGAAGTATCTCTACGACTTGGTGCGTCCTAAGTTTGGTTGAAAGACATTATGAAAAATGCCTGAATTCTCTCCATGGGTTCCAGATTTTTAGAAAAACTGATCTTGTTCTCAGTTCCCAGTGAGAGATTTCTTCCATTCTATATATTTGATCTATCTTTGCATACCAACTCTCAAGGCTGGGGGTATCCTGAGTAAGCCATAGTTTGGGAGAAGTAGTCTAGCAGCGCTTAACATAAGTAATAGGAGAGATGCCTTATATTTAGGAATTTTCTGGACCCCCAGGGAGAGAAGGGTTAGTTCCGGGGTACAGGAAATATTAGTCTGGCAGATTTTGTTAATGGTTTTCAGTATCTCCTCCCACCAACTCTTGATCACACAACAAGACCACCATATGTGAAAATAAGAGCCTTTTTCTGTTCGACACCTCCAACAGAGATCCGAGGAGTCCCTGCTGTAGAGGCAGGTTTTGTCAGGGGTTTTGTACTAGCGGGATAGGATCTTGTAGCTATTTTCTTGTGCTCGGGTGCATCTAGATATTTTATGCGGGGAAATCAGTATAGAGGCAATCTCAGCATTTGAAAGAAAACGTTGTAGATCCCTTTCCCACAGGCCGATCATAGCTGGTTTAGGGTCAGAAATTGAGTTTTTCAGATTCTTATATATTGTGGAGATAGTCTTGGGTGGTTATAGTTTAGTGCTCAAGAGTTTCTCAAACCAGCAGAGTTCAGTATGGGTCGGAGTGTTTTTGAGTGAAGAGAGAGTTTCTTTTTTCAGAAAACTCAGTGAGATGGGATTACCAAGCTTAGTTTTTAGGAGGTCGCTTAACTTTTGATCAGGTAGCAAAGTTCCCTCAGAGTCTACTAATATCTCTATAGGGGAGTCAGAGGAGCGCAGAGAGGGGGGGAAGCTATCTCTAAGCTCTTTCGGGGCAAGGGAGATTATATCCTTAATAAGTAGCAGAGGGGAGGGGAGGGATATGGAGCCTTTTTTAGCCGAAAACCAATTCCAAGTTTTTAAAGTATTCCTAATCATAGTATTAGGAATAAGGCGTAGACTAGGGAGAGGTTTTCCTGATAATAACATGGCTCTTAAAGGAGTATTTAGGAATTAATTTTCCAGTGTAACCCACGTTTTGGAGGGGGAGATCTAATCCAGTCTATAATCCTAGACAAAAGAATAGATCTCATATATATTTCAGGGTCAGGTAACCCTATCCCTCCAGCTTTTTTCGGTTTGGAAAGAGTAGAGAAGGAGATACGAGGAGCCTTGCCTTGCCAAATAAATTTCCGTATGTGTTTGTTCAGAAGTATAAAGAATGACCTGGGTAATTCTATTGGGAGAGTCTGCATTAAATATGTAAGTGAGTCTAGTTGGGCAATAATGGATGACAATGAGGGTTTAAAGTTTAGGCATAAAGGTCAGATAAAAAGGGGGTAAGTTTAACACCTAAGTATGTTAGTTGCTGGGTATCCCAGTTAAAGGGGGTGGAAGCTTTGAGGGAGGAGAGAGTCGCACGGGGCAAACCCATGTGTATTACCTGGGACTTAGTGGGATTGACTTTAAAGTTGGATATGGATCCAAACTGGCTCAGAAGTGAGAGAATTAAGGGCATGGATTTCAAGGGGTTAGTTGTAATTATTAAAAGGTCGCCTGCGAAGGCAGCCAGCTTAAATTCCAGACCCCCAACATAAAGGCCTCGGATGTCTCTCTCCTGCCTCAAAGCCTGCAGAAGTGTTTCCATAATAGGGACAAAAATAAGAGGGGAAAGAGGGCATCCCTGTCTGGTCCCGTTACTAATTGGGAAGTTAGAATAAAGGATTCCGTTGACCGACACGGACGCCGAGGAGTGGGTATACATCGAGATGACTGAGTTGATAAATTTTTGTAGTGTGAGACGGATATATGACCAGTCCACCCTATCAAAAGCCTTCTCAGCGTCCGTGCCGATCAAGATCAAGGGCGAGGATTTATAAGAGGCATAAAAAAGGGAGTTCAGTACTTTGGCAGTATTATCCTTGCCCTCTCGGCCCTTAACAAAACCCACCTGGTCTGGATGGTTCAGTAAAGGAAGGAAGTTATTCAAGCGAAGGGCAAGCATTTTAGCTAAAAGCTTTAAATCTACATTGAGTAGAGAAATGGGGCGGTAGTTGGAACAGGAGGAGGGATCCTTCCCGTCTTTAGGGATTATAGTGATGGTGGCTCTAGTCATGTCAGAAGATACTGGCTTTCCCTCCAAAAAGGAATTATAAATTGGGAGAAGGTAGGGGATCAGAATGCTTTTGAAAGAGGAGTAATAAGGAATCGGGAGGCCATCCGGGCCTGGGCATTTCCCTCTTGGGGTAGATTTTATGGCTGACTCCAATTCTTGGGCCGAGAAAGGCCTGATGAGAGACTCTTTCTGGGGGGGGGTCAGTGTGGGGAGAATGAGGGATTCCAGAAAGTGATTGATACAAGGTATTTTTTCTTCTGGGGAATATTTTAGCTCCTGGGAGAGGAGATTGTATAATGACTCATAGAAGAGTTTAAATTGGTCGGCAATTTCCTCCGATTTCAACAGGGATGAGCCCTGAGGTGTTTTAATGCATTGGACAAATCGGGACTCCCTTCTCTGTTTAATCCTCCTCATCATGTATTTAGAAGCTTTGTCGCCATGGGCGTAAAACTTCTGTTGAGAAGATAGAAAGTATTTAGCAGAACGTTCATTCAGGAGGTTCTTGAGCTCAGACCTAAGAGAAAGGAGTTCCGACAGGTGCAAAGCAAGGTGGGATTGTTTGTGTTTCTTCTCAATGGTGTGGATCTGTGTCAGAAGAAGATTCAATTTTTTCTCAGATCCTTTTTTGAGGAATGAGCAGAGACTTATGAGATTGCCCCTGATATAGGGCTTGTGAGCATCCCATAACGTTTGGGAGGATATATCTGGGGTGTTATTGATAGAGAAGTACTCCTCGAGGTGGGAGGTTATCTGGGCTTTGTGGGTAGCATTGTTTAATAGCGATTCATTGAATCGCCAATTTGGGGTTCTAGGGGGGGATGGTAAAAAATGCAATTCGCAAGAGACCGGAGCGTGATCGGATAATGGGATGTCGCCAATCTTGGCTAGTTTGCACAATTGTAATTTTTCTTTGGGCAGGAAAATATAGTCAATCCTGGTATATGTGTCGTTTGCTGCAGAGTAATAGGAGAAGTCTTATTCATCTGGGTGTAAGCATCTCCAAACGTCTACTAAGCCCAAATTGAATATTTTGACTTGCAGAGATTTGAGACTTCTGTGAGAGATTGAGGACTTTTTTGAGGAGGAATCCAGAAGTGGATTTAGAGTAAGGTTAAGATCCCCTCCTAAGATTAGGGAGCCTTCTACATGTTTCTCCAGTAAGTTCAGGAGGGAGAGAAGCCAATCCACTTGACCTGAGTTTGGGGCGTAGACATTCACTAAAGTGAAAGTTTGTTGGCCAATTGTGCCCTTCAGGATAAGGTATCTGCCCTCTGGGTCTAGGGTTTGTGAAAGGAAGGTGAAAAGGAAGTTTTTGCAGAATACCATGCTCACACCCTTTGAGGCAGCACCACTGGCCCCACAGTGGAACCAAGTGGGATATTTGGCATAAGAGAGGTTGGGATAATGGCCATGTTTGAAGTGGGTCTCTTGGAGGAAAATTATAGAGCCGTTTGCTTTTTTCAATAGTGAGAAAATTCTACATCTCTTGGAGGGAGATCTCAGTCCCTTGACATTGTAGGAAATCAGGTGGACGTCCGTCATCATCTTATATAAAGTGTGATGTGGAAGAGATTAGAGGACGCCAACCTGATTCCCCCAACAAAGGTGTTGCCTAGTAGGGTGAGAGACAGAGGACAAGCAAATAAGACAAAAAAGATGTTTGTCTTATTTGATGTAGGGGAGAGGTTGAGTGGGTATAGTAGTAATCTGACATCTTGCGTCTACAGGGTAGCGCTGGGTTATCTCACGGTTGGAGAAGATGTACCTGTCACAAAAAGAAAAAGTAAGAACAAATAACAAAAAACAACAAAACAAGAGCTTGAAATCAAGCTCAAACATGAGGTTAATGCTAAAGCCTGATAAAGCTGAATACAATAACCTTAACACTGACAATGACGTCGGGGGGAAAATAGACAAAACGTCATGTAAATATGTCGATACTACCCTTAAAGGGCCAATACTACTGAAGAGCTAGATAATAGGGGTAAAGCAGGTAATCATTTATCTGACAGGGAAAGTCTCTTAGGGGTAGAGGCAGGGTAGCTTTTCTTGGTCTTCTGCGATCTTGGGGTGCGCAGGGTCTCCCAGGAGGATATTGCAGGTAGTGATGTTAATCTCCCAATTTTCTATGTCCAGAGGGGGAATTTTCAAATGGGCATAAACCTTTTCTAAGTCCCCATAAGAAGAAATGGTGATACGCCGACCTTCATATGCAAACGACAGAACGAACGGAAAGGTCCATCTGTAAATGGTGTTATGATGACGAAGCCATTCCGTCAATGGCTTCAGGAATCTGCGCTTCTTCAGAGTGGACTGCGATAGGTCTTGAAAAACCGAGATAGGGTTATTCTCCCATCTCAGGGGATCTGCTTGTCTGGCCCCAGATAATATGGCTTCCTTGACGGGAAAGAGCAGAAATTTGCATATAACGTCCCGGGGAGGTTCTGAGGCCTGCGGCTTGGGACGTAGGGCTCTGTGCGCTCTCTCTATAATTACTTCATGGACCGAGTCTGGGCCCAGGATTTGCAGGCAGATTTGGATGACTGTGTGTGGAACATCCACTGGGGACACCGACTCAGGTATTCCACGGAAACGCAAGTTGTTCCTCCTCCCTCTGTTTTCTTGATCCTCAACAGCTGCGTACAAGGAATTGAGGTGTTTCTGGTAAGCCATGAGGCTATTAGCTGCCTCTGATTGGTGGTTGATGATAATCGCCTGATTTTCCTCTAGGCCTTCCACCCTTCTGCTTATGTGGCGGACATCTTCCTTGATGGAGGCTAAATCTAGGCTGATGGGGCCCAGGGCATCAAGTAGAGCCTCCTTAAGGTAAGAACGGGATATGGGGAGGTTGTCAGGGTCTGGAGAATTATCCCTTACCCCATCCGATTCGGCCGTTTCTCTGGCTGACCTGCTGTTGCCGCTCTTAGGAGTGCTGGGCGCCATCTTGGGTTCTCTGCTCACAGCAGCAGCCGCTGCCTTTCTGATAAAACGATCCATATCTCCAGGCTGACTGGAGGAACGGGCTTGGCCTGCTTGGTCAGTAGGCTTTTGGCCACCTATCTTGACCATTTTGGCGATCAGTAGAGAGAAAAAAACTGGCTTTTAGGGTATATCTACAGGAGAGCAGCGCTTCACATGTCCGCTCTGTTTCGGCGCTAGCTTCGCCCCCCCACAGCGCATGTTTAAGCGGTAACTTAATTTAAGCTTTTTATCACCCTTATGATACAATAATCAAGCTATTTAGGTAGAACATAAAATATATTTATTGGATACAACTTTAGAACACAAAAAACTTTAATAAATTGTAAATATGCAAAACGCTGCAGCAAGTGGGAAACAAACAGCTTTCAACAAAAACGTCCTGAATAACATTTGTGCGGTGAGTCTATGAATTTGTTCTGAGAAATAGTATTGCCTCCATCAGATCCTCCTTCATAGATGACCTCAAATTTGATCAAATTATTTTAAGGCTGGAGAACAGCTTCTCTACACTAACTTGGGTTGGTGGCAAAGCGGTGACCACATGGGCAACATCTCTAACAATCTCAGGGTATGGGCTCATTCACACGACCGTGTCATGTTTTGCGGTCTGCAAAACGGAACAGATGGCCCATTATAGAAATGCCTATTCTTGTCCGCAAAACGGCCAAGAATAGTACATGATCTATAATTTTTGCGGGGCCACGGAACGGAGCAACGGATGCGGACAGCACACAGAGTGCTGTCCGCATCTTTTGTGGCCCAATTGAAGTGAATGCGTCTGCACCCGAGCCCCAAAAAATGCACCTCGGATGCGGAACCAAACCACGGTCGTGTGAATGAGCCCTGTAAAGGAATTGCATCCTGCACAATCAGTTTTGATGATCAGTTGAACACTTCAACTTCTTTGAGAGCAAGTGAAAAATTTAGCTGAAATACAGTCAATCTGTTTGCTATGGGAGCAGAATCTTTTCCCCTGCGGCAACGCTTTGCCTGCTCCATGTCATCCAAATACTTGTCAAAGTTAAACTCCTCATCAGGTATCAGTAGCACTGTTGCAACGGATGGGCGCTACTAGGGATCCCTTAAAGATTTTATCAGAGATCCCATTTGTCACGCCACTTTGAATGCAGCGGGCGGTAGCCAACGTCTGGGGTATCCCTTGCCCCTTGGGAGATTTTTACTATATACAGTCAGGTCCATAAATATTGGGACATCGACACAATTGTAACATTTTTGGCTCTATACACCACTACAATGGATTTGAAATTAAACGAAGTAGATGTGCTTTAACTGCAGACTGTCAGCTTTAATTTGAGGGAATTTACATCCAAATCAGGTGAACGGTGTAGGAATTACAACAGTTTGCATATGTGCCTCCAATTTGTTAAGGGACCAAAATTAATGGGACAATTGGCTTCTCATCTGTTCCATGGCCAGGTGTCACAGCCAGACAGCTGAGAAGCGCTCACAGGAGCTTCTCAGATCCTCCTCCTTGAATTTATTTGTTTTGGTTTAGTTTCTCATCTCGTTAGTCTATCTCAGCTGTCATGCAGTTTGGACTGATTGCTACCCTTTAAGTTCCTCCCCATAATGCAGTAGTGTGCGGCTGATACAACTTCCTGGAGTGTGTGTGCATGCTGTTCCCTGTTCCCTGTTCCCAGCTCCCAGTCGTCAGTCGTCTGCAAGATAAGTGCTGTTTATGTATTTATGATTTTGTCTTTTCTGGATCCAGGTGACCCTGACTCCCTCCGTGTCAGTGTAGGGAGCCGGTGGTCGTGTCCCTTCACTATTGTAGGGTCTTCAGGTAATAGATAGCCGAGGAACGTGGATATATGCTCCCATCCACCTTTGGGGTGTTCATAGGCTGAGCAGTGAGGGAGAGCGGCAGGTCTATTGCAGGGGTCTCCCTTTGTTAATTAGTTGTGAATCCAGAGAGACATTGTTTATTTGGTATTGTCTTGTCTCCTGTACACCATCCGTGACATTATCAGCCGCCAAAACCGTCTCAAGCATGGATCCGGTTTCACTTTTGGCTGAACGCTTTCAGGGTCTTTCTTTGGAGGTAGCTGATCTCCGTAAGACTTTTTCTCAGTTTCAAGTGACCGGTTCAGCTTGCGTTTATGGAGTTTGTGCTGAGCCTAAGATCTCGCTCCCGGATACGTTCTCCGGGGGTAGTGAGAATTTTGTGCGTTTTAGAGAGGCTTGCAAACTCCATTTTCGCCTTCTTCCCCATTCTTCTGGTGATGAAGAACGGAGGGTGGGGATCATTATATCGCTGCTCAGGGGTAACGCTCAGTCCTGGGCCTTTTCGCTGCCGGAGGGGGCACGGCCCCTTCGTTCAGTGGATGAATTCTTTTTAGCCCTGGGTCAGATATATGATGATCCGGATCGTATTGCTCTGGCTGAGTCTAGACTACGTCTGTTATGCCAGGGTAAACAATCCGCAGAGATATACTGCTCAGAATTTCGGAGATGGGCAGCTGATTCGGGTTGGAATGATGCTGCACTCCGAAGTCAATTTTGCTATGGTCTTTCAGAGGGATTGAAAGATGCATTTGCCTTTCATGAAAGACCTACCTCCTTGGATTCTGCTATGTCTCAGGCTGTTCGTATTGACAGGCGTCTTAGAGAGAGAGGAGAGATCTCTCCTTCTTGTCATACTCAGTCCCGGGACAGTTCAGCGGTCTCATTCTGTGCACAGGGGTCTCAGTCGCTGTCAGCCCCTTCTGAGCAGGAGTCCATGCAGCTGGGGTTGATTGCCTCTGACAATAGAAGATTCAGCCCGCAGGGGAGAGTTTGTTTTTGTTGTGGAGGTATAAATCATCTGGCAAATGTTTGTCCCTCTAGGAGATTCAGGCAGTTTTCTGGGAGTAATAAAGAGACAAAAAGGAAAAAATCTTTTAACCACTTCAGCCCCCAGTGCTTAAACACCCTGAAAGACCAGGCCACTTTTTACACTTCTGACCTACACTACTTTCACCGTTTATTGCTCAGTCATGCAACTTACCACCCAAATGAATTTTACCTCCTTTTCTTCTCACTAATAGAGCTTTCATTTGGTGGTATTTCATTGCTGCTGACATTTTTACTTTTTTTGTTATTAATCGAAATTTAACGATTTTTTTGCAAAAAAATGACATTTTTCACTTTCAGTTGTAAAATTTTGCAAAAAAAACGAGATCCATATAGAAATTTTGCTCTAAATTTATAGTTCTACATGTCTTTGATAAAAAAAAATGTTTGGGTAAAAAAAAAAATGGTTTGGGTAAAAGTTATAGCGTTTACAAACTATGGTACAAAAATGTGAATTTCCGCTTTTTGAAGCAGCTCTGACTTTCTGAGCACCTGTCATGTTTCCTGAGGTTCTACAATGGCCAGACAGTACAAACACCCCACAAATGACCCCATTTCGGAAAGTACACACCCTAAGGTATTCGCTGATGGGCATAGTGAGTTCATAGAACTTTTTATTTTTTGTCACAAGTTAGCGGAAAATGATTTTTTTTTTTTTTCTTACAAAGTCTCATATTCCACTAACTTGTGACAAAAAATAAAAACTTCTATGAACTCACTATGCCCATCACGAAATACCTTGGGGTCTCTTCTTTCCAAAATGGGGTCACTTGTGGGGTAGTTATACTGCCCTGGCATTCTAGGGGCCCAAATGTGTGGTAAGGAGTTTGAAATCAAATTCTGAAAAAAATGACCTGTGAAATCCGAAAGGTGCTCTTTGGAATATGGGCCCCTTTGCCCACCTAGGCTGCAAAAAAGTGTCACACATCTGGTATCTCCGTACTCAGGAGAAGGTGGGGAATGTGTTTTGGGGTGTCATTTTATATATACCCATGCTGGGTGAGAGAAATATCTTGGCAAAAGACAACTTTTCCCATTTTTTTATACAAAGTTGGCATTTGACCAAGATATTTATCTCACCCAGCATGGGTATATGTAAAAAGACACCCCAAAACACATTCCTCAACTTCTCCTGAGTACGGAGATACCAGATGTGTGACACTTTTTTGCAGCCTAGGTGGGCAAAGGGGCCCATATTCCAAAGAGCACCTTTCGGATTTCACAGGTCATTTTTTTCAGAATTTGATTTCAAACTCCTTACCACACATTTGGGCCCCTAGAATGCCAGGGCAGTATAACTACCCCACAAGTGACCCCATTTTGGAAAGAAGACACCCCAAGGTATTCCGTGAGGGGCATGGCGAGTTCCTAGAATTTTTTATTTTTTGTCACAAGTTAGTGGAAAATGATAATTTTTTTTTTTTTTTTTTTCATACAAAGTCTCATATTCCACTAACTTGTGACAAAAAATAAAAACTTCCATGAACTCACTATGCCCATCAGCGAATACCTTGGGGTCTCTTCTTTCCAAAATGGGGTCACTTGTGGGGTAGTTATACTGCCCTGGCATTCTAGGGGCCCAAATGTGTGGTAAGGAGTTTGAAATCAAATTCAGTAAAAAATGACCTGTGAAATCCGAAAGGTGCTCTTTGGAATGTGGGCCTCTTTGCCCACCTAGGCTGCAAAAAAGTGTCACACATCTGGTATCCCCGTACTCAGGAGAAGTTGAGGAATGTGTTTTGGGGTGTCTTTTTACATATACCCATGCTGGGTGAGATAAATATCTTGGTCAAATGCCAACTTTGTATAAAAAAATGTGAAAAGTTGTCTTTTGCCAAGATATTTCTCTCACCCAGCATGGGTATATATAAAATGACACCCCAAAACACATTCCCCACCTTCTCCTGAGTATGGAGATACCAGATGTGTGACACTTTTTTGCAGCCTAGGTGGGAAAAGGGGCCCATATTCCAAAGAGCACCTTTCGGATTTCACAGGTCATTTTTTTCAGAATTTGATTTCAAACTCCTTACCACACATTTGGGCCCCTAGAATGCCAGGGCAGTATAACTACCCCACAAGTGACCCCATTTTGGAAATAAGACACCCCAAGGTATTCCGTGAGGGGCATGGCGAGTTCCTAGAATTTTTTATTTTTTGTCACAAGTTAGTGGAAAATGATGATTTTTTTTTTTTTCATACAAAGTCTCATATTCCACTAACTTGTGACAAAAAATAAAAACTTCCATGAACTCACTATGCCCATCAGCGAATACCTTGGGGTCTCTTCTTTCCAAAATGGGGTCACTTGTGGGGTAGTTATACTGCCCTGGCATTCTAGGGGCCCAAATGTGTGGTAAGGAGTTTGAAATCAAATTCAGTAAAAAATGACCTATGAAATCCAAAAGGTGCTCTTTGGAATGTGGGCCCCTTTGCCCACCTAGGCTGCAAAAAAGTGTCACACATCTGGTATCCCCGTACTCAGGAGAAGTTGAGGAATGTGTTTTGGGGTGTCTTTTTACATATACCCATGCTGGGTGAGATAAATATCTTGGTCAAATGCCAACTTTGTATAAAAAAATGGGAAAAGTTGCCTTTTGCCAAGATATTTCTCTCACCCAGCATGGGTATATGTAAAATGACACCCCAAAACACATTCCCCACCTTCTCCTGAGTACGGAGATACCAGATGTGTGACACTTTTTTGCAGCCTAGGTGGGCAAAGGGGCCCATATTCCAAAGAGCACCTTTCGGATTTCACAGGTCATTTTTTACAGAATTTGATTTCAAACTCCTTACCACACATTTGGGCCCCTAGAATGCCAGGGCAGTATAACTACCCCACAAGTGACCCCATTTTGGAAAGAAGAGACCCCAAGGTATTCGCTGATGGGCATAGTGAGTTCATGGAAATTTTTATTTTTTGTCACAAGTTAGTGGAATATGAGACTTTGTATGAAAAAAAAAAAAATCATCATTTTCCACTAACTTGTGACAAAAAATAAAAAATTCTAGGAACTTGCCATGCCCCTCACGGAATACCTTGGGGTGTCTTCTTTCCAAAATGGGGTCACTTGTGGGGTAGTTATACTGCCCTGGCATTTTCCAGGGGCCCTAATGTCTGGTAAGTAGGTAAATGACCTGTGAAATCCGAAAGGTGCTCTTTGGAATGTGGGCCCCTTTGCCCACCTAGGCTGCAAAAAAGTGTCACACATCTGGTATCTCCGTACTCAGGAGAAGGTGGGGAATGTGTTTTGGGGTGTCATTTTACATATACCCATGCTGGGTGAGAGAAATATCTTGGCAAAAGACAACTTTTCCCATTTTTTTTATACAAAGTTGGCATTTGACCAAGATATTTATCTCACCCAGCATGGGTATATGTAAAATGACACCCCAAAACATATTCCCCAACTTCTGCTGAATACGGAGATACCACATGTGTGACACTTTTTTGCAGCCTAGGTGGGCAAAGGTGCCCAAATTCCTTTTAGGAGGGCATTTTTAGACATTTGGATACCAGACTTCTTCTCACGCTTTGGGGCCCCTAAAATGCCAGGGCAGTATAAATACCCCACATGTGACCCCATTTTGGAAAGAAGACACCCCAAGGTATTCAATGAGGGGCATGGCGAGTTCATTGAAAAAAAAAAATTTTGGCACAAGTTAGCGGAAATTGATTTTTTTGATTTTGTTCTCACAAAGTCTCCCTTTCCGCTAACTTGGGACAAAAATTTCAATCTTTCATGGACTCAATATGCCCCTCAGCGAATACCTTGGGGTGTCTTCTTTCCAAAATGGTGTTATTTGTGGGGTGTTTGTACTGCCCTGGCATTTGAGGGTCTCCGCAATCATTACATGTATGCCCAGCATTAGGAGTTTCTGCTATTCTCCTTATATTGAGCATACGGGTAATGAGATTTTTTTTTTCCGTTCAGCCTCTGGGCTGAAAGAAAAAAATGAACGGCACAGATTTCTTCATTCGCATCGATCAATGTGGATGAAAAAATCTCTGCCAAAAAAAGAAAAAGGAGGGGAAAGGCGTCTGCCAGGACATAGGAGCTCCGCCCAACATCCATACCCACTTCAGCTCGTATGCCCTGGCAAACCAGATTTCTCCATTCACATCAATCGATGTGGATGAATAAATCATTGCCGGGATTTTTTTTTTTATATATACAAAGTGTTTGCCAAAGTATATGAACACCGCCACCTCCTCAGCTCATATGCCTCGGCAAACGTATCTTTTACTGCAGAGGAGAAATCTCGTCTTGCAGCGCCGCATACACCGACTTGCGTGTAATCTGACAGCAGCGCAATGCTTCTGTCCGAATGCACATCAGTGCTGCAGCTAGTCGATCGGTTGGTCCACCTGAAAGGTAAAAAAAACAAAACAAAAAAGAAAAAACCAGGCCGCAAAGCAATAACTTTATTAACTGTTGAACAGAACATAGAAACTTTTTTTAAACTTTTTTAACTGAACATTTAACTTTTTTACTTACCGGTATTTTTTTTTTTGTTTAGTTTTTTTTACCTTTTATAGAACAAACCTCTCCTTCCCCATGGGACAATGTGCAAAGCGCAAATCGCCCAAAGATGTGGCGAAGTACGTTATGCACTTTATCCCAGGTGAAAGGAGAGGTTTGCAGCAGCTGTGAGTGAATGGGCCCTAATAGCCCTGTGTGCCTGTCCTGGTGAGATGTGATCCCTATGCTAGGTGTACCTGTGTGTGGTACTTCCGGAAACACTCTCCATAGCATAGGGCAGGGTGGTCAGCACAGTCAGGACAGAAATAGCGGGTGTCACGCCTTATTCCACTCCTGCTACAGACACGACATCTTTTTCGGGGTGACGGTTGGGTTGAGGTACCAGGAACGACACTGGGGAAATGTCGCTCGTGTAGACGGCTAACTACACTGGTGGATGGGGCCACGGAACCTCCTGGGTAAAGGAGGTTCTCGATGATCTCTTCCTGGAATTTGAGGAAGGATCCTGTTCTCCCAGCCTTACTGTAGAGAACAAAACTATTGTACAGCGCCAATTGAATCAAATATACAGACACCTTCTTATACCAGCGTCTGGTTCTGCGGGAAACTAAATACGGAGACAACATCTGGTCATTGAAGTCCACCCCTCCCATGAGCGCATTATAGTCGTGGACACAGAGGGGCTTTTCAATGACACGGGTTGCTCGCTCAATTTGGATTGTCGTGTCTGCGTGAATGGAGGAGAGCATGTAAACGTCACGCTTGTCTCTCCATTTCACCGCGAGCAGTTCTTCGTTACACAAGGCAGCCCTCTGCCCCCTTGCAAGACGGGTGGTTACAAGCCGTTGGGGGAAGCCCACGCGACTAGTTCGCGCGGTGCCACAGGCGCAAATCCGTTCTAGAAACAAATGCCTAAAGAGGGCCACACTTGTGTAGAAATTGTCCACATAAAGATGGTACCCCTTGCCGAATAAGGGTGACACCAAGTCCCAGACTGTCTTCCCACTGCTCCCCAGGTAGTCAGGGCAACCGACCGGCTCCAGGGTCTGATCTTTTCCCTCATAGATCCGAAATTTGTGGGTATAGCCTGTGGCCCTTTCACAGAGCTTATACAATTTGACCCCATACCGGGCACGCTTGCTTGGGATGTATTGTTTGAAGCCAAGGCGCCCGGTAAAATGTATTAGGGACTCGTCTACGCAGATGTTTTGCTCAGGGGTATACAAATCTGCAAATTTCAGGTTGAAATGGTCTATGAGGGGCCGAATTTTGTGGAGCCGGTCAAAAGCAGGGTGGCCTCTGGGACGGGAGGTGGTATTGTCGCTAAAATGCAGAAAACGTAGGATGGTCTCAAATCGTGTCCTGGACATAGCAGCAGAGAACATGGGCATGTGATGAATTGGGTGCGTTGACCAATATGACCGCAATTCATGCTTTTTTGTCAGGCCCATGTTGAGGAGAAGGCCCAAAAAAATTTTAAGTTCGGAAACTTGGACTGGTTTCCACCGGAAAGGCTGGGCATAATAGCTTCCCGGGTTAGCGGTTATAAATTGTGTGGCATACTGGTTGGTCTCTGCCACGACTAAGTCCAAGAGCTCCGCAGTCAAGAACAGCTCAAAAAATCCCAGGGCCGAACCGATTTGAGCCGTCTCAACCCGAACTCCAGACTGGGCGGTGAAAGGGGGAACTACTGGTGCGGCTGAAGTTGGTGACTGCCAATCAGGATTTGCCAGCACCTCAGGGACTCTAGGGGCTCTACGGGCCCGTCTTTGCGGTGGCTGCGACGGGGTAACTATTGCACGTGCCACCGTACCAGCTTCAACTGCCCTTCTGGTGCTCGCTACTTCACCAGGTTGTACGGCAGTGCTGGTACTAGGTCCAGGAAGGGCTGCGCTGCTGGTGTATGCCTCACCACGTGATCCGGCAGCGACAGCCCCACTCTGCTGCTCTTGAAGCGGATCCTGCGTAACCTGTGGTCTAGCGACATGGGGCCGGGTACGCCTGGTGCTGCCAGGGACCTCCACCTCCTCGTCCGAACTTTGGGTCAGAGAGCCACTGCTTTCCACAGGTTCATATTCTGACCCGCTAGATTCGTCAGATGAGGGTTCCCACTCCTCATCCGACTGGGTCAGAATCCTGTAGGCCTCTTCAGAAGAATACCCCCTGTTTGACATTTTGGACTACTAAATTTAGGGGTATTCCCTGAGACTACCCAAGAAAAAAAGCAAACCTGTCTTACAAAGGGGAGGCTAGCGAAGTACCGGAGGCTGCTGCGGTTGATAAAAAATATCAAAACTGATTTTTTTATCGCCGCAGTGCGTGTAAAATGAATGTGCAGTGATCAAAAAATATATATTTTTTGTCACTGCGGTGAGGCGGGCGTGGGTGAACGCACGTGTGGGCGACCGATCAGGCCTGATCGGGCAAACACTGCGTTTTGGGTGGAGGGCGAGCTAAGGTGACACTAATACTATTATAGATCTGACCGTGATCAGTTTTGATCACTTACAGATACTATAAAAGTACAAATGCTGATTAGCGATACGCTAAACAGCGAATAAAAGTGACTGCGGTGCGGTGGGGTGGGCGCTAACTGACGCTAACTACCTAACCAAGGGGCCTAAACTATCCCTAAAACCTAACAGCCAATACCAGTGAAAAAAAAAAAGTGACAGTTTACACTGATCACTTTTTTTCCTTTCACTAGTGATTGACAGGGGCGATCAAAGGGGTGATCAAAGGGTTAATTGGGGTGCAGGTGGGTGATCTGGGGCTAAGGTGTAGTGTTTGGTGTACTCACAGTTCAGTCTGCTCCTGTGCTGGATCCAACCGACGAAAAGGACCAGCACAGGAGCAGACAAGCCATATAACAGATCATATTTACTAATATGATCTGTTATATGACTTTGGATTGGATTTTTTGAAAATCGCCAGCCTGCCAGCCAATGATCGTTGCTGGCAGGCTGGTGACGAAATACTTCTTTTAATTTTGCCGGCCCGCGATGCGCATGCGCGGGCCGGCTTTGAGCGAAATCTCGCGTCTCGCGAGATGACGCATATATGCGTGACTCTGCGCAGCGCTGCCACCTCCGGAACGCAATCCTGCGTTAGGCGGTCCGGAGGTGGTTAAAAATGTTCCGTCTGTTACTATTGGCAGGGTTGAGGCGGAAATTGAAGGTTTTCCGTTTGCTTGTAGTTCCCGTTTTGTCCTGTCTGCTAGGGTGGCGCTAGAGAGCAAGAGCATTTTTTGTGAGATTTTTGTGGATAGTGGAGCAGCTGTCAACCTCATTGATAATCAATTTGCAATAACTCATGGTTTCCAAGTATGCACTTTGGGAAAGGAAATTCCTGTTTTTGCTATTGATTCAGCTCCACTTTCTCAGAAATCATTAAAGGGCATAGTTCACAATATCCGTTTAATTGTGAGTGATGCTCATGTTGAGGATGTGTCATGTTTCGTCCTTAGCGGTTTGCCTACTCCTCTAGTGTTGGGGCTACCCTGGCTCACTAAACATAACCCCACCATTGATTGGCAAGCGAGGCAAATAAATGGTTGGAGTAACTTTTGCAGAGAGAATTGCCTCATAACATCTGTTTCTGAGGTTTCTACTAAGACTGTACCACCTTTCCTCTCTGAATTTTTGGATGTCTTCTCTGAGAGTGGAGTTCAGGGTTTACCTCCGCACAGGGAGTATGATTGCCCTATTAATCTCATCCCAGGCGCCAAGCTGCCTAAATCTCGTTTATACAATCTCTCCCAACCTGAGAGGGTCGCTATGCGGGCTTATATCTCTGAGAGTCTGAGAAAAGGACACATACGACCCTCGAAGTCACCTGTTGCCGCTGGTTTTTTCTTTGTTAAGAAAAAAGATGGTTCTTTAAGACCTTGTCTGGATTTCAGGGAGCTGAACAGTATCACTATTCGTGATCCTTATCCGCTTCCTCTGATCCCGGACCTGTTTAACCAGGTTGTTGGGGCTAAAGTCTTTTCCAAATTAGACCTAAGAGGGGCATACAACCTGGTTAGGGTCAGAGAAGGAGACGAATGGAAGACGGCTTTCAATACCCCTGAGGGCCATTTTGAGAATTTGGTTATGCCTTTTGGTTTGATGAATGCCCCAGCCGTTTTTCAGCATTTCGTCAACAGCATTTTTTATCATTTAATGGGAAAATTTGTATTAGTGTATTTGGATGACATTTTGATTTTTTCTCCTGATTTCAAGACTCATAAGGAACACTTACGTCAGGTCTTGCTCATCCTGCGGGAGAATTTTGCTTTCGCTCCCATCCTAGTACAACCTGATATTTCGTTACCCTTCATAGTTGAGGTTGATGCTTCTGAGGTAGGGGTGGGTGCGGTCTTGTCTCAGGGTTCCTCTCCTGCCAAATGGCAACCATGGCAACCATGTGCCTTTTTCTCAAAGAAACTCTCCTCCGCAGAGAGAAATTATGATGTGGGAGATAGGGAATTGTTGGCCATCAAGTTGGCTTTTGAGGAATGGCGCCATTGGCTAGAGGGAGCCAGACACCCTATTACCGTGTTTACTGACCATAAAAATCTGGCCTACTTGGAGTCAGCCAAGCGTCTGAACCCGAGACAGGCCAGATGGTCTTTGTTCTTTTCAAGGTTTAATTTTGTTGTTACGTTCCGCCCTGGGGTTAAGAATGTGAAGGCAGATGCCCTGTCACGTTGTTTTCCGGGAGGTGGGAATTTTGAAGACCCGGGTCCCATTTTGGCTGAAGGTGTGGTGGTCTCTGCTCGTTTTCCTGAATTGGAGGCAGAGGTGCAGGCAGCCCAGTCAGAAGCTCCTGATCTTTGTCCTCTTGGGAGGTTGTTTGTGCCTCTCGCTTTGAGACACAAGATTTTTAAAGAACACCACGACACGGTCCTTGCTGGGCACCCGGGGGCAAGAGCCACACTGGATCTCATCGCTCGGAGATTCTGGTGGCCTGCGCTTCGTAAGTCGGTTGAGGGTTTTGTGGCAGCTTGCGAGACTTGCGCTTGTGCCAAGGTCCCTCATTCACGGCCATCAGGTCCTCTCCTTCCTTTGCCCATTCCTTCCCGTCCTTGGACACATCTGTCCATGGACTTCATAATGGACTTGCCTCGTTCCTCGGGGAAGTCTGTGATTCTGGTGGTGGTGGACCGTTTTAGCAAAATGGTGCATTTTATCCCTTTTCCTGGTTTGCCCAATGCTAAGACGCTGGCGCAGGCATTTATTGACCACATTGTCAAATTGCATGGGATTCCTTCAGACATAGTCTCTGATAGGGGCACGCAGTTTGTTTCCAGATTCTGGAAGGCTTTCTGTTCTCGCTTGGGGGTTCGGTTGTCATTCTCTTCTGCTTTCCATCCGCAGTCGAATGGCCAGACAGAGCGCGTCAATCAGAATCTGGAGACATATCTGCGCTGTTTTGTGGCGGAGAATCAGGAGGATTGGTGTTCTTTTTTGTCCCTTGCTGAGTTTGCTTTAAATAACCGTCGTCAGGAGTCCTCTGATAAGTCACCATTTTTTGGTGCATATGGGTTCCATCCGCAGTTTGGGACTTTCTCGGGACAGGGCTCTTCTGGTTTGCCTGATGAGGACAGATTCTCCTCGTCTTTGTCATCTATTTGGCAAAAGATTCAGGATAATCTAAAGAGCATGAGTGAGAGATATAAGCGTGTGGCGGATAAGAGACGTGTGCCTGGTCCGGACCTGAATGTTGGTGATCTGGTGTGGTTGTCTACCAAGAATATCAAATTGAAGGTTCCCTCCTGGAAGTTGGGACCTAGGTTTATTGGGCCTTACAAGATCCTGTCTGTCATCAATCCTGTTGCCTATCATCTTGATCTTCCTCAGACTTGGAAGATCCATAATGTTTTTCATAAGTCCTTATTGAAACCTTATGTTCAACCTATTGTACCCTCGCCTTTGCCTCCTCCTCCGATTATGGTTGATGGAAATCTTGAATTTCAGGTCTCTAGGATTGTGGATTCTCGTCTTGTCCGCGGTTCCCTCCAGTACCTCGTTCATTGGGAGGGTTATGGTCCTGAGGAGAGGATGTGGGTCCCAGTGACGGACATTAAGGCCTCTCGTCTCATCAGGGCTTTCCATAGGTCCCATCCTGAGAAGGTGGGCTCTGAGTGTCCGGAGTCCACTCCTAGAGGGAGGGGTACTGTCACAGCCAAACAGCTGAGAAGCGCTTACAGGAGCTTCTCAGATCCTCCTCCTTGAATTTATTTGTTTTGGTTTAGTTTCTCATCTCGTTAGTCTATCTCAGCTGTCATGCAGTTTGGACTGATTGCTACCCTTTAAGTTCCTCCCCATAATGCAGTAGTGTGCGGCTGATACAACTTCCTGGAGTGTGTGTGCATGCTGTTCCCTGTTCCCTGTTCCCAGCTCCCAGTCGTCAGTCGTCTGCAAGATAAGTGCTGTTTATGTATTTATGATTTTGTCTTTTCTGGATCCAGGTGACCCTGACTCCCTCCGTGTCAGTGTAGGGAGCCGGTGGTCGTGTCCCTTCACTATTGTAGGGTCTTCAGGTAATAGATAGCCGAGGAACGTGGATATGCGCCCATCCACCTTTGGGGTGTTCGCATAGGCTGAGCAGTGAGGGAGAGCGGCAGGTCTATTGCAGGGGTCTCCCTTTGTTCCTTAGTTGTGGATCCAGAGAGACATTGTTTATTTGGTATTGTCTTGTCTCCTGTACACCATCCTTGACACCAGGGGTGTGTTATTCCCTCATTATCCCAATTACAATGAGCAGATCAAAGGTCCAGAGTTCATTTCAAGTGTGCTATTTGCATTTGGAATCTGTTGCTGCCAACTTTCAAGATGAGCTCCAAAAAGCTGTCACTATCAGTGAAGCAAGCCATCATAAGGCTGAAAAAACCAAACAAACCCATCAGAGAGATAGCAAAAACATTAGGCGTGGCCAAAACAACTGTTTGTAACATTCTTAAAAAGAAGGAATGCACCGGTGAGCTCAGCAACACCAAAAGACCCGGAAGACCACGGAAAACAACTGTGGTGGATGACCGTAGAATTCTTTCCCTGGTGAAGAAAACACCCTTCACAACAGTTGGCCAGAACAAGAACACTCTCCAGGAGGTAGGTGTATGTGTGTCAAAGTCAACAATCAAGAGAAGACTTCACCAGAGTGAATACAGAGGGTTCACCACAAGATGTAAACCATTGGTGAGCCTCAAAAACAAGAAGGCCAGATTAGAGTTTGCCAAACGACATCTAAAAAAGCCTTCACAGTTCTGGAACAACATCCTATGGACAGATGAGACCAAGATCAACTTGTACCAGAGTGATGGGAAGAGAAGAGTATGGAGAAGGAAAGGAACTGCTCATGATCCTAAGCATACCACCTCATCAGTGAAGCATGGTGATGGCAGTGTCATGGCATGGGCATGTATGGCTGCCAATGGAACTGGTTCTTTTGTATTTATTGATGATGTGACTGCAGGCAAAAGCAGCAGAATGAATTCTGAAGTGTTTCGGGCAATATTATCTGCTCATATTCAGCCAAATGCTTCAGAACTCATTGGATGGAGCTTCACAGTGCAGATAGACAATGACCCAAAGCATACTGCAAAAGCAACCAAATAGATTTTTAAGGGAAAAAAGTGGAATGTTATGCGATGGCCAAGTCAATCACCTGACCTGAATACAATTGAGCATGCATTTCACTTGCTGAAGACAACACCTGAAAGGAAAATGCCCCAAGAACAAGCAGGAACTGAAGACAGTTGCATAGAGGCCTGGCAGAGCATCACCAGGGATGAAACCCAGCGTCTGGTGATATCTATGCGTTCCAGACTTCAGGCTGTATTTGACGCAAAGGATTTGCAACCAAGTGTTAAAAAGTGAAAGTTTGAGTTATGATTATTATTCTGTCCCATTACTTTTGGTCCCTTAACAAGTGGGAGGCACATATGCAAACTGTTGTAATTACTACACCATTCACCTGATTTGGATGTAAATACCCTCAAATTAAAGCTGACAGTCTGCAGTTAAAGCACATCTTGTTTGTTTCATTTCAAATCCATTGTGGTGGTGTATAGAGCAAAAAATGTTAGAATTGTGTCGATGTCCCAATATTAATGGACCTGACTGTATTTCCCTCTGTTAGAGCAAGTTGTTGTGATGCCAGTTGCAGTTGAGCAACAAGGACATGGAGTCCACTTTATGTATTGTGGTAGTAATACCCAGATGTAGGAATGCCAGAGTGGTGTAGGGTGACCTAAAATGTCCCTGTAGATGTTATAAGCACGTGTCACGATGCTCCTACCTAGATATCCTTGGATCCCAGACGTGGTCCTCCTAAGCAGTGCAAAAGGAGTGAGTAACTTGGATGATGAAAGAATAATTGAGTTCAGACTTTGTATAACATTGAACAACAGCTTTACTTGAATACACTTGTATCAGAGACAACCTCCAGGCTTTATCTTGGTCCTCAGCAGACTTTAGCTTAACTTTTGGCAGGCAAAAAATCTCAGCTCTGCTACATCTGAACTCTCTCAGTTCTACTATGCTGGCTGGATTAAATAGGAACTTTTCCTTTTCTGCTGTAGGCTATAACTTAGCTTTCTGTAGTTTGACTCTCTCTGTAATCCTAGGAAACCTTCTTCCCGGCTTCAAGCTTCCATAGTTTGGCTTGTAGGCAATGCAAGCCCAGGAGGGGACATACAACCATTTAGAAACTCACAGGCAGGGCCTGTCCGGACAGGACTAGGCCTGCTTTCTCCCCAAGGAGGGGACAAGCTAGACACACAACCTCTCCCCAAGGAGGGGAAGGCTAGAATGACCTTCAATAACTAACTCCTCCTCTCTAGGGAGGACTGGAATGGAACTAAAAGGCTCCTCTCCAGAGAAACTAGATATGCCGTTGTTGCAGCCATCTGCTGGTGAACCAGGCACATTACAGTACATGAAAATAAACAGTTGCATTGATATGAATACACATTTTGTAGGATAGGGCAATAAATATATATATGAGATGACACAGGATGCACCATTGAAGATAGTGGAGCCAGACAAAGGTGGTAATGCTGCTCTGGGGCGTTACACTGTCAAGACCCAATTCCTCCTGCTCTTGGCAGTCCTGTAGCCCACTCACCCTAATTGCTACCTCAATCAGAGCTTTATTTAGAAAATGTCTTCTTTTAACTGTTCATTTATGTTGAAAGCTAATCTTTGTAACTAGTGAGAAAACCTCTTTAAACCTGTTTTCTCTAGCAGATCTGAGATGAGTGCAGCCATTCCTTCCCAGTGCCTTTTTCTCTGATCTGGTAGCGGAGGAGCTTCACTACTGAGCATCTACGTAAAGGGCAGCACACATTCATCTCAACTAAAAGCCTAGATCCTTAGATCAGGAATAGAAATTCTTATGAAAATATATTCAGCACATACTGCATTGAACTAACTGTAGCATTTATTATATATTTTTGGAGTGAGAGTCAGTCCATTTTATAACAACTCCAACTCCACCAAAATGGACACCGACTCCGACTCCACAGCCCTGGTTCCGTTGGTTTTATTAAATCGAAACTGAACAAACTGGATCCATCATGAAAATAATTGTAAGTAACAGATCAGTTTCTTTTTTTAGTAATGGCTCAACACTATTGAGGTACATTGATTTTCATGCTGGATCCAGTTTGTTCAGTTTCGCAGGCCGGACACAAAACCACAGCTTGCTACGATTTTGTGTCTGGTCATAAACTACAACAAACGGAACTGATGGATACTGATTAGTGTTGATTGAGCATGCTCGGCCCAGTACCGCATGTGCTCGAGTCTCCTCCCCGCACATTTCTTGGCTGCTACACAGCAAATAAATGTGCAGGGAGGTTCTAACACGCACTGTAATGCTGTAGCCATGTTGGCTACTGGTATTACAGTGATTTGCTGACCGGAACGGGTCATCGGGTGCTATAAAGCACCCGATGACACGTGTTCGGCTCAGTCTTAGTCATGGAGAGCTGAGCAAAGGAAGGGACAGACAGTGTAGGGAGTGTTATTAAAAAGATTTGGATTTGAAAAACTTTTCAGAGACCCAAAAGTCCTTTTAAGGACTATTGTGTGTGACAGCAGCAATATACCACTGATCAAAAAAATAAAGGGAACACTTAAACAACACAATGTAACTCCAAGTCAATCACACTTCTGTGAAATCAAACTGTCCACTTAGGAAGCAACACTGAGTGACAATCAATTTCACATGCTGTTGTGCAAATGGGATAGACAACAGGTGGAAATTATAGGCAATTAGCAAGACACCCCCAATAAAGGAGTGGTTCTGCAGGTGGTGACTACAGACCACTTCTCAGTTCCTATGCTTCCTGGCTGATGTTTTGGTCACTTTTAAATGCTGGTGGTACTTTCACTCTAGTGGTAGCATGAGACGGAGTCTAGAACCCAGACAAGTGGCTCAGGTAGTGCAGCTTATCCAGGATGGCACATCAATGCGAGCTGTGGCAAGAAGGTTTGCTGTGTCTGTCAGAGTAGTGTCCAGAGCATGGAGGCGCTACCAGGAGACAGGCCAGTACATCAGGAGACATGGAGGAGGCCGTAGGAGGGCAACAACCCAGCAGCAGGACCGCTACCTCCGCCTTTGTGCAAGGAGGAACAGGAGGAGCACTGCCAGAGCCCTGCAAAATGACCTCCAGCAGGCCACAAATGTGCATGTGTCTGCTCAAACGGTCAGAAACAGACTCCATGAGGGTGATATGAGGGCCCGACATCCACAGGTGGGGGTTGTGCTTACAGCCCAACACCGTGCAGGACATTTGCATTTGCCAGAGACCACAAGATTGGCAAATTCGCCACTGGTGCCCTGTGTTCTTCACAGATGAAAGCAGGTTCACACTGAGCACATGTGACAGACGTGACAGAGTCTTGAGACGCCGTGGAGAACGTTCTGCTGCCTGCAACATCCTCCAGCATGACCGGTTTGGCATTGGGTCAGTAATGGTGTGGGGTGGCATTTCTTTCGAGGGCTGCACAGCCCTCCATGTGCTTGCCAGAGGTAGCCTGACTGCCATTAGGTACCGAGATGAGATCCTCAGACCCCTTGTGAGACCATATGCTGGTGCAGTTGGCCCTGGGTTCCTCCTAATGCAAGACAATGCTAGACCTCATGTGGCTGGAGTGTGTCAGCAGTTCCTGCAAGACGAAGGCATTGATGCTATGGACTGGTCCGCCCCTTCCCCAGACCTGAATCCAATTGAGCACATCTGGGACATCATGTCTCGCTCTACCCACCGTCACGTTGCACCACAGACTGTCCAGGAGTTGGCAGATGCTCTAGTCCAGGTCTGGGAGGAGATCCCTCAGTAGACCGTCCGCCACCTCATCAGGAGCATGCACAGGCGTTGTAGGGAGGTCATACAGGCACGTGGAGGCCACACACACTACTGAGCCTCATTTTGACTTGTTTTAAGGACATTACATCAAAGTTGGATCAGCCTGTAGTGTGTTTTTCCACTTTAATTTTGAGTGTGACTCCAAATCCAGACCTCCATGGGTTGAAAAATTTCCATTTTTTTATTTTTGTGTGATTTTGTTGTCAGCACATTCAACTATGTAAAGAACAAAGTATTTCAGAAGAATATTTAATTAATTCAGATCTAGGATGTGTTAATTTTGTGTTCCCTTTATTTTTTTGAGCAGTGTATGTTTGTAGTGCAACCTGCGCTAAATTGCTCAGTATTAGGGAGAGCTGTGCATAGGAAGGGACAGACAGTGTACGGAGTGTTATTGGAAGATTTTTATTAGAAAAACTTTTCACAGATCCAAAAGTCCTTTTAAGGACTATTGTGTGTGACAGCAGCAATATATATTTTTAGCGTATCCTGCGCTAAATAGCATGTAATAGGCCGCTGCGGACAGTTAAATTATTTGCGCCACATCTCCTGTGTAAAGTGTGCGCATCCCTAAAATATCAGTGACATCCAGTGCACTTTTTTCTGTAGATGGTGTCCGCTGCGGTCAGTGACATTAGCTACGCCACATCTCCAGTCTAATTTGTGCGCATCCAAAAAATATCTGTGACATCCAGTGTACTTTTTCCGTAGACAGCGTCCACTGCGGACAGTGACATTAGCTGCGCCACATCTCCAGTGTAAAGTGAGCACTGAAAAAATGTATCTGTGACATACAGTGTACTTTTATAATAGACGGTGTCTGCTTCTGACATTGACATTACCAGTGCCACATCTGCAGTGTAACGTGTGCGCTAAAAAATGTATCTGTGAAATACAGTGTACTTTATCAATAGATGGTGTCCGCTTCTGATAGTGACATTACCAGCGCCACATCTCTAGTGTAACGTGTGCGCATAAAAATTTTCTCTGTGACATACAGTGTACTTTTTCTGTAGACGCTTCGGACAGTGAAATTACCGGTGGTACCTCTCCTGTATAACATTTCCTCATCCAAAATACCTGTGACATTCCCTGTAATTTTTTATAAGCCGCTGGTGACAGCATTGACATTATCTGCGGGTTATCTCCTGTGTGATGTTTCCACATCCCAAATACCTTTTTAAATTTGTTTGCGCATACACTTCCAAATCCTACGCTACTGTACGTGTGACATACTTTCAAGCATATATAACATTTAATATAACGAAGGCGAGCAGTAAAGAACGGGGAAGTGGCCTTGATGTTGATGGTGCACGCAGAGGCCGTGGCCCTGAGCGCGTTGAAACTGTGCCTGCTGCCAGAGCACAAGAAAAAACATCATCTACGGTACCTAGCTTCTTGTCCCAGTTTGCTGGGCGGCACAGGACACCACTCTTGAAGTCAGACCAGTGCGACGAGGTGGTCGGTTGCATTGCAGCAGATAATGCTTCCAGTTAAGCACCACCCTATCTTCCACCAAGTCCAGTCTCAGTAACCAAGAGTCTGCTCAACACAATCCTCACCCTGATCCTCCTTCCTCCCACCATGGAGAGTCGGGGCAAACAAGTGATCCCACACTCGGATCGTGCGAGGACCTCTTTTCAGCACAATTCCTTGATTTGGCCCTCTCGCCAAGCATGCTTGAAGAGGGACAGATCTTGTGCCCTGATTCCTAACCTCTTGAGCATCCACAGTCACAAGAAGATGACTGTGGGTAACGGCAATTACTGTTTAATGAGGTGGATGATGATGAGACACAGTTGCCATTAAGTAAATGGCAATTACTGTCTCAAGAGGTTGATGAAGAGGATGAGACACAGTTGTCAATCACTGAGGTTGTGGTTAGGTCAATAAGTCAGGAGGATGAGCAGAGTGAAGAAGTTGAAGAGGAGGTGGTGGACGATGAAGTCATTGACCAAACCTGGGAAGGTGGAAAGCCGAGCGAGGACAGCAGTACAGAGACAGAGGGATCTGCAGCACGTCAACAGTCTGGAAGAGGCAGTGGGGTGGCAAAAGGGAGAAGGCGGGCCACAGCAAACAGGCCCGCAACTGTTCCACAGAGCACCCCCTTGCCAAGGTAGGTGTGCCGCAGTATGGCATTTTTTGAGCAAAGTGCGGATGACAAAAGAATACTAGTTTGCAACCTGTGCCGTACCAAAATGAGCTGGGGCGTGAACACTAGCAACCTCACCACCAGCATGATTCGCCACATTGCATCCAAGCACCGTAATAAGTGGGACGAAAGCCTTAGTCCACAATCTGTGTCTGCCTCCTCTTTCCCTGTGTTACATGCTGGCCAATCCCCTGTTGAAGGTGCAGACCCGGATGCTTTGCGCCCTGCACCTGGAACTTTGCAAGCACCATCAGTGACCACATTCACTTCCGTGTCCCAGCGCAGCGTCAAAATGTCCTTACCCCAGGCTTTTGAACGCAAGCGCAAATACCCAGCCACCCACCCACAGGCCAAAGCACTAAATGTGCAGCTTTCTAAATAACTGGCCCTGGAAATTTTGCCATTTAGGCTTGTAGACACTGAGGCCTTCTGCAGCCTGATGTCGGCGGCCGTCTTGCGTTACGCAGTCCCCAGCCACCACTATTTTTCAAGGTGTGCCATTCCTGCCTTACACCAACATATGTCCCGTAACATCACAGTGCCCTGACCAACGCAGTTACTGGGAAGGTCCACTTAACCATGGACACATGGACAAGTGCATTCGGCCAGGGACGCTACACTTCTCTGACGGCACAAAGGGTGACTGTTGTGGAGGCCGGGAGCGAGTCACTCTGGGATGGAAGAAGTGCTACCGACGCCAAGGATTGCGGGCCCTTTCGTCGATCAGAGTTTCCACCAGCACCTACGTTAGTGGCTCCAACCCCCATTTCTCCTCCTCTGCCTCATCCTCCACTTTCACCTCCGAATTATCCGCGTGCAGCACCAGTCAGCTATCAGTCAGTAACTGGAAGCAGTGTAGCATTGCAGTGGGGAAGCGGCAACAGGCCAAGCCGAAGCTGGTATGCCTAGGGGACAAACAGCACACTGCCACAGAACTGTGGCAGGGGATAAGAGATCAGACTGAGCTGTGGCTCTCGCCACTCAACCTACAACCAGGCATGGTTGTGTCTGATAATGGCTGTAACTTGGTGGTGGCTTTGGAGCTCGGCAAGCTCACATACATCCCATGCCTAGCCCACTTCTTAAACTTAGTATATCAGCGGTTTCTCAAAACCTACCCCAATTTGCCTGAGCTACTGGTGAAGGTGCGCTACGTGTGTGCACATTTCCGCAAGTTATTGACAGCTTCAGCCGGTCTGTCAATGCTGCAGCAGCGCTGGAAATTGCCAGCTCACCGGCTGTTGTGCGACGTGAGCACGAGCTGGAACTCGACGTTCCACATGTTGGCCAGGCTTTGTGAGCAGCAGAGGGCAGTAGTGGAATACCACACAAATAGATTCTGAGAATAAGGATATAGGTTTACCGTTGCAGGGATATAGCACAGGCAACCAAAGGATGACACAGATGAATATGACGGAAAATAATATGCATTATCCCAATAGCCAAAAAGGTAGAATGGGAGGTTTTAAAAGTGACCAGAGGAGAGATCAGGGACCATGTAGATCCAAACCTTGGTTTAGAACTTATCAGAACCAAGAATATAATGGACAATATAGACCATATAACTACAGGACAAATTATCAGAATAGGAATTTTTATTCTTTAGGACAAGGCTACTGTCCTCCGAGATACAATCAAGTTTATGGAGAGATGAATTATCCATATAGGCCAAACTTTAGGAGTTATGAAGGGAGCCCCCACAGACCTCAGCAGCCATACAGACCTCTGCAGCCATATAGTGAAAATAATGGAGCCAATGTAGGGGAGACATTTAGGAGCCAGGAAAATGTTAACACCAACAAGCAAAATTTTCCCTCTCAGGGAATGAAAGGGGTACAAAGGAACGAGACAGAAAAACAGGGAACCCCACGGAAAAGAAGTCATGTAGAGGAAAATGAGGGTGGAAGAAACATTAGCCCAAGCCCCCAAAAAAGCAGGGGAACCTGATGGGGATATTTAATTTGAGTTTGTATGTCCTCACTGAGCCTTAAAAAAGGTTCTGGGGAAGGGCTTGAAATTTGCTCCGACCCATGGTATTAACAAGTTTGAGGCTTTTCTTGATGTTCATAAATTTGTGCGCAAGTTGAATATCGCCAAATATTTCCTGAATAATCAGGCCCCTTTGAGAAATGCAGAAGGTGGGGGAGATGCCTTTGTTCACTCACAGCTAAAGGAGAAATCCAGTTTTTTTCCAAAAAACAAGGACAATGATTGTTTGGAAGCCTTCAAGAGAGGGGTATTGAAGGAGGTAGAAAAAATAGGATCGAAACCAGGCAAACAAAATTTACGTTGAAAAATTTAGAGAGTAACAAAGAAATTGTTATAAAGCCGGCCGATAAGGTGGGGGGGGGGGTTGTAGTTATGGATCTTGAAAAATATGAGGCAGAGATGTTCAGACTGTTGGCAGAAAGACATATCAATTATTGAGAAAGAATCCCACTTTAGAATATAGAGGAAAATTGGAACTCCTTTTGAAGAGGGGATTGAAAGATGGAATTTTATGCAAAAAAGAGTTTGATTACCTAAATAACAAATTTCCAGTCACCTCAGTGATATATTTTTTGCCCAAGATACATAAAAGCCAAAAAAAAAAAATGGGAGACCTATTGTGTCAGGGATTAATTCCCTGACGAATAGGTTGGGTGAATATGTAGATTTATACCAAGAATGTAGATGAGGCTCAAAATGAGGGGTGCCTCACTAATATTCCAAGATTCAACACTAAAGGGCCCACTGAGAAAGGGGGGAATATGCTTATTAAGATATAACTTTTAATTAGATATACAATAAAATACACCACAAAGATGCATCAACATGACAAACATAAAGGAGGGGTCCAATCTTGGTACCCCAATGCTGGAAGTTAGAAAAAGGAGTCTGCTGCACCTGTGAGGGTGCAAGCAGTCTTACCAGACCAACCAAATAACTAGGATCAGTACGGAGAGGTGATCCGCTTTACTTTGGTGATGCCCGGACAGGAGGACGTCCCGTGGCGGCGTGGTGTCTGTGGAGGCAGTGATGGAGCTGTGCCCTATCTGACCCTAGGAAAGGGGGAAGGGGACTGTTTCCATACTGCCTATCTATACAGAGCACCCGCCCCGAAAGGGGCGACCCCGTCCGGATACCTGTCCCTATCTAGGACCTGATCCCTAGTGCTTAAAGTAAAAGTTCCTTCAGACCTCCCGACGTGGCATGTTTCTGTTCTATTCACTTTTGTGAGTATAATAAATACTGTTATTCCGTTTATGTGATGGTATTTCACTATTGTTGCTATCCTTTGGTCTCTGACAGAGGCGAATGAGTGGAGACTCTGCTGCTTTCTGTGGCCTTTTGCTTCCCTATATCCACGGATTATTGGAAGAAGTCCAAAGTGGTGTTTTTCCTGCCTTCTGGAGCAGCGCGGTCCAACTGGAAAAAGGAGCGGAATACCAGCTGTAACATGGTCGTCCACTTTCCAGTCAGCTTCCGCTATTCACAAGCGAAGAGTGGGCATTGATGTCTGACCTCTGTGAGGTTTTAAGAAACTTTGAGGAATCAACATAGATGGTGAGTGGTAATAATGCTATTATCAGCGTCACCATCCTACTTATGTGTCTACTCAAATGCTCGCTGCTCACAATTACGGACGACGCTTTGCATGTGGAAGAGGTGGAAATGGGGGAAGATATTACACAGGGTCATAGCCAGAACACCCTCAGTTCGTCTTCTCAGCGCGAACTGGACGATGAAGAGGAGGAGGAGGAGCAGGAGACAGTTGCCTCCGCTACAGAGGGTAGTACCCATGGAAGTTTAATTCCATCTGTTCAGCGTGGATGGGCAGAAGAGAAGGAAGAGGATGAGTCTATACTGTTGGTACTCTGGAACACATGGCTGACATTATGTTAGGCTGCCTTTTCCACGACCCACACATTATGCACATTTTAGACAACACGGCTTAGTGGTTGTTCACCCTTCTCAACCCCCGCTACAAAGAGAACTTCTCATCTCTCATTCCTCTGGTGGAGAGGACGAGCAAAACTATGCAATACCAGAAGGTTCTTGTTGAAAAATTGCTCCAAAAATTTCCATCTGACAACGCTGGCAGCAGAGTTCCAACAGAGTTCCACACAGCAGTTCCAACAGAAGTAGGGCAACACTCTCCAAAGCCTGGGACAGTTTCATGACACCCCGGCAGCACCCTCACACTGGTGCGCGCCCTACTGTCACAAGGAGGGAAAAATTTTGGAAGATGGCGAAGGAGTACATAGCAGACCGTGTCTGCATCCTGAATGATCCCTCTGTGCCTTACAACTACTGGGTGTCCAAGCTGGACACGTGGCACAAACTTGCACTCTACACCTTGGAGGTGCTGGCTTGCCATGCCGCCAGCGTTTTGTCTGAACGTGTATTTAGTGCTGCTGGTGGCATTATATCAGATAAGCGTAACCTTAAAATGCTGAAAGGTGGACTCTTATAAAAATGAACAAGGCCTGGATTGACCCTGACCTCTCGACTCCACCAGAGGAATGCTGGTGAACATAAAGGCACTTTAAATGTGTTTATAATTTACTGAATACACTGTATTTACATGCACTACTTCCACCACAAAAAAAGGCATATGGTTGAATCTTCCTTTTCTCATCCTCCTCCTCTTCCATCATATCAACATGCTTATTCGTCTGCCATTGCATATAATGTTTTAGAGGGACAGTTCACCAGCTGGCCAACACCTACAATCTTTTAGAGTGTCAGCTCACCAGCAAGCCCTTACCTGCAATATTTTAGAAGATCAGCTCACCAGTAGGGATGAGCGAACCCGAACTGTATAGTTCGGGTTCGTACCGAATTTTGGGGTGTCCGTGACACGGACCCGAACACGAACATTTTCGTAAAAGTCCGCGTTCGGGTTCGGTGTTCGGCGCTTTCTTGGCGCTTTTTGAAGGGCTGCAAAGCAGCCAATCAACAAGCGTCATACTACTTGCCCCAAGAGGCCATCACAGCCTTGCCTACTATTGGCATGGCTGTGATTGGCCAGTGCAGCATGTGACCCAGCCTCTATATAAGCTTGGGTCACGTAGCGCTGCACGTCACTCTGCTGATTCAAGCATAGGGAGAGGTTGCTGCTGCGACGTTAGGGCGAGATTAGGCAGATTAACTCCTCCAAAAGACTTCATTCTGTGATCGATCTGCAGCTGTGGATCATTGAAGTGCTAATATCGACTTGCTCACTTTTTTGAGGCTGCCCAGAGCGTTTTTAGATCACTTTTTTCTGGGGTGATCGGTGGCCATTTTGTGGCTTGTGGTGCGCCAGCACAAGCTATCACCAAGTGTATTTAACCATCAATAGTGTGGTTATTTTTTGCTATATCCTACATCAGCTGCAGGCTGAGCCTGTGTCACCGAAGTGCATTTAACCATCAACAGTCTGGTTATTTTTTGGCCATATACTACATCAGCTGCAGGCTGAGCCTGTGTCACCGAAGTGCATTTAACCATCAACAGTCTGGTTATTTTTTGGCCATATACTACATCTGGTGCAGGCTGAGCCTGTGTCACCCAAGTGCATGTAACCATCAATAGTGTGATTATTTTTTGGCCATATACTACATCAGGGGCAAGTTGAGCCTGTCACCCAGCGCCTAAAAAATAGACCTGACATTTCTATTCAACCAAATCTGTACTGTTTTAGCTGGTCAAGTTATTTGTAGTGACCGTAAAAGCACACTTTTTGTTCTGGGTTGAAAAACCATTCCCAAATTTGCCATTCTCAAAATAACTAGTTTCTGCTATATGAGGCCTACTTGAAATCTATCCCAAAAAGGATATCTTACATTGAAGGTACTGATAGTGTCATTCAGAAAAATTTAACACACACGCTACCGTGCAGATACAAGTCTAATTGTGTGATTAAACCTATACCTGTCACACAGCGCAAAAAAAAACAGGCCTCACATTTCTATTCAACCAAATCTGTACTGTTTTAGCTGGTCAAGTTATTTGTAGTGACCGTAAAAGCACACTTTTTGTTCTGGGTTGAAAAACCATTCCCAAATTTGCCATTCTCAAAATAACTAGTTTCTGCTATATGAGGCCTACTTGAAATCTATCCCAAAAAGGATATCTTACATTGAATGTGCTGATAGTGTCATTCAGAAAAATTTAACACACACGCTACCGTGCAGATACAAGTCTAATTGTGTGATTAAACCTATACCTGTCACACAGCGCAAAAAAAAACAGGCCTCACATTTCTATTCAACCAAATCTGTACTGTTTTAGCTGGTCAAGTTATTTGTAGTGACCGTAAAAGCACACTTTTTGTTCTGGGTTGAAAAACTATTCCCAAATTTGCCATTCTCAAAATAACTAGTTTCTGCTATATGAGGCATACTTGAAATCTATCCCAAAAAGGATATCTTACATTGAAGGTGCTGATAGTGTCATTCAGAAAAACTTAACACACACGCTACCGTGCAGATACAAGTCTAATTCTGTGATTAAACCTATACCTGTCACACAGCGCAAAAAAAAACAGGCCTCACATTTCTATTCAACCAAATCTGTACTGTTTTAGCTGGTCAAGTTATTTGTAGTGACCGTAAAAGCACATTTTTTGTTCTGGGTTGAAAAACTATTCCCAAATTTGCCATTCTCAAAATTGTGGTGAACGGGAACAATGCGGAAAAAATCTAATAAGGGACGCGGACATGGTCGTAGTGGTGTTAGTGGACCCTCTGGTGCTGGGAGAGGACGTGGCCGTTCTGCCATAGCCACACATCCTAGTGAACCAACTACCTCAGGTCCCAGTAGCCAGCAGAATTTACAGCGATATTTGGTGGGGCCCAATGCCGTTCTAAGGATGGTAAGGCCTGAGCAGGTACAGGCATTAGTCAATTGGGTGGCCGACAGTGGATCCAGCACGTTCACATTATCTCCCACCCAGTCTTCTGCAGAAAGCGCACAGATGGCGCATGAAAACCAAGCCCATCGGTCTGTCACATCACCCCCATGCATATCAGGGAAACTGTCTGAGCCTCAAGTTATGCAGCAGTTTCTTAAGCTGTTTGAAGACTCTGCTGCCAGGGTTTCCCAAGGGCATCCAGCTAGCACTTCCCCAGGGGTGGAAGAGATAGAATGCACTAACGCACAACCACTTATTTTTCCTGATGATGAGGACATGGGAATACCACCTCAGCATGTCTCTGATGATGACGAAACACAGGTGCCAACTGCTGCGTCTTTCTGCAGTGTGCAGACTGAACAGGAGGTCAGGGATCAAGACTGGGTGGAAGACGATGCAGGGGACGATGAGGTCCTAGACCCCACATGGAATGAAGGTCGTGCCACTGACTTTCAGAGTTCGGAGGAAGAGGCAGTGGTGAGACCGAGCCAACAGCGTAGCAAAAGAGGGAGCAGTGGGCAAAATCAGAACACCCGCCGCCAAGAGACTCCGCCTGCTACTGACCGCCGCCATCTGGGACCGAGCACCCCAAAGGCAGCTTCAAGGAGTTCCCTGGCATGGCACTTCTTCAAACAATGTGCTGACGACAAGACCCGAGTGGTTTGCACGCTGTGCCATCAGAGCCTGAAGCGAGGCATTAACGTTCTGAACCTTAGCACAACCTGCATGACCAGGCACATGCATGCAAAGCATGAACTGCAGTGGAGTAAACACTTTAAAAACAAGGAACTCACTCAGGCTCCCCCTGCTACCTCTTCTGCTGCTGCCGCCGCCTCGGCCTCTTCTGCTGCTGCCGCCGCCTCTGCCTCCGCCTCTGGAGGAACGTTGGCACCTGCCGCCCAGCAAACATGGGATGTACCACCAACACCACCACCTGCGTCACCAAGCATCTCAACCATAACACACGGCAGCGTTCAGCTCTCCATCTCACAAACATTTGAGAGAAAGCGTAAATTCCCACCTAGCCACCCTCGATCCCTGGCCCTGAATGCCAGCATTTCTAAACTACTGGCCTATGAAATGCTGTCATTTAGGCTGGTGGACACACACAGCTTCAAACAGCTCATGTCGCTTGCTGTCCCACAGTATGTTGTTCCCAGCCGCCACTACTTCTCCAAGAGAGCCGTGCCTTCCCTGCACAACCAAGTGTCCGATAAAATCAAGTGTGCACTGCGCAACGCCATCTGTGGCAAGGTCCACCTAACCACAGATACGTGGACCAGTAAGCACGGCCAGGGACGCTATATCTCCCTAACTGCACACTGGGTAAATGTAGTGGCGGCTGGGCCCCAGGCGGAGAGCTGTTTGGCGCACGTCCTTCCGCCGCCAAGGATCGCAGGGCAACATTCTTTGCCTCCTGTCTCCTCCTCCTCCTACTCAGCTTCCTCCTCCTCTTCTTCCACCTGCTCATCCAGTCAGCCACATACCTTCACCACCAACTTCAGCACAGCCCGGGGTAAACGTCAGCAGGCCGTTCTGAAACTCATATGTTTGGGGGACAGGCCCTACACCGCACAGGAGTTGTGGCGGGGTATAGAACAACAGACCGACGAGTGGTTGCTGCCGGTGAGCCTCAAGCCCGGCCTGGTGGTGTGCGATAATGGGCGAAATCTCGTTGCAGCTCTGGGACTAGCCGGTTTGACGCACATCCCTTGCCTGGCGCATGTGCTGAATTTGGTGGTGCAGAAGTTCATTCGCAACTACCCCGACATGTCAGAGCTGCTGCATAAAGTGCGGGCCGTCTGTTCGCGCTTCAGGCGTTCACACCCTGCCGCTGCTCGCCTGTCTGCGCTACAGCGTAACTTCGGCCTTCCCGCTCACCGCCTCATATGCGACGTGTCCACCAGGTGGAACTCCACCTTGCATATGCTGGACAGACTGTGCGAACAGCAGCAGGCCATAGTGGAGTTTCAGCTGCAGCACGCACGGGTCAGTCGCACTGCGGATCTGACCCACTTCACCACCAATGACTGGGCCTCCATGCGAGACCTGTGTGCCCTGTTGCGCTGTTTCGAGTACTCCACCAACATGGCCAGTGGCGATGACGCCGTTATCAGCGTTACAATACCACTTCTATGTCTCCTTGAGAAAACACTTAGGGCGATGATGGAAGAGGAGGTGGCCCAGGAGGAAGAGGAGGAAGAGGGGTCATTTTTAGCACTTTCAGGCCTGTCTCTTCGAAGTGACTCAGAGGGAGATTTTTTGCAACACCAGAGGCCAGGTACAAATGTGGCCAGACAGGGCCCACTACTGAAAGGACGAGGAGGACGAGGATGAGGAGGAGGTGGAGGAGGATGAGGATGAAGCATGTTCACAGCGGGGTGGCACCCAAAGCAGCTCGGGCCTATCACTGGTGCGTGGCTGGGGGGAAACACAGGACGATGACGATACGCCTCCCACAGAGGACAGCTTGTCCTTACCTCTGGGCAGCCTGGCACACATGAGCGACTACATGCTGCAGTGCCTGCGCAATGACAGCAGAGTTGCCCACATTTTAACGTGTGAGGACTACTGGGTTGCCACCCTGCTGGATCCCCGGTACAAAGACAATGTGCCCACCTTACTTCCTACACTGGAGCGTGATAGGAAGATGCGCGAGTACAAGCGCACGTTGGTAGACGCGCTACTGAGAGCATTCCCAAATGTCACAGGGGAACCAGTGGAAGCCCAAGGCGAAGGCAGAGGAGGAGCAAGAGGTCGCCAACGCAGCTGTGTCACGACCAGCTCCTCTGAGGGCAGAGTTAGCATGGCAGAGATGTGGAAAAGTTTTGTCAACACGCCACAGCTAACTGCACCACCACCTGATACGGAACGTGTTAGCAGGAGGCAACATTTCACTAACATGGTGGAACAGTACCTGTGCACACCCCTCCACGTACTGACTGATGGTTCGGCCCCATTCAACTTCTGGGTCTCCAAATTGTCCACGTGGCCAGAGCTAGCCTTTTATGCCTTGGAGGTGCTGGCCTGCCCGGCGGCCAGCGTTTTGTCTGAACGTGTATTCAGCACGGCAGGGGGCGTCATTACAGACAAACGCAGCCGCCTGTCTACAGCCAATGTGGACAAGCTGACGTTCATAAAAATGAACCAGGCATGGATCCCACAGGACCTGTCCATCCCTTGTGCAGATTAGATATTAACTACCTCCCCTTAACAATATATTATTCTACTCCAGGGCACTTCCTCATTCAATACTATTTTTATTTTCATTTTACCATTATATTGCGGGGCAACCCAAAGTTGCATGAACCTCTCCTCTGTCTGGGTGCCGGGGCCTAAATGTGTGACAGTGGCCTGTTCCAGTGGTGGGTGACGTGAAGCCTGATTCTCTGCTATGACATGAAGACAGATTCTGTGCTGACATAAGGCCAGATTCTCTGTTACGGGACCTCTCTCCTCTGCCTGGGCCTAAATATGTGACAGTGGCCTGTTCCAGTGGTGGGTGACGTGAAGCCTGATTCTCTGCTATGACATGAAGACTAATTCTGCGCTGACATAAGGCCAGATTCTCTGTTACGGGACCTCTCTCCTCTGTCTGGGTGCCGGGGCCTAAATATGTGACAGTGGCCTGTTCCAGTGGTGGGTGACGTGAAGCCTGATTCTCTGCTATGACATGAAGACTAATTCTGCGCTGACATAAGGCCAGATTCTCTGTTACGGGACCTCTCTCCTCTGTCTGGGTGCCGGGGCCTAAATATGTGACAGTGGCCTGTTCCAGTGGTGGGTGACGTGAAGCCTGATTCTCTGCTATGACATGAAGACTGATTCTGCGCTGACATGAAGCCAGATTCTCTGCTATGGCATGAAGAGACTGATTCTCTGCTGACGTGAAGCCAGATTCTCTGCTATGGGACCTCTGTCCAATTGATATTGGTTAATTATTATTTTTTTTATTTTTATTTTAATTCATTTCCCTATCCACATTTGTTTGCAGGGGATTTACCTACATGTTGCTGCCTTTTGCAGCCCTCTAGCTCTTTCCTGGGCTGTTTTACAGCCTTTTTAGTGCCGAAAAGTTCGGGTCCCCATTGACTTCAAGTTCCGAACTTCTCGAACCCGAACATCCAGGTGTTCGCTCAACTCTACTCACCAGCAGGCCCTCACCTACAATCTTTTAGTGCAATTCAAATGATCACAGCACACATCTATTAACTGGCTTTCTCTGGATGCTCGCCTAGATTCGTTCCCAACTCCACCTCAGGAACACTTGCTTCAATATAGGTATACAATTAGACAACACTTCAAAACTGAAGGTGAGATAATCAGTGATTTTTATTCAGCCGGACATAATGGTGTATAGTAAATTCAGGCAACGTTTTAGGCTATATGTAGCCCTTCATCGGGCTAATGAGCAAAGATATGCAAGAACAAGAAATTGCAAATAACTAAATTCATAATTTTGATACAATTCATAGTTGTGTCAAATTCAGGTATACATGATTATATATGATTCATATTATTGCAGAAAATTGAGATACATAATTAAAAGTTCATAGTTTTGCAATACATGATCCAAAAATTTCATATGGTGAATACAATTTATGCAATTGTACAGTCGTGGCCAAAAGTTTTGAGAATTACATAAATATTGGAAATTGGAAAAGTTGCTGCTTAAGTTTTTATAATAGCAATTTGCATATACTCCAGAATGTTATGAAGAGTGATCAGATGAATTGCATAGTCCCTCTTTGCCATGAAAATTAACTTAATCCCAAAAAAAAACTTTCCACTGCATTTCATTGCTGTCATTAAAGGACCTGCTGAGATAATTTCAGTAATCGTCTTGTTAACTCAGGTGAGAATGTTGACGAGCACAAGGCTGGAGATCATTATGTCAGGCTGATTGGGTTAAAATGGCAGACTTGACATGTTAAAAGGAGGGTGATGCTTGAAATCATTGTTGTTCCATTGTTAACCATGGTGACCTGCAAAGAAACGCGTGCAGCCATCATTGCGTTGCATAAAAATGGCTTCACAGGCAAGGATATTGTGGCTACTAAGATTGCACCTCAATCAACAATTTATAGGATCATCAAGAACTTCAAGGAAAGAGGTTCAATTCTTGTTAAAAAAGGCTTCAGGGCGTCCAAGAAAGTCCAGCAAGCGCCAGGATCGTCTCCTAAAGAGGATTCAGCTGCGGGATCGGAGTGCCACCAGTGCAGAGCTTACTCAGGAATGGCAGCAGGCAGGTGTGAGCGCATCTGCACGCACAGTGAGGCGAAGACTTTTGGAAGATCACCTGGTGTCAAGAAGGCCAGCAAAGAAGCCACTTCTCTCCAAAAAAAACATCAGGGAGAGATTGATCTTCTGCAGAAAGTATGGTGAATGGACTGCTGAGGACTGGGGCAAAGTCATATTCTCCGATGAAGCCTCTTTCCGATTGTTTGGGGCATCTGGAAAAAGGCTTGTCCGGAGAAGAAAAGGTGAGCGCTTACCATCAGTCCTGTGTCATGCCAACAGTAAAGCATCCTGAAATCATTCATGTGTGGGGTTGCTTCTCATCCAAGGGAGTGGGCTCACTCACAATTTTGCCCAAAAACACAACCATGAATAAAGAATGGTACCAAAACACCCTCCAACAGCAACTTCTTCCAACAATCCAACAACAGTTTGGTGAAGAACAATGCATTTTCCAGCACGATGGAGCACCGTGCCATAAGGCAAAAGTGATAACTAAGTGGCTCGGGGACCAAAACGTTGACATTTTGGGTCCATGGCCTAGGAACTCCCCAGATCTTAATCCCATTGAGAACTTGTGGTCAATCCTCAAGAGGTGGGTGGACAAACAAAAACCCACTAATTCTGACAAACTCCAAGAAGTGATTATGAAAGAATGGGTTGCTATCAGTCAGGAATTGGCCCAGAAGTTGATTGAGAGCATGCCCAGTCGAATTGCAGAGGTCCTGAAAAAGAAGGGCCAACACTGCAAATACTGACTCTTTGCATAAATGTCATGTAATTGTCGATAAAAGCCTTTGAAATGTATGTAGTGAGTGTAATTATATTTCACTACATCACAGAAACAACTGAAACAAATATCTAAAAGCAGTTTAGCAGCAAACTTTGTGAAAATTAATATTTGTGTCATTCTCAAAACTTTTGGCCACGACTGTACAATATATGCAATATATTAGGCAATGTGAGGTATATCGGAAAGAGAAATGGTAGGGCACACCAGTATCAGGTACCACACGGATATTGGATAAATTAATATATTATTTTATTATATTATTAGTGATATACTTTTAACAACCATTAATAAAAATATCATAAAAATTTCATAAACATTCATAAAAATTCATAAAAACTACTTAAAAAATACTAATACATATAAGAATTATTCAATAGTAACATATACCTACAATAGTATATATAGCAGTAGTGATATAAAACTCCTATACTTTGTGCTGATGATTCAACTATATGTATGCCAGAGTGTATTTGAGGAGGTAATTGATGTCCTTCCAAGAGAGTTATTAACTCATTCAATGTTCCGATATAAGAGAAAAAGTTTGTTGGTTTGGATACAGTCTTTAGGATAGTCACAGATACCTTTGCGACTGTTGCGACTCAATAGTCGCAGTCTGTGTTAGAGTGTTACACTGTTGCTGGATTTAGTAACAAAGAGCCGAAGCTTTATACTCACAGTTTCTGATATAGTGATGTCGGCTTTTACTGCGTCACAGGTGGCGTCCCACGTGTGATAGGCAGTGATTACACGAATACCAGCAAGTACAGATGATGCGGCTATAGGATCTTCGGTGTGTTTGTATAGCCGAGCTGTATTGGAGATCAATCAGTTATTCAGCAAAGGTGGACTATGTCACACAGCTGGCTCTCCAAACAGACAGATATCCGGCTTGTCTCCGCTTATTCGCGATGCAAAATCACCGATCCTTTGCTTGTCTTTCCTTTCATTTGAGCTCTTTGAGTCTTCCGATGCCGTACTTTATTCCATGAGACGATTACCAAACGCGTTTCGGAGTTAACTACGACTCCTTCATCAGTGGCTAAAATCTCCATGGAACTGACCGACTTTTATATACCTCAATCATGTGTTGATTAAATTAATCAGTTTGAAAACGGAAGTGACATACCATCCTTCTCCGGTCTAATTTGTGAATATGTCTCTTACTAATTCAATTTAAAACCAATAAGAATACATTAAATATACGGTTTGAGTATATCGCTAACACACTACAATATACTAACACAGATACTCAAACCGTATATTTAATGTATTCTTATTGGTTTTAAATTGAATTAGTAAGAGACATATTCACAAATTAGACCGGAGAAGGATGGTATGTCACTTCCGTTTTCAAACTGATTAATTTAATCAACACATGATTGAGGTATATAAAAGTCGGTCAGTTCCATGGAGATTTTAGCCACTGATGAAGGAGTCGTAGTTAACTCCGAAACGCGTTTGGTAATCGTCTCATGGAATAAAGTACGGCATCGGAAGACTCAAAGAGCTCAAATGAAAGGAAAGACAAGCAAAGGATCGGTGATTTTGCATCGCGAATAAGCGGAGACAAGCCGGATATCTGTCTGTTTGGAGAGCCAGCTGTGTGACATAGTCCACCTTTGCTGAATAACTGATTGATCTCCAATACAGCTCGGCTATACAAACACACCGAAGATCCTATAGCCGCATCATCTGTACTTGCTGGTATTCGTGTAATCACTGCCTATCACACGTGGGACGCCACCTGTGACGCAGTAAAAGCCGACATCACTATATCAGAAACTGTGAGTATAAAGCTTCGGCTCTTTGTTACTAAATCCAGCAACAGTGTAACACTCTAACACAGACTGCGACTATTGAGTCGCAACAGTCGCAAAGGTATCTGTGACTATCCTAAAGACTGTATCCAAACCAACAAACTTTTTCTCTTATATCGGAACATTGAATGAGTTAATAACTCTCTTGGAAGGACATCAATTACCTCCTCAAATACACTCTGGCATACATATAGTTGAATCATCAGCACAAAGTATAGGAGTTTTATATCACTACTGCTATATATACTATTGTAGGTATATGTTACTATTGAATAATTCTTATATGTATTAGTATTTTTTAAGTAGTTTTTATGAATTTTTATGAATGTTTATGAAATTTTTATGATATTTTTATTAATGGTTGTTAAAAGTATATCACTAATAATATAATAAAATAATATATTAATTTATCCAATATCCGTGTGGTACCTGATACTGGTGTGCCCTACCATTTCTCTTTCCGATTTACCTCTTTTAGAGGATTGGGTGAATCCTCTTGATAGGAGCACCCTGTTCCACTCTTGAATATACAGGTGAGCCCTCTCTATTTATACATTTTTTCAATGTGAGGTATATAAGGGTTAAAGTACCCCATGTGATAGAACCACACATATAGCTGAATAAGTAATTAACAATAGATAATGAATAAAAGTGTCAGTGATAAAGTAAGTCCCTGAGGGGTATAAGGGACGAAGCTAGCGGTAGAGAAGAGTAGAAGCCGATGGTAACAAGTAATATAAGGCTGGGAAGGACAGAAGTTTATTGAGCTTACCCTGGTGTATAGGCACAATCGTGTGGACGCTGGTGCTAGGATGAAGGGATGACAAGCGCCATCTTAAATAGTCCTGATAGGCGGAGCAGGTTGGGCGCGAGCACAAGAGCAGAATCGCCTTAAATAGGCCTCTGGAATTATGCCGGGGCTTGAAAGCATGCGGATTAGGCGATAAGGATACAATCGCCATCTTGGACTAGGGCAGGAGCCGCATTTCACATAGGATGCCTGCAGGGCGCTACCGCGCAGGTGCATAGAGTGCTGAGGATCAAATCACTATCTTGGAGTAAGACAGAAACTCATGCTAACATAAAGCACTTGTCAGTGTGAAGAGCTGTTGGTGCATCATGACAGAGCTCGTAGAAGAGCCAAATCATAGGCAGAGTTAATAGCCATATTTGATCAATTTACCGTAAACTGATATGGCAGTACAGTAGGGAGTATAGCGAGACACCAAGGTGTGAATGCCTTTACATAGTGTTCAAATGATATGCATGTTGTCATATATATATCTTAAACCGCAAAGCCGATAAACCACTGGCAACCCGACAATTAACCCACCCAGTACAAAGGGGAAAAAAGGAGTGGGGGTTACCACCTCAAGGACAGCAGTAGTAAGGCCTATGGAGCGTGCTTCATGAGTGTCACCACTAGCTATTAGACGTCAAAGGCCCTGTAAGTAAAAGAACATGAAACATAAGGTTAAAAAATCTATATTTATAACATCATTAATATTTCTATTCCAATAAAGGTCATCATAATGGCAAAATAAATCCCAACAGTAATCTTTATTAAGACCAGCTGGTTGTAAGGTACTAAGGTAGCGGATCCAAGCCATCTCTCTCCTGGAGCAACTGTTCACGATCCGCTCCTCTCCTCAGAGGGGGGACCCAGTCGATGACTTGGAAACGTAATTTGCTCTCAGAATGTTTGTGTGTGGAGAAATGTTCCACTAAGGGGGCTTCAAGTTTCTTTGTACGTATATTAGATTTGTGTTGGCATATCCTATCTTTGATTTTCTGGATTGTTTTGCCAACATACCACATGCCACATGGCCATTTGATAAGATATATCACATGCCTGGTGAGACAAGAAATGTGGCCTCTGATATAAAATATTTTGAACGTAGAGGGATGGGTAAATGTCAGGCCCTTCCGGACATTCCCACACTGAGCGCAAGTAAGATAAGGGTATGTCCCCCTAATGGGAGTATTTGTGATGGTTGTCTAGGACATTAGCAGTCTAGTTGGGAAGATGTTCGGGAAATTCCTTTTTAGAATGTGCCAATGTCTGAAGATAATCATAATTTAAATGAGAGAAAGTAGTAACACAAGGTATCCGTTTTGGTGGAGGTTCAGGGGCGGGTTGTTTCAGAGATAGCAAATTCTCTCTAGGTAAATCCTGAATTCTGTTAAAATAACCTTGGAGGTTATGTGCCGGAAGACCCCTCTTACGGAATTTATCAGACATATTCCGGAGTCTGAAGTCCACATTATTGGTATCAGATACGATACGTTTGACTCTCATGAGTTGTGATAAAGGGAGAGACCTAACTAAACCCGGAGGATAATAGCTATCAAATCTGAGGAGGCTGTTCCTATCCGTGGGTTTGGTGTATAGGTCTGTACTAAGAACAGAAGAAGTCGGACATCAAGGAATGAAATAGTTGTCTTGCTGAATTCCAGGGAGAGAGAGATGGAATCCACACTTGTGTTAATGGTTTCATGAAACTTAAGTAGGTCATTCTGAAAACCCTGCCAGACACAAAACACGTCATCAATGTAACGAACCCAAAGTAAAACATTCTCTTTGAATTATGGATGCGTGTATACCACCTTTTCTTCGAAATGGGTTATGTACATGACAGTGAATGTAGGCGCAGAGTTATAACCCATCGCTGACACTTGTAAGTAGAACTTATCCTCAAACAGAAAATAATTATGTCTCAACGCAAAAGATAACATGGTGAGAATAAATTGTTGCTCTACAGGCGAAAAATTCCTGGTGTGATTTAAGGGTTTCCTTGACACATTCTATACCCTCTAAAGTAGGGATCTTGGTGTATAGGCTGGCAAGATCCATCATCACCAGAGTACAATTTGTCCAGTTAAGATGGATGCTTTGGATTTTATTTAAAAAATCTGTAGTATCTCTGATGAAGGATTTGCACTCTGGGCATAGGCAGAGAACAGCCGAGTACAAGAAGAAGAGGCCGCCAAGGTGGGCGGGGAGGAAACATAAGAGGCAGAGAGCGTTACTCCTATCAGTAACCATGGGATCCTATTCGAACCAGATCCACCAATCGCAACCAATCATGAATGGAACAAAGAACCAAGATGATACTGACAACCTGGTAATTAACCTATCAAGGTTCATCCTGCTTTTGCCACCTTCTGGTTCGCTAAAGCCTGTGTGGTCTGGGCCAAGCAGCTCATCCGTTCCCTGACAGATTTTGCTCAAGGGGAGGCTTCCATTCTTTCCTCTCAGCTTCTCTAGGCATCCTGGTACCTATGTGATGCCTCCCTGGAATTGGCTCGCCTATCTAGCAGGGCGGCTGCTAATTCTGTGGCTATCCGCCGTACGGTCTGGCTCCATACAAGGGCAGCAGATGCTGCCTCCAAGAGGGCGCTCATTTCTCTCCCTTATCAGGGCGAAAAATTATTTTGGAGACACTTGGGGGAACTTATTTCTGAAGCTCCCTCCTCCCCCAAAGCCGCCCTCGCCGCCGTTGCCTTCCCTTGGCGGCTTTGCGGTCCAAAAATTTTCGTTCCTTTCAGGACTCCTCCTCCCGCTCCAACAAGAAGTCGGTGGGGCCTTCCTTCAAAGCCAGGCCCGTCTGGCATTCTCACCCCAAGCCTTCAAAACCCCAGTCTGCAAAAGCCTCTTCTGTATGACTGCGCTTTGCCGCGGTTGGGGGGGCGCTTGCTCGCCTTTCAGGAGGTTTGGCACGCCAGTGTGGACAACGCATGGGTTCTGGAGGTAGTTTTCTCCAGATACAAGATAGAGTTTTCCACCATCGGGTCGGTTTTTCATGTCGTGTCCCCACAAGTCTCCTGCAAGGGCGGCAGATTTTTTTCAGACCATTCATTCCCTTCAATCCCTCTGAGAAATCTTTCCAGTCCCAGACTCGGAACGCTTCCAGGGATTTTACTCAAATCTCTTCACTATTCCCAAGATGGACGGTTCCCTCCGCCCTATCCTGGATCTGAAGGCGCTCAACCGCCTTGTCCGGACCCAACACTTCCGCATGGAGTCGCTCAGGTCAGTAATTGCCTCCCTGGAGGAGGGCGAGTTTCTGTAGTCCATCGACATACAGGACGCATACGTTCACGTCCCCATTGCTTTGGCCCATCAGCGGTTTCTTCGCTTCGCAGTGGGTTCTCTGCAATTCCAGTTCATGGCTCTACCCTTCGGTTTAGCATCCGCCCCAAGGGTCTTCACGAAGGTCCTGGTTCCTCTTATCGCTCTCCTCCGTATTCAGGGAGTGGCGGTGATTCCCTACCTGGACGACCTGCTGGTGAAGGCTCCGTCCCTACAGAACAACCTGGCCAGCCTCCATATCACCCTGTCGGTCCTGTCTCGGTTCGGGTGGTTGGTAAACTATCCCAAATCCTCTCTGGTTCCCCGGCAGAGGATGGATTTCCTGGGCATGTTCTTCGACACTCGCCTCGGTCCAGTGTTCCTTCCCTGTGACAAGGTAATGGCTCTCCGGGATGGAGTGGCTCGCCTTTTCAAGCCGCCCCCCCTCCGCCTCTCCGGACGTGCATGCGGGTTCTGGGCCGGATGGTTGCCTCTTTTGAGGTGATCCCCTTTGCACAATTCCACTCCCGGCCTCTTCATCTGGCGATCCTGTCCAGCTGGGACAAGTCCCAGTTGGGCCTCGATCGCCTGGTTCGACTTTCCCCCCTTGTCCGCTGGTGGATGCGTCCTCGCATGCTCTCGCTAGGCAAGTCCATTCTTCCCCCACGTTGGCGGGTGATTTCCACAGATGCCAGCCTGACAGGTTGGAGAGCTGTTTTCAGGTCCCTCACTGCTCAGGGCCTGTGGTCAGCGGTGGAATCTTCCCTACACATCAACATCCTGGAGCTCAGGGCAATTTTTCTGGCTCTCTCCCACTGGACGCACCTTCTCACTGGTCTCCTGGTCCGGATCCAGATGGACAACTCCACTGCGGTGGCTTACCTTAACCACCAGGAAGGCACCAGAAGCGTGAGGCACATGGAAGAGGCCTCAGCATACTGCGGTGGGCGGAGGACTTTGTTCCGGTCCTCTCCGCAGTTCATATCCCCGGGGTCGACAATTGGGCAGCAGACTCCCTCAGTCGCCAAGGCCCCACCCGGGCGAGTGGTCCTTTCACCCAGAGGTGTTCCTAAAACTCTATCAGCGTTGGGGCTCGCCAGACGTGGACCTCTTCGCCTTCTGTCTGAACCACAAGCTCTCGCGTTACGTTGCAAGGTCCCGGGACCCTCTGGCACTGGCCTCAGATGCTCTGGTATTTCCTTGGTCCCAGTTCAGCATCTTATATCTCTTTCCTCCCAATCCGCTCCTTTCCATGGTTCTTAAATGCCTGAAGGCAGCCCGGGTCCCGGCAATTCTGGTGGCTCTGGACTGGCCTCGCAGAGCGTGATACTCGGATCTTCTGTTTCTGCTCGCCGACGCTCCGTGGCGTCTTCCACTACGTCCCGACCTCCTTTCCCAAGGTCCGCTCCGCCACCCGAGTTTACCTCGGCTGAGTTTAATGGCGTGGCTGTTGAAGCCGCGGTCCTGAGGTTCCGCAGTCTCTCGGAGTCGGTTATCCAGACTATGCTCCACGCATGCATGCCCCAATTATTTAAAATTTATCACCGTACCTGAAGGGCTTATTTTTCCTGGTGTAAAGCTGGTCAGTTTCACCCTCTCTACCTCTCTATTCCCAAAATCTTGTCTTTTCTCCTGGCTGGTTTTGACAAGGGTCTTCAGCTGGCCTCTCTCAAGGGTCAGATTTTGGCCCTGTCTGTTCTCTTCCAGAAACCCCTGGCTTCTTGCCTCCAAGTGAGAACCTTTCTCCAGGGGCTTGATCACTGTGTTCCGCCTTTTCATCCTCCTGTGGAACCGTGGGACTTGAAGCTTGTTCTTGATGCTCTTCAGGTCTCTTCCTTTGAGCCCATGCAGGATAGCTCTATTTTGTTTGTTTCTTTTAAGGTGGCTTTTCTTGTGGCGATTACTTCCATCCACAGAGTCTCTGAACTTGCTGCGCTCTCTTGCAGATCCCCTTTCCTAGTGTTTCATCAGGACAAGGTGGTTCTGCGTCCGGTCCCTTTCTTTCTCCTTAAAGTGGTGTCCTCCTTCCACATTAATGAGGAGATTGTCCTTCCATCCTTCTTCCCTAACCCCTCTCATCCTAAAAAGCGTTCTCTTCACCGTTTGGATGTTGTTAGGGCACTTCGCCTCTAACTTCGGTTGACGGAGTCCTTCCGCCGGTCGGACTCCCTCTTCATAGTCCCTGAGGGCCCTCCAAAGGGCCTGCAAGCTTCCAAGGCCACCTGTCAAGGAGGCCTATGTTGCAAAGGGTAGTGTTCCTCTTTTTCGGTTGACCGCTCACTCCACTAGGGTGGTTGGGGCTTCTTGGGCGGTTCGACATCAGGCCTCAGCTTCCCAGGTCTGCAAGGCCACTACCTAGGCCTCTGTCCATACGTTTTCCAAGTTTTATCACATCCACATCTTGGCTTCTGCTGATGCCAGTTTGGGTCGCAGGGTTCTGCAAGCAGCTGTGAGTTAATTGCGTTGCATTGCTGTTTTCTGCCCTCCGTCGTGGACTGCTTTGGGACATCCCATGGTGCTGTGTCCCCCAATGCCATTCACGAGAAAAATTGATTTTTGTACTCACCATAAAATCCTTTTCTCGTAGGATACATTGGGGGACACAGATCCCACCCTCTTTGTTTATCCTCTCTGGTTTAGTACTTGTTGACTTCAGTTGTGCTCCTACTGCTTTTCTACCTACTGGTTTGCTCCTGCATGTGAAGTGGGTATAACCCAGATAGGAGGAGCCAACCCTTTTTTATTCTAGTGTCAGCCTCCTAGTGGCAGCTGGGCATTCCTTGATGTCCAACTTGAGGTAAGGGATGGTGTTCTTAGTACAGACCACAGCAAACCCACAGATAGGAACAGCCTCCTTAGATTTGATAGCTATCATTCTCCGGGTTTAGTTAGGTCTCTCCCTTTATCGCAACTCATGAGAGTCAAACGTATCGTATCTGATACCAATAATGTGGACTTCAGACTCTGTGATATGTCTGATAAATTCCGTAAGAGGGGTTTTCCGGCACATATCCTCCAAGGTTATTTTAACAGAATTCAGGATTTACCTAGAGAGAATTTTCTATTCCTGAAACAACCCACCCCTGAACCTCTAACAAAACGGAAACCTTGTGTTACCACTTTCTCTGATTTAAGTTATGATGTCAAAAAGATTATCTTCAGACATTGGCACATTCTAAAAAGGAATTTCCCGAACATCTTCCCAACTAAACCGCTAATGTCCTACAAAAGAGCTAGAAATATTAGGGATATATTGTTTAGATCCGATTTAGGCTCTTGCAAACCAAAAAGCATCCAGACAACCATCACAAATACTCCCATTAAGGGCACATACCCTTGTCTTATTTGTGCTCAGTGTGGGAATGTCACGAAGGGCCCGACATTTACCCATCCATCTACGTTCAAAATCTTTAATATCAGAGGCCACTTTTCTTGTCTCACCAGGCAAGTGATATATCTTATCAAATGGCCATGTGGCATGGGATATGTTGGCGAAACAATCCAGAAAATCAAAGATAGGATATGCCAACACAAATCCAATATACGCACAAAGAAACTTGAAGCCCCCTTAGTGGAACATTTCTCCACACACAAACATTCTGTGAGCCAATTATGTTTCTAAGTCATCGACTGGGTCCCCCCCTCTGAGGAGAGGAGCAGATTGTGAACAGTTGCTCTGGGAGAGAGATGGCTTGGATCCACCGCCTTAATATCTTACAACCAGCTGGTCTTAATAAAGATTACTGTTGGGATTTATTTTGCCATTATGATGACCTTTATTGGAATAAAAATATTAATGATGTTATAAATATTGATATTTTAACCTTATGTTTCTTGTTCTGCCCATTTTGTGCATAATAAATGAGTGTAATGTGCTGTAAAAATTATACTAAAATGTTATGTTTGACGTTGCTGCCATCTAGTAGTCAAAGTTAGTTTCTACTTCGCCAGAACTTTACAGGAAGTGTATTGTCAGAGGCAGTAACCTTTAACCTGGAACTGTATTTCCTCCATTTCATCACTGCTCCTGGATCTTGCAGGCTGCATGCAGAGGAGCTCTTGATCTATTCCTGGACTAATGATGGAATTGTCTGTGAGTACTCTCACTGATGGAGTGAGGCTGCTGTATTATGTGTAATGTATTGACACATATGTTTTGTTTATGTTTATATTGTAGTTTTACAAAGTTATTCAGAAAAAAGAATACATACAGATCTGATGTCTCACGTTTCTTGACTTCTGAATTAGCCAGTAAAAAGACAAACCACGTGGCGGTCTGGAATAAACTGAGACGCCATTACTACAGCATGAGTCTAAGATCAGGAACAAAGTACCAGGCTGATGCCACGCTACCACCGACACAGCAGGCAGAACATTCCCAGTGCCCAGCAAGACGATGCATAGTCGCATGTGTCCAGAACTTCACGGGCTAGCAAGATGTCCTCAGCAAGTTCCTCAGCAGTTAGAGCTCGTGCCAAGGCAGAAGCTGCCCGCGTCCAGCTACAGTACGCGGAAAAAGAAGCCATGATGATGCAGGAGTTAGCAGCAAAGAAAGCTGCCCTGGCACAAGAGACAGCTAGGGAAGCTGCCATAGCACAAGAGAGAGCAGCGAGCGAAGCTGCCCTAGCACAAGAGAGAGCAGCTAGGGAAGCTGCCATAGCACAAGAAGAAGCGGTTTTAGAATCAAAATTGCTCATCCTGCAGCGACAGACTGCAGCTGCTGAAGCAGAGGCCGCTGCCTACATGGGAACAAGTCGGTCAGGAAGTGAAAAATCATATAAAGACTCAGAGGTTCCAGAAAAAACTCTATTCTCTGCAGATCGTACAAGTGAGTATGTCCAGAACCTTACTGATGCGCATACAAAGGAACAGTCTCTTAGACCTGAAGCAAAGGAATTCAGGCCGAGATCAACATACCCCCTGAGCAGGCCCAATCAACCACATGAGGTCAGCGGCTGCCAGCAAACCAAGAAGGAAGCACCAGAAACCCCTAAGAACAAAAAACAAGTGTTCCCATCACCTCAACCTATAGATTACATACGCGAACAACAATGTGCAGTGGATGTCACCAAATATCTCATCCGCAAAGAAATGGTTAGCTCAGGCTTTCTCCAATTTGATGACTGTCCTGAAAACTATTGGGCATGGAAATCTTCCTTTCTGAATGCCACTGAAGGTCTGAACTTATCACCAGCAGAAATGCTTAATTTAATGATAAAATGGCTTGGTACTGAGTCAGCAGAGCATGCTAAGAGGATTAGAAGAGCAAACCTGTTCAACCCTGCAGCAGGACTCAACATGACCTGGAGAAGACTAGAAGAAACGTATGGATCCCCAGAAGTAATAGAAGGAGCACTGTTGAAAAAACTTGAAGTCTTTCCCAAGGTGGGCTACAGAGACAATGTGTGGCTACAAGAACTAAGTGATCTTCTACTAGAGATAGAATATGCCAAAGAGGATGGCTACTTGCAAGGACTTTCGTATCTAGATACAGCTAGAGGCACTAATCCCATAGTAGAGAAACTACCCTCAAATCTGCAAGGCAAGTGGATGTCTGTAGGAGGTAAATTCAAAGAAGATTATGAAGCCGCTTTTCCCCCTTTCTCTGTGTTTTCTAGGTTTGTCCGACAGCAAGCGAAAATGCGAAGTGATCCTAGTTTCGCCTTCACCACCAGCGGCAATCAATCACACAGACCTGAGAGACCTCACAGACCTCACGGTAGGACCTATGTATCCACACACAAAACAGCTGTACCTTCAGAAGTCACAGACTACCAAAGCACCCACAAGGTACACACCATAGAAAACCCTGATAGACATTGTCCAATACACAAAAAAACACATCCATTAAAGAAATGCAAAGGCTTTAGAAGCAAACCCATTGCAGAGCGGATGTCCTTCCTTAAACAAAACGGCATCTGTTTCAAGTCTGCGGATCTACTTATCACATTGCCAAAGACTGAAAAATACCAGTAGAATGTACAGAATGTGGCAGTGAGAGACATATTGCAGCTTTGCACCCTGGCCCGGCTCCTGCCCCACTAGAGACTGTAGAACCCAGGAAAGATCAGGGCAGGGAGCAACAAGAGACCCCACTCTCCTCTGTAATGTCTAATTGCACACAAGTATGTGGACAAGGCAAGAGTGCTCGATCATGCTCTAAAATCTGTCTAGTGACTGTGTATCCCACTGGCAAGTGAGAAAGGGCAGTGAAAATGTATGCAGTGCTAGATGAACAGAGCAACAGATCCCTTGCAAAGTCATATTTCTTTGATATCTTTAACCTTAAGGCAAGTGCAGTTCCATACACTCTAAGGACATGTGCAGGGACAATTGAAACCACAGGGAGAAGAGCTACTGACTTTACCATTGAATCCTTCAATAAGAAAGTGCAGTTCCCACTTCCTACCCTAATAGAGTGTGGCATGATACCTGACGGCAAAACTGAGATTCCATCTCCAGAAGTAGCTCATTACCACCCTCACCTCCGCTCAATTGCTCACCTTATCCCAGTCGTTGAGCCAGATGTTTCTATCCTTCTACTTCTTAGAAGAGATATCCTTCAGGTACACAAGGTACGCCAGAAAATCAATGGACCTTATAATGCCCCCTATGCACAGAGACTGGACCTGGGGTGGGTCATTGTAGGAGAAGTTTGCCTGGGGACAGTGCACCAGCCTGACAACATTAGCACTTTGAAGACATCTGTGTTAACAAATGGACGCACATCCCTTCTCAGTCCCTGTCACAACAACTTCATTGTCAAGGAAAGCTTTGGCAGGTCAACACAACACTGTGACTCTTCTACACTATATGGTAAAGAAGAAGTCAATTACAACATTGAGACGGACAATCTAGGGATAACAGTATTTCAGAAAACTAAAGATGATGATAAACAGGCCCTCTCTATAGAGGATCAAAACCCTGCAGATTATGCCACTAGGCCTACTCAAGCAGCATGCCTTTAGAACTCTATATGGTTCTCAGGCCCATCCTTTCTGTACCAACCACACTGTGAGGATATAGACACTGCTAATGTTTTTCCACTTATAGAGCCTGAAGCTGACCCTGAAATCAGATTTGAAATTACAAGCTTCAGTACTAGAGCTTCTGAAGCCACACTTCACTCACATTGCTTTTTTAGATTTTCTTGCTGGAAGATATTGGTTAAGACCCTAGCTAGACTCATCCATGTCGCTAAAACCTTCCAGAGGGAAACCAGCAGCAATCAGGTCAGAAGGTGGGAAAGTTTCCATGAACAGGTCAATCTAGAAGAACTTGCTCAGGCAAAGTCTGTTATAATCTCTTCTGTTCAAAACAAACATTTCAAGAAGGAAATTGACTGCATCAAAAAACAAAAGACATTCCCAAAACTAAGCCGTCTTAGGAAGCTTAGCCCCTTTTTAGACAAAAATGGGTTGTTGAGAGTAGGTGGACGTTTGTCTCTTGCAGAACTTTCAGAGGAAGAGAAACAGCCTGTCATTATACCTTATGATCACCACATTGCGACACTGCTTGTTAGCTATCATGAACAAGTAGTTCACCAAGGCCGACACATCACAGAGGGTGCAATTAGATCCGCAGGTTTCTGGATTCTTGGTGGCAAACGCTTGGTATCGGCTGTCATACACAAATGCGTCATCTGTCGCAAGCTGCGAGGAAGGTTACAAAGTCAAAAGATGGCAGAGCTACCAGAGGACAGAGTAATTGCTCAACCACCTTTCACCAATGTAGGCTTAGATGTATTTGGTCCGTGGTCTGTTTTAACCCGCCGCACTAGAGGAGGCAGCGCAGACAGTAAACGATGGGCAGTCCTTTTCACTTGTTTGTCCACCCGAGCTGTACACATAGAGCTACTTGAAGCCATGTCAACATTCTTCTCAATTCGTGGCCCAGCAAAACTGCTCCGTTCTGACAGAGGAACAAACTTTGTAGGAGCCTGCAAGGAACTTAACATTTGTGCCAGCGAATCACAATTGCAAGACTTTCTCCAAGACAGAGGATGTACATGGGTCTTTAATCCTCCACACTCTTCACACATGGTGGTGTCTGGGAAAGACTTATAGGTATTGCCAGGCGAATCTTGGACGCTATGTTGCTACAAACCAAAACTGCTCACTTGACCCATGAGACTTTAAGCACCTTTATGGCAGAGGTTACAGCTATTATGAATGCCAGGCCTATAGTTCCTGTGTCCTCAGACCCAGATACACCTATGGTCCTTACCCCAGCAATGTTGTTGACTCAAAAGGTGAACTCTTTGTCTGCTCCATCCGGAACCATAAGTACAGCACAAGTTCATGCGAAACAATGGAAGCAAGTACAATGCTTGGCAGACACCTGTAACTGATCACCTTCCGTTAATGGACGCTTCCTAGCTTGCGCCGAGGACCACAAGCACCGCACTGGACACCACAACCACCGCAGACTCCACAACCGCCGTAGCTTAACTGGAGCCGCGCCATCTTCCTTCCACCCTGAATGAACCTCCAGCATTCAGGACCGTGTGGGAAAGATCTCTCCTCCAGGAGAGGGTATCAGGGACAAGAAGAAAGAGATTAAAGCTCCCGGGAATATGCAGAGCATAGCAATCCCCAGAGTGATAAAGCAATTCCCTCCAATAACGAGACAAGGCTACGTTTTGCAGGGTTAGAAAAACATGAACACTTTATTGAGGGCTACCCGCCCGTATTTATGCAGGTCCCCATCTGGTGTACACGCCCCTAGGGGACCAGAAGGAGAACTGTGACACAGGACAGATACGTAGCACTCAGGATACACAGACACAACACATCCCCACAATGCATCATGGTTTCCTCCTCTCTGCCCTGGAGACACCCGAAGAGCAATTCAATTATCTCTCAGGACAAAGGGAAATCACCAATACACATGTGGGAACAACAGGACAGGAATCACCACCCAAACACACAATGTCACACCCTCCCAGTAAACACAGACATTTAACCTATTCCCAGATAGCTCAAGTCTGAGGGCATATCATTAGGGAAATGCCGCTCAGAGTACACAAATACAATAAAATGAGCTATCTGGGTGCCATTTTTTAATCCATACGGATGGGTCTGTCACAAATTCCAACCGCGTTCGGTCCTATTAACAGTCCAGACATGCGGCATAGTTCTGTTACACTGTTCTTGAAGGGTAATATGTCCCGGGGCCATAGTCGTAGGGCAGGAGGCTAGCCATGAGTTTTCTAAAATGCCCAGTGGCAAATGGCAGTTTGTCACACATCTCCCCTTTGGGGGGAAGACTAACCAGGCACCTGACCTTCTGTCGGTCAGTGCCTCCGTTAGTCGATCCACCAACCCACAGTAACCAAATGCCCGAGTAGCCCACCCACAACAAACAGTTACTGCACCTGGGTATTTTGCTGTGGGGACTTGAGGGAGGGCAGAGGCCGACTGCACTCTGCCCAGCTGCCAGCTCTTCTGCTGGGGTGCTGAGACCATAGTCCGGCTCAGTAGCCAGAGGAACATGGGAGTCAGTAGGGGTTAACATCGCCTCTGTTAACCCTGAGGCCACGTTAGGAGTTAACTGGGGAGGGGAATTTGTACTTACCCCCTCCTCCTGTTGTCCTGGTGAGGGTAGTGGGGGATCTGGACAGGCTGTCCAGCATCCCAGTAGGTCAGGCGCAGATACCACGGTCCCATCTGTGCCGTCTGGGCGATTGGTGTCTCTCCTTGTTATGGTAGGCTGCCGCTGGGGAGAGAGGGTGCTGCGCTCCTCTCCCTGAAACACAGGCTGCCGCTGGGGAGGAAGGACCACACCTTCAGCTCTCTGGGGTACACACTGCCGCTGGGGGGGAAGGAGGGCACCTTCAGCTCCCTGTAACACACACTGCCGCTGGGGAGGGAGGACGACACCTTCAGCTCCCTGGGGTTCACACTGCCGCTGGGGGGGAAGGACGACACCTTCGGCCCCCTGAGGTACACACTGCCGCTGGGGAGGAAGGAGGGCACCTTCAGCTCCCTGTAACACACACTGCCGCTGGGGAGGGAGGACGACATCTTCAGCTCCCTGGGGTTCACACTGCCGCTGGGGGGGAAGGACGACACCTTCGGCCCCCTGGGGTACACACTGCCGCTGGGGAGGAAGAAGGGCACCTTCAGCTCCCTGCAACACACACTGCCGCTGGGGAGGGAGGACGACACCTTCAGCTCCCTGGGGTTCACACTGCCGCTAGGGGGGAGGACGACACCTTCGGCCCCCTGAGGTACACACTGCTGCTGGGAGGAAGGAGGGCACCTTCAGCTCCCTGTAACACACACTGCCGCTGGGGGGGAAGGACGACACCTTCAGCTCCCTGGGGTTCACACTGCCGCTGGGGGGGAAGGACGACACCTTCGGCCCCCTGGGGTACACACTGCCGCTGGGGAGGAAGGAGGGCACCTTCAGCTCCCTGTAACACACACTGCCGCTGGGGAGGGAGGACGACACCTTCAGCTCCCTGGGGTTCACACTGCCGCTGGGGGAAAAGGACGACACCTTCAGCCCCCTGAGGTACACACTGCCGCTGGGGGGGAAGGACGACACCTTCGGCCCCCTGTAACTCACGCTTTTGCTGGGGCGCATGGACGGAATACTTCGCTATCTCTGCCCGATATTCTGCTTACTTCTGCAGATACTCCACCAGTTCTCTCCTCACTTTCAGTACAAGTTCCTCTGTTAGGTGGGGCCCGTAGATAGCCAACCGCCTCTTCAGTATAGCGTCAAACCGTATGTGACTATACCAATATTCCAGTTTTGCTTGGTGTTCCCAGGATGCTGCTCCTCGCACTAGGGAAGCCATCCCACCGCTTGCCACCAATGTAACGGATCACCTTCCGTTAATGGACGCTTCCTAGCTTGTGCCGAGGACCACAAGCACCGCACTGGACACCACAACCACCGCAGACTCCACAACCGCCGTAGCTTAACTGGAGCCGCGCCGTCTTCCTTCCACCCTGAATGAACCTCCAGCATTCAGGACCGTGTGGGAAAGATCTCTCCTCCAGGAGAGGGTATCAGGGACAAGAAGAAAGAGATTAAAGCTCCCGGGAATATGCAGAGCATAGCAATCCCCAGCGTGATACAGCAATTCCCTTTCAATAACAAGACAAGGCTACGTTTTGCAGGGTTAGAAAAACATGAACACTGTATTGAGGGCTACCCGCCCGTATTTATGCAGGTCCCCATCTGGTGTACACGCCCCTAGGGGACCAGAAGGAGAACTGTGACACAGGACAGATACGTAGCACTCAGGATACACAGACACAACACATCCCCACAATGCATCATGGTTTCCTCCTCTCTGCCCTGGAGACACCCGAAGAGCAATTCAATTATCTCTCAGGACAAAGGGAAATCACCAATACACATGTGGGAACAACAGGACAGGAATCACCACCCAAACACACAATGTCACACCCTCCCAGTAAACACAGACATTTAACCTATTCCCAGATAGCTCAAGTCTGAGGGCATATCATTAGGGAAATGCCGCTCAGAGTACACAAATACAATAAAATGAGCTATCTGGGTGCCATTTTTTAATCCATACGGATGGGTCTGTCACAAATTCCAACCGCGTTCGGTCCTATTAACAGTCCAGACATGCGGCATAGTTCTGTTACACTGTTCTTGAAGGGTAATATGTCCCGGGGCCATAGTCGTAGGGCAGGAGGCTAGCCATGAGTTTTCTAAAATGCCCAGTGGCAAATGGCAGTTTGTCACACATCTCCCCTTTGGGGGGAAGACTAACCAGGCACCTGACCTTCTGTCGGTCAGTGCCTCCGTTAGTCGATCCACCAACCCACAGTAACCAAATGCCCGAGTAGCCCACCCACAACAAACAGTTACTGCACCTGGGTATTTTGCTGTGGGGACTTGAGGGAGGGCAGAGGCCGACTGCACTCTGCCCAGCTGCCAGCTCTTCTGCTGGGGTGCCGAGACCATAGTCCGGCTCAGTAGCCAGAGGAACATGGGAGTCAGTAGGAGTTAACATCGCCTCTGTTAACCCTGAGGCCACGTTAGGAGTTAACTGGGGAGGGGAATTTGTACTTACCCCCTCCTCCTGTTGTCCTGGTGAGGGTAGTGGGGGATCTGGACAGGCTGTCCAGCATCCCGGTAGGTCAGGCGCAGATACCACGGTCCCATCTGTGCCGTCTGGGCGATTGGTGTCTCTCCTTGTTATGGTAGGCTGCCGCTGGGGAGAGAGGGTGCTGCGCTCCTCTCCCTGAAACACAGGCTGCCGCTGGGGAGGAAGGACCACACCTTCAGCTCTCTGGGGTACACACTGCCGCTGGGGGGGAAGGAGGGCACCTTCAGCTCCCTGTAACACACACTGCCGCTGGGGAGGGAGGACGACACCTTCAGCTCCCTGGGGTTCACACTGCCGCTGGGGGGGAAGGACAACACCTTCGTTCCCCTGGGATACACACTGCCGCTGGGGAGGAAGGAGGGCACCTTCAGCTCCCTGTAACACACACTGCCGCTGGGGAGGGAGGACGACACCTTCAGCTCCCTGGGGTTCACACTGCCACTGGGGGGGAAGGACAACACCTTCGGCCCCCTGGGGTACACACTGCCGCTGGGGAGGAAGGAGGGCACCTTCAGCTCCCTATAACACACACTGCCGTTGGGGAGGGAGGACGACACCTTCAGCTCCCTGGGGTTCACACTGCCGCTGGGGGGGAAGGACGACACCTTCGGCCCCCTGGGGTACACACTGCCGCTGGGGAGGAAGAAGGGCACCTTCAGCTCCCTGCAACACACACTGCCGCTGGGGAGGAAGAAGGGCACCTTCAGCTCCCTGCAACACACACTGCCGCTGGGGAGGGAGGACGACACCTTCAGCTCCCTGGGGTTCACACTGCCGCTGGGGGGGAAGGACGACACCTTCGTCCCCCTGTGGTACGCACTGCCGCTGGGGGGGAAGGAGGGCACCTTCAGCTCCCTGCAACACACACTGCCGCTGGGGAGGAAGGACGACACCTTCAGCTCCCTGGGGTTCACACTGCCGCTGGGGGGGAAGGACGATACCTTCGGCCCCCTGGGGTACACACTGCCGCTGGGGAGGAAGGACCACACCTTCAGCTCCCTGTAACACACACTGCCGCTGGGGAGGGAGGACGACACCTTCAGCTCCCTGGGGTTCACACTGCCGCTGGGGAGGAATGACGGCACCTTCAGCTCCCTGGGATTCACACTGCCGCTGGGGGGGAAGGACGAAACCTTCGGCCCCCTGTAACTCACGCTTTTGCTGGGGCGCAGGGACGGAATATTTTGCTATCTCTGCCCGATATTCTGCTTCCTTCTGCAGATACTCCGCCAGTTCTCTCCTCACTTTCGGTACAAGTTCCTCTGTTAGGTGGGGCCCGTAGATAGCCAACCGCCTCTTCAGTATAGCGTCAAACCGTACGTGACTATACCAATATTCCAGTTTTGCTTGGTGTTCCCAGGATGCTGCTCCTCGCACTAGTGAAGCCATCCCACCGCTTGCCACCAATGTAACGGATCACCTTCCGTTAATGGACGCTTCCTAGCTTGCGCCGATGACCACAAGCACCGCACTGGACACCACAACCACCGCAGACTCCACAACCGCCGTAGCTTAACTGGAGCCGCGCCGTCTTCCTTCCACCCTGAATGAACCTCCAGCATTCAGGACCGTGTGGGAAAGATCTCTCCTCCAGGAGAGGGTATCAGGGACAAGAAGAAAGAGATTAAAGCTCCCGGGAATATGCAGAGCATAGCAATCCCCAGCGTGATACAGCAATTCCCTCCAATAACGAGACAAGGCTACGTTTTGCAGGGTTAGAAAAACATGAACACTTTATTGAGGGCTACCCGCCCGTATTTATGCAGGTCCCCATCTGGTGTACACGCCCCTAGGGGACCAGAAGGAGAACTGTGACACAGGACAGATACGTAGCACTCAGGATACACAGACACAACACATCCCCACAATGCATCATGGTTTCCTCCTTTCTGCCCTGGAGACACCCGAAGAGCAATTCAATTATCTCTCAGGACAAAGGGAAATCACCAATACACATGTGGGAACAACAGGACAGGCATTACCACCCAAACACACAATGTCACACCCTCCCAGTAAACACAGACATTTAACCTATTCCCAGATAGCTCAAGTCTGAGGGCATATCATTAGGGGAATGCCGCTCAGAGTACACAAATACAATAAAATGAGCTATCTGGGTGCCATTTTTTAATCCATACGGATGGGTCTGTCACAAATTCCAACCTCGTTCGGTCCAATTAACAGTCCAGACATGTGGCATAGTTCTGTTACACTGTTCTTGAAGGGTAATATGTCCCGGGGCCATAGTCGTAGGGCAGGAGGCTAGCCATGAGTTTTCTACAATGCCCAGTGGCAAATTGCAGTTTGTCACAACACCTTTTGGAAAAGATGGAAGAGAGAGTATCTGTCAAATCTGCAATGTCGTATGAAATTGACTGAGGATCGCCCAAATGTAAAAGTGGGGGATGTTGTTCTGTTGAAGGACAGCCAAGAGAGCAGGAACGAGTGGCCTGTAGGACTTATTGTCAATGCTCTACCAAGCAGGGATGGCAATGTTAGGAAGGTGGAGGTCAAGATTGCAAAGAATGGGACTTCCAAAATCTATCTTAGACCTATAACTGACATTATAGTTTTGGTTCCAGATTAGCTAGGATTCCATTCCTGTTTATATGTTTTTTTTGCATTGCAGTAGTTATTTAGGTAGTGACATAATAATTATCCCAGACAGGGAGTGTTCTGCCCATTTTGTGCATAATAAATGTGTGTAATGTGCTGTAAAGATTATACTGAAATGTTATGTTTGACGTTGCTGCCATCTAGTGGTCAAAGTTAGTTTCTACTTCGCCAGAACTTTACAGGAAGTGTATTGTTCTCAGAGTCAGAGGCAGTAACCTTTAACCTGGAACTGTATTTCCTCCATTTCATGACTGCTCCTGGATCTAGCAGGCCGCATGCAGAGGAGCTCTTGATCTATTCCTGGACTAATGATGGAATTGTCTGTGAGTACAACAGTCAATAACGTGAAGCAGAACAGTCATGTTCAAGAAACCAATTTGAAATGATTCGAGCTTTGTGACATGGTGCATTATCCTGCTGTAAGTAGCCATCAGAGGATGGATACATGTTCTCATTCTGTTTACGCCAAATTCGGACTCTACCATTTGAATGTCTCAACAGAAATCGAGACTCCTTAGACCAAGCAACATTTTTCCAGTCTTCAACAGTCCAATTTTGGTGAGCTCGTGCAAATTGTAGCCTCTTTTTCCTATTTATAGTGGAGATGAGTGGTACCCGGTGGGGTCTTCTGCTGTTGTAGCCCATCCGCCTCAAGGTTGTGCGTGTTGTGGCTTCACAAATGCTTTGCTGCATAACTTGGTTGTAACGAGTGGTTATTTCAGTCAACATTGCTCTTCTATCAGCATGAATCAGTCGGCCCATTCTCCTCTGACCTCTAGCATCCACAAGGCATTTTTGCCCACAGGACTGCCGCATACTGGATGTTTTTCCCTTTTCACACCATTCTTTGTAAACCCTAGAAATGGTTGTGCGTGAAAATCCCAGTAAGGCCTCATGCACACAAAAGTATTTTTTCACGGTCCGCAAAACGGGGTTCTGTTGGTCCTTGATCCGTGACCGTTTTTTCGTCCGTGCGTCTTCCTTGATTTTTGGAGGATCCACAGACATGAAAAAAAGTCGTTTTGGTGTCCGCCTGGCCGTGCGGAGCCAAACGGATCCGTCCTGACTTACAATGCAAGTCAATGTGGACGGATCCGTTTGACGTTGACACAATATGGTGCAATTGCAAACGGATCCGTCCCCCATTGACTTTCAATGTAAAGTCAGGAGTTAATATACCATAGGATCGGCGTTTTCTCCAATCTGATGGTATATTTTAACTTAAAGCGTCCCCATCACCATGGGAACGCCTCTATGTTAGAATATACTATCGGATATGAGTTAGATCGTGAAACTCATATCCGACAGTATATTCTAACACAGAGGCGTTCCCATAGTGATGGGCACACTTCAAGTTAGAATATCCTACGAACTGTGTACATGACTGCCCCCTGCTGCCTGGCAGCACCCGATCTCTTACAGGGGGCTGTGATCCGCACAATTAACTCCTCAGGTGCGGCACCTGAGGGGTTAATTGTGCGTATCATAGCCCCCTGTAAGAGATCAGGTGCTGCCAGGCAGGAGGGGGCAGACCCCCCTCCCTCCCCTGTATTGCATTCATTGGTGGCCAATGGTGCCTCCCCTCTCCCCCCCCCCAATTAAAATCATGTTCCCCCATCATTGGTGGCCAGTGCGGCCTCCCCTCCCCCCCCCCCTAATTAAAATCACGTTCCCCCATCATTGGTGGCCAGTGCGGCCTCGACTCTCCCCCCCTAATTAAAATCACGTTCCCCCATCATTGGTGGCCAGTGAGGCCTCCCCTCTCCCCCCCCCCCCCAGTAAAAATCACGTTTCCGAATCCCTCATCATTGGTGGCCAGTGCAGCCTCACCTCTCCCCCCCCAGTTAAAATCACGTTCCGAATCCCCCATCATTGGTGGCCAGTGTGGCCTCACATCTCCCCCCCCTAGTTAAAATCACGTTCCGAATCCCCCATCATTGGTGGCCATTGCGGCCTCACATCTCCCTTCCCCCCTAGTTAAAATCACGTTCCTCCATCATTGGTGGCAGAGGAGAGTTCCGATCGGAGTCCCAGTTTAATCGCTGGGGCCCTGATCGGTAACCATGGCATCCAGGATGCTACTGCAGTCCTGGTTGCCATGGTTACTTAGCAATTTTTAGAAGCATTATACTTACCTGCGATGTCTGTGACCGGCCGGGCGCTCCTCCTACTGGTAATTGACAGGTCTGTGCTATAGGAAATGCGCCGCACAGACCTTTCACTTACCAGTAGGAGGAGCGCCCGGCCGGTCACAGACAGCGAAGATAAGTATAATGCTTCTAAAAATTGCTAAGTAACCATGACAACCAGGACTGCAGTAGCATCCTGGTTGCCATGGTTATCGATCGGAGCCCCAGCGATTAAACTGGGACTCCGATCGGAACTCTCCACTGCCACCAATGATGGGGGAACGTGATTTTAACTGGGGGGGGAGGTGAGGCCGCACTGGCCACCAATGATGGGGGATTCGGAACGTGATTTTAACAAGGGGGGGGAGATGTGAGGCCGCACTGGCCATCACGGGTGATTCGGAACGTGATTTTAACAAGGAGGGGGGGAGAGGGGAGGCCGCACTGGCCACCAATGAGTATAATATTGGGGAGGGAGGGGGTCTGCCCCCTCCTGCCTGGCAGAACCTGATCTCTTACAGGGGGCTATGATACGCACAATTAACCCTTTAGGTGCGGCACCTGAGGGGTTAATTGTGCGGATCACAGCCCCCTGTAAAAGATCGGGTGCTGCCAGGCAGCAGGGGGCAGTCATGTACACAGTTCTCAGTATATTCTAACTTGAAGCGTCCCCATCACTATGGGAACGCCTCTGTGTTAGAATATACTGTCGGATATGAGTTTTCACGAAGTGCGATCCGTCTGTGTGAAAGTTGCCAACGGCCATGGATCATGGACGCGGATGCCAATCTTGTGTGCATCCGTGTTTTTTTACGGACCCATTGACTTGAATGGGTCCGTGAACCGTTGTCCGTCAAAAAAATAGGACAGGTCATATTTTTTTGACGGACATGAAACACGGATGACAGCCGCGGATGAACAACGCTGCATTTTCAGAGTTTTGAAGTCAATGGGTCCGCAGAAAATCACGGAAAACGGAACAATGGCCACGGATGCACACAATGGTCGTGTGCATGAGGCCTAACTGAGCAGATTGTGAAATACTCAGACCGGCCCGTCTGGCACCAACAACCATGCCACGCTCAAAATTGCTTAAATCACCTTTCTTTCCCATTCTGACATTCAGTTTGGAGTTCAGGAGATTGTCTTGACCAGGACCACAACCCTAAATGCATTGAAGCAACTGCCATGTGATTGGTTGACTAGATAATTGCATTAATGAGAAATAGAACAGGTGTTCCTAATAATTCTTTAGGTGAGTGTATATTCTCTAGATACTTTGTATACCTTGCTTATAGGTTTAGGTTCACTGTCCCCGCTCAATGGTGCTCTGTCACCAGACAAGGATTTTGAGTATAGGGCACATCTAATTTATGCGCTCCATTGTGGAACGCAATCCGATAGATCTCTTGGCACAGGTCCGTGATCTCGCGAGATTGCGTGACTAAGGTTTTTTTGATGCGCTCCCGTCTTCTCGCGGGACCGCACTCACTCTTATACACTAGGAGGGGCGGATCGCGATACTGCGCTCCACAGTGAACCGCAGACCAGATTTCCTGTCTGTGTTCTGCGGTCCCCCGTGGAGTGTCCGGATACGTCTCTTTGTTTGGTTTATTATTTCTATTTGACCCAGCTTGTATGTGAATTATGTTTTACTTCCTCCACTTTCTTTGCTGTTTTATGATGGACATCCAAGAAATATGTGTCCGGACACCTGAGGAACCGGAAGTGATGCTGTGCGTTCCAGCCTAGAGCGCAGGCCACTTCCTCTTCCTCTTTTCTCACTTTGATCGTATCAGGTGTTCTCCCCATGTGCATCTAATCAACTTAATGAATAAGGTATATATAGGTAGTGGGCATACACCACATACAGTTGCAAGAAAAAGTATGTGAACCCTTTGTAGTTATATAGATTTTTACACAAATTGGTCATAAAATGTGATCTGATCTTCATCTAAGTCACAACAATAGACAATCACAGTCTGCTTAAACTAATAACACACAAATAATTAAATGTTACCATGTTTTTATTGAACACACCATGTGAATATTCACAGTACAGGTGGAAAAAGTATGTGAACCCTTGGATTTAATAACTGGTTGAACCTCCTTTGGCAGCAATAACTTCAACCAAACTTTTCCTGTAGTTGTAGATCAGACGTGTACAATGGTCAGGAGTAATTCTTGACCATTCCTCTTTACAGAATTGTTTCAGTTCAGCAATATTCTTGGGATGTCTGGTGTGAATCGCTTTCTTGAGGTCATGCCACAGCATCTCAATCGGGTTGAGGTCAGGACTCTGACTGGGCCACTCCAGAAGTCGTATTTTCTTCTGTTTAAGCCATTCTGTTGTTTATTTACTTCTATGCTTTGAGCTGTTGTCCTGTTGCAACACTCATCTTCTGTTGAGCTTCAGCTGGTGGACAGATGGCCTTAAGTTCTCCTGCAAAATGTCTTGATAAACATGGGAATTAATTTTTCCTTCGATGATAGCAATCCATCCAGGCCCTGACGCAGCAAAGCAGCCCCAAACTATGATGCCCCCACCACCATACTTCACAGTTGGGATGAGGTTTTGATGTTGGTGTGCTGTGCCTCTTTTTCTCCACACATAGTGTTGTGTGTTTCTTCCAAACAACTCAACTTTGGTTTCATCTGTCCACAGAATATTTTGCCAGTACTGCTGTGGAACATCCAGGTGCTCTTGTGCAAACTGTAAACGTGCAACAATGGTTTTTTTTGGACAGCAGTGGCTTCTTCTGTGGTATCCTCCCATGAATCCATTCTTGTTTAGTGTTTTACGTATCGTAGATTCGCTAACAGGGATGTTAGCATATGCCAGAGACTTTTGTGAGTCTTTAGCTGACACTCTAGGATTCTTCTTCACCTCATTGAGCAGTCTGCGCTGTGCTCTTGCAGTCATCTTTAAAGTATGCCCACTCCTAGGGAGAGTAGCAGCAGTGCTGAACTTTCTCCATTTATAGACAATTTGTCTTACCATGGACTGATACACAGCAAGGCTTTTGGAGATACTTTTATAACCCTTTCCAGCTTTATGCAAGTCAACAATTCTTAATCGTAGGTCTTCTGAGAGCTCTTTTGTGCGAGGCATCATTCACATCAGGCAATGCTTTTTGTGAAAAGCAAACTCAGAACTGGTGTGTGTTTTTTATAGGGCAGGGCAGCTGTAACCAACACCTCCAATCTCATCTCATTGATTGAACTCCAGTTGGCTGATACCTCACTCCAATTAGCTCTTGGAGATGTCATTAGTCTAGGGGTTCACATACTTTTTCCACCTGCACTGTGAATGTTTACATGGTGTGTTCAATAAAAACATGGTAACATTTAATTCTTTGTGTGTTATTAGTTTAAGCAGACTGTGATTGTCTATTGTTGTCACTTAGATGAAGACCAGATCACATTGTATGACCAATTTGTGCAGAAATCTATATAATTCCAAAGGGTTCACATACTTTTTCTTGCAACTGTATATCCCTTGAGAAAGCGACCGTGAAAAGGATTACTTTTGTCTGTACACTTTATGCAATTGTTTCCTGTTCGATTGATTTGTACTGTAGCACTTTACTTATTTGTTGCTGGGATTTATTTTATCCCTTCAATTATAGGAGCATTTTACCTGTATGTACTATGGATAGTGGCCCTGTGGGTACTTTTTCCTGTGAATGTAATGCTGCTAACATACAGTATGTATATGTAACTATATTTTAAACTACTAGTCTAATAAAATGTGTTATCTTTTGTATTATATATTTGCTGTTCTGTTGTTTTTGGGGTTTACTTGAAATAACTTGCATCCAAACAGTATACAGCTTTGGTCTCTTGGCCCAGCAGATTTTGGCAATGATTGGCAGGAATAAGTACTTCTGCTTTAAAGGGCTTCTGTCACCCCACTAAACAATTTTTTTTTTGTGTACTTATAATCCCTATACTGTGATATTTCTATACATTATGTTATTAATAATTTTAAAAAACGTACTTTTATGATATGCTAATTACTTGTCTACCAGCAAGTAGGGCGTCTACTTGCTGGTAGCAGCCGCAGAAAACCGCCCCCTCCTCTTGTTGATTGACAGGGCCAGCCACGATCTCCTCCTCCGACTGGCCCTGTCAGCATTTCAAAAATGCTGACAGGGCCAGCATTCGGTGCAGGCGCTCTGAGATAAGGAGGCTCGCCTCCTCAGCACTCCCTCAGTGCGCCTGCGCCGATGACATCACCGAAAGAGAAGACGTCAATGGCGCAGGCGCACTGAGGGAGTGCTGAGGAGGCGAGCCTCCTTCTCTCAGAGCACCTGCGCCGAATCAACACAGGCGCGCGATTTTTGAAATGCTGACAGGGCCCTGAGGAGGAGGAGATCGCGGCTGGCCCTGTCAATCAACAAGAGGAGGGGGCGGTTTTCTGCGGCTGATACCAGCAAGTAGACGCCCTACTTGCTGGTAGACAGGTAATTAGCATATCATAAAAGTAAGTTTTTTGCCAAATCTACTTAACGAAAATGATTAATAACATAATGTATAGCAATATCGCAGTATAGGGATTATAAGAACACAAAAAAAATAATTAGTTTAGTGGGGTGACAGAAGCCCTTTAAATGTGGAGCTTGCAGGATAAACGTCTGATAGCTCTGTAACTGTGGCAGGATTAGCTTCTGCACTTATCTGTAACTTCTGCTGTGTGGGGACAGAGTAGCTGAGGACGAATAGGCTTCTCCTAGGTCTCTGCACTTATCTGTAACTTCTGCTGTGTGGGGACAGAGTAGCTGAGGACGAATAGGCTTCTCCTAGGACTCTGCACTTATCTGTAACTTCTGCTGTGTGGGGACAGAGTAGCTGAGGAGGAATAGGCTTCTCCTAGGTCTCTGCACTTATCTGTAACTTCTGCTGTGTGGGGACAGAGTAGCTGAGGACGAATAGGCTTCTCCTAGGTCTCTGCACTTATCTGTAACTTCTGCTGTGTGGGGACAGAGTAGCTGAGGAGGAATAGGCTTCTCCTAGGTCTCTGCACTTATCTGTAACTTCTGCTGTGTGGGGACAGAGTAGCTGAGGAGGAATAGGCTTCTCCTAGGTCTCTGCACTTATCTGTAACTTCTGCTGTGTGGGGACAGAGTAGCTGAGGACGAATAGGCTTCTCCTAGGTCTCTGCACTTATCTGTAACTTCTGCTGTGTGGGGACAGAGTAGCTGAGGAGGAATAGGCTTCTCCTAGGACTCTGCACTTATCTGTAACTTCTGCTGTGTGGGGACAGAGTAGCTGAGGAGGAATAGGCTTCTCCTAGGTCTCTGCACTTATCTGTAACTTCTGCTGTGTGGGGACAGAGTAGCTGAGGACGAATAGGCTTCTCCTAGGTCTCTGCACTTATCTGTAACTTCTGCTGTGTGGGGACAGAGTAGCTGAGGAGGAATAGGCTTCTCCTAGGACTCTGCACTTATCTGTAACTTCTGCTGTGTGGGGACAGACTAGCTGAGGACGAATAGGCTTCTCCTAGGTCTCTGCACTTATCTGTAACTTCTGCTGTGTGGGGACAGAGTAGCTGAGGACGAATAGGCTTCTCCTAGGACTCTGCACTTATCTCACAGATGGATTATCTCAGGGGATGCTTTTTCCCTAGAACTCTGGAGTTTGCCTGTAGTTTCTGCTTCTTCCTCCAGCAGAGCTGAAGGTGCTCAGACTGGGTATATCGCCACGTCTCTTGAGGAGCTGTGCCCCTACTTTCTTCCCTAAGGAGGGAGTACTCCTCAAAACCCTCCTTTCCACAACAGGGGGCAAACTGGTTCTAACTGGTTTTTCCCTCCCTTGCTGCAGGAAGAGGGATTAGCCCAACTCTCCCTAGAAAGGGGGGGGCAGAATAGAACAGGATTGTTCCACTCTGAACTGCCATAACATTGAGACTATCTCTGCCAATGGTGCTGCCACCTGCTGGTAACAAGGATAATTACATGTACCATTACATTAAACATAGTTTTATATGTACATTTGTGGAGGACATGAGCAAAATCCTATCTGATGACAGTATAAAGGATCTTAGATGATAGTAGCGGGGTAGAGGCGTGTAGTAACACAACTCTGGGGTGTTACATATGTATTGTAGTAGTCAGCATCAGGACATCCTCAGGAAGAGGACTGAGCGTGGCCCAACGGGTAGATGAGAATGGAGGGAGCCCCTGCTGCACAAAGTGTAGCAGAAGCTGCCCTTCAACAGTTTTCTAAGGGGCCCAGGCTTAACCAGTTGGTAGTTGAAGGGTTATTCCCATCGGCGACTTTTAGGTACTACTGCTGCTGCAGCTTCAGATGCTTGTGGCAGCTGAGAAGGTGGTGGGAGGTGTGTGACTCTGCGGGACCTGAGACGGTCATCCCTTTCAGATAAAGGCAGGCATCTGCTCTTGAACCTCTTGGCAACTTTTATACCTGTTCCTTTCTGAAGAACAGGACCCTGCCATGAAATGTAGAGCAAGACATGCATGTGAGTACCAGAGGATCTTCCGGTGGGCCCAAGCTCTGGCAATAATAGAGCCCTAATTATACAGGTCCTATATACACAGAGAGTGGGCCCACAGAATCATTTCCTCTGGGGGGCCCAATAGACTTCAGTCTGACAATGTTAGTGGCCACCTCTCCAATCACCGCTGTGTGACTTCTCAAAATACAGAATACCTCTTTAAGTCCATGCTCCAGTGAAACAAGAAATCAGCAGTATTTTTAGTATTTTTAATTTTTTTTTAGCTTTATACATAAGTAGAAAAGGAAACATTGTGTAATTCAGAATCAGTACAAGAAATGTATGGTTTTTTTTTTTACAAGCTTACTCAAGATCTGAAATAGATCTTAATATTTAATGTAACTTTTGCCTCGGCTCTGACATTTTCTTCCACACTTCAGTTTATTCAGTATCTGTGACGGAGGTCATTGCATCAGATGTTATTGTTCCAACTTTCCTCTGCAAATGACATAACTCTTGAAAATTGTTGGAGGGAATAACAGCGGCGCAACACCCAAGTACTGAAGGAAAAGTCCAAACAAGAGTGAAAATTCTGTAGTATCTAATAAAGTAGCTTCTATTTGTGTGTGGCACTTTGCATGAGGCACATTCTATGGTACTATTTTCAGGCGGGACAGCATGTGACACTATTATTAGATGCAGTGGCATAGCTAGAAATGACTGGGCTTCACAATAAATTTTTTAATACCCCCCCATCAGCAACTTCTTCGCAACCCCCTCCTCCCGTGCAACCCCCACTCCTGTGGCTAGTCAAGATCTCTCTCTCAGACGAGGCCCGGCAGCCGCTCTGTTAGTTTCCTACAGTGTCTCTGTGTATAATGTTATTTTATAATACTGTTGAGGGGGCCCTGACAATAAAATCTTTTAGTCCTCCTCCTGGGTGGGCCCCTTCTGAGTTTGGGCCCCAAAGCAGCCGCTTCCCTTATAGCTACGCCAGGGCATTGTGTGTGTAGAGCTTAATTTTCAGGGACCATCATATGTGACGTGATTGTATTCAGGGGCAAAGTGTGATGTGCTACTGTATTGTACTAAAAAAACAGAGTGTGGCAGCAAAAATAAATCATGTCAACGGATATAACAATTAGGGATGAGCGAACCCGAACTGTATAGTTCGGGTTCGTACCGAATTTTGGGGTGTTCGTGACACGGACCCCAACCCGAACATTTTAGTAAAAGTCCGGGTTTGGGTTCGGTGCTTTCTTGGCGCTTTTTGAAAGGCTGCAAAGCAGCCAATCAACAAGCGTCATACTACTTGCCCCAAGAGGCCATCACAGCCATGACTACTATTGGCATGGCTGTGATTGGCCAGTGCAGCATGTGACCCAGCCTCTATTTAAGCTGGAGTCACGTAGCGCCGCACGTCACTCTGCTGTGCTTAGTGTAGGGATAGGATGCAGCTGCTGCTGTTAGGGCCAGATTAGTTTGTAAAATATTTTATCATGCACATCAAAAAGATAGTCATACTTTGTATACAGACATGGCATCATAATGTGCTTCCGCACATTACTGGGTAATAATGACTATTACATACAGAAGTTTCATTGAGTTTGTACATCATAAAGAAACACTCAACAATAACATATCAACCATGACATCAGGCAGAGAGTAAAACCCAGGTGACACAACTTAGACCTTCTCAGCAGATTTTTTAGTAGTAGTCGTTATATTTGGCTGGATAACATAAAATGCAGTAAGCCTTTACGTATATATAGACATACCAGGGCAAGTCTGATTTAGGTGAAATCTCTTAATTTCTTCCACACTCCCCAGACTCTATCGAATAGAGCATTATTATTAATCTCCCAGTGCGCTATCTGCTCTAACCTGTACACCTAATCACACCGAGCCATCCATTGAGGGATACTAGGCACATTCCTCGACTTCCAATTTGAGGCTATCAAGAGTCTGGCTACTGCCAGGAGGTGTTGTTGTAGGCGATTGTTATGCGTAGAGTGACAGTCTGGTGGTCTTAGGCCGATCAGACAGTGTTGTGGTAAAAAGGGGAATATCTTACCCTGTAATTTGGAAATTATGTCACAAACACCCTTCCAGAAGGGTTTTATTAAATGGCAGTCCCATATGGTGATATGTGTTTGAACGAGCCTTCAGTGATGAAACACCTCCAGCACAACGGCGAGGAATTGGGAAAGATCCTGTGCAGCCTTACAGGGGTGTAGTACCACCTAGTGACCATTTTGTAGTAGTTCTCCTGCAGCCTCACACATCTGGAAATTTTGTTGGTTTGCGATAGAAGTGTTCTTAAATCATCAGAAGAAAATGTGATGCCCAGCTCCTTCTCCCAACCCTTGATGAAAGGGGGAGCAACTACTGGAGCAGAGTCAAGCAAAGAGGCATATAATTTGGAGATTTTTTTGCTTGGTTCCCTCCTCCCCATGGACATTTGTTCAAATTGAGTGGGGGTATCCCGGGTCAGTGTTAATTTCCCAGCAGTGGCTTTTAAAATGTGGGCGTCCTGGAATTGGGTTAAATTCCAAAATTGAGGTTGACCTAGGGTCTCGTCTTCACCCTCAGGAGGGCTATTCAAAAGATCAATTATTGGAGTAGAATTCGCCTTATGCCCTTCACTCAAAGTGGATCTAAATTCCGGGGAGGAATCCCACAAGACATCCCTAACTTGCAAAAGTGGAGAGATCGGTCCTGGGACCAGCTTCCCTGATAAACCTGCAAACCATACTTTCAGCGTATTACGCGTTAGTGGGTTGTTTATTTGCTTCATAATTATCTGTCTGTGGTCTATGAGTTGTGCTACTGAGCGTAAAGGGAAATTTACTAAATCCTGTTCTAACCCCACATCCAACCTTTCTGGTGGGCTACGCATCCATTCTAGAACCCTTAGGCCTTGAATTGCTTTATAGTATAGAAGGAAGTCTGGGACACCTAAGCCTCCCACTTTCTGAGGTTTGATCACCTGGCTGTAAGGTAGTCTAGGCCTGGCACTACTCCATAGGAAACGTGTCAATGCTCCTTTCAGTTGGGTGAAAAATATTCTTGGTATAAAAATTGGTAAAGCCTGCAAGTAGTACAGGACCTTTGGTAGGATCAGTGTCTTAATTAAGGTTTTACGTCCGAACCAGGATGTAAATGGTAAATCCCAGGATGCCATTAGATCTTTAATTGTCCGGGGTATATTTTAAAAATTTTCCGTGTACAACTGCGAGTTATGGGAAGTGATGTTCACACCCAGGAAGGGAATGCTGCTGTTCGACCACTTAAATGGGGTGCTATGCTCTAGGAGAGCTTGTGTTTGCACGTCAAGAGATATGTTCAGTACCTGCGACTTCGTGAGATTAACCTTGAAGTTGGAAAGGGACCCAAAATACTACAATAACATATGAATCACCGGGAAGGCTTCAGTGGGATTTGTAATGATGAGGAGGAGGTCGTCTGCGAATGCCGCTAGTGAGTGAGTTTTCCCTTTAATAGTCATTCCCCGTATCCCATCATCCCGCCTAAGAGCTTGTAAGAGTGGCTCTACTGACAGGATGAAGAGAAGCGGTGAAAGGGGGCACCCCTGCCTAGTTCCATTACTAATTTTAAAGGGCGGGGAGAGTATGCTATTTACAAGCACTCTGGCACTAGGTTTGTTGTACATCGCCATTACTACTTCAATAAAGCTTAGGGGTATGTCAAAGGCTTTCAGTGCTTCACCCATGAAAGTCCAGTCCACCCTATCAAAAGCCTTCTCGGCATCTGTGCCGAGAAGGACTAATGGAATAGTAGTGGCATGCGCGTGGTGGATGATATTAATCAAACGGCTGATATTCATCCCACCTTCACGCCCTCTCACAAAACCCACTTGCTCCATATGGATCAAGTTTGGGAGGAGCACTTGGAGGCGGGAAGCCAACATCTTAGCTAGTAATTTTAGGTCCGTGTTAAGCAGGGATATCGGCCTATAGCTGGCACACAACGTGGGGTCTTTCCCTTCTTTGGGAATTATCGTAATTTGAGCAGCTAACATATGTGGGCGTAATGATTTACCTTCCCACAATGAGTTGCAGACTAGTAGGAATTTCGGGAGAAGAATTTTTTGGAAGGAGTCATAGTATTTCATTGGAAACCCGTCTGGGCCAGGACTCTTATGAAGGGGGGAATCTTTAAGGGCCTTTTTCAGTTCTGCGAAGTTAAAGGGACGGGACAATGCGTGAGATTGTTCATTTGTTAGCTTAGGGAGGTCTAGTGTTGAGAGCCATTTCTTCATCTCCGTGATTTTAGCTACTCGGTCTAGGGGCGACATCTCTTGATTTAAGTTATACAGCTGGTTATAATAATCTGTAAAGCAGGCCGCGATCTGCTCAGTTTGATAAACCGTTTGCGCTGATGGGGATTGTATTTTTTGAATGTAAGACTGGGCCTTCCGTTTTTTAAGTTGGGACAGCTTGAATTTAGAGGCCTTGTCACCATGTGCATAGTACTTGAACTTGGCGGACAAATATAATTTGGCAGACTTAGTGTTCAATAAGTTTTTCATTTGTGATCTGAGGAGGTCAAGTCTTATCAGAGCCTCAGGTGTGAGCCTTTTTTTATGCAGAGATTCCGCCTCAGATATTTGTCTTTGCAGTTCAATTATCTCTGCCTCTCTCCGCTTTTTAAGGTGAGAGCCCAGGGATATGAAGTGACCCCTCACCACTGCCTTATGTGCCTCCCATACCGTCCCGGGGGTTATCTCCGGTGATTCATTAAGGGTAAAGTATTCCTCAATCTTTTTTTCCATGCAATCTACATGCTGCTGATTCTTCAGTAAGGTTTCATTGAGTCGCCATATCATTTCTCTCTTTGGGATATTAGGCATTTGGAAACTCATGAAAACTGGTGCATGATCTGACAGCAATATAGATCCAATTGATGTCTTAGTACAATAAGGCAGTAGTGAGGTGGACACAAAGACATAGTCCAGTCTCTGGTAAGACTTGTGAGCCGGCGAATAGTAAGTGTAGTCTTTTTGCCCCGGGTGATGTGCTCTCCAACTATCAACCAAACCACTATTATTGATGTTGGTCTTAATAGATCTCAATGCTCCATGTGAAACTGATGACCTACCAAGAGAGGTATCTATTTCAGGGGAAATAGCAACATTCAGATCTCCTCCTAAGATTGTTGGGCCTTCCGCAAATCCCTGGAGCAGTGCCAATGTATTTTTCAGCCATATCGCTTGTGCTGTGTTTGGAGCATATATGCTACCAAACGTGTACATTTGCTGTCCTATCAAACCTTTGATGAAAATATATCTGCCCTCTTTGTCTACGAGGGACGAACGCACCTCCAGGGGGACATGTCTGTTAACTGCTATGCTGACCCCTTTAGAAGCAGATTCCGACGAGGTGCTATGGAACCATTGGTTGTATGTCATGTGACTTAGCTTGGGTACATGCTTTGTCCTGAAGTGGGTCTCTTGTAAGAGCAAAATATTAGCTTTTTGTTTTTTCAATAAAGCACATACCTGTCCCCTTTTGGCCGGCACATTCATCCCCCGCACATTAAAGGAACACACATTAGTTACCGCCATTTACAGTATATGACATTCAAGTTGTTGCAAGTTAATCGAGAAGGTAGTCCTGGCTTATACACTACTGAGGTCTCTCTTTCAAACATAACCAAACTAAACAATGCTGGCATCTGGAGCATCGCACGCCTATTTACTATCACGACAATATTTGTAGGCTGTGTGTTCTGCAGCGGTGCGACTGAAAACATTGTATAAACATAAATATAAAAATAAAAACGAAAATAAAAATAAAAATGAAAATGAACTAAAGCCAACAAAACCAAAAGCATAGCTCCTTTAAGGAACAACTGTTGTTCCACATGAAGTGATGTGGAAATCGTGGGCATAGGCTGCCACCTAGAGGATGTAGGAGGATGAACGGGCAGCTTATGCAACACAGGATTTACACATGGTTACTTAGAAAGATAAGGCACATATCTGAAAAAATCACATGTATATGCATTATATACTCAGTCCTTCTCATGTGTCGGACTGCAGGAGCGGTGCTTCTCCAGCCTTCTCCTCTTCCGCTGGGGTCGTCCCTGTCCCACCGGAGTCCAGGGGGCTATTAATGGTAGTGCTGGAAGCTGGGTTAATTCCTGGACCGGATTCCAATCCTCGATCTGCAGGTCAGCTACGTCCAACTTTTCGTAAACCCTTCTGAGGTCAGCAGGTGATCTAACTGTAATCTTCCTATCCGGAAAACGTATTAGCAGGCCAAATGGATATAGCCAGCGATAAATAATTTTGCGCTCTCTCAGGATGTCCAGCAAGGGTTTGAGCGCCTTCCTCTTCCTCAAAGTCAGCGGTGAGAGGTCTTGGTAGGTCTTGGTAAATCAAGATGTTAGAGCCTGCAAATGAAACATGAGGCGTAGCTCTAGTTGCTTTAAGGTGTTGGGTGACATGAAGCATGATTCTCTGCTATGACATGAAGCCTGATTCTCTGCTATGGGACCTCTCTCCTCTGTCTGGGTGCCGGGGCCTAAAAATATCTGACAGTGGCCTGTTCCAGTGGTGGGTGACATGAAGCCTGTTTCTCTGCTATGACATGAAGCCTGAATCTCTGCTATGGAACCTCTCTCCTCTGTCTGGGTGCCGGGGCCTAAAAATATCTGACAGTGGCCTGTTCCAGTGGTGGGTGACATGAAGCATGATTCTCTGCTATGACATGAAGCATGATTCTCTGCTATGGGACCTCTCTCCTCTGTCTGGGTGCCGGGGCCTAAAAATATCTGACAGTGGCCTGTTCCAGTGGTGGGTGACATGAAGCATGATTCTCTGCTATGACATGAAGCCTGATTCTCTGCTATGACATAAAGCCTGATTCTCTGCTATGGGACCTCTCTCTTCTGTCTGGGTGCCGGGGCCTAAAAATATCTGACAATGGCCTGTTCCAGTATTGGGTGACATGAAGCATGATTCTCTGCTATGACATGAAGCCTGATTCTCTGCTATGGGACCTCTCTTCTCTGTCTGGGTGCCGGGGCCTAAATATCATACAGTGGCCTGTTACAGTGGAGGGTCACATGAAGCCTGATTCTCTGCAATGGGACCTCTCTCCTCTGTCTGGGTGCCGGGGCCTAAACATATCTAACAGTGGCCTGTTCCAGTGTTGGGTGACATGAAGCATGATTCTCTGCTATGACATGAAGCCTGATTCTCTGCTATGGGACATCTCTCCTCTGTCTGGGTGCCGGGGCCTAAACATATCTGATAGTGGCCTGTTCCAGTGTTGGGTGACATGAAGCATGATTCTCTGCTATGACATGAAGCCTGATTCTCTGCTATGGGACCTCTCTCCTCTGTCTGGGTGCCGGGGCCTAAACATATCTGACAGCGGCCTGTTCCAGTGTTGGGTGACATGAAGCCTGATTCTCTGCTATGACATGAAGCCTGATTCTCTGCTATGGGACTTCTCTCCTCTGTCTGGGTGCCGGGCCCTAAAAATATCTGACAGTGGCCTGTTCGAGTGTTGGGTGACATGAAGCCTGATTCTCTGCTATGACATGAAGCCTGATTGTCTGCTATGGGACCTCTCTCCTCTGTCTGGGTGCCGGGGCCTAAAAATATCTGACAATGGCCTGTTCCAGTGTTGGGTGACATGAAGCATGATTCTCTGCTATGACATGAAGCCTGATTCTCTGCTATGGGACCTCTCTCCTCTGTCTGGGTGCCGGGGCCTAAAAATATCTGACAGTGGCCTGTTCCAGTGGTGGGTGACATGAAGCCTGTTTCTCTGCTATGACATGAAGCCTGAATCTCTGCTATGGAACCTCTCTCCTCTGTCTGGGTGCCGGGGCCTAAAAATATCTGACAGTGGCCTGTTCCAGTGGTGGGTGACATGAAGAATGATTCTCTGCTATGACATGAAGCATGATTCTCTGCAATGACATGAAGCCTGATTCTCTGCCATGGGATCTCTCTCCTCTGTCTGGGTGCCGGGACCTAAAAATATCTGACAGTGGCCTGTTCCAGTGGTGGATGACATGAAGCCTGTTTCTCTGCTATGACATGAAGCATGAATCTCTGCTATGGGACCTCTCTCCTCTGTCTGGGTGCCGGGGCCTAAAAATATCTGACAGTGGCCTGTTCCAGTGGTGGGTGACATGAAGCCTGATTCTCTGCTATGACATGAAGCCTGATTCTCTGCTATGACATGAAGCCTGATACTCTGCTATGGGACCTCTCTCCTCTGTCTGGGTGCCGGGGCCTAAAAATATCTGACAATGGCCTGTTCCAGTGTTGGGTGACATGAAGCATGATTCTCTGCTATGACATGAAGCCTGATTCTCTGCTATGGGACCTCTCTTCTCTGTCTGGGTGCCGGGGACTAAATATCTGACAGTGGCCTGTTCCAGTGTTGGGTGAAATGAAGCATGATTCTCTGCTATGACACGAAGCCTGATTCTCTGCTATGGGACCTCTCTCCTCTGTCTGGGTGCCGGGGCCTAAAAATATCTGACAATGGCCTGTTCCAGTGGTGGGTGACATGAAGCCTGATTCTCTGCTATGACATGAAGCCTGATTCTCTGCTATGGGACCTCTCTCCAATTGATATTGGTTAATTTTTATTTATTTTATTTTTATTTTTATTCATTTCCCTATCCACATTTGTTTGCAGGGGATTTACCTACATTTGCACCCCTCTAGCCCTTTTGCAGCCCTCTAGCCCTTTCCTGGGCTGTTTGACAGCCTTTTTAGTGCCGAAAAGTTCGGGTCCCCATTGACTTCAATGGGGTTCGAGTTCGGGGCGAAGTTCGGGTCGAGTTCGGATCCCGAACCCGAACATTTCCGGGAAGTTCGGCCGAACTTCTCGAACCCGAACATCCAGGTGTTCGCTCAACTCTAATAACAATATAATAATATAAATATATAGTAATATTTAATATACTCTTTGTATCACCTCCGACCATATTTGAATCTCAGTTTATGTTCATTTTTGTGATGCAAAATATTTTACTACTGCGAGTGCAACAGTCAAAGGAGCGATCAATCCGTTTTGCAGATGTGTACTTCCGGCAAATACACATGTATACTTGAACTTCATTTTAAGGGTGCCAAATTCTATCCTCTGGGTGCCGAGAGAGCAGATACTTTTAGTGGCACATCCACGAACTGCTGCTGATCTCCTTATGGGAGCTACAAAAAGAACCGCCAAAATATCAGCACATAATACTTTAAAATATAATACAGCAAAACAAAATGTAATAAATACATAATAATTTACAACAGTTCTCTGCTTTAGAAAATGCATCACAAAATACTCGATTAGGGAGTAGGTGGTACTTATTTTAGGACCATCCCCACTTAGATAGAGTGGCTATAGACAGTATCTCTCATTCTGGAGGCCATCTTTGACTTTAACGGGCACTGTGAAAAGCTTCTCTTCTAGGGGTGAGGGAAATTGAAGACTTGCTGACAGGTTTCCCCCAAATAACAGCTGATTGTCAGGGGTTCTTGAGATTTTGTAGTTGTTTTAAGAGGCCACATCATGCTCTTTTCATGGTCTCTTGTAGCCTATCCAGGTTTAGGGGCTCCATGACCTTTCTTATTTCTGATGAAGAAGCAAATCATGATTTTGGGGCTTGTTACTTCTTTAGCCCAAATTTAGATGAAGACTTCAAAAGAACTGGTCTACCTCAACTACACCATGGTTTCTAATCTGCTTTTCAGTGTTGGACACCTCTTATTTAGGCTCAATGGAAAAGACCTAAAGCACTGATGTCCAACCTGTAGTCTTAGAGCTGTTGTAAAACTATGCCTCTCAATATGCTTGGAGTTGTTTTGCAACAGCTGAGAAGTTAGAAGAGTGGCAAGTTGAGGTCAAGTTTTCTCTTGACCAAGGATAAATGTACCATGGAGGTAGACCATATGATTACTGATAAAAACTTGGAGAAGGGTTGGCTTGTGATAACTACACAGAGGTTATAGCCAGCATGGTAGCCGTGAGGGCTAGGAGTGAATGGGCCTAATAATGGTGGTCCAGATGGCAAGACATAGCACAAAAGATGGAGCACCATTTTAGTTTTGCGAATGTCCATCCTCTTTTATCTGTAGACCACTTTTGGTGGGAATATTTAGTTCATTTTACTATATCTATCTATCTATCTATCTATCTATCTATCTATCTATCTATCTATTCAATTTACCGTAGTATTGGCTGGTTTGGATCAGGCAGGCGTCTTCCTCTCCAGTACAGTCTATGGTATGCATAGAGGAACACCACTTTGAGGAGACAGATAAGCAGGTTTGGCAGGTTAAGCCATTTGGTTGAAAATTATAATCGGGTACTAAAATAAATAAATAAATATAAAAAAAAATAAGAATTGAATAAATAAATAATGAGCAGTAAAAAAAATTAAGCTAAAAAATACAAATAAATACATAAATAAAAATTTAAAAGACAAATAATCATCAATAAATACTAAATAAAAATGATAAATACACAAATAATTATACTGTATATAGCAAATAAACTAATGATCAATAAATAATAAATAAAAATTATAAATAATTAACAATTAATTATAAATATAAAATAAATAATTAAAAGTACAGATGAATACATATTAAAATAATCAATAAATAAATAAAAAGCACTAAATAATAAATGCTAAACTGAATAAATAAATCCATAAAAGAAAATAAATTAAAAATATAAATAAATACTCAAATAATAAATACTAAATAACAAGAAATAAAAAAGATAATCAGCAATTATTTATAAAAAAAATCAAATAAACAAATAAACAAATAGATATATAAAACAAATATTAAGATGTGATCAACAAATAGTCAGAGTAAAATAATAAATAATTAAATAAATATGTTCATAAAATAAATTAGTAAAAAAATGAAAAAGTCAAATAAATAATCAACAATAATAAAAAATAAATAAATAAAAATAAAAAAAGGATAAATAATCATCAACTAATTATAAATCCCAAAAAATATATATTAGAATAATCTGGTCCAGAAATTCAGATAATATGCCACATATTTTCTATTTGCACATCTGTTATAATATACATACTGTAGAATAGAACTGCATATGCCAACTTTCAACAATAATAATGTACCCACTATAGTGGACTAGGGCCCTCCCCTCAGTAATGCAGAGGACACTGAAGGGCCCTTGGAGGCCTCCAGCTTGGGCACATGGGATTTTGCAATGTGTTTGCTTTGTATATAGTTAAAGGTCAGGGGCTGTAGGGATGATTCATGGTGGTCAGTGATACTTACATGTGGGGGGCGGTGGAGTACAGTTATCTGTGTCACAGCAGGTTGTGCTTCTCTGGAGTCGACCGCTGGATGCACTGATACTGCCCGGGGCATCACAGTGATGTCTGGGAGCACACAACATGGAGAACATCGCCCCATCTATAATAACAGACAATATAAGATATTCTATAATCCTCATACTTCTGACTTTGCTTCTGGCTATTCTTCATCATACAGAACTACTAAATGACAATAATCCGTGCTCTGCAGTGCTCCTCTAACAATAAGGAGTTCATCCAGTTCTACCTGTTTCATGATCAGAATTCCAGAACTACAGTGACGTGCTCCTACCTGGATACAGCCGATTCCCAGGGTTAGCTCCAAATCAATAAAGGGGATGAGTAATGGTGGAGGTGAAGACTAAATATGGAGTCCAGACTCTTGTAATGTTCAACAACTTTAGGCTACATGCACACTACCGTTCCATTTTTTGCAGTCCGCAAACCATGGATCGGCAAAAAATGGAAGCCGCCCGTGTGCCTACTGCAATTTGCAGAACGGAACGGGCGGCCCATTGTAGACATGCCTATTCTTGTCCGCAAAACAGACAAGAATAGGACAGGTTATATTTTTTTCCGGGGCCTCGGAACGGAGCAACGGATGCGGACAGCACACGGAGTGCTGTCCGCATCTTTTGGGGCCCCATTGAAGTGAATGGGTCCGCACCCGAAAAACGGATGCGGACCCGAAAAACGGTCGTGTGCATGAGGCCTTACTTGCATTCAGACAATATTCTGGCTTTCTCTTGGTTCCAGCAGGCTTTGGCATAAACTGACAGGCAAAGTTGATAACTCTGCTTTCTCTCTCTGCTGTCCTAAACTCTGCTTTTGTCTGGTAGCTGGACTTTCAGTCTGTTCTCTATCTGTGGAGTGGGGTGCCTTTGCATGTTGACCCCCTCCGGACACATTGTAAATCTGCAAGGAGTCAGGGTGTTCTATGAGTAGTGTTGAGAGCGAATATTCTAATCGCTAATTTTTATCGCGAATATCAGCACTTCTACAATTCGCGAAGATCTAGAATATAATGCTATATCTTCGTAATAGTGAATATTCTAGATTATTATTTTCTCACTTATTATATATAACTTCTCTTAATCCTTATTATGCTATCACCCATACCTTCTTATTCTTTAAAGTTGTTATTTTACTTATCATTAATAAACTTTTATTATAAATATTTTCCTACCTATTATTAATCATTTATTTTTATAGATGCTATATTATTTTTAAAATAAATCATTACTTATAACACACAATAAACAACATATAACAAACAATCAGACAAAGGCTGTATGCCAAAAGCTGGGTATGTGCAAGCCAACAACCTATCTAGGAGACAGGTAGTCAGCATACCTTACAATGGCAGCCTTGTGCACTATGAGACATGCAAAACCAGCTCTAATCTGAGCCAGTAAGCCTCAAAGTTGCCAAATTTGAGTTAGATGTCTTGGGGGACCTGCGCACCTAGATCATTATCATTAGGGTGACAAAAATAGTAAAACATTTTTTGGATGCCAGCTAACTCTTCTCTCACTGCTTAGGAGGGCTGCATAACAATTTTCAGTTTTCTAATTGTCCTAACATTATATCCAATAACCTTTCTATACAGTTTTGTCATGCAAACTCATTTGCATAAACTTGGGCATATGGGAAAGACATGCAAATTAGCTGAATCTGCCTTGTTTTTCAGCTGAAACACTATTTGCATGTCTTTCCCATATGCCCAAGTTTATGCAAATGAGTTTACATGACAAAACAGTATAGAAAGGTTATTGAATATAATGTTAGGACAATTAGAAAGCAGGACTGGCCCACTTCTGCCCAAAGGGTAGAGAATGGAATGGTAAGTTCTATTCTATCTAAGTATCTCTCTGCGATATATCTGCTGCCTCCTGCTGGGGAACCAGGCACAGTACATGAACATAACAGTAACATAGCAAGACTATAAATACACAATGTGAAGGTCCTGGAAATAAATACAAAGATGACATTTACAGTTGCAAGAAAAAGTATGTGAACCCTTTGGAATTATATGGATTTCTGCACAAATTGGTCATAAAATGTGATCTGATCTTCATCTAAGTCACAACAATAGACAATCACAGTCTGCTTAAACTAATAACACACAAAGAATTAAATGTTACCATGTTTTTATTGAACACACCATGTAAACGTTTACAGTGCAGGTGGAAAAATTATGTGAACCCTTGGATTTAATAACTGGTTAAACCTCCTTTGCCAGCAATAACTTCAACCAAACGTTTCCTGTAGTTGCAGATCAGACGTGCACAACAGTCAGGAGTAATTCTTGACCATTCCTCTTTACAGAACTGTTTCAGTTCAGCAATATTCTTGGGATGTCTGGTGTGAATTCCTTTCTTGAGGTCATGCCACAGCATCTCAATCGGGTTGAGGTCAGGACTCTGACTGGGCCACTCCAGAAAGCGTATTTTCTTCTGTTTCAGCCATTCTGTTGTTAGCAATCCGTCCAAGCCCTGACGCAGCAAAGCAGCCCCAAACCATGATGCCCCCACCACCATACTTCACAGTTGGGATGAGGTTTTGATGTTCTTTTTATCCACACATAGTGTTGTGTGTTTCTTCCAAACAACTCAACTTTGGTTTCATCTGTCCACAGAATATTTTGCCAGTACTGCTGTGGAACATCCAGGTGCTCTTGTGCAAACTGTAAACGTGCAGCAATGTTTTTTTGGACAGCAGTGGCTTCCTCTGTGGTATCCTCCCATAAAATCCATTCTTGTTTAGTGTTTTACGTATCGTAGATTCGCTAACAGGGATGTTAGCATATGCCAGAGACTTTTGTAAGACTTTAGCTGACACTCTAGGATTCTTCTTCACCTCATTGAGCAGTCTGCGCTGTGCTCTTGCAGTCATCTTTACAGGACGGCCACTCCTAGGAAGAGTAGCAGCAGTGCTGAACTTTCTCCATTTATAGACAATTTGTCTTACCGTAAACTGATAAACAGCAAGGCTTTTGGAGATACTATTATAACCCTTTGCAGCTTTATGCAAGTCAACAATTCTTAATCGTAGGTCTTCTGAGAGCTCTTTTGTGCGAGGCATCATTCACATAAGGCAATGCTTCTTGTGAAAAGCAAACCCAGAACTGGTGTGTGTTTTATAGGGCAGGGCAGCTGTAACCAACACCTCCAATCTCATCTCATTGATTGGACTCCAGTTGGCTGACACCTCACTCCAATTAGCTCTTAGAGATGTCATTAATCTAGGGGTTCACATACTTTTTCCACCTGCACTGTGAACGTTTACATAGTGTGTTCAATAAAAACATGGTAACATTACATTTTTTGTGTGTTATTAGTTTAAGCAGACGGTGATTGTATATTGTTGTGACTCAGATGAAGATCAGATCACATTTTATGACCAATTTGTGCAGAAATCCATATCATTCCAAAGGGTTCACATACTTTTTCTTGCAACTGTATGTTAGACCATTAGAGACAGTAGCGGAGTGCAGAAATAGTATTACAGATGCCATAGGTGGTTGTCAACCACACAGGATAGGGGATGTGATAAATATCTGCCACAAAAAATTGTATAATAACGTATCGCACGTGTATTCATCAGGGTGTAGGAGGAGGCGCAGACATGATCATCAGGACAGACCACGCTGGAGGCATTGCAGTATTTAGCATTGGCAGTCGTACACACTTTGCAAGTCAGAGCGCCACCTGTGGAGACAGAGAGAGCGACTTAATGAGCATCTTACAGCTTCACACTATGGCCCTGACTTAAAGTAGTTGTCTCATCTGAGACAACGGGGGCATATCGCTAGGATATGCCCCCATTGTCTGATAGGTGCAGGTCCCACCTCTGAGAATGGAGCAAGCCAAAGTGGTGGCTGAAGTACTCCTAGCGATATGCCCCCATTGTCTCAGATGGGAATACCCCTTTAAGCCTCATTCGCACCTTAGTGCTCCACATGTGCTGTACATGTACTCCACTGACAGCACACGTACCCATTCATTTTAATTTGTGTATTCACACGTCCATGTTTTAACACAATCCGTGGTCCGTGGTTTTAGCATGGTCTATTTTGTCCGTGTTCACAGATCCATCACGCCCATTATAGTCCCATTCAAACCTATTCAGGGATAATTAGGAAGAGATGCTTTGAAAAGTTTTTTTCAGCTGCATCGTGTCCATGAAACACAGATAACACATGGACAGCATAAAATGGACACATGGATCCATCACGGGTATCTTCACGGAGGCATCACTGACCACCTTTTCACGCATTTGAGCACGGACAAGAACATATGTGTGAGGAATATGGATTATCATTTATTGGCAGCCCTGATTGTCATTTGATTCACCTTTTGGCATGTACACAGTCAGTGTACATGCAAAATATGTTCGCACCCCCGGCCATCTACAGTCAGCTAGCAAGGGAGGAAGCCCCAGGGGTCCAAGCTTCAAGGAGGCCCCAGGTGGATAAAATCACACCTCAACCAGCCAGTTTGGAGGCAAGCTAATCCTGCAGGAAAACCCCCAGCAGGAGGTCTTAGCTCTTGCCCAGGATCAATGATACCTCCCAGACATGTTGGCACCTACATTTCATAAGGAATTATGAATCGTCCGTCCATGCCAGGCATAATTTGGTTATCTTTTTGTGACCCTGGGGCAAAGCCAAGCATCCACATTCTACTGGCTTAAGGCTAGGATGCCAGGGAGGGGAGATATACATATCTCCCCACAGAAACCAAATATCGGTACCATGTTTGGACTCTAGTTGTAGCTGGAACCCAGGCGGATCAATTGGGCCCGGAACCATCTTCCTGCGACATTGTGGTCTGGGACTATGAGCCCTAAGGGGTTTTATGGGTCATTTGCTGCCAGCACCAGAGAAGGAGGGGTGGACCCTACCCAGAGGCGGGGAGGGGAGCGGCCAGCTACAGGTCATAAGCCCATGCAAGCCAGCAGGCGGCATATTTTTCTCAAAGGGGGTCACATCATGCAAATGTGTTTGGAGAGACCTGGAAACTGACATCACCGCCCCGACGTGACTTCAGCCAAGGACTATTCCACCATCATAGAACTTTCAACTACCCGGTAACTGACTTTTGCTCTGCTTAACCCTGTTGTACCCATATCACCTGTATCTGTAACCTCAGACCACTGTATATATTCTCTGTGTGTATAGTGTTATATCTTGTGTGCCCTTAAGGCGATTAAATATATAATTTAATCTTGTGCTATCTTGTATCTCGATCAGGAATCCCCACGTCCATGTTTCGGCCTAGTTATAAGCTACCGCGGGTTGGTTTTTCACCCTATGTAATCCCGTTAGCGGACCGGGTTTATATCAAACGAGAAGCTGGTGGCAGATACCCGGGCTGAGACAGCGCTGTTTTCACTGCGGCAGTGAAAAGGCTCTCTCAGCTTGTTGCCTCTCTTTGCCCGCGTGGACAGGAGGTGTCTGTGTAAACTGTACCAAGCTGACCTTACCTGCTCCTCTGGAGGGCGTAACGTCACGCTTTAGTAACAAGTGACCATACCGCATCTCGTGAGCTCGACGTAGGTGACATCAAGCGGGCGCAAGGCGTGGTATTCGTCACAGTGTGAATGAGGCTTTATCCAGGCTGGGGTGTGCTATGCTGGTCTTGATAGGATTTGTGCTGCCGAAGGAGGCATGTCATGTATGACGAGCATGAATTACCTGCCTCCTCCGGCAGTCCGTGCGCCGGAATGAGATCTATGACAGCTAGTAGCTTCCGTAGATTTCAGTCGTTATTGATGCCACTTTCTGGTGTAATTAATGATGAATTAGCTGGTGGTGATGGTGGCCCCACACTTGCGATGCCTTCACCATACCGATTTTTGTAGACTTGCAAAATACATTAAAAAGTTGCAAACCTAGTGGATTTTCAACTTTTCCACACCAAAAAGAGGCGTATGGGGAATGATGAATTTCCCCCTATGTATTTCCATCATTGTGAACATCTCCCTCTCGAATAATACAGTTTAACCCCTGAACCTTAAAAGTACCTTATGGCAATCAGCTAGTTAGTGTGAGGCTCCCACCTCCCACCCTTCACCACTATCTCCCCCGAGACATGATTGCAGGGTTCTGATGGGTAATTATGGGTAATTATGGTGGCCAGGGACCCAACAATCACCTCCAGGGCTGCCGGATACGGTTTTACAATGACAGACATCTTGGATTGTAACAGTAGTATTGCAGTGTATTATATCAGTGATCAGAAGATCTCATGTTCAGGTCCCCTGTTTAGATGTTTTTAAAAAAAAAAAAAAATTAAAAAGTGTGAAGAATAATAAAAAAAATGCCTTTTTTGGAAAAAGAAACAAAAAATAATAATACATTCATAAATTGTTTTGTCATGTCTGCAGTGACAGAGAAAGTTTTCACAATATTTACACGACATTGCGAACATTGTAAAGATAAAGAAAGAAAGAAACAAAAAAAACTATTCTAAAGGCCCTTTTCACACTAGAGTTGTTGGATTCCGGCAGGCAGTTCCGTTGCTGACAAATGCATTGAAATACCGGATCCGTCTCTCTGGTGTCATCCGGAAAAAAGGGATCTGGTATTTATTTTTTCACACTTTGAAAGGTCATGCACAGACTGGAAGACCGGATCCGTCAATGCAGCAATTTTAATACATTTCAATGGAAATTAATGCAAGTGTTCTGGAATTTTAGCCGGAGAAAAAGGGACGGAACGGAAGACATCCTAATGCATACTGAACGGATTGCTTTCCATTCAGAATGCATTAGGACTAGAGTTGAGCGGACACCTGGATGTTCGGGTTCGACGAGTTCGGCCGAACTTGAAAAAAAAGTTCGGGTTCGGGACCCGAACTTGACCCGAACTTGACCCCGAACCTGAACCCCGAACCCAAACCCCATTGAAGTCAATAGGGACCCGAACTTTTGGGCACTAAAATGGCTCTAGAATAGTCCTGGAAAGGGCTAGAGGGCTGCAAAAGGCATCAACATGTGCTTAAGAGCATGGCAACTGTTCTGCAAACAAATGTGGATAGGGAAATGACTTAAAATAACATAAAATACAGAAAAATAAAAAATAACAATATGGATCTAGGAGTAGGAAGTTGAGGAGGCGGTGGATGGGTGGATGTGGCGGTGTAGGTGGAAGCGGCGGTGTAGGTGGAAACGGCGGTGAAGGAGGAATAGGTAGCCAACACTGATTTGTGTTATTTTTTATTTTTAAATTGGGGTATCCCACAAAATATTGGGACATATAACAAAATAAAACAAAGAATAAGTGCACTTGAGTACAAGAATGGATGGTTGAGGCTGGTATAAATGTCTATTCTGCACAAGGTACGGACAAGTCCTGTGGGATCCATGCCTGGTTAATTTTAATAAACGTAAGCTTGTCCACATTGGCTGCGGCCTGTGATAATGCTCTCTGCCGTACTAAACACACGTTCACACTATACACTGGCTGCAGGGCAGGTCAGCACCTCCAAGGCTGACAAAGCTTTTTCACATTTGGGCCATGCTAACCCTGCCTTCTCAGGTGCTGGCGGTGCCCCATCTGCGTTGGCGACCTCTTCCTCCTCCTCTGCCTTCTCCTTGTGCTTCCACTGTGCTCCCGCTGTCAGGTGGGAATGCTATCATCAGCGTGCGCTTGTAGTCGCGCATCTTCTGATCAGTAACAGATGTTTTCACTAAATTTAGTTCCCTGTCAGCAATGCAGAGCAGGGGTTCATTCACGGCAAAAGGGGGTTCATGTCACCCAGCAATAGAACAGAGGATTTTGAGAGATTTAGGCCCCTGTCACCCAGGCACAGCAGGGGTTCATTCACAGCAAAAGGGGGTTCATGTCACCCAGCAATAGAACAGAGGATTTTGAGAGATTTAGGCCCATGTCACCCAGGCACATCAGGGGTTCATTCACGGCAAAAGGGGGATCTTGTCACCAAGCAATAGAACAGAGGATTTTGAGAGATTTAGTCCCATGTCACCCAGGCACAGCAGGGGTTCATTCACGGCAAAATGGGGTTAATTTCACCCAGCAACCCAGAGGCAACGAAAAGCTGTCCTCTGTGGGAGGTGTATCATCTGTGTCCTCTGTATCCCCCCATCCACGCACCAGTGATGGCCATGAGCTGGTCTGGGTGCCACCCTGCTGTGAACATCCTCCTCCTGCATCTCCTCCTCCTCATCCTCCACCTCCTCATCCTCCACCTCCTCATCCTCCAGAACTGCGCCCTGGCTGGACAAAAGTGTACCTTGGGTTTGTGGGTGCAGGAACCCACCCTCGGAGCCACTTGGGAATGACTGGCCGGAAACCCTACAAAATGATCCCTCTTCCTCCTCCTGTGCCACATCCTCTTCCATCATCGCCATTAGCGTTTTTTCAAGGAGGCATAGAAGTGGGATAGTAACGCTGAGAACGGCGTTATCGGCACTGGCCATGTTGGTGGAGTACTCATAACAGCGCAACAAGGAACACAGGTCTCGCATGGAGGCCCAGTCATTGGTGGTGAAGTGGTGCTGTTCGGCCGAGCGACTCACCCGTGCGTGCTACAGCTGAAACTCCACTATCGCCTGCTGCTGCTCGCACAGTCTGGCCAGCATGTGCAAGGTGGAGTTCCACTTTGTGGGCACGTCGCATTTGAGGCGGTGAACGGGAAGGCCGAAGTTACGCTGCAGCGCTGAGAGGCGAGCAGCAGCAGGGTGAGAATGCCAAAAGCACGCACAGATGGCCCGCACTTTGTGCAGCAGCTCTGACATGTCGGGGTAATTTTTAAGGAATCTCTGCACCACTAAATTCAGCACATGCGCCAGGCAGGCTGCTACGAGATTTCGCCTATTATCGCACACCACCAGGCCAGGCTTGAGGCTTACTGGCACAAACCACTCATCGGTCTGTTGTTCAAGGCCCGTCAATAGCTCCTGCGCGGTGTGGGGTTTGTCCCCCAAACAGATACGTTTTAGAACTGCCTGCTGTCGTTTACCCCTGGCTGTGCTGAAGTTTGTGGTGAAGGTGTTACGCTGACCGGATGAGGAGCTGGTAGAGGATGAGGAAGCAGAGTAGGAGGAGGAAGCAACAGGAGGCAAACTGAAGCGCCCTGCAATCCTCGGTGGTGGAAGGACATGCGACAAACTGCTATCCGCCTCTGGCCCAGCCGCCACTGCATTTACCCAGTGCGCTGTTATGGAGATATAACGGCCCTGACCGTGCTTACTGGTCCACGTATCCGTAGTCAGGTGGACCTTGCCACAGATGGCGTTGCGCAGTGCACACCTGATTTTGTCCCCTACTTGGTTGTGAAGGGAAGGGATGGCTCGCCTTGAAAAGTAGTGGCGGCTGGGCACGACGTACTGTGGGACAGCCACCGCCATAAGGCCTTTAAAACTATCCGTCTCCACCAGACGAAATGACAGCATTTCAAAGGCAAGTAATTTATAAATGCTGGCATTCAGGGCTAGGGATCGCGGGTGGGTAGGGGGGTACTTCCTCTTCCTCTCCAGCGTTTGGGATATGGAGAGCTGAACGCTTCCATGGGACATTGTAGAAATGCTTGGTGACCCAGGTGTTGGTGTTGCTGGCAGATCCTCTGTTTGTGGGGTGCCAGGTGGCACTGTCACTCCAGAGGTGGATGAAGAGGCCGCGACTGCAGCAGAAGAGGAAGCAGGAGGAGCCAGAGACCTTTCTTGGTTTTTGAGGTGTCTACTCCACTGCAGCTCGTGCTTTGCACTTAAATGCCTGGTCATGTAGGTTGTGCTCAGGTTGAGAACGTTTATGCCTCGCTTCAGGCTCTGATTGCACAGCGTGCAAACCACTTGTGTCTTGTCGTCAGCACATTGTCTGAAGAACTGCCACTCCAGGGAACTCCTTGGAACTGGCTTTGGTGTGCTCGGTCCCTTGCTGCGGTGGGCAGTAGGAGGCGTACTGTCTAGAGGACGGCCGCAACGCTTTTGCACCCTGCTCCCTCTTCTGCTGTGCTGTTGGCTCTGTGCGACCACCGCCTCCTCCTCCGAACTACATCGGTCACTCGCATGACCTTGATTCTATGTGGGGTCGAGGACCTCGTCGTCCTCCACATTATCTTCCACCCAGTCTTCAGCCCTGACTTCCTTGTCTGTCTGCACGCTTTCGAAAGCCCCAGCAGTTGGCACCTGTGTTTTGTCATCATCCGAGACGTCCTCCCATGTACTCATCTTGAAAAATAAGTGGTTGGGCATCGGTGCACTCAATCTCTTCCACTTCTGGGGCAGGGCTAGGTGGAAGGCCCTGGGAAACCCTGCTAACAGAGTCATCAAAAAGCAGGAGACTGCTGCATGACTTGGGGCTCAGACTGCTTGGCTGATTTGCAAGGGGGTGAGGTGAAAGACTGATGGACATTGGCTGCAGGTGCCAACTGTGGTCTTTCAGCAGGAGACTGGGTGGGAGACAATGTGAAGGAACTGGATCCACTTTTAGCAACCCAATCTACTATCGCCTGTACTTGTTCAGGCCTCACCATTCGTAGGGATTAACTCTCTTACTAGTAATCTTTCTCATTACGTTGATATTTTCCTTCAAAACCATGTTAGAAATCTCCAATCGTATCTGAGAGATTCCACACAATTAATCAGTTTACTAACAGATCTCGAATGGGAACCGCATTTTTGTTGGCTGACATTGGATGTTGCAGCGCTCTATTCCAACATCCCACATACAGCAGGCATTGAAACTACAAAACGTCTTTTAGAAACAGCCGATCGTCTTTCCGTCAAACATAAGGATTTTATATTGAATGCAATCCACTTTATTTTAACACATAATGTTTTTACCTTTGAGGGCAAGATTTACAAGCAACGAAACGGGACCGCAATGGGGACGCGTTTCGCGCCAAGTTTTGCCAATTTATATATGGGCTGTTTTGAAGATGATTTTATCTATTCAAGCCACTACTGGAAGAAACACATCATATTTTACAAGCGTTATATAGATGACCTGATAATAATTTGGAATGGCCCCAAGGAAGAGGCGGAATCATTCGTTAACTACCTCAATAAAAACACATGGAACCTCTCGTTCACATCCAATATAACTACCTCATCTATCGAATACCTAGACCTACTCCTCTATTCAGAGAATAAGAACATTAAGTCCAAGACACACTTCAAAACAGTCGATGGGAACAGCTATCTCGACTATAGGAGTGCTCACCACAAAAAGTGGAAAGATAATATACCATATAGCCAATTCAAACGGATCAGACGGAACTGTACTGATGATGACGACTTCCTCATTCAAAGCGAGATACTGCGCTCCAGATTCATGAAGAAGAGATACCCGAAGGGAGTCGTAGATGGTGCGTTCATGCGGGCAAAGAACCAGAGCCAAGAGGAATGCCTGAATGTAAGGGAGAAGAATAAAATAGCCGAAACACCAAAAAATATGGATTACAAGACCTCTTTTATCACAACTTTTAACCCTAACCATGAAATTTTAAGAACGATTTTATCAAAGCACTGGCACATACTCAAATGTGATCCATATTTAAAAGATACTATACCTAAAAAACCGCGCATCATCTTCAGGAAAGCAAAATCCCTGAAGAATACGCTTGCACCAAGCAAATTGAAGAAAAAGAAGAAGAGCGCTAACATAATTCCAACTGGGGCAACAGGCCTTTTAAAAATCACAGGCACCTACAAATGTAATCATAAACTATGCAAATGCTGTAATAACATCACAAATCGGAGACAGTCATTTAAGAGCAACGTGACGGGGGAGGAATACCCAATCAAAAGCCTTTTGAATTGCTCATCCTCCTATGTTATCTATGTGATGGAGTGCGAGTGTGGTTTACAATATGTAGGCCGCACCATCCAGTCACTTAGAGAAAGACTAAACAAACACCGCTGGAACATCTCACGGGGCTACCTTAAACACAGTGTGTCCCGCCATTTCCTTACCTCTCATAATAAAGACCCATCCGGATTGACAATTACACCTATCGAAACCATTGCAGAAACAACGTCGGATAGATTTAGGACCTTACAGAAGAGAGAGATGTTTTGGATTTTTAAATTACAAACCCTTGAACCCCATGGACTTAATGAGTCCTTGGAGAGCAAATGTTTCTGAACAGCTATCCCCCAAGCTATCAGATGGAAGGAGATTTATTCCCCTCATATTCTATTCATTATTTATTTATTTATTTATTTATTTTCTTCTTAAAAATCATTATAATAATATTTTTTCTCTCCACCTGTGAGACCCTCTCCACTCCTTCTCATGGTTCCCCTCGCAGGACCCCCCCTCCTCCCCACTACAACCAATTTTCCCGCTCCCATCCATCTGTACACATCAATATCCCTATATACATCAGTGATGTCCCCTTTACTCCTAAAGGCAATTCACTTTCCTTGCACACTTATTCAGGCCAATAATACTCAATCACCTCTACATTCATTCAAACATCATTACCATGAGTCATATACATCTACATATATATACATTTATATACATTTCAGTCTCCCATCCTTCTCCGATATGTTTACTGCAGCCCCCTAATTCCCCCGTGCAATGTAATTCTGCCTCCATCCCTTCCAACAGCTTTCAGTCCTTTCCCCAAGCACTACACATAACCACGCCCCCATATGAACTCGCTGTCCACTGACTCAGTTCGACACACCCCTCCTCTGGCTCCGTCCCTCACAAGCCGACAGCAGGCAACCCCGGCCCTTCACCAAGCGCTCTAGCTCCGCCCCTTTCTTTCATCATCCCCGATCCTCTCCAGACACTCTTGTAGTGTACGGGGACTGTAATACCCGTCACTACCAAAGTGTCACTTGGTGTGCTGTCGTCCCTCCTAATTATGGGAAGTTGGTATATGTCAGTTTTATAAAATGTCATGTCATGTAATGCTATGTATTTCCCTGTTACTGTGAAACTTGCATGTACAGGCCTGCTAGGGGTGTCATTCCAGCTTCTAGTCATTAGAGGGAGCTAGGAAGCCCTAGTTTATATAAGGCCCAGTCAAGGAAGTAAAAGTTAGTCTAGTGGAGAGCTCAGAAGTTTCTAGAGCCTAAGGAAGCTGAGAGAGACAGAGGCAAAGTGCAGGAAAGCAAGAGGTACTCAAAATAACAGAGGAGGTACTTTTATAAAGCTACAACCAAGGATATAAAGCCAGAACTAGGTTATTGGGCCTTGGAGAAGATTTGCTATATTCCAGGATCAGACAGAAATAGAGTGCAAGCTCCTGTACTGCAAGTCCTGTGTTTAACACTCTGTAATCACCTTGCTCAAGCTGTAATTGCCTGCATCAACCGTATTACAAAATCGACTGTATGCCAAGGAGCTGCGATTCCAATATTGTCTCTGCATGAAAACTACTAAAGTTGGAGTTCTGTTTTAATACCACGTGTTCCTCAATTTATTCCTGCATCCGCAAACGGCGTGCCACCGTTTACTTGGCACTGGCGTCACAAACAATTTATTCCATCACCTGCCCTTGCAGAGAGTCAGCCGTACCAGGTTAGTGTCTATTGCACTACATCACCCAGAAACACCTATTGCACACAACTTGAGTACGCTGCACCTCTCTTTTGGCGTCACGAACAGGATACGCACGCTTTCTAGTGCAAGAAGCGTGAACTTTGTGCCTTATACAGTTGCCCTGTGACCAAAGTGACAATTTGCCTGTTTTATTCAAGTGGACTTTGTGGACTGAAAATCATACCCAAAGTGTACCAAAAACCTCTAAAAAGCGCTGTGCAGTGTTGCGCTACACAGAGGAAGGAAATCGCCGCATTGGAGTGTGGTTTTGTGGACTTTTTACAATCCTGCTTGCTGTCAGTGAATGGACAGCGTTTTGCTAAAGATGGCCACCGGCTGCCTGGAGTAAAGTTTCCCGCGCCGCTGAGGACCTTCGTGGGCGGATCCCTGCAAAGACACAGAGAGTCCCGCCCCTCGTCATCATCGCACCGCCGCGGCCCTGCTTCTCCTGCGTCACCGCGGTCTCAGGACGTCCGGAATCGCGCGAGACTTGGCCTGCGCAAGCCCGGCGATACCGGTAAGCACTTGTAACCGGAGGGAAGGGGAGTGTACCGGCCCCTTTAGTCGCCAGCGGCCACCTCTAAATAGACTACCATGTCAGAGCCAGGAGTGCCTGAGCAGCCGGCCCCAGGAGAGCCTGCGGCTCCTGATCATCCTACGGTCCCCAGCATGATGCCCTTTACCATGCCTTACTATTTCGGGGCCCCATGGTTCCCCCGCTACAGGGGAGAGACCCATACCCTAAGGGACTTTAAAGAAAAGTTGCTGGCACTATTCCGATTGTACCCTATAAATGCCGACCAGCAAATGGAAATCCTGCTGGCGCAACTGGAGGGAGCTGCCCGCAGGGAAGTGTTATCCTGGCCTGCTACTGAGCGGAGTGCTTTAGAACAGATCTTCACCCGCCTCAGGGCCACTTTTGAAACTAGGACTGCCTCAGAGATAAAGATGCACTTCTTTGGCAAGAAACAGAAGCCCGGTGAGTCCCTCCGTGACTATGCCCTATCACTTCAGGAGGCTTTAGGGGCTGTAATTCAGATAGATCCCAAAGAGGCTGATAACCGGGACCAGACCCTAAGGGAACAATTTATAACCGGGGTGTCTAGTGAACAAATAAGGACCCAGTTAAAGATGCTGTCCGCCCAGCACCCTAACAGTGCCTTTCTGGACTTTAAAGAACTGGCTATAAAAATTCTGGGGTCCACAGTACCTCCTGAGTTGAGCACCCTATCTGAGTCATCAGCCTGCAAGCCAAAACCGCTTGTCACTAACCAAGCTGAGGCCGGCCAAGCTGTTCAAGTGTCAGCTACTGATACTATTGCCATGCTGACAGAGCAAGTAAATCACCTCACTAAAAGTCTAGAGAATAGGTGCAGAAAAATAGAGGAATGGGAAAAACCCATAATGACAGAAGAAGAATTCCTGTCACCTCCTAGGCCGTTCCCACCTCCATACCAAGAGACTCACCCCAGGGATCCTGGGAGGCGTAATAGAGATCGCAAGCGGCCCGTGTGTACATACTGCAAAAAGCTGGGACACACAGAATCCACGTGCTGGCAGTTAAACGGGCAACCCCTGAGGCTGAGGACCACCCCTCGGGAGGTAGAACACTAGGTCCAGAGGATCCAAATTGGATGCCACGGTATGTAGGATCCCATCCTAAAATCAATATAGAGATCAACGGGGTCCCCTTTGAAGCCCTATTAGATACTGGGTCTCAGGTCACTACTATTCAGCTGCCTGCATTTGAAAAGTTCTGGGACACCAACCAGTTGACCCAACCGCCTGAATCCTGGGTGGAAATTATCGCCAGCAATGGCAAACCAGTAAAGGTTCATGGATACTGGGAACCCACCCTGCAGGTGGGAGAAGTAACCCTGCCTCAACAGGGAGTGATCGTAGTACAGGCCGGTGACAGAGGAGGACATCCTGTCATTCTAGGCACCAATGTCTTCAAAAACTGTTATTCAGAAATACTTGCTGTATTACATCAGACTTTGCCCACAGCTTCCTCTGCATCCAGGAGGGTGATTCAAAAGACTATTACTGTGTTAAGTGCCCAGCAGAGGTTTGCTAATGGGAAAGGAGAAATTTGTACTGCCAGGATTAGTGATATTAAGCCTGTGACTTTGCCTCCTAATTCTCAAACTCTCTTATGGTGTCGTGCTGTCCTGGGAGTCCAAGGCCGAGACTATCCAGCCCTGGTGGAACCAATCCAGATAAGGGATTACCCTTTTGTGAGAGCTGCCAAGTCCCTGGTGAATGTCTCCCAAGGTAAAGTACCTGTCCGTCTGATTAACCTGAGTGATCATCCTGTGGCGCTTAATAAGCATTGCCGTGTTGCCCAGCTTTCTCAGGTATCCTTCCAAGACATCATTCGTCTTCCAGTGACAGAAAAGCCGCCAGCCGCAGTCAGCGGATGTTCGCCGGTGACCCAGCCACAAGTGCCCTGGTGGGAAGAGCTCCATGTGGGGGACGAGACTACCCCCCAACAACAACAGGAAGGGATTATACAGCTTGTCAAGGAGCACCACCAGGCCTTCAGTAAGCATGCCACTGATTATGGAGAGGTGAGTGCCATACAACACACCATACCTACTGGCTCTCATCCTCCTATCAAGGAGAGATACAGACCTTTACCGCCTACTTCATATCAGACTGTAAAGGAAATGATCCAAGAGATGAAGGACTCTAATGTAATCCGGGACAGCCGTAGTCCGTGGGCTGCACCCCTGGTCCTTGTAAAGAAGAAGGACGGTGGTATCCGTTTCTGTGTGGATTATAGGAAAATTAATCAAATAACCCACAAAGATGCATACCCACTGCCCCGCATTGAGGAGTCACTAACTGCTCTGGGCTCCTCTGCCTATTTCTCCACATTGGACTTGACCAGTGGCTACTGGCAAGTACCCATGGCCCCTGCAGATAGGGAAAAGACTGCCTTCACTACTCCCATGGGCCTGTTCGAATTCAATTGTATGCCGTTCGGGCTATGTAATGCCCCAGGAACTTTCCAGAGACTAATGGAGCGGTGTTTGGGTCACAAAAACTTCGAAACAGTGCTGCTGTATCTAGATGACGTCATTGTGTACTCAAAAACATATGAGGACCATCTGAAACATTTGGCAGAAGTATTTGAAATCCTTATCAAATATGGCTTGAAGGTAAAGCCATCCAAGTGTCACCTGCTCAAACCTGCAGTAAGATACCTGGGGCATGTGGTAAGCGGAGAGGGAGTGCAACCTGACCCTGATAAATTAGCAGCTGTTCGTAATTGGCCGGTTCCTACTACCGTCAAAGAGGTGAGGAGTTTCCTTGGTTTTGCCGGCTACTATAGACGTTTTATCCCCCATTTTGCTCAAATAGCTGATCCTATCCAGGAACTCTTGAGGGGGCAACCCAAAAAGAGTCCTAGAACTCCTGTGCCCATTGAGTGGAATGAGGAAAGAGAGATAGCGTTCCAATTGCTGAAAAAGAAACTGACCGAGCCTCCTGTGTTAGGTTATCCAGATTATAGCAAGCCTTTCCATCTTTATACCGATGCTAGCAAGCGAGGCCTGGGAGCTGTGTTAGCCCAAATCCAAGAGGGAAAAGAGAGAGTGATAGCATATGCAAGCCGCTCCCTGAAAGGAGCTGAGAAAAATGACCAGAATTATAGTTCCTTCAAACTAGAGTTCCTGGCATTAGTGTGGGCGGTGACAGAAAAATTCAAGGATTATCTAGCCGCCACCCCGTTCATTGCATTCACGGACAATAACCCTCTAGCACATCTAAATACAGCTAAATTGGGGGCCTTGGAGCAGAGATGGGCCTCTCGCCTTGCCAACTATAATTTCTCTGTAAAGTATCGTGCTGGACGTACTAATGATAACGCTGATGCTTTATCCAGGCTTCCCACAGAGACAGCTCCTGATGATGTGCGAGATGCTTGGGAAGATGTAGAGATGCCGGCTTTCTATAAAAAATTTGCTCAACAGGATCAGGCTCGAGCTACCAATAACAGAGCTGCAGTTCCTTCACCCTCCAGTAGGCCTGAACCTAAAGAAAAAGGTGGGTGAAACTACAGTCTGAAAGTAGAGTGCTGGGTGAGTTGTTGGACTTCATTACTAGTGGCAGATCCCCTGAGAGGATCCGGCGTAAGAGTGCAGATCCTGAGCTCATCAAACTGTGGAGACAGCGCCATCAACTCTTCATACAAAAGGGCCTATTGCTACGGAGAAGCCTAGACCCAGTGTCCAACGAGAGAGTGCACCAGATTCTCATACCCCGACGAGATGCAGGTATGGTGTTGGAGATGTACCACAATCAATCCGGTCACTTTGGGGTCCAAAAGACTGAAGCTACTATCCGCCAGCGGTTTTACTGGGTAGGCATGAGAGAAGACATGGAGAAGTGGTGTCGAGAGTGTGTAGCCTGTGCCTTGAAACGAAGTGAGCACCATGATCAGAGGGCACCACTGAGACCCATTGTAAGTATCCGTCCTCTTGAACTTGTCGCCATCGACCATGTGAAACTGGAGCCTAGTCGCTCAGGGTATGCTTATGCCATGACTATTATTGACCATTTCACTAAGTTTGCTGTAGCAGTGCCTGTGAGAGACCAGACAGCCAAGACTACAGCCGAAATGTTCTGGAAGCACTTTCTCCTGCCCTATGGATGTCCAGAAAAGATCCTCACCGATCAAGGACCTGCTTTTGAGTCCCATCTGTTCCATGAACTGTGCCGCTTACACAACTGTAAGAAGATCCGGACAACGGCCTACCATCCTCAAGGTAACGGATTATGTGAAAAAATGAATCAGACCTTGATAGAGATGCTGAGGGCCGTGCCTCCTGAGAGCAGAGGAGATTGGCCCAGTCTGTTGCCACAGCTCATGTTCACATACAATCATACCATACATTGTTCCACCGGGTATACCCCTTTTTACTTGATGTTTGGGCGCCAAGGGACATTGCCTGCTGATCATTCATTGGACATACATGTACCTGATTGCATTAACCCATTACCTAACACCGACTGGGTTGCTGAGCACCAAAGGCGATTGGATGCAGCCAAAGCCATTGTTCAAGAACGTATGGACTTTGCTAGAGACCGACAGCAGAGAGACTATGATCAGGCAGCCCATGCAGAACCCTTGACCATAGGGGCCGTGGTATGGTTAAAGAATAACCGTCGTACCAGCAAATTGGACAGTAAGTGGGAGCGAAGTCCTTATGTTGTCACTGCAATCCCAAATGTTGGAACTCACACTTATGAGATCACCCGGGAAGACAAGGGATCCCAAATTGTACACCGAAACCGGTTGAAACTCTGCCTGACACCAGAACCTAGTGCCGAGAGTTCTGGATCTGAATATCCTGTGTCAGAGTCAGCAATACAGCCCGAGGATCCTATGCAGGCTGTTAGTAATCTGAGGTATGACGCTGATCCCATGCATTGGCTTCTGACACCTTGGTTGAACTTGCTGGTGCCTGCTCCGGCACCTACTGTAGCTTCACCTCCAGCAGAGCCGGTTCAAGATGCTCCGGATCCAGTTCCCCCTCTCGTGGATATTGTTGTTCCAGTTGTTCCTGTTGTTCCAGTTGTTCCCGACCAAGGTCTCACTGATAGAGACCCTCCTGTTGCTCCTCTCTCTTCTACCTCGTTGCTAAGGGAAGAGGAGACCCCTGTATTGAGAAGGTCTACCCGGATGACCAGGGGACGCCCACCAGTCCGTTTAGGAGACTTTGACTATTCTGGTGGTGTCTCCTCCCAAACCGTTGCTACTGGTAATACTTTGTTGGACATTTGTGCGCAAGAATGGACTCCCCCACGTGAGCCCTTGCCTGTGATACACCCACAGGAAACTCCTGGGTAGTTCCGTTATTTTGCTGTTCTATCATGGACTATCCTGGTTATAATGTTACGCTGTGCCAGGTCAGCGCCCCCGTTCCATTCATTATCCTGAGAGAAGAGAACGACGCCCCTTGTCACTACCCTTCACCTTTGCCAATTGGACCTGATATAAATGTAAATGCAGATGAATTACATGTATGTATGCCTGCATGTCTCTATTTTCTATTTCAGGTAGAGATTCCAGTTGGGCGACCCATGATGGAGTACGAGGTCGTACTCAGCTTAAAGCAGTGGGGTATGTAGTGTACGGGGACTGTAATACCCGTCACTACCAAAGTGTCACTTGGTGTGCTGTCGTCCCTCCTAATTATGGGAAGTTGGTATATGTCAGTTTTATAAAATGTCATGTCATGTAATGCTATGTATTTCCCTGTTACTGTGAAACTTGCATGTACAGGCCTGCTAGGGGTGTCATTCCAGCTTCTAGTCATTAGAGGGAGCTAGGGAGCCCTAGTTTATATAAGGCCCAGTCAAGGAAGTAAAAGTTAGTCTAGTGGAGAGCTCAGAAGTTTCTAGAGCCTAAGGAAGCTGAGAGAGACAGAGGCAAAGTGCAGGAAAGCAAGAGGTACTCAAAATAACAGAGGAGGTACTTTTATAAAGCTACAACCAAGGATATAAAGCCAGAACTAGGTTATTGGGCCTTGGAGAAGATTTGCTATATTCCAGGATCAGACAGAAATAGAGTGCAAGCTCCTGTACTGCAAGTCCTGTGTTTAACACTCTGTAATCACCTTGCTCAAGCTGTAATTGCCTGCATCAACCGTATTACAAAATCGACTGTATGCCAAGGAGCTGCGATTCCAATATTGTCTCTGCATGAAAACTACTAAAGTTGGAGTTCTGTTTTAATACCACGTGTTCCTCAATTTATTCCTGCATCCGCAAACGGCGTCACGAACAATTTATTCCATCACCTGCCCTTGCAGAGAGTCAGCCGTACCAGGTTAGTGTCTATTGCACTACATCACCCAGAAACACCTATTGCACACAACTTGAGTACGCTGCACTTTCTTCCTCCACGCCTCCACACGAGTGCCCCGCCCGTGCACCAGGACAAGACCTCCTTTGCACCGCCCTCCCCAGGCTCCGATCGCGTTCCCCAACCACACACCCACATGGAGGCCACTCCTATGGACCCGGCCAGCTCCTCCCACCCCCTCCCCTATTTCTCCAGCAGCGCGGGCACTGAAGAGGTCAGCGTCTAACACGCGCCTCTCCAGACGAGCAGCGACACTCTCCTAGTCTCCCGGCTCAGGTAAGATGCCCTAAGGCTGAAAGTCTACATGTTACTCTTTTTGTGCAAGCTACATAACCAACACCTACTGTCGGCTAATAGACAATATATTCTCTAACACTCTGCTAGCAGACACACCATATCTGCTAGCGCTCTTTCAACTATATGCCTTCTCCTTAGGTTACCTACAATTATATTCAAAAGTCTGGCCCCGGAATTGCTTTTAGTATTGTGGCTAATTTAATATCAAGCCCGCTTTTATAACCGAGATTTTATTATAATTATAACAGCATAGATCAAACATGTTGTTAATTTTGTATCTATTTTATTTTATCATTCATGATCATTATTGCCAATTTATTTCTATATATACTTTTAATCCTCTTTGCTTGGGTATGTTAATTTTTTTTTTTTTTTTTTTTTTTTGTGAGAGCCACCATTTTATCAATCTATATTTACAGCTATCCATACCTATTCATTTATTTATTTAATTATTTATTTATTCATTCATTGCAGTTTTTATACAGAATTTCCACAGGGAAACACAAAATTTATGTTTCCATACATATGTTTTTCCTTTCTTACCTAACTTTTCTTTTAGACTTGATAAAGGGGACTTTAACCCCCCGAAACGCGTTGTCTTACGAATAAATGGAACACTACTGAAACTAAAATACTGTCTTTGATCGGTTGTTTCGTGCGCCCTCAGCAGTCCACACGCTCCAAGGCGTTAGGACGAATCTTGGCTGCACCAACCGTCTCTTATCCATACTCGATCTCCATTGCAGTTGCATCCAATTGATGCAACCGCAATAGGTTAGCAAACCATTTCTTTTATTTGAAATTTGTTTTGTTGAATTTACTTACCCTATGAGCGCCTTCTCTATCCCATTGGCCATTATTTGCTGTATATTCCTGAGTTCTTCAGGTAAAAGAGTTCTAATCAACTCTGAGATACGGCAGCTCTAGGTACCCTTCTTTGTCGAACTCAACATCTGACAGAAAAATACACTGATGGAATATAGCCAGCACCGTCTCTCCGAACGTAAAAAACTCACAAACATCTGGACAGAAAATGAAACCAACACCACCAACCGAAACGAACTGGTTAATGATACGCCGCCGAAAGAAACCATCGGAACGAAAGAACTAGCGAACCTATTCTTCAAACTCGAATCATCCCTGCAAGAAGAGATCCAACATCATTTGGACTTGATATTACTCAAGGCCTACTTGAAGGAGTCTCTAGTCCCTCGTGGTTTACGATGGAAACTAGAGAGCCCTTTCAAAAATGACTCCGCCTTTACCCAGGAGTGGGATAATCACACGCTGAACTGCGCTAGGGGCCTGATGGAACTCCTCTGTAAAAAACGCGAATTGTTATGTCAGCACCTGAAAGAACAGATACAACAACAGACTAGCCACCTAACCATCCATAATACACATACAGAATACACAAAATTTGATAGACTCATCACAGGTCGACTACTTCAACTAGAGCGAGAAACTATCCACAAAAAAACTGGCAAACTCTGTAGAGACAGATCAGATTTTCTAAACGGCAATATCCAATTCTGGTCCAAAAACAACCCCCCCCCTCCCGCAAACACAAGAAATAACCATAGCAATAGGAACATAATCGCTAGTGCAAGTAGCATTCAGATTAATGGAATCAATCCATCACAAGCCTCAAGATCAGAGGACAACAATAGCCACAGATCCCATCCAAAACCCTCCATTCACAATACCCAAACATACACCAGATACCGCAGCAGACCGACAAACCCTCCACCCAACAAGCCAACAAAAACTGGCACCCCACCCTCTCATACCTACCATCACCTAAATAAAAACAGAGCTCTCAGCGACCATGCACGGGTCCCGACGCACATACAACCACACACAGACACCCAAAGACGCCTTTATCAACAAATTTAGGCACATCATCCAAGACTACCCGGCCCACCCCCTCCCTGCCCTCGTCCGACCTCCCAGTATGGTTCACCCCACCATCCATTCCACCATTATCGACCTTTCGTCCTTCCTCAAGTCCGCCCTTGGACCCTTCGCAAGGTTGCCCCCTCAATCTACCTCCCACTTTCTTTTCGTCATTACCCTCATCATTGGATCCCACTGAGACTGAACCTTCTGTACTAGAGGATTCTTTAATCACGGTACATAATACAAGCACTTCAGACGACACACAAATCCTCCCCAATCATGCTGTGAACCGATCGGTCTCTTTTTTAGCGCTACCCGGGGCGCTGACCCCGGAAGCAACGTATGTCCTAAAACGACCAGCAGGCGGGGCGAAGTTGATCCTGGATTTCTTCAAGCCCAAAACGAATCTCCCCCCAAAAGGCCTAAAAAGAAAAAATACAGGAGAGGAAGAAGAGGAGGAATACGAGAGCCTGGAATCAGAAAAAACAACAAAAATGGAAGAAACAAAGCTGGACCCCCACAGCCCAAAGAGGAACAAAACCTCACTACGGTAAAGATATTCAATTTATCTAGGTTTGACCTCTCTGCGGCACAGACGTCAGTCCTCCAGAGAGGCTTGTCGTTCTGTCCAGCAGAAAAATATAATGAATTTGACCTTTTTGTGGATTTAAACACGTTTATTAGGAATGTCACACTCCAAAGGCATTTTGCCATTAAGTCTAGATTGCCTGTGAAAAACAAGGAGGAGGAAACTATGGCAAATAAGGAAGAAGAAAAGGAAGAAGAAACAAGTACCCCCCACACTAACTTGAAACCAAAATCTACATTTAATCCTACATACCATAGAGGAAACCATACACTGCGTGCAGAATTATTAGGCAAATGAGTATTTTGACCACATCATCCTCTTTATGCATGTTGTCTTACTCCAAGCTGTATAGGCTCGAAAGCCTACTACCAATTAAGCATATTAGGTGATGTGCATCTCTGTAATGAGAAGGGGTGTGGTCTAATGACATCAACACCCTATATTAGGTGTGCATAATTATTAGGCAACTTTCCTTTGGCAAAATGGGTCAAAAGAAGGACTTGACAGGCTCAGAAAAGTCAAAAATAGTGAGATATCTTGCAGAGGGATGCAGCACTCTTAAAATTGCAAAGCTTCTGAAGCGTGATCATCGAACAATCAAGCGTTTCATTCAAAATAGTCAACAGGGTCGCAAGAAGCGTGTGGAAAAACCAAGGCGCAAAATAACTGCCCATGAACTGAGAAAAGTCAAGCGTGCAGCTGCCAAGATGCCACTTGCCACCAGTTTGGCCATATTTCAGAGCTGCAACATCACTGGAGTGCCCAAAAGCACAAGGTGTGCAATACTCAGAGACATGGCCAAGGTAAGAAAGGCGACCACCACTGAACAAGACACACAAGCTGAAACGTCAAGACTGGGCCAAGAAATATCTCAAGACTGATTTTTCTAAGGTTTTATGGACTGATGAAATGAGAGTGAGTCTTGATGGGCCAGATGGATGGGCCCGTGGCTGGATTGGTAAAGGGCAGAGAGCTCCAGTCCGACTCAGACGCCAGCAAGGTGGAGGTGGAGTACTGGTTTGGGCTGGTATCATCAAAGATGAGCTTGTGGGGCCTTTTCGGGTTGAGGATGGAGTCAAGCTCAACTCCCAGTCCTACTGCCAGTTTCTGGAAGACACCTTCTTCAAGCAGTGGTACAGGAAGAAGTCTGCATCCTTCAAGAAAAACATGATTTTCATGCAGGACAATGCTCCATCACACGCGTCCAAGTACTCCACAGCGTGGCTGGCAAGAAAGGGTATAAAAGAAGAAAATCTAATGACATGGCCTCCTTGTTCACCTGATCTGAACCCCATTGAGAACCTGTGGTCCATCATCAAATGTGAGATTTACAAGGAGGGAAAACAGTACACCTCTCTGAACAGTGTCTGGGAGGCTGTGGTTGCTGCTGCACGCAATGTTGATGGTGAACAGATCAAAACACTGACAGAATCCATGGATGGCAGGCTTTTGAGTGTCCTTGCAAAGAAAGGTGGCTATATTGGTCACTGATTTGTTTTTGTTTTGTTTTTGAATGTCAGAAATGTATATTTGTGAATGTTGAGATGTTATATTGGTTTCACTGGTAAAAATAAATAATTGAAATGGCTATATATTTGTTTTTTGTTAAGTTGCCTAATAATTATGCACAGTAATAGTCACCTGCACACACAGATATCCCCCTAAAATAGCTAAAACTAAAAACAAACTAAAAACTACTTCCAAAAATATTCAGCTTTGATATTAATGAGTTTTTTGGGTTCATTGAGAACATGGTTGTTGTTCAATAATAAAATTAATCCTCAAAAATACAACTTGCCTAATAATTCTGCACTCCCTGTATCAATACCTTTTACTCTTTAGTATCTAAAGAAACAAGAGAAATCAACAAAACCATCAAGGTCAAGAATAACCTATCAAAAGAAGAAAAAGATGCTCTAACAGAACTAAATAATAATGACCTTCTTGTCATTAGAAGCACGGACAAGGGAGGTGGAATTATCTTACAAAACAAGGAGGATTACATAAAGGAAGCCAACAGGATACTGGATGACGCCTTTTATTATGAACTACTCACATCCAATCCGCTTATAGAGGACCAAAAAACATTGAATATTATGTTGAGACAGGCTGAAGAGGACGGTGTCATCACGAAGAAAGAAAGAGAGTACATAGTAGTCGAACACCCGAATATGGAACTATTTTATCACCTACCAAAAATCCATAAAGACCCTTTGAATCCACCAGGCAGACCGATTATCTCGGGGATTAACTCTCTTACTAGTAATCTTTCTCATTACGTTGATATTTTCCTTCAAAACCATGTTAGAAATCTCCGATCGTATCTGAGAGATTCCACACAATTAATCAGTTTACTAACAGATCTCGAATGGGAACCGCATTTTTGTTGGCTGACATTGGATGTTGCAGCGCTCTATTCCAACATCCCACATACAGCAGGCATTGAAACTACAAAACGTCTTTTAGAAACAGCCGATCGTCTTTCCGTCAAACATAAGGATTTTATATTGGATACAATCCACTTTATTTTAACACATAATGTTTTTACCTTTGAGGGCAAGATTTACAAGCAACGTTTCGGGACCGCAATGGGGACGCGTTTCGCGCCAAGTTTTGCCAATTTATATATGGGCTGTTTTGAAGATGATTTTATCTATTCAAGCCACTACTGGAAGAAACACATCATATTTTACAAGCGTTATATAGATGACCTGATAATAATTTGGAATGGCCCCAAGGAAGAGGCGGAATCATTCGTTAACTACCTCAATAAAAACACATGGAACCTCTCGTTCACATCCAATATAACTACCTCATCTATCGAATACCTAGACCTACTCCTCTATTCAGAGAATAAGAACATTAAGTCCAAGACACACTTCAAAACAGTCGATGGGAACAGCTATCTCGACTATAGGAGTGCTCACCACAAAAAGTGGAAAGATAATATACCATATAGCCAATTCAAACGGATCAGACGGAACTGTACTGATGATGACGACTTCCTCATTCAAAGCGAGATACTGCGCTCCAGATTCATGAAGAAGAGATACCCGAAGGGAGTCGTAGATGGTGCGTTCATGCGGGCAAAGAACCAGAGCCAAGAGGAATGCCTGAATGTAAGGGAGAAGAATAAAATAGCCGAAACACCAAAAAATATGGATTACAAGACCTCTTTTATCACAACTTTTAACCCTAACCATGAAATTTTAAGAACGATTTTATCAAAGCACTGGCACATACTCAAATGTGATCCATATTTAAAAGATACTATACCTAAAAAACCGCGCATCATCTTCAGGAAAGCAAAATCCCTGAAGAATACGCTTGCACCAAGCAAATTGAAGAAAAAGAAGAAGAGCGCTAACATAATTCCAACTGGGGCAACAGGCCTTTTAAAAATCACAGGCACCTACAAATGTAATCATAAACTATGCAAATGCTGTAATAACATCACAAATCGGAGACAGTCATTTAAGAGCAACGTGACGGGGGAGGAATACCCAATCAAAAGCCTTTTGAATTGCTCATCCTCCTATGTTATCTATGTGATGGAGTGCGAGTGTGGTTTACAATATGTAGGCCGCACCATCCAGTCACTTAGAGAAAGACTAAACAAACACCGCTGGAACATCTCACGGGGCTACCTTAAACACAGTGTGTCCCGCCATTTCCTTACCTCTCATAATAAAGACCCATCCGGATTGACAATTACACCTATCGAAACCATTGCAGAAACAACGTCGGATAGATTTAGGACCTTACAGAAGAGAGAGATGTTTTGGATTTTTAAATTACAAACCCTTGAACCCCATGGACTTAATGAGTCCTTGGAGAGCAAATGTTTCTGAACAGCTATCCCCCAAGCTATCAGATGGAAGGAGATTTATTCCCCTCATATTCTATTCATTATTTATTTATTTATTTATTTATTTTCTTCTTAAAAATCATTATAATAATATTTTTTCTCTCCACCTGTGAGACCCTCTCCACTCCTTCTCATGGTTCCCCTCGCAGGACCCCCCCTCCTCCCCACTACAACCAATTTTCCCGCTCCCATCCATCTGTACACATCAATATCCCTATATACATCAGTGATGTCCCCTTTACTCCTAAAGGCAATTCACTTTCCTTGCACACTTATTCAGGCCAATAATACTCAATCACCTCTACATTCATTCAAACATCATTACCATGAGTCATATACATCTACATATAAATACTTTTATATACATTTCAGTCTCCCATCCTTCTCCGATATGTTTACTGCAGCCCCCTAATTCCCCCGTGCAATGTAATTCTGCCTCCATCCCTTCCAACAGCTTTCAGTCCTTTCCCCAAGCACTACACATAACCACGCCCCCATATGAACTCGCTGTCCACTGACTCAGTTCGACACACCCCTCCTCTGGCTCCGTCCCTCACAAGCCGACGGCAGGCAACCCCGGCCCTTCACCAAGCGCTCTAGCTCCGCCCCTTTCTTTCATCATCCCCGATCCTCTCCAGACACTCTCTTCCTCCACGCCTCCACACGAGCGCCCCGCCCGTGCACCAGGACAAGACCTCCTTTGCACCGCCCTCCCCAGGCTCCGATCGCGTTCCCCAACCACACACCCACATGGAGGCCACTCCTATGGACCCGGCCAGCTCCTCCCACCCCCTCCCCTATTTCTCCAGCAGCGCGGGCACTGAAGAGGTCAGCGTCTAACACGCGCCTCTCCAGACGAGCAGCGACACTCTCCTAGTCTCCCGGCTCAGGTAAGATGCCCTAAGGCTGAAAGTCTACATGTTACTCTTTTTGTGCAAGCTACATAACCAACACCTACTGTCGGCTAATAGACAATATATTCTCTAACACTCTGCTAGCAGACACACCATATCTGCTAGCGCTCTTTCAACTATATGCCTTCTCCTTAGGTTACCTACAATTATATTCAAAAGTCTGGCCCCGGAATTGCTTTTAGTATTGTGGCTAATTTAATATCAAGCCCGCTTTTATAACCGAGATTTTATTATAATTATAACAGCATAGATCAAACATGTTGTTAATTTTGTATCTATTTTATTTTATCATTCATGATCATTATTGCCAATTTATTTCTATATATACTTTTAATCCTCTTTGCTTGGGTATGTTAATTTTTTTTTTTTTTTTTTTTGTGAGAGCCACCATTTTATCAATCTATATTTACAGCTATCCATACCTATTCATTTATTTATTTAATTATTTATTTATTCATTCATTGCAGTTTTTATACAGAATTTCCACAGGGAAACACAAAATTTATGTTTCCATACATATGTTTTTCCTTTCTTACCTAACTTTTCTTTTAGACTTGATAAAGGGGACTTTAACCCCCCGAAACGCGTTGTCTTACGAATAAATGGAACACTACTGAAACTAAAATACTGTCTTTGATTGGTTGTTTCGTGCGCCCTCAGCAGTCCACACGCTCCACTTAAGGTTCAGCGTACTCTCTTCAATTTCACTACCCTAGTGGCAGGGTGGCTCCTGCCCAAGGCGTTAGGATGAATCTTGGCTGCACCAACCGTCTCTTATCCATACTCGATCTCCATTGCAGTTGCATCCAATTGATGCAACCGCAATAGGTGAGCAAACCATTTCTTTTATTTGAAATTTGTTTTGTTGAATTTACTTACCCTATGAGCGCCTTCTCTATCCCATTGGCCATTATTTGCTCACCATTCGTAGAGCCGCATTAGGCCCGACCAAATACCGCTGCAGGTTTTGTCGCCTACTCGCACCTGAGGAAGGGGTTTCACTTGTGCGTGTAGCTGGCACAGATCGACCACGTCCTCTCCCTGCAACAAGAGCTCCACCAGCAGCACCACGACCTGGGCCATGTCCCTTATTTGACGCTCTCCTCATATTTTTTTGAATTTTAGATCTTGCCCTAAATGGGTGTTTAATTAATAGTAAAAAAGAACGACAGTATGTAAAGGGTGCATCTCACACGGCCTGAACCAGACTAGGCCTCAATTAAAGATTTCTTTGCACAAAATGGCTGTATTTCAAATGGCTGAATCAAACCCCTGTATGTATAGTGGGGATCACAAATGCCCTAAATCATTGAAGGCCTGAAGTAAATATATCTTTGCACAAAATGGCTGTATTTCAAATGCCTGATTCAAACCCCTGTATGTAGAGGGAGTATCTCACAGGGCCTGAACCAGTGTATGCCTGAATTCAATATTGGTGAACCCAAATGGCGGGTGTATTTCTAGCTTAAATTGCACACTGACTAATCCAGATGTTGTAGTTTGCCCCAAAAAAATGGTGATTTGCAATGTCCCAAAAGCTCAGATGCAGTGCTGGTGCACTGAGCATGCATAAAATGGCCGCTGCCGCCGCCACCCACCTAACTAACAGAATTCTAAAAGTTAGTATTTATGGTCAATGAGCTCAGGGCAGGGTAAAACGATAGTGACCTGCACCCACACAACTATTTCTAGGTAGATCGCTGAGTTAGATTCTCTCCTATTCTCTCCCTGAAATCACAAGTCCAGCAGCATCCTCTCCCTACACTTGTAACAGCAGAGTGACGTGCAGCGCTACGTGACCCAAGCTTATATAGAGGCTGGGTCACATGCTGCTCTGGCCAATCACAGCCATGCCAATAGTAGGCATGGCTGTGAAGGCCTCTTGGGTCAAGTAGTATGACGCTTGTTGATTGGCTGCTGTGCAGCCTTTCAAAAAGCGATAAGAAAGCGCCGAACACCGAACCCGAACCCAGACTTTTAGGAAAATGTTCGGGTCCGGGGTCCAAAAATCCTAAAGTTTGGTACGAACCCGAACTTTTCGCTCAACCCTAATTCGGACTAAACTGATCCGTTCCCCCCCCCCCCCCCGTATTGAGCCCCTATGACGGTACTCAATACCGGAAAACTTTAACGCTAGTGTGAAAGTACCCTAAATAGTGATCAAAAAGCTGTACAGCAAAATGGCAGCAATGGGAACCACAATTCATTTTGCACAAAAAACTTAAGAAACTTAAAAATCGTACAGCAACTTGAATGTAATGGACACTGAAAAAGAATCAAAAAACAAAAAAAGGAAAAAAAAATAAAAAAAAGTGCAAAAATAGAAACATATTAAAGAGACTATACAAGGCCGTTCCTGTCATAATCGTAACAGAATGCAGAGTAAGGTTAATGTGTCTCTTATACCGCGTGGTGAATGCTGTAAAAGGCGAGCACTTTTTCCACCCCGTTCGCCCACAAAAATAATCCATGTTATACAATACATTAGATGTATTATCCCAAAATGGTGCTACAGCTCGTCTTGGAAAAAATGACCTCTTACAGCTATAATAAAAAAAAAAAAAGATATGGCCTCAAAGGGGTTGCCCAGGATTCTACTGTTGATGGCCTATCCCCAGGACATCCCTATCTGATCTGCAGAAGTCCGACATCCTGCATCCAGCAATCAACTCTTCTGCAGTAGTTTCAGTGCTGGAAGTCGGGACAGAACTCCACAGCGCAACGAAGAAAAACCGGCACTTCAATTTTCTTTGCTCAAAAGGATTTATTGGTCACTCATGTGACGCGCGTTTCGACACTCACAGGTGTCTTTTTCAAACAGAAAGTGAGCAGCAGTATATGTGAAAGCACAAACAAACAAACATTCTGCTGCTCACTTTCTGTTTGAAAAAGACACCTGTGAGTGTCGAAACGCGCGTCACATGAGTGACCAATAAATCCTTTTGAGCAAAGAAAATTGAAGTGCCGGTTTTTCTACGTTGTGCAGACTTCGGGATTACATCCGCAAGACCGAGCACCCGCCGACTAAGGCTACTTTCACACTAGCGTTCGGGGCTCCGCTTGTGAGTTCCGTTTGAAGGGGCTCACAAGCAGCCCCGAACGGATCCGTCCAGCCCTAATGCATTCTGAATGGATGCGGATCCGCTCAGAATGCATCAGTCTGGCTCCGTTTGTCCTCCGTTCCGCTCAGCAGGCGGACACCCGAACGCAGCTTGCAGCGTTCAGGTGTCCGCCTGGCCGTGCGGAGGCAAACGGATCCGTCCAGACTTACAATGTAAGTCAATGGGGACGGATCCGTTTGAAGTTGACACAGTATGGCTCAATTTTCAAACGGATCCGTCTCCCATTGACTTTCAATGTAAAGTCAAAACGGATCCGTTTTTTTTGTTCATGGTAATGCAAACGGATCCGTTCTGAACGGATCTAAGCGTTTGCATTATAGGTGCGGATCCGTCTGGGCACATACCAGACGGATCCGACCTAAACGCAGGTGTGAAAGTAGCCTTACGCGCAGTGCTGCCTGACCTTAGCATACAGAACTCCACAGCGCCTCTGATTCTGTAGTGGACAGAGTTGGTAACTGCGGCATTCGCCTCAGTGGGAGAATCACTGCAGTTACCAGCTCCATTCCCTGCAGAACAGATGATTGTCAGGTGTTTGGGTTGTCAGACCTCCATTGATCAGATATAGACGGCTTGTCCAGAATAAAGGTAATCAATATTGAAATCTTAGACAATCCCTTTAAAGGGGTTAATGGGTGTAAAAAACATTTCTCAAAAAAGTTGCTTTGTCTGCACTATTTTTTATTTTTTTTTAAATTGACAATTTTTATTATTTTCAAATTTTTCGTAGCAAGGTACATGTTCTAAGACAAATTGTGAAAACATTACATGTGACATAAAAGAAGGCAGCACTTGCATTCGGAAAATTGTCACAAATATAGACAACTAACGGGCTATTAAGCCCAACATTGACAGGTATCAGATGTAATTAGACAAAGTTACAATTCAGAGTAAACAGAGTATCAGGGATGCTTGAATATATTTCCTGTGGTGTAAGGAAGGGGCCAATCGGAATAAAAGGATTCCTCTAGCAAACTGTGGACAGGTAGACTACATCCAATAGGTACATGTTGATAGAGCTTATTATACAAACTTTCTATACAACTTCCATGGTGACCATACTTTTAGGAAAGAGGATCTAGAAAGTGATTCCCAATGGGAGATTTCCTCCAGCCTATATATCTGGTCTACTTTATTGATCCAGTGGTCAAAACTGGGGATTTCAGAGGACAGCCAGTACGTTGGTAGGAGTAGTCTAGCAGCAGTGTAATGACCGGCGTCACACAAAGGGAGGGAACGAGGAAGGCCCTGTCCAAGGGAGAGGGAAAGGTGGTGACCCCTGACTCACCTTACGGCTGGCACCTGACTGCCCTGACGTCCCTAGACGGGTTCCTCACCCGTACGCCGATCACGTGCCTAAACCCTGGCTTTCCCTGAGATGAGCCCTAGATAGTGAACGGGGCGGTGGGAACACTAGTCCGCACAACTGACACTAAAGGAAAACACCAAGGAGAGGACAGACAATATAGACAAACATATAATCCCAGATGGGCGACAACAGCAGACCACCAAGGCCCAACAGGGATCCGGAGGGTAACGTTCTGGAACAACAACCAGGGAACACAGCTACACAGCTCCAGAGGGTCAGTATAGAAGTCCAGGCAGGAAGCTCTATATCTGGCAACCAGAGAAGTGGGAGAGGGGAATATAAGGAGGTTAGGAGTGCTGGACAAGGAACATCTGAGGAGAAAAAGCTACGGATCTTGAAATATATGTCTCCCTAGCTACCAACAAGATAGACCCTGACAATATATGATGACCCTGTTCTTGTTTGTTCTGTTTTTATTTGTTACTTATATATATTTTATATTTTACTACTTTCTTTCTACCTACTACGATGCACTACTCTCATGAGGTCAGGTTACAAACAACCCATTATAAAAGAAGAATTCCTTCTTTAGATGCTCATTTATCTTTTACATCTAATTATCAAAGAACATGGCGTATAGTTACATACACAAAGTTCACTGACTATTCCTTAGATAAACAATTATTATGTATCTTAAAATGCTTGGAAAAAAGTGTAATTTTGTTCAAATACCTTGGAAATGTAATATGTACCATATTTGTTACTCCTCATGCATCATTTTGTATCAACTCTGTATCTAATTGAGAGTACATGTATCAATGTTTTCTTTGATTATATAAAATTATCTCAAAATAAAGAATTTACAAAAAAAAAAGTGAGCCAAAAAGGGTTGCAAGGCAAACCCAGAAAACTCCCAGGGATATCATGGCTAGCTCAGGTGTGCAGGGGAGGGATGACTGGCATATCTGATTGCATAATTGAATTATCTTATGCCACCAAGGATTAATTAGAACACAAGACCACCAGATGTGCATAAATGTACCTTTAGATACATGACACCTCCAGCAAACGTCGGAGGCTGTGGAGCTGTACATACATGTTTTGTCCGGGGTCTTGTACCATCGCATTAGAATTTTGTAACTATTCTCTTGGATGCGAATACACCTGGATATCTTGTGGGGGGAAATTAAGAGTTTAGAGATCTCTTGGGGTGACAGGTTTCGTTGTAAGTCCCTTTCCCAAAGGCGACTTCAGGTGTTTATGTATTTTAGAAATAGCTTTGGATGGGTCTTACTGCACAGCATTTCCTCAAACCAGCTAGATTCCCCTGTTTGGGAGGCATTTTTTGCCAAGAGAAGCGTTTCTGTCCTGAGGAAATGTAGTAGGGCAGGATTGTGGATCTGTGTGTCCAGCGACATGCATATTTCAGGGTCAGAGAGAACACAGCCCTCATGATCGAGTAGTTGCGAGGTGACCATCTCTGAAGATCTTATGGTAGATGCACTATTTTTTTTTTGTGGTTACTAAATGTACAAAAGCAGCAAAGAAAGCAAAAACAGCACAGGTAACACAAACAGCACAGGTAACACAAACAGCACAGGTAACACAAACAGCACAGGCAAGACAAACAGCAGAAGCCCTCCTGCAGCCAGGTACATAATGATCTGATGCATCCGCAGGTGTCCTCCTGAACTCAACTGTATTTTTGTCCTCATGATGCTGATACAGTTGAATACTGTGATGAGGGTGGCAGTATTTTGTGATGTCCTGTGATATTTGGTTTTGCTGGGGCGGTATTCTGTGCTGCACTATGGTGTTACTTCGGTTGTTCCCACCTACCTGTTTTGGCATGTCTTCTGTCAGTTTGAACCCACCTACAACATGGGGCCACTTTTAGTTTTTTTCCCAGGGCCACGTTAGGTTCCCAATCCACCCCTGTCAGTTTGTGTCACTTCCGTCAGAGATCAGTACTACACGCAGGACTTTTTTTTTCCGTCTAAAAAAACCAAAACATTATCTCAGGCGGAAATGGCTCAAACGGATGCAAAATGTGCATAACTGATTTCACAGGGTCCGTTTTTTTACAGAATCCTTTTCTTTCTGTTCTTCTGATGGCTTAGAAGAACAGAAAATGAAACGGTGATGTGAACCCAGCCTAAGGGCTCATGTACAGGACGGTCAGCTGCTTTGAGGTCCACAAATTGCAGATCCGCATAACACAGATAGCGGCCGTGTGCCCCTAATAGAACAGTCCTATCCGTGCCCGTGATGAAGACAATAATAGGACATGTTCTATCATTTTGCGGAACGGACATACAGACACAGAATGTAATTTCAGGTTTTTTTTTGCGGCCTCATTGAAGTAAAGTGTTCCGCATATGGGCTGCAAAAAAAAATGAAAAAATGAACGGACACGGAAAAAAAATACGTTTGTGTGAATGAGCCCTTACATGTATATTGCTTGCATATGCCCAAGGTATTGATAGGAAGCGGCTGAACAGATGAAAAGGTGCGCGACTGGGTGAGTGTTCTGCTCATTCCCAAGTTAACGCTCTGGAAGATCGCTGTAATTGCAATGTGAATGTAATGGCTCTTGCACACGACTGTATGTATTTTGCGGTCTGCAAAACACGGATGCGCAAAAAAACAAAAAACAGACGACATCTGTGTGACATTTTCTTTGCGGATCCATTGTAACAATGCCTGTCCTTGTCCGCAAAACAGACCAGAACAGGACACGTCCTATTTTTTTGCGTAACGGACATGCGGACATACGGAAACGGAATGCACACGGAGTCATTTCAGTTTTTTTGAAGACCCATTAAATGAATGGTTCCGCATATGGACATGTAAAGAAACGGAAAAAGAAAATTAGTTTGTGTGTATGAGCCCTAATTGTAAAAAAATTGTAAAAAACAAAAAAAAAACTGTAAAAGGAAAAAAATAAATAAACTCAACAATTTCACCAAAATCGCAGGGTGAAAACCTTCAACCATAAATAAAATATAAATGATGGAGATGATGGATGAAAACCGTAAAGAGGAAATAGAGATCCCTGCGGAATAGTCGGCACCTGGATGTCTGATGCGTTGTATCCTGCAGTACAGGGTTCTGCCAGCAGGTGGCGGTCAGTCCCTGAAGTTGCAATGTTCCAAGCCTTCTTCCTCCTCAGGTCACGTGTCCCCTTATCATACAGGGAGGCTATGGCAGAATGACAGATCCCTGGGAGTGTACAGCACTGTGTATGCAGGGCTGGGACAAGGCCATTTGGTGCCCAGGGCGAAGATGGCAAACTGCGCCCCCCCCCCCGTTTTTAAGAAAGAATCAATGTTGTTTCAAAACAAGAATATACTTAAAGCAATAGAACAAAGGACTGTGGGACTTTGAAAGTATTCATTTTAAAACACGTGTGTAAACACGAATATGAACTTTGCCCCACGATAGCTCTTTTGTAGAACCCCCATAAAAACTTACAGTTACTTGACTTGGCCCTTGGGGATCTCGGACGCCACTTCAACACTTGGCCGGGGGCTCGGCGGAGCTGATGTTGTGCTTTATCCTAATGAGAAAGATTTCATAATAAGGATTTGGAGAAGGGGCAGAGGAATAGCAGAGCAGGGAGAGGCTGGTGCTGCTACTAGGGGGGTCATACCATGGGGGAGTAATAAAGCCCACCATAATGCCCCCCCCAGTAGTAATAATTCTCCTTATAATATGCAAAACATACCCCTTTGTAATGCCCCCAGTTGAGCTAATGTTCCCATAATGTGCCAACATAAAATACCCCTTCTCAGTGCCCCCGTAGATGACCCCCATAGTGCTCCCCCCTTCCCCATAGTACCCACCATAATGTGTCCCAGTATAAAATGCCCCTATACAGAGCCCCCCATATAAAATATCTTCTTTTTAGCCTCAGTAGATGCCCCTAAATAATCTGCAGTAAGATGTGCCCCCATAGATGCCCCCATATCATGTGCCAGTAGCCAGAGCCCCCCCCATATCATGTGCCAGTAGCCAGAGCCCCCCCCATATCATGTGCCAGTAGCCAGAGTGCCCCCATATCATGTGCCAGTAGCCAGAGCCCCCCCCCCCATATCATGTGCCAGTAGCCAGAGTGCCCCCATATCATGTGCCAGTAGCCAGAGTGCCCCCATATCATGTGCCAGTAGCCCCCCATATCATGTGCCAGTAGCCCCCCATATCATGTGCCAGTAGCCCCCCTTATTGCCAATAGCCCCCCTTATGTGCCAGTAGCCCCCTTATGGGCCAGTAGCCCCCTTATGGGCCAGTAGCCCCCCTTATGTGCCAGTAGCCCCCCTTATCATGTGCCAGTAGCCCCCCTTATCATGTGCCAGCCCAGTAGTCCCCCCTTATCATGTGCCAGCCCAGTAGCCCCCCTTATGTGCCAGCCCAGCCCAGTAGTCCCCCCTTATCATGTGCCAGCCCAGTAGGCAGCCCCCCTTATCATGTGCCAGCCCAGCCCAGTAGTCCCCCCTTATGTGCCAGCCCAGCCCAGTATTGTACCTATATAAATAAAAAAAAATAAAATAAAAACTTATACTTACCTCCAGCAATGTGATGCGATGCAGGCCGCCTCTTCCGTCTGTGTCCCTCGCTATACGGCAGTCAGGCGACGCGATGACGTCATCGCGCCGCCTGCACCGGCCTCTGATAGGCTGCCGGCCTAATGCTGGCAGCCTATCAGAGGAACAGGAGGGGACACACCTCTCCCTCCTCTGCCGCAGCGCAGGCATCTGTATTGCAGTCCTGAGGACTGCAATACAGATGACTATGGAGATGAGCGCTTCCGCAATGGAAGCGCTCATCTCCTGCTCTGCCCTGCCGCCGGCCGCGGCCGCCCCCACTTGTCACCAGGGCCGCGGCCTTGCGGCACTCAGGCTTGCCGGCCCACCTGCGCCCCCCTCCTTGTAGCGCCCAGGGCACCCGCTCCTTCGGCCCCTGCCTTGTACCGGCCCTGTGTGTATGTCATGTGCGCTGCTGCCTCCAGCCCCACCGCGTCACATGGAAACATCTGTAACAAACATCTCTCCTCATTGGACTTGTTTTGGTCTCCAGGACACTGGGGGGCGGGGGGGTCCTCCGCGGGCGAGGTCATGAGGAATGTTCTATCCCAGCAGGACTATTACCCCCAGCATTGTAATCTTGGTAGATTGCCGTACTACCTCACCCGTCATGTTACCGTGGATTTTGACATGATTTGTCGATTCGAATACCTTGTTTTAATGTATATTTCCATTAAAGAGGAACTCTGACAGTAAGGGAAGGGGAGCCCCTATGGTACACAGATCTAGCAGAGCTGGCACTGGTCCAGTGTGCATTACATGGGACTGCACTCATCAGGTGTGAAAGGAAAGCACGACATCGGTTCTGCTACATCAGAAGCTCGAAATGTGACGTCTTTTATTAACAATGTAGCAGAGATGACTTTGCCATCACATCATCATGGGGGTGGTTTTCCATAGGACTGCAGGTACGCACACTACATGTCCGGTGCACGAGAGCCAGCTCAATGAACACTGCTACATCTGCATATAAAATACTTTTCGTTTTAAAGAAGAAGAGCTGAGTTTGTTATTCGGCATGAATCACATAACATTTGTCACTTGTTTTACATAGGACTGCCAGTAACTACCATAGATTGTCTTTATAAGTAATTACAATGAACGGGATGGGGGGGGGGGGGGGGGGGGAAGATGTCAGCTCTGCTACATCTGCTTGTAAACATGTAAGATTTCTTCACAAGATGCAGTAGTGCAGAGTTTGTCATTAGGCACAGCAATGGTTTTGCATAGGAGTGCAGCTAATTTATACATTACCAGATTGTACAAAGTCACCTCTGCTACATTTCAAAAATATCTGCTTTGTGTCATAGGACAGAAACCTGCTCCCCCATCACCTCTGGTGTCCCTATAGAAAACGTCCTGTCTTGGTGGTCCAGAACTGTCACCCAACCACCCACATCAATGTCCACGTAGTCACTGCCACCACAAGTCCGGCCATCGCTGGGTTGTGTCCGCCACAGGAGAACGCGCTGCGCAGAAAGGTGTCTCTTTAAAGGGGCCCCACTTGTAGGAGTTCTCCCTTAAAGGGTCACATACGGTATCTAAGAAGCTGCATGACCCTTACACGGTGGATGCGGTTGTCCGGCGGTGTCCTACGGGGCAGTAGGGTACATGACGGTAATCCTATACACAAGACACTGCAGATTGTCTTAAAGGAACAGTACACCTACAATAGAGCTGCTGACAGGGTATACAGCACATTATATACAGATTTGGAGGTCATGTGGATGTGAAGAAGACTTACCAGGAGTCACTAGGACAGAGAGAACCCATATTATTCCGGGCAGACGTCCCGTCCCCATCCTGAGAATCCACACTGACAACGATCCAGAGAGTGAATCCTCAGAAACAGCCTGGGAATGTGAGAGCGGCGAGGCTGGGAGGGGAGAGGACGGGCCGGGAATTCAGTGATATGTAGTAAAGTCAGAGCAGTTAGAAGCTCGTTATCTTTGGACAATCCCTTTTTCTTGGAAGGCCCCTCATTAGAGATGAGCGAAACTCTTGAGATTGGGTTCGTTTCATGTTCTTTTCACGGACTCAGGAGAAGAGAAGGATCTGAGGTTCCCTGCCAAGCTTCAGGAGGGTGAGATACATGGAACCCACCTCTGTTTTTGGGTCTTATATTTCCCCCTCCCCCTCCGGTGTTCTAGGCCATATGAGACTTCTCTTCATCCAAGTTGCACTTTTTATGCCCTTTCCCCTTCCTTTCTAGGATGTTTTTGAATCCATTTCGCCAAGAGGAAGGTTTGCAATGTTCCACATTAGGATTTTGCCTTAGGAAGAGCCTCACGTGTACCTGAGCTCCCTGTGCCCCTCACCTTTGCTTCCAGGACTCTTTGCTAAAGAGCCAGATGTGAGGGATTCTGTTTCCTACAATGTTGTAAGGACCTCACCCCTATTCAGGACTCAAATGCACCTAACTAAGAGGTGTGTTTGGGATCGGTGTTTCTGGGACTCAGACCCAAGTATTTTACCCCTCGGTGGGTTCCAAGGACTCTGAAATTGTATATTGTTATGTAAAGTATTTTACTGTTTGCTTGTAATAGTTGTTTCCAGCAAGGAAAAGATGGCAAAGGTTGGCAGGAACAGAGTTAAACACCCTGTTACACCCACTTGGTTACAGTGGGCTAGTCCTCCTTCCTGCCAAGATGGGGCGTTCCTGGTAACACAGGAAAGGGAGAGGAAGCAGACTGCTGTGCTCCTGTTACAAAATTCTCCAGAGAGAAACACTTCAATTGCCCTCAAGTAAAGCCTTGAGAATCATGTTGAAGAGAATGAACTGTCTGCTGCTGCGGCTTCTACTGCTTGTAGCAGTGGAGAAGGTGGGAGGTGGGTGACTATACATGGGGCGGAGGGGCCTCTCTTTCAGACATGGTGGAGGCAGGCTTCTGCTTGCCAAAAACTGTAGCATGCTGCAGACACAGTGTTTCCTGGTAATACATTTGGCCTTTTCAGAGGGAGGACAACATCCCGCCATTTTGCATTGATAGCAAGGGTCTAAAATCAAGGCTCTCCGGTAATAATCAGATTGCTTCATGTGAATGATACGCCTGTCAGTACGTATGCAAGCAGTAAGAAGGAGTTAGTGGCTGAATAAACATAGCAACTAGAGATGAGCGAATTTCTCAAAAATTTGATTCGCCGGTTCGGTGAGTTTTTTTTGAAAAAATTCGGTTCGATCCAAATTTATTTGCTGCGAATTGATTAAAACAAAACAGCTATTTCCTGGCTGCAGAGTGCATTTGTAGTGGTGTAGAACACTGTGCCTTGCAGTAACACCCATAGGGAGTCTGCTGTGGTAGTGAAATAATACTGTGAGTCGGTATGACATGCAGATGACAGGCGTCGCTCTTAGAATCACTGCACACTTCACTTATCTGGGCAGTCACGAGTAGGGATGAGCGAACCCGAACTGTATAGTTCGGGTTCGTACCGAATTTTGGGGTGTCTGTGACACGGACCCGAACCCGAACATTTTCGTAAAAGTCCGAGTTCGGTGTTCGGCGCTTTCTTGGCGCTTTTTGAAAGGCTGCAAAGCAGCCAATCAACAAGCGTCATACTACTTGCCCCAAGAGGCCATCACAGCCTTGCCTACTATTGGCATGGCTGTGATTGGCCAGTGCAGCATGTGACCCAGCCTCTATATAAGCTTGGGTCACGTTGCGCTGCACGTCACTCTGCTGATTCAAGCATAGGGAGAGGTTGCAGCTGCGACGTTAGGGCGAGATTAGGCAGATTAACTTCTCCAAAAGACTTCATTCTGTGATCGATCTGCAGCTGTGGATCATTGAAGTGCTAATATCGACTTGCTCACTTTTTTGAGGCTGCCCAGAGCGTTTTTAGATCACTTTTTTTCTGGGGTGATCGGCGGCCATTTTGTGACTTGTGGTGCGCCAGCACAAGCTATCACCAAGTGTATTTAACCATCAATAGTGTGGTTATTTTGTGCTATATCCTACATCAGCTGCAGGCTGAGCCTGTGTCACCGAAGTGCATTTAACCATCAACAGTCTGGTTATTTTTTGGCCATATACTACATCTGGTGCAGGCTGAGCCTGTGTCACCGAAGTGCATTTAACCATCAACAGTCTGGTTATTTTTTGGCCATATACTACATCTGGTGCAGGCTGAGCCTGTGTCACCGAAGTGCATTTAACCATCAACAGTCTGGTTATTTTTTGGCCATATACTACATCTGGTGCAGGCTGAGCCTGTGTTACCCAAGTGCATTTAACCATCAACAGTGTGGTTATTTTTTGGCCATATACTACATCAGGGGCAAGTTGAGCCTGTCACCCAGCGCCTAAAAAATAGACCTGACATTTCTATTCAACCAAATCTGTACTGTTTTAGCTGGTCAAGTTATTTGTAGTGACCGTAAAAGCACACTTTTTGTTCTGGGTTAAAAAACTATTCCCAAATTTGCCATTTTCAAAATAACTAGTTTCTGCTATATGAGGCCTACTTGAAATCTATCCCAAAAGGATATCTTAGATTCAAGGTGCTGATAGTGTCATTCTGAAAAACTTAACACACACGCTAGCGTGCTGATAGAAGTCTAATTCTGTGATTAAAGGTATATCTGTCACACAGCGCAAAAAAAAACAGGCCTCACATTTCTATTCAACCAAATCTGTACTGTTTTAGCTGGTCCAGTTATTTGTAGTGACCGTAAAAGCACAGTTTTTGTTCTGGGTTGAAAAACTATTCCCAAATTTGCCATTCTCAAAATTGTGGTGAACGGGAACAATGAGGAAAACATCTAATAAGGGACGCGGACGTGGACATGGTCGTGGTGGTGTTAGTGGACCCTCTGGTGCTGGGAGAGGACGTGGCCGTTCTGCCACAGCCACACGTCCTAGTGAACCAACTACCTCAGGTCCCAGTAGCCAGCAGAATTTACAGCGATATTTGGTGGGGCCCAATGCCGTTCTAAGGATGGTAAGGCCTGAGCAGGTACAGGCATTAGTCAATTGGGTGGCCGACAGTGGATCCAGCACGTTCACATTATCTCCCACCCAGTCTTCTGCAGAAAGCGCACAGATGGCGCATGAAAACCAAGCCCATCGGTCTGTCACATCACCCCCATGCATATCAGGGAAACTGTCTGAGCCTCAAGTTATGCAGCAGTCTCTTATGCTGTTTGAAGACTCTGCTGCCAGGGTTTCCCAAGGGTATCCACCTAGCCCTTCCCCAGGGGTGGAAGAGATAGAATGCACTAACGCACAACCACTTATTTTTCCTGATGATGAGGACATGGGAATACCACCTCAGCACGTCTCTGATAATGACGAAACACAGGTGCCAACTGCTGCGTGTTTCTGCAGTGTGCAGACTGAACAGGAGGTCAGGGATCAAGACTGGGTGGAAGACGATGCAGGGGACGATGAGGTCCTAGACCCCACATGGAATGAAGGTCGTGCCACTGACTTTCACAGTTCGGAGGAAGAGGCAGTGTTGAGACCGAGCCAACAGCGTAGCAAAAGAGGGAGCAGTGGGCAAAATCAGAACACCCGCCGCCAAGAGACTCCGCCTGCTACTGAACGCCGCTATCTGGGACCGAGCACCCCAAAGGCAGCTTCAAGGAGTTCCCTAGCATGGCACTTCTTCAAACAATGTGCTGACGACAAGACCCGAGTGGTTTGCACGCTGTGCCATCAGAGCCTGAAGTGAGGCATTAACGTTCTGAACCTTAGCACAACCTGCATGACCAGGCACCTGCATGCAAAGCATGAACTGCAGTGGAGTAAACACCTTAAAAACAAGGAAGTCACTCAGGCTCCCCCTGCTACCTCTTCTGCTGCTGCCGCCTCGGCCTCTTCTGCTGCTGCTGCCGCCGCCTCGGCCTCTTCCTCTGCCTCTGGAGGAACGTTGGCACCTGCCGCCCAGCAAACATGGGATGTACCACCAACACCACCACCTGCGTCACCAAGCATCTCAACCATGTCACATGGCAGCGTTCAGCTCTCCATCTCACAAACATTTGAGAGAAAGCGTAAATTCCCACCTAGCCACCCTCGATCCCTGGCCCTGAATGCCAGCATTTCTAAACTACCGGCCTATGAAATGCTGTCATTTAGGCTGGTGGACACACACAGCTTCAAACAGCTCATGTCACTTGCTGTCCCACAGTATGTTGTTCCCAGCCGCCACTACTTCTCCAAGAGAGCCGTGCCTTCCCTGCACAACCAAGTGTCCGATAAAATCAAGTGTGCACTGCGCAACGCCATCTGTGGCAAGGTCCACCTAACCACAGATACGTGGACCAGTAAGCACGGCCAGGGACGCTATATCTCCCTAACTGCACACTGGGTAAATGTAGTGGCGGCTGGCCCCAGGCGGAGAGCTGTTTGGCTCACGTCCTTCCGCCGCCAAGGATCGCAGGGCAACATTCTTTGCCTCCTGTCTCCTCCTCCTCCTACTCAGCTTCCTCCTCCTCTTCTTCCACCTGCTCATCCAGTCAGCCACACACCTTCACCACCAACTTCAGCACAGCCCGGGGTAAACGTCAGCAGGCCATTCTGAAACTCATATGTTTGGGGGACAGGCCCCACACCGCACAGGAGTTGTGGCGGGGTATAGAACAACAGACCGACGAGTGGTTGCTGCCGGTGAGCCTCAAGCCCGGCCTGGTGGTGTGCGATAATGGGCGAAATCTCGTTGCAGCTCTGGGACTAGCCGATTTGATGCACATCCCTTGCCTGGCGCATGTGCTGAATTTGGTGGTGCAGAAGTTCATTCGCAACTACCCCGACATGTCAGAGCTGCTGCATAAAGTGCGGGCCGTCTGTTCGCGCTTCCGGCGTTCACACCCTGCCGCTGCTCGCCTGTCTGCGCTACAGCGTAACTTCGGCCTTCCCGCTCACCGCCTCATATGCGACGTGCCCACCAGGTGGAACTCCACCTTGCATATGCTGGACAGACTGTGCGAGCAGCAGCAGGCCATAGTGGAGTTTCAGCTGCAGCACGCACGGGTCAGTCGCACTGCGGATCAGACACACTTCACCACCAATGACTGGGCCTCCATGCGAGACCTGTGTGCCCTGTTGCGTTGTTTCGAGTACTCCACCAACATGGCCAGTGGCGATGACGCCGTTATCAGCGTTACAATACCACTTCTATGTCTCCTTGAGAAAACACTTAGGGCGATGATGGAAGAGGAGGTGGCCCAGGAGGAAGAGGAGGAAGAGGGGTCATTTTTAGCATTTTCAGTCTCTTCAAAGTGACTCAGAGGGAGGTTTTTTGCAACACCAGAGGCCAGGTACAAATGTGGCCAGACAGGGCCCACTACTGGAGGACGAGGAGGACGAGGATGAGGAGCAGGTGGAGGAGGATGAGGATGAAGCATGTTCACAGCGGGGTGGCACCCAAAGCAGCTCGGGCCCATCACTGGTGCGTGGCTGGGGGGAAACACAGGACGATGACGATACGCCTCCCACAGAGGACAGCTTGTCCTTACCTCTGGGCAGCCTGGCACACATGAGCGACTACATGCTGCAGTGCCTGCGCAACGACAGCAGAGTTGCCCACATTTTAACGTGTGCGGACTACTGGGTTGCCACCCTGCTGGATCCCCGGTACAAAGACAATGTGCCCACCTTACTTCCTACACTGGAGCGTGATAGGAAGATGCGCGAGTACAAGCGCACGTTGGTAGACGCGATACTGAGAGCATTCCCAAATGTCACAGGGGAACCAGTGGAAGCCCAAGGCGAAGGCAGAGGAGGAGCAAGAGGTCGCCAACGCAGCTGTGTCACGCCCAGCTCCTCTGAGGGCAGGGTTAGCATGGCAGAGATGTTGAAAAGTTTTGTCACCACGCCACAGCTAACTGCACCACCACCTGATACGGAACGTGTTAGCAGGAGGCAACATTTCACTAACATGGTGGAACAGTACCTGTGCACACCCCTCCACGTACTGACTGATGGTTCGGCCCCATTCAACTTCTGGGTCTCCAAATTGTCCACGTGGCCAGAGCTAGCCTTTTATGCCTTGGAGGTGCTGGCCTGCCCGGCGGCCAGCGTTTTGTCTGAACGTGTATTCAGCACGGCAGGGGGCGTCATTACAGACAAACGCAGCCGCCTGTCTACAGCCAATGTGGACAAGCTGACGTTCATAAAAATGAACCAGGCATGGATCCCACAGGACCTGTCCATCCCTTGTGCAGATTAGATATTAACTACCTCCCCTTAACAATATATTATTCTACTCCAGGGCACTTCCTCATTCAATACTATTTTTAATTTCATTTTACCATTATATTGCGGGGCAACCCAAAGTTGAATGAACCTCTCCTCTGTCTGGGTGTCGGGGCCTAAATGTGTGACAGTGACCTGTTCCAGTGGTGGGTGACGTGAAGCCTGATTCTCTGCTATGACATGAAGACAGATTCTGTGCTGACATAAGGCCAGATTCTCTGTTACGGGACCTCTCTCCTCTGCCTGGGTGCCTGGGCCTAAATGTGTGACAGTGGCCTGTTCCAGTGGTGGGTGTCGTGAAGCCTGATTCTCTGCTATGACATGAAGACAGATTCTGCGCTGACATAAGGCCAGATTCTCTGTTACGGGACCTCTCTCCTCTGCCTGGGTGCCTGGGCCTAAATGTGTGACAGTGGCCTGTTCCAGTGGTGAGTGACGTGAAGCCTGATTCTCTGCTATGACATGAAGACATATTCTGCGCTGACATAAGGCCAGATTCTCTGTTACGGGACCTCTCTCCTCTGCCTGGGTGCCTGGGCCTAAATGTGTGACAGTGGCCTGTTCCAGTGGTGGGTGACGTGAAGCCTGATTCTCTGCTATGACATGAAGACAGATTCTGCGCTGACATAAGGCCAGATTCTCTGTTACGGGACCTCTCTCCTCTGCCTGGGTGCCTGGGCCTAAATGTGTGACAGTGGCCTGTTCCAGTGGTGGGTGTCGTGAAGCCTGATTCTCTGCTATGACATGAAGACAGATTCTGCGCTGACATAAGGCCAGATTCTCTGTTACGGGACCTCTCTCCTCTGCCTGGGTGCCTGGGCCTAAATGTGTGACAGTGGCCTGTTCCAGTGGTGAGTGACGTGAAGCCTGATTCTCTGCTATGACATGAAGACATATTCTGCGCTGACATAAGGCCAGATTCTCTGTTACGGGACCTCTCTCCTCTGCCTGGGTGCCTGGGCCTAAATGTGTGACAGTGGCCTGTTCCAGTGGTGGGTGACGTGAAGCCTGATTCTCTGCTATGACATGAAGACAGATTCTGCGCTGACATAAGGCCAGATTCTCTGTTACGGGACCTCTCTCCTCTGCCTGGGTGCCTGGGCCTAAATATGTGACAGGGGCCTGTTCCAGTGGTGGGTGACGTGAAGCCTGATTCTCTGCTATGACATGAAGACAGATTCTGCGCTGACATAAGGCCAGATTCTCTGTTACGGGACCGCTCTCCTCTGTCTGGGTGCAGGGGCCTAAATATGTGACAGTGGCCTGTTCCAGTGGTGGGTGACATGAAGCCAGATTCTCTGCTATGGCATGAAGAGACTGATTCTCTGCTGACATGAAGCCAGATTCTTTACTATGGCATGAAGAGACTGATTCTCTGCTGACGTGAAGCCAGATTCTCTGCTATGGGACCTCTGTCCAATTGATATTGGGTCATTTTTATTTTTTTTTATTTTTATTTTAATTCATTTCCCTATCCACATTTGTTTGCAGGGGATTTACCTACATGTTGCTGCCTTTTTGCAGCCCTCTAGCTCTTTCCTGGGCTGTTTTACAGCCTTTTTAGTGCCCAAAAGTTCGGGTCCCCATTGACTTCAATGGGGTTCGGGTTCCGGACGAAGTTCGGTTCGGGTTCGGATCCCGAACCCGAACATTTCCGGGAAGTTCGGCCGAACTTCTCGAACCCGAACATCCAGGTGTTCGCTCAACTCTAGTCACGAGGCAAAAACTGACCAAATAACTCAAGTGTGAACTCAGCCTTACAGGTCGATGTTAGCGTCAAGAAGTGGCGCACTCCTTTTACACCGTCGTCAGCTGATTCCACATAGATGTCTACAGAAACTGTTCTATTAAACGCTTATACAAGTAGAGCCCCCGACAGAGTGGAGAGGGTGTCAGCAGGAAGTTTGTGTTGACGTCACTGATTTATTTTTCCCTTCCTCTGATCCGTCAGAACAATAAACCACAAAAAACGGATCCTGTCTGTGGAGCATCCGCCTTCACTCGGTCAGCATTTGGTCAGTAATCCATCAGTGTTGCTAATGCCAAAAAAAACAGGAGTGGATCCAAAACAGAGATGACTTGTGAATGCAATATTTGCATGTCTTCTGTGTTTTGTACCCACTCCTGCTTTTGGCTACCAAATCACAAGCCAATTCTGATGGGACCATACAGGCCTTACAGCTGCTACACAGACAGGATCCGTTGTGTGTCTCATTTTTCCTTCCTTCTGACAGATCAGAAAAAAGGTCAAATAAATGACCGAAAGGCAAAATAGTGGCCCAGTAATGAAGTGGGGAGGGTGGGAACAACATGAGAAGTCTAAAAAGTGCCGTATGACAGAGTGTTAGGTGGCGGCAGCATGAGAAGACCGCAGAGCGGCACAATAACAGAGTGTGGAGGTGGCGACAGCATCAGGAGGAGGCCACAGATTGGCACAATGACAGAGTGTGGAGGTGGCGACAGCATCAGGAGGAGGCCACAGAGCGGCACAATGACAAAGTGTGGAGGTGGCGACAGCATCAGGAGGAGGCCACAGAGCGGCACAATGACAGAGTGTGGAGATGATAAACAAATGTAGAAGCAGCACCACACGGTCCTTTCTGATGTATTCTTATAGATGCAACAGCCTCACCAATGGCCCTGGATCCAACGGCGGGAACATATAGATGAATACAAGCGGTATCAGCAGCATCTCACATCATCGAATTTATTGAGACTTCAAAGCAATGATACACATAGCAGCAACGTCTCGGCTGATAAACAGCCTTTGTCAAGCCTGTTCACATTGTATTGCATCCACATATTTATGTTAAAAACAAGCGTGCCACCCCCATCCACATTATCCAATTACAAGGTCCTGCTACGATCCGACCAATAAATATACACCTTTTACAAAACCCTCTTTAGCCTAATATGCATTCGTGTCTCACCTGAATGTCATCCAATCACACTGCAAGTGTAACATCCCAGAGTATGTCACTAAAACTCTGTCACCCAGCTTCATGATGTTAAAGTGTAGATGTGTTGTCACCCTGTGTAACCTGACATTGCATTTATATTGTATGCCATTTCTATGTCTGTATTGAATGTATTTGCTGTAATTCCAAATGTACACCAGCAGGTGGCAGCAATATGTAGACAGAATAAGGCAAGTTAGTATACCTAGACTGGAATAGACCATTCCAGGCTAGCTCCCCCCTATCTGAGGAGGAGTGGAATGTTCCCACATCCTACTTCAGAGGGAGGACAGAAAGTTCTAGGCAGTGTACCAGCCACCCCCTGTTGGGGTAGGCTGTGTGAATAGGAGCTCCCAGAAACAGGGATCCCAACCAAGGATTCAGGCCTTTGCTAAGGCCCAAAGCAACATTCCCAGCCTGAGTTCCTTACCTCAGCTGGATGACAAAGAAAGCAGCAACTTCAGAACTACTAGATCTCCAGGAAGAAACCATCATACCCTGCAAGCAGTCCTGTAAGTACAGATTCCAGAGCAAGAAGAAGATAAGTACCTCCATAGCTAGTCAGGCCCAAACCAAGCAGAACCCAAGACAGAGCAGAAGACAGATACCTGCCAGATTCTTAAAGGTGTATGTACTAGATGCAGAAGATATATATAATTCCTGCCACATATTGACAATACCTACTGGGACCCTAGACTATTGCTGTAACATTGTATGGATCTAGAGCTGCATAAGATAACCTCAAGTAAAGACAAGTTGGACCCTATTCTCTGTGTGGAATTCCATCATTCCTCCATTACTCCTATTTACAACACTCAATTTGTTGCATGTAAGCCAGGATACAGGAGTCCGGCCGTACTAAGGTAGGAGACACCGTTGACACAATACAGAGACAATAGCCCCCTCTGCCATTCCTAACCTAGTACATGAGCTATACCATCTTAACCACCTCAGCCCCCAGTGCTTAAACACCCTGAAAGACCAGGCCACTTTTTACACTTCTGACCTACACTACTTTCACCATTTATTGCTCGGTCATGCAACTTACCACCCAAATGAATTTTACCTCCTTTTCTTCTCACTAATAGAGCTTTCATTTGGTGGTATTTCATTGCTGCTGACATTTTTACTTTTTTTGTTATTAATCGAAATTTAACGATTTTTTTTGCAAAAAAATGACATTTTTCACTTTCAGTTGTAAAATTTTGCAAAAAAAACAAGATCCATATATAAATTTTGCTCTAAATTTATTGTTCTACATGTCTTTGATAAAAAAAAAATGTTTGGGTAAAAAAAAAATGGTTTGGGTAAAAGTTATAGCGTTTACAAACTATGGTACAAAAATGTGAATTTCCGCTTTTTGAAGCAGCTGTGACTTTCTGAGCACCTGTCATGTTTCCTGAGGTTCTACAATGCCCAGACAGTACAAATACCCCACAAATGACCCCATTTCGGAAAGTACACACCCTAAGGTATTCGCTGGTGGGCATAGTGAGTTCATAGAACTTTTTATTTTTTGTCACAAGTTAGCGGAAAATGATGATTTTTTTTTTTTTCTTACAAAGTCTCATATTCCACTAACTTGTGACAAAAAATAAAAAGTTCTATGAACTCACTATGCCCATCAGCGAATACCTTGGGGTCTCTTCTTTCCAAAATGGGGTCACTTGTGGGGTAGTTATACTGCCCTGGCATTCTAGGGGCCCAAATGTGTGGTTTCACTCGTCATTTTTTACAGAATTTGATTTCAAACTCCTTACCACACATTAGGGCCACTAGAATGCCAGGGCAGTATAACTACCCCACAAGTGACCCCATTTTGGAAAGAAGAGACCTCAAGGTATTCACTGATGGGCATGGCGAGTTCATGGAAGTTTTTATTTTTTGTCACAAGTTAGTGGAATATGAGACTTTGTATGAAAAAAAAAAAAAAAAAAAAATCATCATTTTCCACTAACTTGTGACAAAAAATAAAAAATTCTAGGAACTCGCCATACCCCTCACGGAATACCTTGGGGTGTCTTCTTTCCAAAATGGGGTCACTTGTGGGGTAGTTATACTGCCCTGGCATTCTAGGGGCCCAAATGTGTGGTAAGGAGTTTGAAATCAAATTCTGTAAAAAATGACGAGTGAAATCCGAAAGGTGCTCTTTGGAATATGGGCCCCTTTGCCCACCTAGGCTGCAAAAAAGTGTCACACATGTGGTATCTCCGTATTCAGTAGAAGTTGGGGAATGTGTTTTGGGGTGTCTTTTTACATATACCCATGCTGGGTGAGATAAATATCTTGGTCAATTGCCAACTTTGTATAAAAAAATGGGAAAAGTTGTCTTTTGCCAAGATATTTCTCTCACCCAGCATGGGTATATGTAAAATGACACCCCAAAACACATTCCCCAACTTCTACTGAGTACGGAGATACCAGATGTGTGCCACTTTTTTGCAGCCTAGGTGGGCAAAGGGGCCCATATTCCAAAGAGCACCTTTCGGATTTCACTCGTCATTTTTTACAGAATTTGATTTCAAACTCCTTACCACACATTTGGGCCCCTAGAATGCCAGGGCAGTATAACTACCCCACAAGTGACCCCATTTTGGAAAGAAGAGACCCCAAGGTATTCGCTGATGGGCATAGTGAGTTCATGGAAGTTTTTATTTTTTGTCACAAGTTAGTGGAATATGAGACTTTGTATGTAAAAAAAAAAAAAAAAAAAAAAAAAATCATCATTTTCCACTAACTTGTGACAAAAAATAAAAAATTCTAGGAACTCGCCATGCCCCTCACGGAATACCTTGGGGTGTCTTCTTTCCAAAATAGGGTCACTTGTGGGGTAGTTATACTGCCCTGGCATTTTCCAGGGGCCCTAATGTGTGGTAAGTAGGTAAATGACCTGTGAAATCCGAAAGGTGCTCTTTGGAATGTGGCCCCCTTTGCCCACCTACGCTGCAAAAAAGTGTCACACATCTGGTATCGCCGTACTCGGGAGAAGTTGGGGAATGTGTTTTGGGGTGTCATTTTACATATACCCATGCTGGGTGAGAGAAATATCTTGGCAAAAGACAACTTTTCCCATTTTTTTATACAAAGTTGGCATTTGACCAAGATATTTATCTCACCCAGCATGGGTATATGTAAAATGACACCCCAAAACACATTCACCAACTTCTACTGAATACGGAGATACCACATGTGTGACACTTTTTTGCAGCCTAGGTGGGCAAAGGGGCCCAAATTCCTTTTAGGAGGGCATTTTTAGACATTTGGATACCAGACTTCTTCTCACGCTTTGGGGCCCCTAAAATGCCAGGGCAGTATAAATACCCCACATGTGACCCCATTTTGGAAAGAAGACACCCCAAGGTATTCAATGAGGGGCATGGCGAGTTCATTGAAAAAAAAAATTTTTGGCACAAGTTAGCGGAAATTGATTTTTTTGATTTTGTTCTCACAAAGTCTCCCTTTCCGCTAACTTGGGACAAAAATTTCAATCTTTCATGGACTCAATATGCCCCTCAGCGAATACCTTGGGGTGTCTTCTTTCCAAAATGGTGTTATTTGTGGGGTGTTTGTACTGCCCTGGCATTTGAGGGTCTCCGCAATCATTACATGTATGCCCAGCATTAGGAGTTTCTGCTATTCTCCTTATATTGAGCATACAGGTAATGAGATTTTTTTTTTCCGTTCAGCCGCTGGGCTGAAAGAAAAAAATGAACGGCACAGATTTCTTCATTCGCATCGATCAATGTGGATGAAAAAATCTCTGCCAAAAAAAGAAAAAGGAGGGGAAAGGCGTCTGCCAGGACATAGGAGCTCCGCCCAACATCCATGCCCACTTAGCTCGTATGCCCTGGCAAACCCGATTTCTCCATTCACATCAATCGATTGCCGGGATTTTTTTTTTTATATATACAAAGTGTTTGCCAAAGTATATGAACACCGCCACCTCCTCAGCTCATATGCCTCGGCAAACGTATCTTTTACTGCAGAGGAGAAATCTCGTCTTGCAGCGCCGCATACACCGACTTGCGTGTAATCTGACAGCAGCGCAATGCTTCTGTCCGAATGCACATCAGTGCTGCAGCTAGTCGATCGGTTGGTCCACCTGAAAGGTAAAAAAAACAAAACAAAAAAGAAAAAACCAGGCCGCAAAGCAATAACTTTATTAACTTTAGAACAGAACATATTAACTTTTTTTAACTTTTTTAACTTTTTTACTTACCGGTAATTTTTTTTTTTGTTTCGTTTTTTTTACCTTTATAGAACAAACCTCTCCTTCCCCATGGGACAATGTGCAAAGCGCAAATCGCCCAAAGATGTGGCGAAGTACGTTATGCACTTTATCCCAGGTGAAAGGAGAGGTTTGCAGCAGCTGTGAGTGAATGGGCCCTAATAGCCCTGTGTGCCTGTCCTGGTGAGATGTGATCCCTATGCTAGGTGTACCTGTGTGTGGTACTTCCGGAAACACTCTCCATAGCATAGGGCAGGGTGGTCAGCACAGTCAGGACAGAAATAGCGGGTGTCACGCCTTATTCCACTCCTGCTACAGACACGACATCTTTTTCGGGGTGACGGTTGGGTTGAGGTACCAGGAACGACACTGGGGAAATGTCGCTCGTGTAGACGGCTAACTACACTGGTGGATGGGGCCACGGAACCTTCTGGATACAGGAGGTTCTCGATGATCTCTTCCTGGAATTTGAGGAAGGATCGTGTTCTCCCAGCCTTACTGTAGAGAACAAAACTATTGTACAGCGCCAATTGAATCAAATATACAGACACCTTCTTATACCAGCGTCTGGTTCTGCGGGAAACTAAATACGGAGACAACATCTGGTCATTGAAGTCCACCCCTCCCATGAGCGCATTATAGTCGTGGACACAGAGGGGCTTTTCAATGACACGGGTTGCTCGCTCAATTTGGATTGTCGTGTCTGCGTGAATGGAGGAGAGCATGTAAACGTCACGCTTGTCTCTCCATTTCACCGCGAGCAGTTCTTCGTTACACAAGGCAGCCCTCTGCCCCCTTGCAAGACGGGTGGTTACAAGCCGTTGGGGGAAGCCCACGCGACTAGTTCGCGCGGTGCCACAGGCGCAAATCCGTTCTAGAAACAAATGCCTAAAGAGGGCCACACTTGTGTAGAAATTGTCCACATAAAGATGGTACCCCTTGCCGAATAAGGGTGACACCAAGTCCCAGACTGTCTTCCCACTGCTCCCCAGGTAGTCAGGGCAACCGACCGGCTCCAGGGTCTGATCTTTTCCCTCATAGATCCGAAATTTGTGGGTATAGCCTGTGGCCCTTTCACAGAGCTTATACAATTTGACCCCATACCGGGCACGCTTGCTTGGGATGTATTGTTTGAAGCCAAGGCGCCCGGTAAAATGTATTAGGGACTCGTCTACGCAGATGTTTTGCTCAGGGGTATACAAATCTGCAAATTTCAGGTTGAAATGGTCTGAGGGGCCGAATTTTGTGGAGCCGGTCAAAAGCAGGGTGGCCTCTGGGACGGGAGGTGGTGTTGTCGCTAAAATGCAGAAAACGGAGGATGGTCTCAAATCGTGTCCTGGACATAGCAGCAGAGAACATGGGCATGTGATGAATTGGGTGCGTTGACCAATATGACCGCAATTCATGCTTTTTTGTCAGGCCCATGTTGAGGAGAAGGCCCAGAAAAATTTTAAGTTCGGAAACTTGGACTGGTTTCCACCGGAAAGGCTGGGCATAATAGCTTCCCGGGTTTGCGGTTATAAATTGTGTGGCATACCGGTTTGTCTCTGCCACAACTAAGTCCAAGAGCTCCGCAGTCAAGAACAGCTCAAAAAATCCCAGGGCCGAACCGATTTGAGCCGTCTCAACCCGAACTCCAGACTGGGCGGTGAAAGGGGGAACTACTGGTGCGGCTGAAGTTGGTGACTGCCAATCAGGATTTGCCAGCACCTCAGGGACTCTAGGGGCTCTACGGGCCTGTCTGTGCGGTGGCTGCGACGGGGTAACTATTGCACGTGCCACCGTACCAGCTTCAACTGCCCTTCTGGTGCTCGCTACTTCACCAGGTTGTACGGCAGTGCTGGTACTAGGTCCAGGAAGGGCTGCGCTGCTGGTGTATGCCTCACCACGTGATCCGGCAGCGACAGCCCCACTCTGCTGCTCTTGAAGCGGATCCTGCGTAACCTGTGGTCTAGCGACACGGGGCCTGGTACGCCTGGTGCTATCAGGGACCTCCACCTCCTCGTCCGAACTTTGGGTCAGAGAGCCACTGCTTTCCACAGGTTCATATTCTGACCCGCTAGATTCATCAGATGAGGGTTCCCACTCCTCATCCGACTGGGTCAGAATCCTGTAGGCCTCTTCAGAAGAATACCCCCTGTTTGACATTTTGGACTACTAAATTTAGGGGTATTCCCTGAGACTACCCAAGAAAAAAAGCAAACCTGTCTTACAAAGGGGAGGCTAGCGAAGTACCGGAGGCTGCTGCGGTTGATAAAAAATATCAAAACTGATTTTTTTATCGCCGCAGTGCGTGTAAAATGAATGTGCAGTGATCAAAAAATATATATTTTTTGTCACTGCGGTGGGGCGGGCGTGGGTGAACGCACGTGTGGGCGACCGATCAGGCCTGATCGGGCAAACACTGCGTTTTGGGTGGAGGGCGAGCTAAGGTGACACTAATACTATTATAGATCTGACCGTGATCAGTTTTGATCACTTACAGATACTATAAAAGTACAAATGCTGATTAGCGATACGCTAAACAGCGAATAAAAGTGACTGCGGTGCGGTGGGGTGGGCGCTAACTGACGCTAACTACCTAACCAAGGGGCCTAAACTATCCCTAAAACCTAACAGCCAATACCAGTTTACACTGATCACTTTTTTTCCTTTCACTAGTGATTGACAGGGGCGATCAAAGGGGTGATCAAAGGGTTAATTGGGGTGCAGGTGGGTGATCTGGGGCTAAGGTGTAGTGTTGGTGCTACTCACAGTTCAGTCTGCTCCTGTGCTGGATCCAACCGACGAAAAGGACCAGCACAGGAGCAGAGAAGCCATATAACAGATCATATTTACTAATATGATCTGTTATATGACTTTGGATTGGATTTTTTGAAAATCGCCAGCCTGCCAGCCAATGATCGTTGCTGGCAGGCTGGTGACGAAATACTTCTTTTAATTTTGCCGGCCCGCGATGCGCATGCGCGGGCCGGCTTGGAGCGAAATCTCGCGTCTCGCGAGATGACGCGTATATGCGTGACTCTGCGCAGCGCTGCCACCTCCGGAACGCGATCCTGCGTTAGGCGGTCCGGAGGTGGCTAAAGGGCCCTTTTACAGTACCTGCGCCAGCTGCAACTGGCGTCACGAACCTAGTTACACCTAAATCTGACCCACTGCATAGCAGCCCCAATGACCCAGTGTCCTGCTCATTGCATAAAGTGGCGTCACGGGAACAGGATCGGATTGAATTGTGTGCCTACCCCTGTCCAACAGAACCGGATCCAATAGTGTGCCCCACCAGGATTTACCTTTGTGCCTTGTGGACTTGCATCAGTTGCAGCACAGTGGCAGCGCAGGGGTTAAGCAACTATCCCAGATATCTCCACCCAGCAGAGGGGAGGGAACCAAACAGCCTGTCTCCACAGAGAAAACATTCCTACAGCAGCAGGAACAAAAGGGTTGAATACAAGTTCCTAGGAGGACAAAGAGATTGCTGCCCATACAGGAAGCAGGAGGTAAAGTGGCAGCCCTTTTAAGAAAGGGAAATCAGCATTGTCTTCATTGTATGTGGGAGAATCGTCTGCTATTACACCTGAGTGAGTACAATTGTGCAAATAACCTTGCTAAAGACTGTTAATAGTTGTTATCTGTCTGCCAGAGCACCATACGTCCCGAAATTGAGCAGTTGCAGCGACTCTTAAAGGAGCCACGCACCAATTCCTCTGCAGTCACCCATAGCAACCTGCATCTAAAATTGCATTGTAGCCAGTACTAATCCCTCTAATCTGGTACTGGGCATCAAGGGACATGTCTGACAATGACGATAGCACCCACTTTGACCGCAGCGATCCACCAGCAGCAGCGGCAGCCACCTGCATTATGCCTCTCACTATGCCATACTATTTTGGGGCACCCTGGCTCCCAAGTTACTCAGGAGAACCCCATTCACTCAGGGAATTCCGTGATAAAATGCTAGCCACGTTTAAGCTATATCCTGTATCACAGGATCAGAAAGTGGAAATCCTGATTGGCCAGTTACAGGGAGCTGCGCTCCGAGAGGTCAAGTCCTGGCCCCAGTCAGAGCGGAAGACCGCTGAGCAGATCCTAGACCGACTCAGTACCACCTTTGAGATTAGGACCGCCTCTGAACTTAAAATGCGCTTCTTTGGAAAGCGGCAGAAGTCAAAGGAGACCTTGAGAGACTTTGCCCTGTCCCTGCAGGAAGCCCTGCGAGCTGTTATTCAGATTGATCCCCGTGAAACTGAGGGACAAGACCAAACCCTCAGGGAACAGTTTATTAAAGGTGTCTTTGATGAATCCCTCAAATGTCAGCTGAAGATGCTTTCAGCTCAGCACCCAGATACCCCTTTCTTGGACTTTAAGGAACTTGCTATTGGCGTTCTAGGGGAAAGTCACCAAGCTGAACCTCCTGAAAACAAGAAGGCAGGGACCGCACTACGGCCTGCTACTCAAAGCCAAATAGCTGAGCACGGAGCTCAGGCACCCGTTCCAGATACTGTAGCAGCTCTGACCGCTCAAGTCTCCCTCTTAGCTGAGAATATGGAGAGAATGAGGAAACAGCTAGAGCGACTAGAACAGCAACCCAAGGTGGGGAAAGGAACTTTTGCAAAGAGAGGCCGCTCTACGCCCAGTCCACAAGAATATCGACGTCAGCCAGTCAGTAGATTGCCATACCCCTGTTATCAAAACATCAGGGAACAGCGATGCCTACATTGTCAGAGGTATGGACACATTGCAAAGGACTGCCGTCAGTTAAACGGGCATCCCCTGAGATCGAGGACCGCCCCTCGGGAGGAAGAATACTAGGTCCCAAAGATCCAGCCTTTATGCCAAGGTATGTGGGCGCCCGCTCCATGGTGGAAGTTGACATCAACGGAGTGAAGTTTTCTGCTTTAATTGATACCGGATCTCAAGTGACTACCATCCGCCAAACAGCATTTGACACATGCCGAAACGGAGCCCAACTGATACAACCTCCTGAGTCTTGGCTCCAGATCATAGCTACCAATGGCAAACCAGTGCCTATACTAGGTTATTGGGAACCTACCTTACAGATTGAGGATACTGAACTCTCATGTCAAGGAGTAATCGTGATTCAGGTCCCAGATGATGACAATTGCCCTGTGGTCCTGGGAATGAATGTACTCAGCAATTGCTACCCTGAAGTGCTGAAAGCCTTAAAGAAAACCCTGCTGACTACACCACAGGAAACTCAGTGGGTTATACACCAGACCATTCGAGTGCTATCCGCCCAACAAAAGTTCAGCAATCAACGGGGTGAAATCTGCCGTGTCCGCATCAAGGATGCTTATCCTATCAAACTCCAGCCTGGAGCAGAGACTCTGATATGGTGCAAGGCTTGCATTGGTATCCAAAGTCAAGATTATCAGGCCCTTGTGGAGACAATACATCTTCAGGATCATCCCCTCGTCCTCGCCGCCAGGAGCGTGGTCACCGTGTCCCAAGGAAAGGTACCTATACGCTTCGTCAATCTGGGTGATGAAGCTATGAAATTAAAAAAGCACTATCCAGTGGCCTGCCTATACCACATCCGCCCGCAGGATATCCTGGATTATCCCACTGCTGCGGCTCAACAATTACTCCAAACAGTGGAGGAAGCCAAAGACCCGCCAGAACAGCCCTGGTGGACCGAACTACACATCGGGGATACTACAACCTCTGCCGAGCAACTCAACAGTGTGCTGGACTTAGTCAAACAACACCATCAAGTCTTCAGCAAACATTCTCTGGACTATGGTCAGACTCGCTTAATACAGCACACCATTCCAACCGGCACTCATCCTCCAATCAAAGAGAGATACCGACCAGTCCCTCCTGCCATGTACCAGCAAGTGAAGAAGATGGTTCAGGATATGAAGACAGCTAATGTCATCCAGGATAGTCACAGCCCCTGGGCTGCCCCCTTAGTCCTGGTAAAGAAGAAGGATGGAACCATCCGTTTTTGTGTGGACTACCGTAAGATCAACAACATTACGCACAAGGATGCGTACCCCCTGCCACGAATTGAAGAATCCCTGGCAGCTCTGGGATCCGCTGCCTACTTCTCAACTCTGGATCTAACCAGTGGCTATTGGCAAGTTCCCATGGCACCAGAAGATAAAGAAAAAACTACTTTTGCCACCCCAATGGGTCTGTTTGAGTTCAACAACATGCCATTCGGGCTATGCAACGCCCCTGGGACATTCCAGAGACTCATGGAAAGGTGTCTTGGACACAAAAACTTTGAGACTGTGTTGTTGTACCTGGATGATGTGATCATCTACTCTAAGACCTATGAGGAACATTTACAGCACCTGGCGGAAGTGTTCCAGACTTTGACTCAGCATGGACTGAAAGTGAAGCCTTCAAAGTGTCACTTACTGAAGCCCCAAGTGAAATATCTGGGACATGTTGTGAGTGCAGAAGGCGTGAGACCGGACCCTGACAAAATAGCAGCAGTACAAAGCTGGCCGGCTCCCAAAACAGTCAAAGAGGTCAAGAGCTTCCTCGGATTTGCAAGTTACTATCGTAGATTTATCCCACACTTTGCTCAGATTGCGGAACCTATCCAGGAGCTTGTGAAAGGGCACCCTAAAGGATGTCAGAATTCCAAAATACCAGTGGAGTGGAATGAAGAGAGAGAAGCTGCTTTCCAACTGTTGAAAGAAAAACTTACAGAACCTCCAGTCCTGGGTTATCCTGATTACAGACTACCATTTTGCCTATATACCGATGCAAGTAAGAAAGGTTTGGGAGCTGTACTATCTCAGACGCAAGCTGGAACTAAAAGAGTCATCGCCTATGCAAGCAGATCTTTACGAGAGCCAGAGCGGAATGACCATAACTACAGTTCGTTCAAACTGGAGTTCCTAGCCTTGGTCTGGGCTGTCACAGAGAAATTCAAGGACTACCTAGCTGCTACACCTTTCACAGTCTACACCGACAATAATCCGCTAGCTCAATTGAACACTGCACGTCTGGGAGCTCTAGAACAAAGATGGGCCTCTAGACTGGCCAACTTCAACTTTACCATTAAGTACCATACTGGGAAATCTAATGACAATGCCGATGCTTTGTCTAGGCTACCTGCCCAGAAAGACCAATTTCTACTGATGATCAGTGGGAAGATGTGGAGATGCCAATATTCTACTCCCGATTTGCCCGACAGGAGGCCCTACACACTAGGCGCCCGACCTCTAAAGTCACTTGTTTTCCACAGACCTGTGACCCCTCACCTCCAGTCGAGAAAGAACTCTGGATTAAACTACAATCAGAGAGCAGAGCCATTGGAGAACTGTTGGATTATTTTTTACAGCGGGCGCATACCGGAGAGAATCCGACGGCGGAGAGCTGACTCAGAACTAGTTCGCCTCTGGCGACAACGGAAACTACTCTTCCTACAAAGAGACCTACTCCTCAGGAGAACGCTTGATCCAGTCACCTGTGAGCGCCTCCACCAGATAGTGGTGCCTCGAAGAGATGCCAAGCTGGTGATGGACATGTACCATAACCGGTCCGGTCACTTTGGAATCCAAAAAACGGAAGCCACCATCAGACGACGTTTCTACTGGATTGGCATGAGAAGTGACATTGAAACCTGGTGTCGACAGTGTCCCACCTGTGCAGTGGCGAAAAGGGAAAGACATGATCAGCGAGCCCCCCTTCATCCAATAGTGAGTAAAGGTCCTCTGGAAATCGTGGCAATCGACCACGTGAAACTGGAACCCAGCAGATCTGGGTATGTCTATGCTATGACCATCATAGACCACTATACCAAGTTTGTTGTGGCTGTACCTGTAAAGGACTTAACTGCAAAAACTACAGCTGCTGCCATGTGGAAGAGCTTCATTCTGCCGTATGGGTGTCCTGACAAAATACTCACTGATCAGGGATCTGCATTCGAGTCTCAGTTATTCTATGAACTTTGTGCCTTGTACAAGTGCAAAAAACTGAGAACTACCACATACTAGTGTTGATCACGAATATTCAAATTTAGAATTTTTATCGCGAATATAGGTACTTCGAAAATTCGCGAAAATTTTGAATATAGTTATATATATTCGTTATTTCGAATATTCGATTTATTTTTTTAGATTTTTTTTTTTTTATTTATTTTTTTTTTTATTTTTTTTTTTTCGATTTTTTTTTTTTTTTTTTTTTTTTTTTTTAATTTTTTTTTTTATCAGTACACATGATCCCTCACTGCTTCTAGCTTGTGGGCCAATAAGAAGACTGCAATATACTTGACTTTAGGAGTAGTAGTGTTTGCGAATTTTGCTCTATATTCGTTTTTTTGAATATTCGCTATATTGCTATATATTGTTGTTTTAGAATATTAGGAATATTCAAAAAAACAAAGTTATAGCAATATAGAGAATATTCGAAAAAAATCGAATAGAGCAATTTAGCTAATATAGTGCTATAATCTTCTTTGTCTAATAGTTGTAAGTTGAAAAATTCGCAATAGAAAATTAGAATCCGAAAATTCGAATCCCGAAAATTCGCATATTACACAATCATTACCTTTCCGATTTTTCGAGTAAAAAAAAAATTGTGAATTTTCGAATTTGCGAATTTTCAACGAATATTTTACAAAATATTCGTGAAATATCGCGAATTCGAATATACCCCTGCCGCTCATCACTACCGCATACCACCCTCAGGGAAACAGACTGTGCGAAAAAATTAATCAGACGCTGATCAACATGCTCAAGGCTGTGCCGCCTCACCAGAGGTCTGATTGGCCGTTACTCCTCCCTGAATTAGTGTACATGTACAACAATACAACCCATTGCTCTACTGGGTACACTCCATACTATCTCATGTTCGGAAGACATGGCCGTCTACCTGCAAATCTTGCCCTTGACGTCCCTGTGCCGGACGCTGAACCACTCCTTCCCCAATCTGAGTGTGTCAAAGAGCATCAGAAACGCCTGGAGGATGCTAAAGAAATAGTGGACTCTAAAATAGAGAAGGCGCAACAAAAACAAAAACAGGACTTTGATATGCATGCCCATGCTGAGCCCTTACAACCTGGAGACCAGGTCTGGCTAAAAAACAATCACCCTCTAAGCAAACTGGATAGTCGCTGGGAGCGTGAGCCATATACAATAGTGGCCATTCCCTCATCAGAGGTCTACGAAATCCAGAGATAAAGGTACTCAGCGAGTCCATCGTAACAGGCTTAAGAAATGCCTACAGGAACCTGTTCAAGAGCAGCCAAGAGAAGAGGATACATCACCCGAGCTGCCATTGTCTTCAGAAAGTAAGACTCAAACAGAGTTGCTTCCCATGTTTGACCCCCTTCAGTGGTTATTCCAGCCTCAGATTCGAGTCCTGATGCCAGTTGCTGAGACTACTCCAAGTCAGACAGCTGATCCTCCTGCACACGTCCAAGACTCTACTTCTACCCCTGGAGACTCGGAACTGCCCTTGCGGAGATCCCAACGGATAAATAAAGGTAAACCACCTGCCCGTTATCAGGAATCCTTTGAAACCAGTGTTTAGCTACAGAGACAATAGGAGCCAAGCCATGGACACATTTTGACTGGTAAGAAACATTGCCTACTGTTTATTGACATTTTTGCCTTTTTCATTTTACCTTTTTTGTGCCTGGACTTAATGGACTCAATCTATCAGCAAAACCATACTTCATATTGGATTACAAATTATTTTTGATTTTTGTGTTTTTTTTCCCTACTTGATACAAGTTATGCAACGTTTCAAGCTTGCACCCAAAGAAAGGACTCAAACGTATACCTGAGCTCTTTGTGACTCATAATGTTTAAATATGACACTAATTTTGCTTACATGTTTACAGGTTGTGCAATGTTCAAGTACTCGTGCCCATTGTGTGTATTATCCTTCCAGGTGCCGCAATGTGAATTTATGCACTGATCAAAATGATTGCACTTACCATTGCACTTAACAAAAATTGTAGCAACTTACTAAAGTGTGCCTTTTCACAGCTCTTGTTCTCTCCCCCCTTACACGGACTGTCTTCATCCGGACGTTGTACACCAATGGCCTACACCCAGTGATATATACCCATAGGTACCCAGGATAGGACCAAATGGTAGGTCCTGACAGGTCCAGATTACTTCACAGGTACCCCTGCTGCTTCGGGAATCGTTAGAAGCCCTAGGTTGCTCCTTCCCGCTTGTTAAATGTTCTGGATTGTTCCCATTCGGAGGTGTCTCATTTCCAGGAGATCCATGAGAACGTACTGCCCTCCTCCTGTGACTTGCCAGAAGATGCGGAGATGAAGGATACCTCCCCTTCTGAGCCTTTTGCCTAAGGTAAGGCGCCTCAAGCCTTAGAGCCATAATTTAGCTTCCTCATAGACATCATAGTGATCGTGCTATAAGCCAAATTTCTTCAGGCTATGATGCAGGGAAGGGAATACAGGATAAAGCCACCCTTTCATTTGCAGGCATTCCATTACATAATGGTGGGATTACGGAGTAAAGACACCCCCATGCTTTCTTTGATGTTTAAAGGATCCAGAACATACAAAGTCAGTCAGTAAAGGTTTTGCTTTGTGCAGTTATAGGTTACCTGGTTATACCAAGATAAGGAAACTGTGTGTTGGACACCTTATGCTAGCGGGCAGGAACCTCGAGGAAACCGTTATGTGTTTTGTCTTTGTACGTCATTTATATGTATATTCATGCAGCACTTTGTATCAATTGGGTACCCAGAGCTTGTTCTTATTATAGCATACGCCGAGGACGGCTTCACTTAAAGTAGGCGGGTATGTAACATCCCAGAGTATGTCACTAAAACTCTGTCACCCAGCTTCATGATGTTAAAGTGTAGATGTGTTGTCACCCTGTGTAACCTGACATTGCATTTATATTGTATGCCATTTCTATGTCTGTATTGAATGTATTTGCTGTAATTCCAAATGTACACCAGCAGGTGGCAGCAATATGTAGACAGAATAAGGCAAGTTAGTATACCTAGACTGGAATAGACCATTCCAGGCTAGCTTCCCCCTATCTGAGGAGGAGTGGAATGTTCCCACATCCTACTTCAGAGGGAGGACAGAAAGTTCTAGGCAGTGTACCAGCCACCCCCTGTTGGGGTAGGCTGTGTGAATAGGAGCTCCCAGAAACAGGGATCCCAACGATGGATTCAGGCCTTTGCTGAGGCCCAAAGCAACATTCCCAGCCTGAGTTCCTTACCTCAGCTGGATGACAAAGAAAGCAGCAACTTCAGAACTACTAGATCTCCAGGAAGAAACCACCATTCCCTGCAAGCAGTCCTGTAAGTACAGATTCCAGAACAAGGAGAAGATAAGTACCTCCATAGCTAGTCAGGCCCAAACCAAGCAGAACCCAAGACAGAGCAGAAGACAGATACCTGCCAGATTCTTAAAGGTGTATGTACTAGATGCAGAAGATATATATAATTCCTGCCACATATTGCCAATACCTGCTGGGACCCTAGACTATTGCTGTAACATTGTATGGATCTAGAGCTGCATAAGATAACCTCAAGTAAAGACAAGTTGGACCCTATTCTCTGTGTGGAATTCCATCATTCCTCCATTACTCCTATTTACAACACTCAATTTGTTGCATGTAAGCCAGGATACAGGAGTCCGGCCGTACTAAGGTAGGAGACACCGTTGACACAATACAGAGACAATATCCCCCTCTGGCATTCCTAACCTAGTACATGAGCTATACCATCTTAAAGGGCCCTTTTACAGTACCTGCGCAAGCTGCAACTGGCGTCACAAACTTAGTTACACCTAAATCTGACCCACTGCATAGCAGCCCCAATGACCCAGTGTCCTAGTCATTGCATAAGCCCAACCGATCGTCACATGACGTCCAACATTGCCGAATAATATATGCATGTACTGTATGTATTCAATTGTGTAGATCATAGCATCAATTAGACCGTTCGGCGTTCCTCACTACTGTGTGCGCATGTGCGCACAGCTGTCCATTCATCTACGTCATGGTCTATGTTACCTCTGATGCGCCCGTGGGTCCGCCTCTCAGAATCATCTCGCTCCGTCCTCTGCTACCGTCGACGTCATCGGGCCGCGACAGGCGCACCCGGTTGCATCATCACAACGCCGACGCGCAACCATCTGACCTCACAGAGTGCGGCCCGAGGTTACCATGGCAACCCACAACGCCATCAGAGGCATCCAGGTATCCACAGATGCCCCAACATAAACTCCAATCAGCCATCTGTATATATATACCCTAATGTTGTAGCGATCTACACTGCATTATATAGATGAGGGACATAGATGCCAAACTACCCAAATAATTATTCAGTATAATTCAGCAATGTCAGACCCATAAGTGCGATCAGGTCACGCTATATATATGTCCCAATATCCCCAATCGGCACTATGTGTTAAGGCCGATTCATTGGCCTGTATTTGTGGGAGGGGCACGGTTGCCTATATCATGGCACCTCTGCCCCTCCTTCAATGAACGTCGTGTCAAACGCTGGTTTCATTCCGTGTGTGAAGTTGCGTCTGGTCCTAGAAGTTCGTTTCTACGCAAAGCAAGCTACTAGATCAGGTAAGTGACTGCCACATTGCAGTCTCGGCTCACAAGTCCGGCCGGCAGTGCCGGCTCCATAGGTAAGAGGGGGCCACACTGCACCGGAGCATCTGCCAGGAGCTCCGACTACCACGTGGCATGAATCGTAGGGTGCAGGGATCAGCGCTATCCCGATTCGTACGTCTCTCCTCCCTTAATGTCTGGAACAGGCTGCTGTGCCATTAGCTAGGTAGGGCTCACGGCAGCAGTAGTTTGGTTCTTCTCCCCTCATGCCCCTCATGCCCCCCATGCCACTACTGGCCCTTGTCATGTCGACCGCACACTCACCTCAGCGTCCTGCTTGCGGTCTCCTCCGCTGTCTGCCCTTGCTGCAGGTGGCCGGCACTGTGGGCTCCCCCTGGTGGTTGCTGGAGTCAATGTAGTCCATGGAGCAGTGTTGGATATCACAGGCTCCCTCCGGTGGTGACTGCCGGCAGTGCAGTCCATGGTTCTGTGCCCTGTGTTGGCTCCGTCTAGTGGCCACCAGGGGTTATGACCACAAAAAAAAAAAAAGTGTTAAAAAATGGTAAAAAATAAATAAATAAATAATAAAATAATAAAAAAAATATAATATATATATATATATATATATATATATATATATATATATAAAAAAAAAAAAAGAGAAAAGGAAATAATTATAAGAGTGTAACTCCAACTGATTGGTGGAGTTTTAGGGAAGGGGCGATATACTTGTTTAGTGCTAGTTAGAGGATATCTGTATTGTTGGTCGCACGCCTCTACGATTGGCGCCATGACGTACGCAAGGATCTTACATGTGATGTTATTCCAGGATTTGTCTCGTCCTTCTTCATACACATTCTGCACGTTGTTCAACCATCAGGATACAGTATGGCAGTAGCTATGTCGTGGTACTATTCCATTCTCTCCTTCTGGTAATGGGTCAGTTGTGCCACGGTCAGACTCACCATTCACTGGGGTGTTCTAGGTCCAGCTATCGCTTCTCCTTGGCTCAGGTTCTCTCGTCCTTTTTTCACTCGTTTTCTTCACAGTTGCATGGGTCTCGGCCTACTCACAGCCACGTCACATCGTCCCAGTGTCGGTTGACAGTCAGGAGTTGATTTATGCATACTGTATCCACAGGGTATGTCACATGCTTCAGACATAGTGGAGGCTTCGGTCGACCAGAACCCCGCCAGGATGTCAGAAGGAGGCAGTGTGTCGTCTCTTCGCACCTGGACCTTCCCTAGGCTGATGTCGGAGTTGTCCAGACGGGGTATTGCATATCCCGCTGCTGCTAGGAAGGCTGAGTTATACCGGTTTTGGTCGTTAACTCAGGCCCTCAGCAGCAGGAAGAAGTCTCCGCGGTCTCTGTTCAGAACTCGCTGACACAAATCCATCTGTTGCTGAATAACTTGACTTCGTCCGTCACGGATGTGCAAACCAGGTTGCAAGCGGTTGAGTCTCGTTGTTTTTCCACTACTCCGCATACCATCGATGCCGCTGTTCCATCCACTTCTACGGCGACAGGGGCAGGTATCCCTGTGACTGCGCCCAATATTATGCCGGCGCATTTTGTTCCTGTCAATCTAAAGAAGGACATCCTAGAAGGTAGAGATGTCAATCTAACATCCTTACTGGTCGCTACCCGGGATCTGTCTGATAGTAGGGTAATTGCCTGTGGGGATGTGTCAGTGATCCTGAAAGGCCGTGACCATAGGCTGAACCGCAAGCTCACGGTACCTGAATTTGTGCTCGCATTTAGTTTGTACAGAGACGTAATCTGTTCAGTTCGTCCCGAGAGAAGGGAAGAACTTGACTTGTACTTGTTCAGAATAACGGAGTTTGGGTACAAGTATGGTGGTAGTTCCTTCTACGACTACCATTGTTCTTTCTCGGCCAAGGCAGCTGCCACCTTAAGGCAGTTCCAGTTTCTTACTAACTGGGCCAACATTGATACGCAGATTTTTTGTAGGCACTTCGCCGGGCTTAAGGCGCCTTCATGCTCCCTGTGCCAATCAATTGACCATTCCACGGCGTGGTGTCATAAGGCCACTCAGAGTGAGGGGTCTAGTTCTACAGGTCCTGTTCCCGGCCCATCCGATTCACTCAGATCCTCTGGTTTAGTTGACAAGCTGGGCAGACCCATCAAATTACTTGGCAGGTCACAGATCTGTAACAATTTCAACTATGCATCCTGTAACTTCAGTCAGTGCCGCTTGCTACACATATGTACTAACTGCTTCAGAGCCCACCCTAAAGTAGTTTGTTCATTGAAAGTAGATAATAATTACATGTGTGTTGTTAATATAGTTCGGTTGCAGCAGTTCCTACGCAGGTATCCTGACCCAGGCTTTGTGAAGTTCCTTAGTACAGGATTCACGTTCGGTTTCCACACTGGGATGGTGACCCTTCCAGATTCCACACACGAATGCAGGAACCTACAGTCCGCTGACCAACACCCTGATGTCTCCGATAGGTTAATAGCAGCGGAGTTAGTCAAAGGTTTCCTGATAGGTCCTTTTTCATCACCACCCTTTGATAGGTGGAGAATCAGCCCGATAGGAGTCGTGTTTGGCAAATTTAGTAACAAGGAGAGGTTGATTATCGACCTGTCCGCCCCGCATGGTACCCCTACACCTAGCATCAACTCTCTAATTCCATCAGAAGAGGTTAGCATGAGATATGCCACCATAGATCAAGCCATCGCTCTTATCTTACTACAGCCCCTTCCCAGGATAGCAGCATAGGTCTGGACGATATGGTCATGGCTGACTTAAACATGTGGGATCAATTTCTCACGCAATGGAAAGGCATCTCGCTTTTTGTTCCCACAATATCCGACAACTCCCCCGTAATTTTGTCCGACGCCGCCGCCAATACAGGTTTCACAGCTATTTTTGGCAACCATTGGTTAGCAGACAGATGGCCAACCGAAGTTAGTTCCATTCCTGGGTTTTTCCGTACCTCAGCAGTTTTTGAACTCTACCCCTTAGTGGCAGCATCCTATACCCGGGGTCAAAGTTGGTCAGGTCAGACTGTGTCCTTCGTGTCCGATAATGCAGCCGTCATCGAGATTCTCAATAGTGGGTCTTCTAAGTCTCCATATGTCATGTTAGTTCTTAGGCGCTTGGCCCTTCTATCATTACAACACCAGTTTCGTTGCATAGCTTCACATATAGCCGGTAACCACAACGCAGCAGCCGACGCGTTATCTCGTTTTAATTTACCCTCTTTTCACAGATCTGTCCAGAAGCAGACTCCATCGGGAGCCCAGTCCCTCCATACGCTGCTCTAATCCTTCCATAGATGCTCATCTCGCCACCGCTCGGTCACTGTTACTCAAGTCCCTCTCACCCAGTACAGCCAGAGCCTACCAGACAGGTTGGAGAGCCTTCCAGAGATTTCAGGACTCTCATCCGCGAGGTGACACCGAGTTCGTTCCATGCATCCTGGCGTTCATAGGTTACTGTCACACCAATCTGAAACTATCCCACACCACGGTCAAGTCCTACCTCGCAGGGGTGCAACATTTTAGAGCCATGAGTTTCACCCAGCCAGGTTCATTGTTTTCTATCCATGTCATTAAAGCTACTCTGAAGGGTCTCGAGAAAAGCGACTGCGAGTCACGCACTCGCCGGCTACCCGTCACTGGCCAGCTTTTCCGCGACCTTTCCGACTTGTTAGACAAAAAACCATTCGGTGCCCTGCATAGTTTGATAATAAAAGCTACCATGTACCTGGCCTTTCCGGGTTTTTGAGACCGTCCGAGTTTACTTCCCCGGCTAACAGCAGCAGGTACGTCACTCTCGGTCAGCTCTCGGCTTCCAGAGATGGTTTCATACTTTCTCTACTCACCTCCAAGACCTCTCAGGTAGGCTCCCCGATCCAGGTGTTTTCCTTCCCGACCTCTCATCATTGGTGTCCCGTGCTACAACAGCTTCTGTCCTCTCTGCCAAACAAGCCGCCCGGCAGTCCTTTGCTACCATTCAATAATACTCACCTTACCTGTCCCCAATTCATAACTCATATTCGTGTTTTACTGACTAATCTGGCAGTAGACCCGTCCTCAATATCCGGGCATTCGTTTCGCATAGGGGCGGCATCCGCCGCGTCAAGGAATCGGGTTCCAGCACACATAATCAAAAGACTAGGTTGCTGGCGTTCGTCCTGTTTCAGCCGCTACATTCCTTGTCCGTACACTGAAATGAATCTTGCTTGTCAGAATTTGGTGTTATGAATAAATGTTTGTAGCATTCCGATATGATAGAAATTGTTGTTCTTTTTGGCCTCCTTCAGCTATCCCTTCAACGTCACGGTTTCGGCATAACTCTAACCGCTTTAGCTAGCCAGCAGGTAGGAGTCCTTCTTCGTGAGTGCCCGACCACAAATATATTCATTTGTGTATAACCTAACATATGCCATAATTCTGTTCCGCCAACAAAACGTGTGAGCATAATCATCTGCTCCGCCGTCCCAGCAAGACACAATTGCCATACACCCCCCCTCAGACAATCATGGATGGGGAAAAAAAACACTGTATGTAAAAACAATATACAAAATTGTACACCCACAAAGACATTGCAAACAACATTTCAATCAATGGTGGAGACATTGAACTCAACGTTTAATCCATAAGGCTGAAGTGACTTCAAAGTATGTATCCACTTGAGTTCTTTTCTCCTCAGAATCTTATTTTTGTCACCCCCCCTTCTTAAATATCCTACACTATCTATTGCACAAAAACGTAATTGATTTATAGAGTGTCCACACTCAATAACGTGCTTTGCAACAGGTTTATCAATCAAGCCTTTCCTTATTGCACTCTTATGTTTGTTCATCCGCTCTCCTATTTCCATTGTCGTCGTCTCACCAACTGTCACGGCTGAGGATGGGGAAAACCCTCAGCCGTGCGGTATCAGGAGATGTGAGGTCGCTACTTGGCCAGTAACACAGAATTAGGGAGCAGGTCACCTCCTAGAGCTTCCCTAATCTGACCCTGACTCCTAGCTGCATGAGCCGCCCTTGAAGGTAGGAGGGCTCATGCTCAGGAACCTTGGATCCCTTCTGACCCTCCAACGATCCCTGTACTAGGAGCTGGGTAGACAGCCCGTTCCTCCTGGACACGGAGTAACAGAAGTCTAAAATGGCCAAGCTATAAAGAAAGGGGAACATAAACAGACATATGGCAATGGCAGGTAAGTGCAACTAGAACCACACTTACCTGCCACAGACACACAACCTGGAACCCACGTGCAAGTGCTGCTGTCCACAAACATCACAAAGGACACCGCACACACAGACATCACACGGGAACCCAGGAAACCATATTCTGCAATAAATAAAGATCAAACAAACATCTTCTAAACACCATACATAAACCTATGACCACAAGGGTGGCCCCCACTGGCAGATGGAATACACAGGCGGCTGCTCCAGCTAACCATGGCTGAAGTACCCCTCAGACAAGTGGTATTCACTGAGGCTTTATAGGCCCAAGTAGCCACACCCACACAGACACACCCAGTGTTCACACACACTAGGAAGGAGGTTAACCCTTCCAACACCAGGGAAGGGAAGACGGACTCTTAAAGGGGAATACACACATAAAAAAAACACACTTCACCTGTTGCCGCGGGCAACGGCATGCGTGGCAAACATGTCCTGGGGATCAGCCATATGGCTGAGACACTGCCACCACATGCACACGACACCACACGTTGCCATGGGCAACCAAGTGAAGGAAAGTGTCACAAAACAAACCACTGACCGTGACACCAACATAAATGTAACTGCATGGTCACTGTATCTGTCACAGGGCGCCGGTGACGCAATCTTCCTGCACTTCACCGCCGGCGTCCTGCCTCTCTCCCTGAGCAGCGACGCATGTTGCGTCCCCGTCTCCTAGGTAACAGGGGGCGGAGCGGACCCGACTGCACTCCTGCTGTCTGTGCGGTCGGCGTCCTCCGTTTCCCTGGCAACAGTATCAGGTTGAGCATGGAGATGGCCACTCGGTGCTCGGCTTCTGTGTCTGAGCGGGTCATGTGACGTTGGCCACGTCACATGACCTTAGCCTTTCACTATTTATACAGGCAGCCTGCTGGCCACAGGTTGCCTGCGATTTTGGTCCTGTGCCTAACTGCTATTACTCTGTGCTTCTGCTACTCTGGATTTTGACCCTTGGCTTTTGTTCCTGACCCGACCTCGCCTACCCTTGTGTACTGACGTGATCTCCAGGTTTGACCCTCGGCTTGTACTCTGACCCGTCCTTGCTATTACTTGTGTACTGACGTTACCTCCTGGTTTGACCCTAGGCGTGTTTGTTTACCGTCCTTGTTACCCCTGCTCGCCTATGTTAGTGTTGATCTCTGACATTTCAGTATTGCTCCTGACACTTTACGTGACTTCAGATCCATCTGCAGGGTTCCCTCCTACTGCCTCTGCCTGGCTATATTCTGTCTCTGTCCGCTCTGCCTCTCTGCACTTATAGGCCTAGGACGGGTAGTGTAAGTAGGCAGGGACAGAGGCGTGGGTGGCAGCTAGTGGGTTCACTTCCTCTTCCCCACTCCCTAGTGCATGACAGAATCGCAGGCCTTATCTCCCTATGGACCCCCTGCAGAGCCTTACTGACCATGTCCAGAACCTGGCCCAGATTGTGCAGAATTTGAGGGAGAGGTTACAACTCCAAGAATCCACTCAATCTCTCCCTACTTCTGATCTACCTGTACTTCAGGCAGGACCCCATGTCAAACTGCCTGATGGATTTTCTGGGGACCGCAAGTGTTTTTTGAAATTCAAGGAGGGTTGTAAATTATACTTCCGCCTGCGGCCCATTTCGTCTGGGTCCGAGCCGCAAAGGGTGGGAATTGTTATTTCCCTCTTACAAGGGACCCTCAAGAGTGGGCATTTTCTTTGCCTTCCGACTCTCAGTGTCTTAGGTCGGTTGATGCATTTTTTCAGGCCCTAGGGGTCCTTTATGATGAACCTGACAGAGCATCCGTAGCTGAGTCCCAGCTTAAGTCCCTAGTCCAGGGTGATCAGCCGGTTGAGGATTACCGCACTCTGTTTCGTAAATAGTGCATTCCTTCTGGCTGGAATGAACCGGCGCTCAAAAGCCAGTTCAGGTCCGGACTCTCTGAGAAACTTAAGGATATGCTGGTGTGCTATCCCTGTCCCGAGTCCTTAGAGGACACTATGACCCTGGCTATTAGATTGGACAGACGTGTTAGGGAGAGACAGCAGGAACATTTCTTTCTTTCACAGACTGTCCCTAACCCTGATTCCGTTCCAGTGGGACTCAGGGTGGAAGTGCCGACTGAAGAACCTGTGGACCAGAAGGGAACAATGCCGACAACAAGGTACCTGCTTCTACTGTGGTGGCACTGATCATTGGGTCCGTCAATGTCCTAAGATTCCTGCCTTCGAAAGGTCATCCATTCCTGAGGGATCCAAAGGCAAGGTACGTCCTGTGGTGGTAAGAAAAAAGTTGCTGGTTCCCATTACTGTTGTTTTTGGGCCTAATAAGGGTTCAGGTAATGCTTTTATTGATTCCGGTTCTGCCGCTAGCTTTCTAGATCTAGGGTTCGCCCTACAAGTGGGAATACCGGTGTTAACCTTGTCCACTCCTATAAGTCTTGTAGCCATTGACTCTACTCCTTTGCGGGGAAGGGGTGGGGAAGATGGTCAGATATTGCACCCCAGAGATAACCTTGTCCGTGGGACTGTGTCATACTGAGGAATGCTCCCTATTCATACTGGAGAATTTGCCCATTGAAGTGGTCTTAGGAATGCCGTGGCTCCAAGTTCACAACCTGACCATCAACTGGGCAATGGGGGAATTAGAAAGGTGGGGTCCTAACTGTTCCTCTTGTGTATCCTTAGTGGTAGCGGGGGTTGCTTCTAGCCCTATGGCCATTCCTCCATATATTGAGGACTTCCGCAATGTTTTTTCTACCTCCGAGGTCGAGGAACTTCCACCCCATAGTTCTTACGATTGTGCTATTGAGTTGGTGCCGGGATCCAGGTTTCCCAAAGGTCGTATTTTTAACTTGTCTGGGCCAGAACGTGGTGCCATGAAAGATTATATTAAAGAAATCCTAAGTAAGGGGCATATCAGACCATCTACTTCTCCTATGAGGGCTGGTTTATTTTTTGTTAAAAAGACGGACGGTGGCCTCAGACCCTGTATTGATTACAGACAATTGAACAAGATCACCGTTATAAATCAATATTCCCTCCCTTTGATTCCTGACTTGTTCAATCAGGTTCTGAGCGCATCGTGGTTTTTTAAACTTGATTTAAGACGGGCATATAACCTGATTCGTATCAAGGAGGGAGATGAGTGGAAAACTGCCTTCAATACTCCGGAGGGACATTTTGAGTACCTGGTAATACTATTCGGACTCAGTAATGCCCCAGCAGTTTTTCAGAATTTTATGAATGACATCTTCAGGGAATTTATCGGCAGGTTTATGATTATTTATCTGGATGACATCCATATTTTCTCTGCGAATTGGGATTCCCATATGTCCCATCTTAAACTTGTGCTAGAAGTTCTCAGAGAAAATAAGCTATCCACCAAGTTAGAAAAATGTTTTTTTGGGGTACAAGAGATATTGTATCTGGGTTATGTTCTTACCCCTCACTCATTTAAGATGGATCCGGGGAAGGTGAGGGCTATCCTGGAGTGGGTGAGACCATCTTCCCTAAAGGCATTACAGCCTTTTTTGGGGTTCTCGAACTATTATAGAAAATGTATTAAAAAAAATTCTGTTATTGCCAAGCCCCTAACCGACCTAACCAAGAAGGTGGAAGATCTTGTTAATTGGCAGACTGAGGCCATCGAAGCCTTTGAAACCCTTAAGAACTGCTTTCAAGACGCCCCACTCTTGATTCAGCTGGATCAGGAGAGACCTTTTGTGGTTGAAGTTGATGCTTCTGAGGATGCAGTGGGGGCGGTTCTTTCTCAGACCCTGTGCTTTTTTTCCCCGTAAATATTCTTCCTCTGAAAGGAATTATGACATTGGGAATCGTGAATTACTGGCCATTAAGTGGGCATTTGAGGAATGGAGACACTTTTTGGAGGGGGCCAAACACTGTGTCATGGTTCTCACTGATCATAAAAATCTATTGTTCCTTGAGTCCGCCAAACGTCTCAATCCTAGGCAAGCCAGGTGGGCTTTGTTCTTTACTAGGTGTAACTTTTAGACCAGAAAGTAAGAATGTTAAGGCTGATGCCTTGTCTCGAAGTTTTTGTGCCTTCCAACCTCCTGACACGCCTCCTGAACCCATCTTACCGGCTAACATTATCATAGCATCGGTGTCTGCTGACCTCTCTTCGGAGATTAAATTTGCACAACATCTCGCTCCTGCACGAACACCCACAGATAAGTTATTTGTTCTGGGCCATTCCCGTCTCCGACTTCTGGGTGAGTGCCATGATTCTGTGCTCTGTGGTCATCCTGGTGTTAAAGCCACTAAGGAATTGGTATCTATAACCTTCTGGTGGCCTACATTATTTAGGGACATCAGTTCGCATGTGTCCGCCTGCGAGATATGTGCAAGGTCCAAAACTCCTAGAACCCGCCCTGCGGGTGAGTTGCTACCACTACCTATTCCGAGTAGACCTTGGTCACACATCTCTATGGATTTCATCACTGACTTGCCACCCTCCGAAGTAAAGTCAGTGATCTGTGTAGTGGTAGATAGAGATGTCCCAAATAGTTCGCCGGCGAATAGTTCCCGGCGAACATAGCTTGTTCGCGTTCGCCGCGGTCCGCCCCCTATTCGTCATCATTGAGTAAACTTTGACCCTGTACCTCACAGTCAGCAGACACATTCCAGCCAATCAGCAGCAGACCCTCCCTCCCAGACCCTCCCACCTCCTGGACAGCATCCATTTTAGATTAATTCGGAAGCTGCATTCTTAGTGAGAGGAGGGACAGTGTAGCTGCTGCTGATTTAATAGGGAAATCGATAGCTAGGCTAGTGTATTCAGTGTCCACTACAGTCCTGAAGGACTCATCTGATCTCTGCTGTAAGGACAGCACCCCAAAAAGCCCTTTTTAGGGCTAAAACATCAGCTTTTTTCCCCCTGTGTAATCTAATTGCAGTTGCCTGCCTGCCAGAGTGTGTGTCAGGCTCACAGCGTATACTGTGCCCACTTGCCCAGTGCCACCACTCATATCTGGTGTCACAATAGCTTGCACTTAAAAAAAGTCAGTTTCCTTCACGCGTGTGCATTTCAGGGCCTGCCAGGGCACAGTGCCACACCAGTGCAACTCATATCTGGTGTAACAGAAGTGTACATAAAAAAAAATTAGAGAAATTTGACTGTGAAATAATAGCAGTCAGTTTCCTTCACACGTGTGCGTTTCAGGGCCTGCCAGGGCACAGTGTCACACCTGTGCAACTCATATCTGGTGTAACAGTAGTGCACATTTAAAAAAAAAAATACAATTTTGACTGTAATAGATTGAATAGCAGTTAGTTGTCTGCAAGCGTGTGTGTCAGGCCTACAGCGTCTACTCTGCCAACTTCTGCTAGTGCACAGTGCCACTCATATCTGGTGTCACAGTAGCTTGCACGCATAGTACCACTAATCGAAAAAAATATGACAGGCAGAGGCAGGCCACCCCGCAGGGGCCGTCGTGGTCGTGGTGCTGTGATTCCCTTTGGCCCTAGAATAATGCCCAGTGTTCAGAGGCCACGTACCCTGAACTCAAAAAGTTCTGAGGACATAGTTGACTGGCTAATACAGGACACCCAATCTTCTACAGCTTCCGCTCAGAACCTTGACGCACCATCCTCCTCCGGCTCAGCTTCAGGCACCTCTCAAGTTACCACTCGCCCGCCTGCCGCCACCACCAACACTAGCACCACAGCCGCTTCACTTGATCTGTCAGAGGAGTTATTTACACATCAGTTGGAAGAAATGAGTGATGCGCAACCATTATTGCCAGAGGATGTAGATAACAGGGATATGTCTCAGTCAGGCAGCATTACACACATGGACGTACGGTGTGATGATGATGATGTTGTACCCGCTGCTGCTTCCTTTGCTGCATTGTCAGATACAAGTGAAGCGGTTGATGATGACGATGTGTCCGTGGATGTCACGTGGGTACCCGCTCGAAGAGAAGAAGAGGGGGAAAGTTCAGAAGGGGAGACAGAGAGAAGGAGGAGACGAGTTGGAAGCAGGGGGAGGTCGTCGCAAGGAGCTAGTGGCACAGTCAGACAGCATGTATCGGCACCCGGGGTCAGCCAGACAGCACGCCAATCAACACATGCTGTTGCCACCACGAGAATGCCGTCATTGCAGAGCTCAGCAGTGTGGCATTTTTTTTGTGTGTCTGCCTCTGACAACAGCGATGCCATTTGCAACCTGTGCCAAAAGAAACTGAGTCATGGGAAGTCCAACACCCACCTAGGTACAACTGCTTTGCGAAGGCACATGATCGCACATCACAAACGCCTATGGGATCAACACATGAGTACAAGCAGCACACAAACTCAAAGCCGCCATCCTCCTCCTGGTCCAGCATCTTCAGCACGTCAACCACTGCTGTCCTCCTTGCCCCCTCTCAACCATCCGCCACTCCGCCTCTCGTCTTCAGCAGTTCCTACTCATCTGCCCACAGTCAGGTGTCTGTCAAGGACATGTTTGAGCGTAAGAAGCCAATGTCACAAAGTCACCCCCTTGCCCGGCGTCTGACAGCTGGCTTGTCTGAACTCTTAACCCGCCAGCTTTTACCATACAAGCTGGTGGAGTCTGAGGCGTTCCAAAAATTTTTAGCTATTGGGACACCGCAGTGGAAGGTACCCGGCCAAAATTTCTTTGCACAAAAGGCAATCCCCAACCTGTACTCGATTGTGCAAAAGGTAATGGCATGTCTGGCACACAGTGTTGGGGCAAGGGTCCATCTGACCACTGATACCTGGTCTGCAAAGCACGGTCAGGGCAGGTATATCACCTACACTGCGCATTGGGTAAACCTGCTGACGGCTGCCAAGCATGGAATGCGTGGCTCTGCAGAGGAGTTGGTGACACCGCCACGACTTGCAGGCAGGCCTGCTGCCACCTCCTCTACTCCTCCTACTCCATCCTCTTCCATAACCTCCTCGGCTGAGTCCTCTTCTGCTGCTGCGTCTTGCTCCACATCAACGGCACCCCCCCAGCTCCCCAGGGGCCATTCCAACCCTTCGGGGTCCACCCTCAGAGAACGACTCGACTGACAGGTAGCAGACTACCTCGCCTTAACTGCAGATATCGACACTCTGAGAAGCGATGAACCCCTTGACTACTGGGTGTGCAGGCTTGACCTGTGGCCTGTGCTATCCCAATTTGTGATAGAACTTCTGGCCTGCCCCGCTTCAAGTGTCCTGTCAGAACGGACCTTCAGTGTAGCAGGAGGTATTGTCACTGAGAAGAGAAGTCTCCTAGGTCAAAAAAGTCTAGATTACCTCACCTTTATTAAGATGAATGAGGGATGGATCCCGAAGGGACTGACAGTGGGTGATACATTCGACTAAAGAAGGCCTGATGACATGCCATGGGCTAAAAATGGTCCACACGCTGCTGTATTTTATTTCTGAATGCCGGATGACTTGCTTGACTTACCCGCCACCAACTAGGGTTCAAGCCGCAATGTTTTAGGGCACTTTCTGCCCCGGAAACAAACATCAATTTTTCTGGCTACAGCAGCGGCTGCAACAATACCTAATTTTTCAGGCATGTGTACATGCATAATTTTTCTGGCCTCTGGTGCTGCACTGTGGTTTCAAAACCCTCCAAAAAAAGGCACATACATGTGTCAATTTCCCTTTGTGATTGTTACCTTGTCGTGGTGAAGGGGCTTGCGTATCACAATGGAGTGACCACCTCTATGAGTGTGTTGGCAATGGCAATGTTGGCACACCCCAGATGATAAGGTCGTTGCTTCATTGTGAACAGACCAAAAGCGATCGGCTGGATAATTTTGCATAGAAAAAACATTAATTTTCTTTGTGATCATCTAAGGTGATCATTAAAGCCTACTAGGCCAACAATGGGCCCACACGGCAGAATCATTGTTTTCTGGGTCACTTAACTGTCACTGAACTACCTCAGCAAGACCATAGGCTTTGAAAAACCCCCATCGCCTGCAATCTCCCAAACGTGCGCACGAGCACAGTCATAACTACACCAAGATTGACGCATAGAGGTATAAAATTTATATCATGAGTGTGTCAACTATTGACAACTCTTTGCTGTTGTCTAAAATCTATTCCAGGGATTAAACTGATAAGAATAGTACTACTTAACACACCGCTCCTATCTGGTGGCACATTAGATTGCACGCGCAGTGCCCCAAATTTGAAGTAGGAGGACCGACCAAGCATCTTTTTCCATCTCCCGGTTCCTAAAATCGATGCCATATACACGTCCCCTGATAGGGGACGTAACAGGGATTAAACTGATAGGAATAGTACTACTTAACACACCTTATAATAATGCAGAGAGAGGTAATGCAGAGAGAGGAGTCTGAAGAAGAGGAGTCAGAGGAGTCACATACCTGATGTTTTAAAGCATGTTATTCCAAACAATTTAGGAATGTTAGGTAATTTATGCCCTTTATGGATTAAAACCAGACTCTGCGTCAACTATGTAAATTTCCATGGGAGTTTTGCCATGGATCCCCCTCCGGCATGCCACAGTCCAGGTGTTAGTCCCCTTGAAACAACTTTTCCATCACTATTGTGGCCAGAAAGAGTCCCTGTGGGTTTTAAAATTCGCCTGCTATTGAAGTCTATGGCGGTTCGCCCGTTTCACCCGTTCGCGAACATTTTAGGAAATTCGCGTTCGCCGTTCGCGAACGGAAAATTTTATGTTCGCGACATCTCTAGTGGTAGACAGATTCAGCAAAATCATACATTTTGTTCCTCTAAGTAAACTCCCTAGTGCCAAGACTTTGGCTTCCTTGTTTATTGATCACATTGTTCGGTATCATGGAATTCCTGAGAATATTGTCTCTTACAGGGGTGTCCAATTATTTTCCAGATTCTGGAAAGCCTTTTGCCAGAGATGCGAAATTTCATTGGCCTTTCATCCCGAGACTAATGGGCAGAAGGAACGCTTGAATCAGGCTGTCGAACAATTACTTAGGTGCTATATCTCTGACAACCAGCGTCTGTGGGTGAAATACCTTCCATTGGCGGAGTTTGCCATTAACTATCGGGTGAACTCATCCACAGGGGTATCTCCGTTTTACTGCAATTTAGGGTTTCATCCTCGTTTTGGTTCTTGTTCTTCCGTGGCTTCGCCTAACCCTGAGTCGGATGTGGTTACTTCAGAACTGTGCACAGTCTGGGCCCAGGTTCAGTCGAACCTGGAGAAAGCCCAGGAGGTTCAGAAAAAGCAAGCTATCAGGAAACGCACTAAGGAAGCTAATTTTGAGGTCGGTGAGAAGGTGTGGCTATCCACCAAAAATCTGTCCTTAAAAGGGGTGTCTAGGAAATTTGCTCCACGCTTTATAGGACCATATGAAATACTTGACATTATTAACCCGGTATCTTTTAAGCTGAAACTACAAGACACGTTTCGAATTCATGATGTGTTCCATAAATCTTTGCTCAAAAAGTATGTTACGCCTGTTGTTCCTCCACAGGAATCTCCATCTCCGGTGGAGGTTATTAACGGTCAAGATGAGTTTGTTGTTTCTAGGATCATTGAAGTTAGGGTTTCCGAAACTCACTGCAATACTTGGTTCATTGGAAGGGTTTTGGACCTGAAGAAAGGTCCTGGGTACCTGCTTATAGAATCACGCTGATAGGTTGATTAAGAGGTTTTATCTTGAAAACCCAGGGAAGCCGTCTCCACTGTCCTGAGGCCCATCGTGAAGGGGGGGGTACTGTCACAGGGCGCCGGCGACACAATCTTCCTGCGCTTCGCCGCCGGCATTCTGCCTCTCTCCCTGAACAGCGACGCATGCTGCGTCCCCGTCTCCCAGGTAACAGGGGGCGGAGCGGACCCGACTGCACTCCTGCTGTCTGTGCGGTCGGCGTCCTCTGTTACCCTGGCAACAGCATCAGGCTGAGTGTAGTGTCCCACTAGGTAAAGGTGGGCACTACACAAGGGTTAATGTGTTTAGTGCATTTACTGTCATGTGTTGTATTTCCCTGTGTTATCTGGGTGTCAGGCCTGTTAGGGTGCAATTTAGCCTCCCAGGCGTTAGAGGGAGCTAGAGAGCCCTAGTTATATATAGGTAGGCCCAGACAGGGGAGTGTTAGTGTATTCCAGGGGACTAGAGGAGTCACTTAGTCCACCTGAAGCTCCTGAGGCTAGGATTAGCTCAGTTGAGATACCCCAGTAGTAGGAGAGCACCTCCTGGGAGCAACCTGCAGCCACCCTTAACAGCCAGCAGTGAACACGGCTAAGAAACAAAGGTACTGTAACCTTAAGACAAGTGCCAATACTGGAGGAAGGAATTTATACCAAGGATTTAAGCCAGCAATTAGGCATCCGGGCCTTGGGATCCAACCAGCTAGAATAGCTGAAGGGGATAGAGCAGCGTTGCACTGCAAAGTATTAGTTGTATACCCTCCAAGTATCTTGCAAGATTGAAACCTGCTGTGATATAAACCTGCTGTGAATTTGGAACTGTAAAGGACTGCATTATCATCATTATCAATTGTAACTGCATGTACAAAGTTGGACCGTTTTCACCAAGTAAAGCAACGTTTGGTTTACCCACTGCGTACTCATTTACTACTACTACAAATCGGTGTGCCACCGTTACAGGCACTGGCATCACGAATCTTAAAAGGGACCTTGCTTCAGGCACTCTAAATACCAGCAACATCCAGGGCACCTCACATACCATCAGGCCAGGTCTCTACATACAGAGTGTGCCCCAGAGGAACTTGTGTCTACCTCTCCTTCACTGCCGCATGCCTGCCCAGGGTTCTCCTTCAAATAGTGAGTAACCCTCGATTGCCCATAACCGTGACCTCACTTCGCAATACCCTGCAGGTCTGGCGTGCTGCATAAATTGGCGTCACGAACAGGATTTACGGACTATTCCTGCGCCATTGCGGATACAAGAACTGTGTGCTATTATCTGCCTTAAAGTGACCAAGCCCTAAATGCTTTATTGAAAAATTGCTGGGGCAAGGAACTGTAATAATTTGCGGTGTGAAGATTATATTGCATGGACTGTTTGCTGCTTATTTAAGCCACCGCTTGCTGTCAGTGAATAGACAGCGATTTTGCCCACTTAACCTGAGGTGAATTACAAGTGCGCCTTGTGGAACCGTTTGGCGCGAAAAAAAGAGGACTTTGGCGCGAAAAGAACCAGGCGGAGTCATCACCCGGCTAACAAGGAGGAAGAACGCCGCCCTGTCTGGAAGAAAAGGTGCCGCCTACCTGAGTCCCGGAGCTACGAGAGGCCGCGCCCACCTGCTGACGCTGTACGCAGGACGCTCAACGCCCGTAGCCACGCATCTCGCGAGACCTGGAGCAAGCATCACCGGAGTAAGTACAGACTTTGAACTGGCTCTCCTTACCGGAACATTCCCGACCCCTGCCAGGGCACCGGAGGGACCCCTTTAGTGACCAAAGACTTTACTGTGGAAAAAAAAAAAAAATATTACCATTGCCACTCCGGTCCGCTCCGCTACATTTAAAGGGCCATACCCACCTAGGAACGCCATGTCCGCACCTGAGGAAATCGGACAGGCGGCCCCAGTCGTGCCTTCTGAAGTACTCACCGCCGACTCTAGGGCCCCTGTCGCCGCGGCACCGCCAAGTCTGTTGCCGTTAACCATGCCGTATTATTTTGGGGCCCCCTGGTTCCCACGTTATTCAGGGGAAGCCCACAAGTTAAAGGACTTTAGGGAACAGATACTGGCCTTGTTCCGGCTTTACCCCATAACTGCTGAACAGCAAATGGAGATCCTACTAGCCCATTTAGGAGGGGCCGGCCGCAGGGAAGTCATGTCATGGCCCCGCTCTGAGAAGAGTAGCCTGGAACAGATTTTTGCACCACATTTGAGGCCAGAACGGTGTCAGAAGTTAAAATGCGTTTCTTCAGCAGAAAGCAGCAGCCTGGAGAGTCGCTCCGCGATTTTGCCCTGTCCTTACAAGAGACACTGAGAGCTGTAGTCCAAGTGGATCCCAAAGAATCTGAGGATCAGGACCGGACTCTTAGAGAGCAGTTCATTGCGGGCATAAGCACTGAGAATTTAAAGGGCCAGCTACGGATGTTGTCAGCTCAACACCCTCACTGTACATTTTTGGATTTTAAAGAATTGGCCATCAGTATACTAGGCCAGAACCCTGCTCCAGGGCCAGCAGCCTTCCCTGAACCTCAGGCTTGTCAACCAAAGACTGTTAATGTGGGGTCTGCAGGAGTCGGTCCGGCCGCCCAAGCTCCGGTCACAGATGTAGTGGCAGCGCTAATGGAGCAAGTGAACTATCTTACTCTAAGCCTAGAGAAGTTGTGCAAGAAAATAGAGGAGTGGGAGAGACCATTGTTATTAGAAAATGAAGGCCCTTTTCCTCCCAGGCTCCCACCTGCCTATAGGGATGTATATCCAAAAGAACCTGATGGGCGACCGAGTTACCGACCCCGAAGTAGAAAACAGCCTGTCTGCCACCACTGCAAGAAATATGGACATACTGAATCAATGTGCTGGCAGTTAAACGGGCAACCCCTGAGGCAGAGGACCGCCCCTTGGGAGGTAGAACAGTAGGTCCAAAGGATCCAAGCTGGATGCCTAAGTATGTAGGATCCCGTCCGAAAATTAATATATGTATCAACGGGATCTCCTTTGAAGCCCTGTTGGACACTGGGTCACAGGTCACCACCATTCAACGGCCTGCCTTTGACAAGTTCTGGGATCCAAGTCTCCTCACCCAGCCACCGGAGTCCTGGCTAGATATCATAGCCAGCAACGGTAAGCCAGTGAAAGTGCATGGGTATTGGGAGCCTACCCTGCAGGTGGGAGATGCCACCCTGACACAGCAAGGCGTAATTGTGGTACAAGCAGGGGATAAAGGAGGACACCCTGTGATCTTAGGGACTAACGTTCTAAAAAATTGTTACCCCGAAGTGCTTGAAGCATTGAATCAAACTATATCTTCAGCCTCACCTGCTTCCAGAAGGGTTATTCAAAAGACTATTAGTGTGCTGTGTGCTCAACAAAGGTTCGCCAACAAGAAAGGAGAAATTTGCACTGTCCGGATCCGGGATAACCGGCCGGTAATTCTGCCTCCAAATTCCCAGATCATCCTGTGGTGCCGTGCTGTGTTAGGGATTCAGGGCCAGGACTATCAAGCCCTAGTGGAACCTATTCCCATTGAAAATCATTCCTTCATACGGACAGCCAAGAGCCTGGTGACCGTGTCTCAAGGTAAAGTGCCTGTCCGTTTAATTAACTTTGGCGATCATCCCGTTACTCTCCTTAAACATTGCCCCGTTGCTCAGCTTTTTCAGGTGTCTTTCCAGGATGTGATCCGTCTGCCTGCCACGGAGGCGTTCCAGACCACACAGAGCAGCAGCCTCCCTACAACATCCTGGTGGGAAGAATTACATGTGGGGAGCGAATCCACCCCAAAGGAGCAAATAGAGGGAATCCTGAAGCTGGTGAAGGAGCACCACCAGGCTTTCAGCAAGCACTCCACGGACTATGGAGAGGTCAGTGTAATCACACACACCATACCCACTGGCTCTCATCCTCCTATTAAGGAGAGACACCGACCCATACCACCTACTACCTATCAGTCCGTGAAAGAGATGATAAAAGAGATGAAAGACTCTAATATAATCCGGGACAGTCATAGTCCCTGGGCTGCGCCCCTAGTTCTTGTCCGAAAAAAAGATGGCAGCATAAGGTTCTGCGTGGATTACAGAAAAATTAATCAAATCACCCACAAAGATGCATATCCATTGCCACGCATTGAAGAGTCCTTGACTGCCCTGGGGTCATCAGCCTATTTCTCCACCTTGGACTTAACCAGTGGATACTGGCAAGTACCCATGGCCCCAGAAGATCGAGAAAAGACTGCTTTCACTACACCTATGGGCCTGTTCGAATTCAATTATATGCCGTTTGGACTGTGTAATGCTCCAGGAACGTTCCAGAGGCTGATGGAACGTTGTTTAGGCCATAGAAATTTTGAGACTGTACTCTTATACCTGGATGACGTCATTGTATACTCCAAGACATATGAGGACCATGTAAAGCATCTGGGTGAGGTGTTTCAAGTTCTTACTAAATATGGCCTCAAAATCAAGCCATCCAAGTGCCACCTGCTGAAGCCAGCGGTCAAATACCTTGGGCACGTTGTCAGTGCCGAAGGAGTGCAGCCTGATCCTGATAAACTTGCTGCTGTCCGCAACTGGCTTACTCCTACGACCGTGAAAGAGGTGAGAAGCTTTCTCAGTTTTGCAGGGTATTACAGGCGTTTCATCCCGCACTTCGCACAAATTGCGGATCCCATCCAGGAACTCCTGAGGGGGCATCCCAAGAAGAGCCCAAAAACTCCTATTCCTGTTGAATGGAACGAAGAACGGGAAATTGCCTTTCAACTCCTAAAGAAGAAGTTGACTGAACCCCCTGTTCTGGGTTACCCAGATTATCAGAAGCCATTCCACCTCTACACAGATGCCAGTAAAAGAGGCCTGGGGCCGTGTTGGCTCAAGTGCAAGATAACAAAGAAAGGGTGATTGCCTACGCCAGCAGATCCCTGAAGGGACCTGAAAAGAACGACCAGAACTACAGTTCTTTCAAGCAGGAATTTCTTGCCTTAGTGTGGGCTGTGACCGAAAAGTTTAAAGACTATCTCGCTGCCACGCCATTTGTTGCCTTCACGGACAATAATCCCCTGGCGCATCTGAATACAGCCAAATTAGGGGCACTGGAGCAAAGATGGGCCTCCCGCCTTGCCAACTATGACTTTACTGTGAAATACCGGGCAGGCCGCTCCAACGATAACGCTGATGCTCTGTCGTGGCTTCCCACTACAGAGGCCCCAGATGCCTGGGAAGAAGTGGAAATGCCAGCGTTCTACCATAAATTTGCCCAGCAGGATAATATCCGTACTGAAGAACCTCCTGCTGCTGATCCTCCCTCATCAGATGGTCCTGAGTCCAGAGGTGAGCAAGAAAGATGGATTAAGCTCCAGTCCGAAAGTAGAGTCCTCGGTGAACTGCTCGACTTCCTTACCAGTGGGAAAATCCCTGAGAGAATCCGCAGGAAGAGTGCAGACCCAGAACTAGCGAGACTGTGAAGACATCGCCACCAACTGTTCCTTCAGCGAGGCCAGTTGCTCAGAAGGAGTCTGGATCCAGTGTCCTGTGATAGAGTATGTCAAATTCTCCTGCCACGTCGGGATGCCAGCCTGGTGCTGGATATGTATCACGACCAGTCCGGACACTTTGGTGTGCAGAAGACTGAGGCTACCATTCGCAGAAGATTCTATTGGATTGGGATGAGAGGAGATATCGAGAAATGGTGCCGAGAATGCACTGCCTGTGCTGTGGGGCGAACAGAACGCCATGACCAGAGGGCGCCTCTCCATCCTATTGTAAGTACAGCTCCGTTAGAACTTGTCGCTATTGACCATGTGAAGTTGGAGCCGAGTCGCTCAGGGTATACGTATGCCATGACTATTATTGATCACTTCACCAAGTTTGTCGTAGCAGTGCCTGTGAAAGACCTGACAGCCAAGACTACAGCGGAGGCGTTCTGGAAGAATTTTCTACTGCCCTACGGCTGCCCAGAAAGGATCCTCACCGACCAAGGGTCTGCGTTTGAGTCCCAGCTGTTCCATGAGATGTGCCTGCTGCATAATTGCCAGAAAGTCCGGACCACTGCCTACCATCCGCAAGGTAACAGACTCTGCGAAAAAATGAATAAGACTCTCATTGAAATGCTGAGAGCAGTACCCCCTGAGACGAGGGGTGATTGGCCTACTCTGTTGCCACAGCTCATGTACACTTACAACAACACTATTCATTGTTCCACCGGTTACACCCCGTTCTATTTGATGTTTGGCCGACAAGGGAGATTGCCTGCGGACCACTCCCTAGGTGTACAAGTACCGGATGTGATCAATCCACTGCCCAGGACGGATTGGGTAGTGGAACACCAAAGGCGTCTCCTCAATGCTAAGGAGATTGTCCAGGAACGTATGGAGATTGTTCGAGAAAGGCAGCAAAAAGATTATGACCAGACTGCCCATGCGGAACCCCTGGCTCTTGGAAACAAGGTGTGGTTAAAAAACAACCACCGGACCAGCAAGTTGGACAGTAAATGGGAAAGGATTCCCTATATTATCACTGCCATACCCAATGCTGCAGCCCACATTTACCAAGTCTCCAGGGAAGGAAAAGGTTCCCAAATCGTTCACAGGAACCGTCTCAAGTCTTGTATAGAAGGAGAACCAGCGGCTGAGGATATGGAGCCTGAGCCTTCTGAAGAAGAGTTGCCGGCTCCACCTTTGGACCCTATGCAGGCTGTGGAGAACTTGATCCATGACAAAGAGCCGCTCCACTGGGCCCTCACGCCCTGGTTGAATTTAGTGGTTCCTGCTCCCGTTCCTGTCAGCCCTCAGCTTCAGGACACCTTACCCCAGAGAGCTCCTGACGTAGCTCCAGAGGCAGTGGGCTCCTCTGACCTTCCTGAGTCCGGGCAGGAAGAACCCCTGCCACTAAGGAGGTCCACCCATTCTACCAGGGGACACCCACCTGTGAGGTTTGGAGACTACATTATGGGCCCAGGTAGCCCCTCACGGGAGACCCCTGTTTAACCCTTTGAAACCTGGGTGCGGACTCATTTATATCCTTCGAGCCTCCAAGAACTTTTATTGTTTGCATTTTTCTACTGTTCTATTATGGACAATTTGCATTTAAGATATTATATGGACTATCCTGGTTTATTGATACGCTGCACCAGGTCAGCGCCCCTGTTCCCTTACATTATCCTGAGAGAAGAGAACGGCGCCCCTTTTCACCATTCCTTGCAGTGACACTGTTTGTTAATTTTTTATATGGTTACTGTGGTGATTGCTGTATGTGCATGTTCTCATTTGTCTTTCAGGTTGCCGCTTCCAGATGGGGAGTATGTAGTGTCCCACTAGGTAAAGGTGGGCACTACACAAGGGTTAATGTGTTTAGTGCATTTACTGTCATGTGTTGTATTTCCCTGTGTTATCTGAGTGTCAGGCCTGTTAGGGTGCAGTTTAGCCTCCCAGGCGTTAGATGGAGCTAGAGAGCCCTAGTTATATATAGGTAGGCCCAGACAGGGGAGTGTTAGTGTATTCCAGGGGACTAGAGGAGTCACTTAGTCCACCTGAAGCTCCTGAGGCTAGGATTAGCTCAGTTGAGATACCCCAGTAGTAGGAGAGCACCTCCTGGGAGAAACCTGCAGCCACCCTTAACAGCCAGCAGTGAACACGGCTAAGAAACAAAGGTACTGTAACCTTAAGACAAGTGCCAATACTGGAGGAAGGAATTTATACCAAGGATTTAAGCCAGCAATTAGGCATCCGGGCCTTGGGATCCAGCCAGCTAGAATAGCTGAAGGGGATAGAGCAGCGTTGCACTGCAAAGTATTAGTTGTATACCCTCCAAGTATCTTGCAAGATTGAAACCTGCTGTGATATAAACCTGCTGTGAATTTGGAACTGTAAAGGACTGCATTATCATCATTATCAATTGTAACTGCATGTACAAAGTTGGACCGTTGTCTGGCGTGCTGCATGAGCAGCGAGCTGGCCACTCGGTGCTCGGCTTCTGTGTCTGAGCGGGTCATGTGACGCTGGGCACGTCACATGACCTTAGCCTTTCACTATTTATACAGGCAGCCTGCTGGCCACAGGTTGCCAGCGATTTTGGTCCTGTGCCTAACTGCTATTACTCTGTGCTTCTGCTACTCTGGATTTTGACCCTTGGCTTTTGTTCCTGACCCGACCTCGCCTACCCTTGTGTACTGACGTGATCTCCAGGTTTGACTCTCGGCTTGTACTCTGACCCGTCCTTGCTATTCCTTGTGTACTGACGTTACATCCTGGTTTGACCCTAGGCGTGTTTGTTTACTGTCCTTGTTACCCCTGCTCGCCTATGTTAGTGTTGATCTCTGGCATTTCAGTATTGCTCCTGACACTTTACGTGACTTCGGATCCATCTGCAGGGTTCCCTCCTACTGCCTCTGCCTGGCTATATTCTGTCTCTGTCCGCTCTGCCTCTCTGCACTTATAGAGGTTAGGGACCGTGGCCCAGTTACGCCCGGTCGCCTAGGACAGGTAGTGTAAGTAGGCAGGGAGAGAGGCGTGTGTGGCAGCTAGTGGGTGCACTTCCTCTTCCCCACTCCCTAGTGCATGACCGTATCATATAAATAACATCTCTAGATCTACACGTGTAATATCCTTTCATTTTATATATTTTACCACTGTATGGATGTGGGTAGCTGTCACCTCTCATGATGCCACTACAGTTGCAACATGAGAGACAAGGAAAATTCCCATATTTTTTGGGGGCCAAGAGTAGTTGGTTATCTAGACCTTTCCCTCCGACGTCTGCCTTCACAACTCGGTCACGAATATTGGGCCCCTTTTGTATGCCATCATGGGAGATGATAAAATTCCTTTATATTTGGCAGACCTTCGATGTAAGATCTGCCATTCTTCTTTAAGAATTGTGGCAATTTTGCCACTATCCTCTCAATAGACTGACACAAAAGGAATTCTCGTCTCTATTCTATTATGTGGACTCACATTTAAAGTGCCCTTACGATCCATGTCTGAGATTCTCTTTTTAGTCCATCCAATCAATCTCTTGGGATATCCCGTTTGTAAATAGAGATGTCGCGAACATAAACTATTTTGCGTTGGCGAACGCGAATTTCCGCAAATGTTCGCAACCGGGCGAACCGCCATAGACTTCAATAGGCAGACAAATTTTTAAAAAACCCACAGGGACTCTTTCTGGCCACAATAGTGATGGAAAAGTTGTTTTAAGGGGACTAACACCTGGACTGTGGCATGCCGGAGGGGGAACCATGGCAAAACTCCCATGGAAAATTACGTAGTTGACGCAGAGTCGGGTTTTAATCCATAAAGGGCATAAATCACCTAACAATCCTAAATTTTTTTGAACAACGTGGTTTAAAACATCCAGTGTGTGTATACGATCAGGTATGATGTTGTATCGATCAGGTAGTTTAAGGGTTACGCCCGCTTCACAGACATTGACAGACCAAACTCCCCTTTTAATGCACCGCAAACAACCATTTGCCCAATCGCAAACTCCCCATTTGCACAAGGTTGGATACCAAGCTAGCCATGTCCCGTTGATGTCATTGAAGGTTTCTTCCTCCACCCAGCCACGTACAACACCAAGGGTCCCCGAAAGGTGAATTGAATAGATTTTTCGAACGGGGAGATGGTTAAAAAAACGCTGGCTCCCTCCCCTTTGTTTGAATCCACGGTCACTGCATCTGTGCTGTGCAATTTACTGTCACACCCGATATGAGTGGTATTTTCTGTAGTACTATTCTCATCAGTTTAATCCCTGTTACGTCCCCAATCTGGGGTCCATTTATTAAATGGATTTTTCGAACGGGGAGATGGTTAAAAAAACGCTGGCTCCCTCCCCTTTGTTTGAATCCACGCCACGGTCACTGCGTCTGCGCCGTGCAATTTACTGTCATACCCGATATGAGTGGTATTTTCTGTAGTACTATTCTCTTCAGTTTAAATAGATTTTTTTTTTATCTGCGAGGTATTTGTGAGTGAGTGACACCCTGTAACGGTATGAGTGGAGGCCTAGCCACTAGCCAGTGGCCACAATACAGTCTGTGTGGGCCTGACACACACGGGCTTGCAAATGTGATTATATCACAGAAAAAGATTAAATATAAAAAAAAATTATCTGCAAGGTATTTTCTGTCACACCCTGTATGAATGGTGTGCACACAGTACTGTCTGTGACTGAGCCTGCAGCCTCTCACACATGGGCAGGCAACTGCAATATATATATATATATATATATATATATATATATATATATATATATAAAAATAAAGCAGACTGATGTACCATCCCTGAAAAGGGCTTTTTGGGGTGCTGTCAGGACGCTGTCCTTACAGCAGATGAGTCACTGCCCTAGCTAACGCTTTCCCTATTGAAACAGCAGCAGCAGCACTGTCCCTCCTCTCACTGAGAATGAAGCTTCCGAATAAATATAAAATGGATGCTGTCCAGGAGGTGGGAGGGTCTGGGAGGGAGGGTCTGCTGCTGATTGGCTGGAATGTGTCTGCTGACTGTGAGGTATAGGTTCAAAGTTTACTCAATGATGATGTATAGGGGGCGGACCGAACATCGCATATGTTCGCCCGCCGCGGCGAACGCGAACAAGCTATGTTCGCCGGGAACTATTCGCCGGCGAACTATTCGGGACATCTCTATTTGTAAACTTTCTACACATCTCATCAACACGTTTTTCAAAAATGTCATCTTCTGACACAATCCGGCGTACTCGTAATAATTGGCTCCATGGCAACGAGTCCACCATCTTGTGTGGATGATTGCTATCATACATCAACAGAGTGTTCTTTTCAGTAGATTTTTTAAAAAGGTCAGTTTTAATCATGCCCTCCTGCAAATAAACCCTGATGTCCAGAAACTGCAGCTCACTGCTAGATGCAGTCACAGTGAACTGAAGTCCCCGGACACCCGTGTTCAAATGTTGATGGAACTCTTCTAATTCAAGCATGGTGCCCTCCCAAATCATAAAAATATCATCAATGTGCCGCCACCAGCACAGGACTCTCTCACAATATTTGGAACGATATACCAGCCGAGCCTCAACCTCCGCCATGAAGATGTTAGCGTAGTTGGGGGCCACATTGGACCCCATGGCCCCCCCATGCTTCTGTTGGTAGAAGGTGTCACCAAAGAGGAAATAATTCCTCTTTAGGACCACCTCCAGGAGATTGAGGATCAGCCGGCATGCACCAGGAGAGAGACCCGTGCTGGCCAGGGCCACATCGATGACATTAAGCCCATATGTATGGTCAATGGATGTATATAGTGATACAACATCAAAGCTAACTAACAAAAACTCATAGGACAGTGTAATCTCCCTTAATTTTGTCAGGAAGTGTCCCGTGTCCCTAATGTAGGAGGGGGTCGAGGTCGCATGGACACGTAAGATTTTATCCAGAAAGATGGAGACAGTGTTAAGGATGGAACCCCTGACCGACACAATAGGTCGGCGAGGGGGAATTAAGAGAGCGTATCAACAAACATAAGAGTACAATAAGGAAAGGCTTGATTGATAAACCTGTTGCAAAGCACTTTATTGAGTGTGGACACTCTATAAATCAATGACGTTTTCGTGCAATAGATAGTGTAGGGTATTTAAGAAGGGGGGGGTGACAAAAATAAGATTCTGAGGAGAAAAGAACTCAAGTGGATATCTCCACAATGTCCCATGGAAGCATTCAGCTGTCTATCTCCCAAACACTGGAGCAAAAGAGGAAGTACCCCCCTACCCACCCGTGATCCCTGGCCCTGAATGCCAGCATTTCCAAATTCCTGGCCTTTGAAATGCTGTCATTCGGTCTGGTGGACACGGACAGTTTAAAGAATCTGATGGCGGTGACTGTCCCACATTACGTTGTGCCCAGCCGCCACTACTTTTCCAGGCGAGCCATCCCTTCCCTGCACAACCAAGTGGGGGACAAAATCAGGTGTGCACTTTGCAACGCCATCTGTGGCAAGGTCCACCTAACTACGGATACGTGGACCAGTAAGCACGGCCAGGGACGTTATATCTCCCTAGGCAGCTGGGCCTGAGGCGGATAGCAGTTTGGCGCATGTCCTTCCACCACCGAGGATTGCAGGGCGTTTCTGTTTGCCTCCTGTTGCTTCCTCCTCCTACTCCGCTTCCTCTTCCTCTACCGCCTCCTTTAGATATGTCCCAAACTATTCGCTGGCGAACATTTCCCGGCGAACATAGCTTGTTTGCGTTCGCCACGGCGGGCGAACATATGCGATGTTCGGTCCGCCCCCTATACATCATCATTGAGCAAACTTTGACCCTGCACCTCACAGTCAGCAGACACATTCCAGCCAATCAGCAGCAGACCCTCCCTCCCAGACCCTCCCACCTCCTATCAAAAAGCAAGGACAGCATCCATCTTAGATTCATTCTGAAGCTGCAGTGTCACAAATTTGACTAAGTTGTAATCGCAATGCGATTAATACAGGTTATATTAATAACATTGTGAATTCAACTTAGAGCTGGGTTCCTAATGGTTGTATTGCTAGAATATAACGAAGATTGAGAATATAGTGCTATATTCGTTATATTCGGCAATTCTAGCAATACAACCATTAGGAACTCAGATCTAAGTTGTAATCGCAATGCGATTAATACAGGTTATATTAATCGCATTGCGAATTCAACTTACCATACTCTGCGTCAACTACGTAATTTTCCATGGGAGTTTTGCCATGGATCTCCCTCCGGCATGCCACAGTCCAGGTGTTAGTCCCCTTGAAACAACTTTTCCATCACTATTGTGGCCAGAAAGAGTCCCTGTGGGTTTTAAAATTCGCCTGCCTATTGAAGTCTATGGCGGTTCGCCCGGTTCGCCTGTTCGCGAACATTTGCGGAAATTCGCGTTCGCCGTTCGGGAACGGAAAATTTTATGTTCGTGACATCTCTACTCCTCATCTGGTCAGCATAACACCTTCACCACCAACTTCAGCACATCCAGGGGTAAACGACAGCAGGCAGTTTTGAAACATAACTGTTTGGGGGACAAACCCCGCACCGCACAGAAGCTGTGGACAGGCATGGAACAACAGACCCATGAGTGGTTGGTGCCAGTGAGCCTCAAGCCCGGCCTGGTGGTGTGCAATAATGGGCGAAATCTCGTAGCAGCTCTGGGCATAGCTGGTTTGACGCACATCCCTTGCCTGGCGCATGTGCTGAATTTGGTGGTGCAGAAATTCCTGGAAAATTACCCCAATATGTCAGAGCTGCTGTAAAAAGTGTGGGCCGTCTGTGCGCGCTTTCGGCGTTCTCACCCTGCTGCTGCTCGCCTGTCAGTGCTGCAGCGTAACTTCGGCCTTCTCGATCACCGTCTCATATGCGATGTGCCCACCAGGTGGAACTCCACCTTGCACATGCTGGACAGACTGTGCGAGCAGCAGCAGGCCATAGTGGAGTTTCAGCTGCAGCACGCACGGGTGAGTCGCTCTGCGGAACAGCACCACTTCACCACCAATGACTGGGCCTCCATGCGAGACCTGTGTTCCTTGTTGCGCTGTTTCGAGTACTCCACCAACATGGCCAGTGCCGATGACACCGTTCTCAGCGTTACTATCCCACTTCTATGTCTCCTTGAAAAAACGCTTCAGGCGATGATGGAAGAGGATGTGGCCCAGGAGGAGGAAGAGGGATCATTTACAAGGGTTTCAGGCCAGTCATTCACAAGTGGCTCCGAGGGTGGGTTCCTGCACCCACATACGTCAGGTACACAATCATCCATCCAGAGCACAGTTCTGGAGGATGATGAGGTGGAGGATGAGGAGGAGGAGATGGAGGAGGAGTAACTGTGTTCACAGAAGGGTGGCACCCAAACCAGCTCATGGGCATCACTGGCGCGTGGCTGGGGGGATACAGAGGACACAGACGATACACCTCCCACAGAGGACAGCTTGTCGTTGCCTCTGGGCAGCCTAACACACATGAGCGATTGCAGCATACGGGTAGGTTACCCGACACTGCAAGATTATAAGGTGTATTTCCCTTTAAGCCAGTTAGGCCTGTTGCAGGCAATCTTTACTCCTGCCAGTAGAGGGAGCCCCCAGTTTAGTATAAATAGGCTAGGGCCTAGCCTAGGAAGGGAGTCAGAAGTTTCCAGAGTCTGTGTAGAGAGAGAGACAGAGGCAAGACCAGAAAAGCAAGAGGTACTAAGGACAACAGAGGAGGTACTTGAGGATTAAAAAGCCAAGGATATACGCCAGAGCTAGGGCATTGGGCCTTGGAGAAGAGTTTCTATGTTCCAGGATCAGTCAGGAATAGAGTGCAAGCCGCCTGTACTGCAAGTCCTGTGTTTAACACTCTGAAGTCACCTTGCTATATATATTGCCTGTATCAACCGTATTGAGATCAACTGTCTTCAAAGGAACTGCGCTTCCATCGATGTTCATGTATGATGACTACTAAAGTTTGAGTTCTGTTTTAACATCACGTGGTTCCTCAGTTATTCCTGCTATCAGCAAACGGCGTGCCACCGTTTAATTGGCACTGGCGTCACGAACATTACTTATCACCTGCCCTTGCAGAGCGTCAGCTGTCTCAGGTTAGTGTCATGATTGCACTACAACACCCAGGAACACTTTTAAACCTAACTTGAGTACGCTGCACGTCTCTTTTGGCGTCACGAACAGGATACGCACGCTTTCTAGTGCAAGAAGCGTGAACTTTGTGCCTTATACCGTTGCCCTGTGACCAAAGTGACAAATTGTCTGTTTATTTAAAGTGGACTTTGTGGACTGAAAAACATACCAAAAGTGTCCCCAAAACCTCCAAAAAGCACTGTGCAGTGTTGCGCTATCAAGAGGAAGAAAATCGTGTTGTGGATTACAATTTATTCACTTATCAACAACCCTGCTTGCTGTCAGGGAATGGTGACCAAGATGGCCACCGGCCGCCTGGAGTAAAGTTTCCCGCGCTGCTGAGGACCTTCGTGGGCGGATCCCTTCAAAGACACAGAAAATCCCGCCCCTCGTCACCATCGCACCGCCGCGGCCCTGTTTCTTCCACGTCACCGCGTACTCAGGACATCCGGAATCTCTCGGGAATTGGCCTGCGCAAGCCCGGCGATACCGGTAAGAACTTGTAACCGGAGGGAAGGGGATTGTTCCGGCCCCTTTAGTCACCAGCGGCCACATCTCAATAGACTAACATGTCAAAACCGGGAGTTCCCGAGCAAGCAGCCCCGGGAGAGCGTGCAGCTCCTAATCATCCCATTGCCCCCAGCATGATGCCCTTTACCATGCCTTACTATTTTGGGGCCCCATGGTTCCCCCGCTATAAAGGAGAGACCCATACCCTAAGAGACTTTAAAGAAAAGTTGCTGGCATTATTCAAACTGTACCCTATAAATGCCGACCAGCAAATGGAAATCCTGCTAGCGCAACTGGAGGGAGCTGCCCGCAGGGAGGTATTATCCTGGCCTGTTACTGAGCGGAGTACTCTAGAACAGATATTCACCCGCCTCAGGGCCACGTTTGAAACTAGGACTGCCTCAGAGATAAAGATGCACTTCTTTGGCAAGAAACAGAAATCCGGTGAGTCCCTCCGTGACTATGCTCTATCACTTCAGGAGGCTTTAGGGGCTGTAATCCAGATAGATCCCAAGGAGGCTGATAACCGGGACCAGACCCTGAGGGAACAATTTATCAACGGGGTGTCTAGTGAGCAAATAAGGACCCAATTAAAGATGCTGTCCGCCCAGCACCCTAACAGTACCTTTCTGGACTTTAAAGAACTGGCTATAAAAATTCTGGGGTGAGCAGTACCTACGGAGTTGGGCACCCCACCTGAGTCATCAGCCTGCAGGCCAAAACCGCTTATCACTAACCAAGCTCAGGCCGGTCAAGCTGTTCAAGCTTCAGCTACCGATACTATCGCAATGCTGACAGAGCAAGTAAATCACCTCACTAAAAGTCTAGAGAGAGTGTGCAGAAAGATAGAGGAATGGGAAAAACCCATAATGTCGGAGGAAGAGTCACCTCCTAGGCTGTTCCCACCTCCTTACCAAGAGACTCACCCCAGGGATCCTGGGAGGCGCAATAAAGGCCGTAAGCGGCCCGTGTGTACATACTGCAAAAAGCTGGGACACACAGAATCCACGTGCTGGCAGTTAAACGGGCAACCCCTGAGGCTGAGGACCACCCCTCGGGAGGTAGAACACTAGGTCCAGAGGATCCAAATTAGATGCCACGGTATGTAGGATCCCATCCTAAAATCAATATAGAGATCAACGGGGTCCCCTTTGAAGCCCTATTAGATACTGGGTCTCAAGTCACTACTATTCAGCTGCCTGCATTTGAAAAGTTCTGGGACACCAACCAGTTAACCCAGCCGCCTGAATCCTGGGTGGAGATTATCGCCAGCAATGGCAAACCAGTAAAGATTCACGGATACTGGGAACCCACCCTGCAGGTGGGAGAAGTAACCTTGCCTCAACAGGGGGTGATAGTAGTACAGGCCGGCGACAGAGGGGGACATCCTGTCATTCTAGGCACCAATGTCTTCAAAAACTGTTATTCAGAAATACTTGCCGTATTACATCAGACTTTGCCCACTGCTTCCTCTGCTTCCAGGAGGGTGATTCAAAAAACTATTACTGTGTTAAGTGCCCAGCAGAGGTTTGCTAATGGGAAAGGAGAAATTTGTACTGCCAGGATTAGTCATATTAAGCCTGTGACTTTGCCTCCTAATTCTCAAACTCTTTTATGGTGTCGTGCTGTCCTGGGAGTCCAAGGCCGAGATTATCCAGCCCTGGTGGAACCAATCCAGATGGAGGATTACCCTTATGTGAGAGCTGCCAAGTGCCTGGTGAACGTCTCCCAAGGTAAAGTACCTGTCCGTCTGATTAACCTGAGTGATCATCCTGTGGCGCTTAGTAAGCATTGCCGTGTTGCCCAGCTTTCTCAGGTGTCCTTCCAAGACATCATTCGTCTTCCAGTGACAGAAAAGCCGCCAGCTACAGTCAGCAGATGTTCGCCGGTGACCCCGCCACAAGTGCCCTGGTGGGAAGAGCTCCATGTCGGGGACGAGACTACCCCCCAACAACAACAAGAAGGGATTATACAGCTTGTCAAAGAGCACCACCAGGCCTTCAGTAAGCATGCTACTGACTATGGAGAGGTTAGTGCCGTACAACACACCATACCTACTGGCTCTCATCCTCCTATCAAGGAGAGATACAGACCTTTACCGCCTACTTCATATCAGACTGTAAAGGAAATGATCCAAGAGATGAAAGACTCTAATGTAATCCGGGACAGCCGTAGTCCGTGGGCGGCACCCCTGGTCCTTGTAAAGAAGAAGGACGGTGGTATCCGTTTTTGTGTGGATTATAGGAAAATTAATCAAATAACCCACAAAGATGCATACCCACTGCCCCGCATTGAGGAGTCACTAACTGCTTTGGGCTCCTCTGCCTATTTCTCCACATTGGACTTGACCAGTGGCTACTGGCAAGTACCCATGGCCCCTGCAGATAGGGAAAAGACTGCTTTCACTACTCCCATGGGCCTGTTCGAATTCAATTGTATGCCGTTCGGGCTATGTAATGCCCCAGGAACTTTCCAGAGACTAATGGAACGGTGTTTGGGTCACAAAAACTTCGAAACAGTGCTGCTGTATCTAGATGATGTCATTGTGTACTCAAAAACATATGAAGACCATCTGAAACATTTGGCAGAAGTATTTGAAATCCTTATCAAATATGGCTTGAAGGTAAAGCCATCCAAGTGTCACTTGCTCAAACCTGCAGTAAGATACCTGGGGCATGTGGTAAGCGGAGAGGGTGTGCAACCTGAGCCTGATAAGTTAGCAGCTGTCCGTAATTGGCCGGTTCCTACTACTGTCAAGGAAGTGAGGGGTTTCCTTGGTTTTGCAGGCTACTATAGACGTTTTATCCCCCATTTTGCTCAAATAGCTGATCCTATCCAGGAACTCCTGAGGGGGCAACCCAAGAAAAGTCCTAGAACTCCTGTGCCCATTGAGTGGAATGAGGATAGAGAGATAGCGTTCCAATTGCTAAAAAAGAAACTGACCGAGCCCCCTGTGTTAGGTTATCCAGATTATAGCAAGCCTTTCCATCTTTATACCGATGCTAGCAAGCGAGGCCTGGGAGCTGTGTTAGCCCAAATCCAAGAGGGAAAAGAGAGAGTGATAGCATATGCAAGCCGCTCCATGAAAGGAGCTGAGAAAAATGACCAGAATTATAGTTCCTTCAAACTAGAGTTCCTGGCATTAGTGTGGGCGGTGACGGAAAAATTCAAAGATTATCTGGCCGCCACCCCGTTCATTGCATTCACTGACAATAACCCTCTGGCACATCTAAATACAGCTAAATTAGGGGCCTTGGAGCAAAGATGGGCCTCTCGCCTTGCCAACTATGATTTCTCTGTAAAATATCGTGCTGGACGTACTAATGATAATGCTGATGCTTTATCCAGGCTTCCCACAGAGACAGCTCCTGATGATGTGCGAGATGCTTGGGAAGATGTAGAGATGCCGGCCTTCTATAACAAATTTGCTCAACAGGATCAGGCTCGAGCTACCAATGACAGAGCTGCAGTTCCTTTACTCTCCAGTAGGCCTGAACCTAAAGAAGAAAGGTGGGTGAAACTACAGTCTGAAAGTAGAGTGCTGGGTGAGTTGTTGGACTTCATTACTAGTGGCAGAGCCCCTGAGAGGATTCGGCGTAAGAGTGCAGATCCTGAGCTCATCAAACTGTGGAGACAGCGCCATCAACTCTTCATACAAAAGGGCCTATTGCTACGGAGAAGCCTAGACCCAGTGTCCAACGAGAGAGTACACCAGATTCTCATACCCCGACGAGATGCAGGTATGGTGTTGGAGATGTACCACAATCAATCCGGTCACTTTGGGGTCCAAAAGACTGAGGCTAATATCCGCCAGCGGTTTTACTGGGTGGGCATGAGAGAAGACATTGAGAAGTGGTGTCGGGAGTGTGTAGCCTGTGCCTTAAAACGAAGTGAGCACCATGATCAGAGGGCACCACTGAGACCCATTGTAAGTACCCGTCCTCCTGAACTTGTTGCCATCGACCATGTGAAACTGGAGCCTAGTCGCTCAGGGTATGCTTATGCCATGACTATTATTGACCATTTCACTAAGTTTGTTGTAGCGGTGCCTGTGAGAGACCAGACAGCCAAGACTACAGCCGAACTGTTCTGGAAGCACTTCCTCCTGCCCTACGGATGTCCAGAAAAGATCCTCACCGATCAAGGACCTGCTTTTGAGTCCCATCTGTTCCATGAACTGTGCCGCTTACACAACTGTAAGAAGATCCGGACAACGGCCTACCATCCTCAAGGTAATGGATTATGTGAAAAAATGATTCAGACCTTGATAGAGATGCTGAGGGCCGTACCTCCTGAAACCAGAGGAGATTGGCCTAATCTGTTGCCACAGCTCATGTTCACGTACAATCATACCATCCATTGTTCCACTGGGTATACCCCTTTTTACTTGATGTTTGGGCGCCAAGGGACATTGCCTGCTGATCACTCCTTGGACATACATGTACCTGATTGCATCAACCCATTACCTAATACCGACTGGGTTGCTGAGCACCAAAGGCGATTGAATACGGCCAAAGCCATTGTTCAGGAACGTATGGACTATGCTAGAGACCGACAGCAGAGAGACTATGATCAGGCAGCCCATGCAGAACCCTTGACAATAGGGGCCGTGGTATGGTTAAAGAATAACCGCCGTACAAGTAAACTGGACAGTAAATGGGAGCAAAGTCCCTATGTTGTCACTGCAATCCCAAATGTTGGGACTCACACTTATAAGATCACCCGGGAAGGCAGGGGATCCCAAATTGTACACCGAAACCGGTTAAAGCTCTGCCTGACACCAGAACCCAGTGCCGAGAGTTCTGGATCTGAATTCCCTGTGTCAGAGTCAGCAATACAGCCCGAGGATCCTATGCAGGCTGTCAATCATCTAAGGTATGACTCTGATCCCATGCATTGGCTTCTGACACCATGGTTGAACTTGCTGGTGCCTGCTCCGGCACCTACTGTATCTTCACCTCCAGAAGAGCCGGTTCAAGATGCCCCGGATCCAGTTCCCCCTCTAGTTGATCTAGTTGTTCCTGTTGTTCCTGTTGTTCCTGACCAAGGTCTCACTGATGGAGACCCTCCTGTTGCTCCTCTCTCTTCTACCTCGTTGCTAAGGGAAGAGGAGACCCCTGTATTGAGAAGGTCCACCCGTATGACCAGGGGACGTCCGCCAGTCCGTTTAGGAGACTTTGACTATTCTGGTGGTGTCTCCTCCCAAACAGTTGCTACTGGTAATACCTTACTTGACATTTGTGCGCAAGAATGGACTCCTCCACGTGAGCCCTTGCCTGTGATACACCCACAGGAAACCCCTGGGTAGTTCCGTTATTCTTCTGCAACCAAAGAAAAATGGACTAACCTGGTTCACCCTAAGTCCGCTGTGCCAGGTCAGCGGCCGTGCCTAAGAAGCAAGAAGACGCCCCTTTCCCTTGCGTCCTTTATTCATGAAGTTGGCAATGTTATGTTTTCTGTGTGAAATAATTATTTATTATATTTACAATGGAATGCTTATGTTATGTACCATGTTATGCCGGTTCAGGAAGGTGTGTGTGAGTACGAGGCCTTACTCACGTTAAAGTCTGGGGGTGTGCAGCATACGGGTAGGTTACCCGACACTGCTAGAATATAAGGTGTATTTCCCTTTAAGCCAGTTAGGCCTGTTGCAGGCAATCTTTACTCCTGCCAGCAGAGGGAGCCCCCAGTTCAGTATAAATAGGCTAGGGCCTAGCCTAGGAAGGGAGTCAGAAGTTTCCAGAGTCTGTGTAGAGAGAGAGACAGAGGCAAGACCAGAAAAGCAAGAGGTACTAAGGACAACAGAGGAGGTACTTGAGGATTAAAAAGCCAAGGATATATGCCAGAGCTAGGGCATTGGGCCTTGGAGAAGAGTTTCTATGTTCCAGGATCAGTCAGGAATAGAGTGCAAGCCGCCTGTACTGCAAGTCCTGTGTTTAACACTCTGAAGTCACCTTGCTATATATATTGCCTGTATCAACCGTATTGAGATCAACTGTCTTCAAAGGAACTGCGCTTCCATCGATGTTCATGTATGATGACTACTAAAGTTTGAGTTCTGTTTTAACATCACGTGGTTCCTCAGTTATTCCTGCTATCAGCAAACGGCGTGCCACCGTTTAATTGGCACTGGCGTCACGAACATTACTTATCATCACCTGCCCTTGCAGAGCGTCAGCTGTCTCAGGTTAGTGTCATGATTGCACTACAACACCCAGGAACACTTTTAAACCTAACTTGAGTACGCTGCACGATTACATGCTGCAGTGTCTCCGCAACGACCGCAGAGTTGCCCACATTCTAACTTGTGCTGATTACTGGGTGGCCACGCTGCTGGATCCCTGTTACAAGGACAATGTACCGCCCTAAATTCCGTTACTGAAGCGTGATCGTAAGATGCGTGAGTACAAGCGCACGCTGGTAGACGTGCTGCTGATGGCATTCCCACCTGACAGCGGGGGCACAGTGGAAGCACAAGGCGAAGGCAGAGGAGGAGGAAGAGGTTGCCAACGCAGCTGGGGCACTGCCAGCACCTCAGAAGGCAGGGTTAGCATGGCCGACATGTGGAAAAGCTTTGTCAGCACTCCACAACAACCAACACCACCAGCTGATATGGAACGTCTTAGCAGAAGGCAGCATTTCACCAACATGGTGGAGCAGTATGTGTGCACACGCCTACACGTACTGAATGACGGGTCTGCCCCCTTCAACTTCTGGGTCTCCAAATTGGGCACATGGCCTGAGCTTGCCCTTTATGCCTTGGAGGTGCTGGCCTGCCCTGCAGCCAGTGTATTATCTGAACGTGTGTTTAGCACAGCAGGGGGCGTCATCACAGACAAGCGCAGCCGCCTGTCCACAGCCAATGTGGACAAGCTCACGTTCATTAAAATGAACCAGGCATGGATCCCACAGGACTTGTCCGTACCTTGTGCAGAATAGACAAGTATACCGGCCTCACCCAGCCATTGTTATACTGCAGTGCACTTTCTTATTGTTTTAATTTTTATATTTCCCAATGTTTTGGGGTGTACCCTAATTTAAGCAAAAGAAAAAAAAAAACAGGGTTGGCTACCTCCTCTTCCTCCACCGCTGCTTCCACCTACACCGCCACGTCCACCGCCTACTCAACCTCGTACTCCATATGGACCTCCACCTCATAAATCAAAATTTATTTATTTTTTTTACGTATTTTATATTATTTTAAGTCATTTCCTTATCCACATTTGTTTGCTGAGCACTAGCCATGCTCTTAAGCACGTTTTGCTGTCTTTTGCAGTGAAATATAAAAAGTTAATAAATTTTTGATTTTGTTGGGGAAAAAAAGAATTGTTTTTTGCCATAAAGTACCTTTGCGGCCTGCGCTGTATTTGTGTTGGTGAAAGAAAAACAGTTAAATCATCTGTTGGATTGTGGGGTGACATATTCACAGTTTGGTCTTTTAACTAACCCTGCGGCCTGCACTGCATATGTGACAGCCAGGCCAATAAATTCAGCAAATCCATCTGTTTGCGTGTGGGGTGACATTTCCACGGTTATCAGGCCAGTAATTCACAAGTGGCTCGGATGGTGGGTTCCTGCACCAACATAGGCTAGGTACACAATTGTTCAGCCAGGGCACATGTGCAATACACCATTTTTACACCCCTGACACAGAAAGATAATTTATCTGTATGTTCAATCTGTGGCTGACCTTCCTACAGCAATTTTTTGTTGGGCGCAATGCAACATTTAAAATAAATATTAATCATTTAATACTTAATCCGTCTGTTAGTTCGGTGGGCGACAAAACAATTTTTTTGTGAAGTACGCCTGCACCTGCATATGTGCCAGGGAAATAATATAGTTAATCCGTCTCTGAGTTCAGGGGTTGAGATATTTGCATATTTGGCTGTGATATACCCCTGCTCTACATAGCAGGCAGGGAAATAAATTTTACTAATTAGTCTGTTACATTGTTGGGTGACATTCACCAATTTTTGGCTGTGATATACCCCTGCTCTACATAGCGGATAGGGAAATAAATTTCGCTAATTCGTCTATTACATTGCTGGGTGACATTCACCATTTTTTGGCTGTGATATACCCCTGCTCTACATGGCAGACAGGGAGATATACTGTATTTCACTAATTCGTCTGTTATATTGTTGGGTGACATTCACCAATTTTTGGCTGTGATATACCCCTGCTCTACATAGCGGACAGGGAAATAAATTTCACAAATTCGTCTGTTACATTGTTGGGTGACATTCACCAATTTTTGGCTGTGATATACCCCTGCCCTACATAGCGGACACGGAAATAAATTTCACTAATTAGTCTGTTACATTGCTGGGTGACATTCACCAACTTTTGCCTGTGATATACCCCTGCTCTACATAGCGGACAGGGAAATACATTTCACAAATGCATATGTTACATTGTTGGGTGACATATTCTCATCTTTTGCGCTAGAAAGTACATTCGCAGCCTACGCTGCATTTATGACAGTCCAATAAAACCATTAAATACTGATGTTACATTGTTGGTTGAAGAAATAACACTATTTGTGCTAGATAGTACATTTGCAGTCTGCGCTGCATTTCTGGCAGTCAAATAAAACCAGTAAATACTGCTGTTACATTGCTGTTTGAGAAATTCACATTTTTTTGTGACCGTGAAGTAATTGTATTAAATCCAACTGTCATACTGTTCTGTGACGTCAAGAAATTTTTCCTCTTTATGACACCGGCACAGCCTTACTGTCAGTGAACTTAGTTGTTGACTATTGGTGGGTGAACGCAATGAATGAGGAGAGCGTCAAATAAGGGACGTGGCCCTAGTCGTGGTGCTGCTGGTGTTGGTGGAGCTCCTGTTGCAGGGAGAGGACGTGGTCGATCTGTGCCAGCTACACGCCCCAGTGAAACATCTTTCTCAGGTGCGAGTAGGCGAAAGAACCTTCAGCGTTATTTGGTAGGCCCAAATGCGGCTCTACGAATGGTGAGGCCAGAACAAGTACAGGCAATAGTAGATTGGGTTGCTGACAGTGCATCCAGTTCCTTCACATTTTCTTCCACCCAGTCCTCTTCTCAGGGCCGTTTCTTGGACCGGGCGGACCGGGCGGCCGCCCGGGGCGCTGTCAGAAGGGGGGTGCCGGCAGGGGCGCCCTCTTGTTATCGTTCCTCTGTGACTCTCCTGTGCCCTTGCTCCCGCCCTGGCTCCCTCTCTCTCCTGCCCTGCGACTGCGCCCTGCACCCGAGTCCTCTCTTATCTACTGTGTCCATACGTACCTCCAGTCACTCAGCTCCGGTATGTGCAGGCGGCGCTCACTGACATCACGCGCCTGCTCCTCCCACTAGGCGGCGCAGGGGCGTGACGTACAGTGAGTGAGCCCACACTGCCTGCCTGTTACCGCCCACCCGGAGCAGTGATGAAAAAGAAGCCTGCTGTGAGAGGCGAGCCTGAGTCTGTGGGACAGTGCGTCACTGGGTGCGTCACCGTGACCGTCCATGCAATGTGGTTACACACATTTTTTACAATGGGGAGACACTGTGGGCATTAATTATAATGGGTGGCGGGGCCGATGCGGGGGACATAAAAATGGGGGCCACTGTGGGGGACATGAAAATGGGGGCCACTGTGGGAGACATGAAAATGGGGGCCACTGTGGGGCCCCTATTTTGGTTCAAACTTGGCAAGAAGCTGGATAAGCCCAACAAAAAGTCCATTGGCATGAACAAAGGAGTACAGTCAAGAATCTTACAACAGTACCCTCGGGCATTTTTCAACCCATGCGGTTGTCATAGTTTAAAGTTAGTTACTGGTAATGCTTCAAAGTCATCAGTGAAATCTGTCAATCTGTTTGGTGTTTTGCAGAGACTTTACACACTATTTGCCTCATCTTCTAAACGGTGGTGCATTATTAGTGATCATGTCAAGCATCTCACCCTGAAGAAAGTGTGTGCTACACGTTGGGAATGTCGAGTCGAGAGCTTAAAAGCAGTAAGATATCAATATGTCGAAATTCATGATGCTCTCTTAGATTTAGAAGAAAATCTTGATGATCACACTCTTGCTTTAGGCCTCATGCACACGACCGTATTTTATTGCGGTCCGCAAAACGGGGTTCCGTTTTCCCGTGATCCGTGACCGTTTTTTCGTCCGTGGGTCTTCCTTGATTTTTGGAGGATCCACGGACATGAAAAAAAAGTCGTTTTGGTGTCCGCCTGGCCGTGCGGAGCCAAACGGATCCGTCCTGAATTACAATGCAAGTCAATGGGGACGGATCCGTTTGACGTTGACACAATATGGAGCCATTTCAAACGGATCCGTCCCCATTGACTTTCAATGTAAAGTCTGGAGTCCCTTTTATACCATCGGATCGGAGTTTTCTCCAATCCGATGGTATATTTTAACTTGAAGCGTCCCCATCACCATGGGAACGCCTCTATGTTAGAATATACTGTCGGATATGAGTTAGATCGTGAAACCTCATTTCCGACAGTATATTCTAACACAGAGGCGTTCCCATGGTGATGGGGACGCTTCTAGTTAGACTATACTACAAACTGTGTACATGACAGCCCCCTGCTGCCTAGCAGCATCCGATCTCTTACAGGGGGCCGTGATCAGCACAATTAACCCCTCAGGTGCCGCACCTGAAGGGGTTAATTGTACTATCATATCCCCCTGTAAGAGATCAGGGCTGCCAGGCAGCAGGGGGCAGACCCCCCTCCTCCCCAGTTTGAATATCATTGGTGGCCAGTGCGCCCCCCCCCCTTCCATTGTAATAATTCGTTGGTGGCACAGTGTGCACCCCCCCCGCCCCCTCCTTCCTCCCTCTATTGTAATAATTCATTGGTGGCACAGTGTGCGCCCCCCCCCCTTCCTCCTTCTATTGTAATAAATCGTTGGTGGCACAGTGTGCGCCCCCCATTGGCCCCCCCCTCCCTCTATAGCATTAACAACATTGGTGGCCAGTGTGCGGCCTCCCATCTCCCCCCCCCCCCCCGATCATTGGTGGCAGCGGGTTACTAGCAATAGTACGATAGTAAAAGATTCATACTTACCTGGGAGCTGCGATGTTCGTGTCCGGCCGGGAGCTCCTCCTACTGGTAAGTGACGGTTCATTTAGCAATGCGCCGCACAGACCTGTCACTTACCAGTAGGTGGAGCTCCCGGCCGGACACGAACATCGCAGCAGCAGGTAAGTATGAATCTTCTACTATTGTACTATTGCTAAGTAACCAGGGCAACCAGGACTGTAGTAGCGTCCTGGTTGCCATGGTTACCGATCGGAGCCCCAGCGATTAAACTGGGACTCCGATCGGAACTCCGCTGCCACCAATGATGGGGGGAGAGATGGGAGGCCGCACACTGGCCACCAATGTTGTTAATGCTATAGAGGGAGGGGGGGGGCGATGGGGGGCGCACACTGTGCCACCAACCTATTATTACAATAGAGGGGGGGGGCGCACTGGACACCAACCTATTATTACAATAGAGGGGGGGGCCGCACTGGCCACCAATGATATTCAAACTGGGGAGGGGGGGGGAGGGTCTGCCCCCTGCTGCCTGGCAGCCCCGATCTCTTACAGGGGGCAGTGATCAGCACAATTAACCCCTTCAGGTGCCGCACCTGAAGGGGTTAATTTTTCTGATCACGGCCCCCTGTAAGAGATCGGGTGCTGCCAGGCAGCAGGGGGCAGTCTTGTACACAGTTTGTAGTGTATTCTAACTAGAAGCGTCCCCATCACCATGGGAATGCTTCTGTGTTAGAATATACTGTCGGTTCTGAGTTTTCACGAAGTGAAAACTCAGCTTTGAATAAGCTTTTATGCAGACGGATCTTCGGATCCGTCTGTATAAAAACTAACCTACGGCCACGGATCACGGACACGGATGCCAATCTTGTGTGCATCCGTGTTCTTTCACGGACCCATTGACTTGAATGGGTCCGTGAACCGTTGGCCGTGAAAAAAATAGGACAGGTCATATTTTTTTCACGGCCAGGAAACACGGATCACGGATGCGGCTGCAAAACGGTGCATTTTCCGATTTTTCCACGGACCCATTGAAAGTCAATGGGTCCGCGAAAAAAAACGGAAAACGGCACAACGGCCACGGGTGCACAAAACGGTCGCGTGCATGAGGCCTTAGAAGCAAGATCTCTTTCTGCAATGATGGAGGACTTCAGCTTCATTGTCACTCTTATCATATGGTATGATCTTCTCTTTCAGGTACACATTGTGAGTAAATCCATGCAGTCCAGAGACATGGAAATAAATTGTTGTAATAATTTGTTACAAAATTGTACTGCATTTGTCAAGAAATTTCGGGATTCTGGATACGAATCTGCAAAGATTGCTGCCATAGAAATAGCCTTGGCCTTGGGCATTGAAGCACAATTTATGACAAGAAAAAGACCTAGCAAGAAAAAACCTATGAGAGTCAAGATGAAACTATTTCTGATGCAGAAGAGCATTTCAAAATATCAGTTGTTTATCCCTTGATAGACATCATGACTGCTTCATTGGAAAGGCGTTTCTCCCAGCTATCTAAACACAATGAACTGTGGGGCTTTTTGTACAACATTATGAGTTTGCCAGAAAAAGAAACACTACAAAATATGTGCAAGACATTAGAAGACATTTTAACCCAGCCTACAGGGGTAGACCTTGAAGGGAAACAGAGGGACATTGATGGGCAACAATTGTTTGAAGAGCTGAAACATATTCAGCCAATGATTTCCCAATCTTTAATTACACCTTTGGAAGTTTTGGAACTCAGAAATTACACACAGTCACATGATCTTTACCGAAATATATGGATTGCAATGAGGATTTTGCTGACTATTCCCATTACCGTTGCAAGTAGTGAAAGGAGCTTCAGCAAACTTAAAGGGGTATTCCCATCTTAATGATCACTGTTAAATCTGTTAATGATTTAACAGTGATCATTTTTCTAAATATATTTAATTAACTAATTCCCACCCCTTAGAAGAAAATGAACATATACAGTCAGGTCCATAAATATTGGGACATCGACACAATTCTACGATTTTTGGCTCTATACACCACCACAATGGATTTGAAATGAAACGAACAAGATGTGCTTTAACTGCAGACTGTCAGCTTTAATTTGAGGGTATTTACATCCAAATCAGGTGAACGGTGTAGGAATTACAACAGTTTGCATATGTGCCTCCCACTTGTTAGGGAACCAAAAGTAATGGGACAGAATAATAATCATAAATCAAACTTTCACTTTTTAATACTTGGTTGCAAATCCTTTGCAGTCAATTACAGCCTGAAGTCTGGAACGCATAGACATCACCAGACGCTGGGTTTCATCCCTGGTGATGCTCTGCCTGGCCTCTACTGCAACTGTCTTCAGTTCCTGCTTGTTCTTGGGGCATTTTCCCTTCAGTTATGTCTTCAGCAAGTGAAATGCAGCTCAATCGGATTCAGGTCAGGTGATTGACTTGGCAATTGCATAACATTCCACTTCTTTCCCTTAAAAAACTCTTTGGTTGCTTTTGCAGTATGCTTTGGGTCATTGTCCATCTGCACTGTGAAGCGCCGTCCAATGAGTTCTGAAGCATTTGGGTGAAGAAGAGCAGATAATATTGCCCGAAACACTTCAGAATTGATCCTGCTGCTTTTGTCAGCAGTCACATCATCAATAAATACAAGAGAACCAGTTCCACTGGCAGCCATACATGCCCACGCCATGACACTACCACCACCATGCTTCACTGATGAGGTGGTATGCTTATGATCATGAGCAGTTCCTTTCCTTCTCCATACTCTTCTCTTCCCATCACTTTGGTACAAGTTGATCTTGGTCTCATCTGTCCATAGGATGTTGTTCCAGAACTGTGAAAGCTTTTTTAGATGTCATTTGGCAAGCTCTAATCTGGCCTTCCTGTTTTTGAGGCTCACCAATGGTTTACATCTTGTGGTGAACCCTCTGTATTCACTCTGGTGAAGTCTTCTCTTGATTGTTGACTTTGACACACATACACCTACCTCCTGGAGAGTGTTCTTGATCTGGCTAACTGTTGTGAACGGTGCTTTCTTCACCAGGGAAAGAATTCTTCGGTCATCCACCGCAGTTGTTTTCCGTGGTCTTCCAGGTATTTTGGCTTTGCTGAGCTCACCGGTGCGTTCCTTCTTTTTAAGAATGTTCCAAACAGTTGTTTTGGCCACGCCTAATGTTTTTGCTATCTCTCTGATGGGTTTGTTTTGTTTTTTCAGCCTAATGATTGCTTGCTTCACTGATAGTGACAGCTCTTTGGATCTCATCTTGAGAGTTGACAGCAACAGATTCTAAATGCAAACAGCAGACTGGACATGACCTCTGGACCTTTTATCTGCTCATTGTAATTGGGATAATGAGGGAATAACACACACCTGGCCATGGAACAGCTGAGAAGCCAATTGTCCCATTACTTCTGATCCCTTAACAAGTGGGAGGCACATATGCAAACTGTTGTAATTCCTACACCGTTCACCTGATTTGGATGTAAATACCCTCAAATTAAAGCTGACAGTCTGCAGTTACAGCACATCTTGTTCGTTTCATTTCAAATCCATTGTGGTGGTGTATAGAGCCAAAAATCTTAGAATTGTGTTGATGTCCCAATATTTATGGACCTGACTGTACTTACCTGACTGTTGTCTTCCGTATCCCCTGGTTACGGCCACCGCTCTTCTCAGGAATCGCGGTGGCCGCGCTTGCGCAGACGACTTCTTCTCTTCTCCCGGCCGGCCGTGCGCAGTCCCGAAAGCGCACACCGAGGCCGCGCATGCGCTATGGTGATTTCTTCCTGGCCAGTATAGTTTACTTGCCAGGAAGAAGTCACCAGGGCGCATGCGCGGCGGCGTGCGCGGTCAGTCCAGCGTGCGGCCCAGCCGGGAGAAGACTTCAATCAAGATGGAGCCCGCTCCCTGCCGAAACCAGGAAGTGGACAGCGAGCAGGTAAGTATGAAACTGCGTGATGAGAATACCCCTTTAAATTGATAAAAACATATCTACGTACCACAATGACGGATGAAAGGCTATCATCACTTGCAATTCTTTCCATCGAAAGTGAACTAGCTGAAAAGCTAGACTATTCAGCAGCTATAGATGCTTTTGCAGCTGCAAAGTCTAGAAAGGTGGATTTTTTCTAAAACTTTTTCCATCACATTTGTTGAACTGTTTCCTGAATACATCAATAATCAACTCCAGTTCCGTTACAATTGTTACATTTTCTTGTGTTACAAAAGACAGAAATGGATGTTTTTCTGTAGTCGTTTACTTTATTCTTTAGTAGACTGATCATAGTTATCATATTTGTCATAAAGTAAGACATGCTTTTGTCATTTAAAATAGTAACATAGGCAATTTCTACAAATCTGGGATATAACACACAGACTACTTGATACCAGTGGCCTTCTGAAATCTACACCTTTGTGGGATTTAAGTATACCAGACCTTTGTAACTTGCACTGTGCTCGGCTTTGGATTAATAAGGGACTTGTTCCTAAAGTAGATACTTGACTCTGGTTCTATTATTCTATTTGCAACCCTGGCCTCAGAATATGCCCGCCCTCAGTCCATATGCAATTGTCGCACGCCCTTAGATCACAATATTCAACCATTCCGCCATGTCATTTCAGAGTCTGTCATACTCAATATCCTCACTGGTCTTTCCCCTAAAAAACTGATCTCAGTATTATGTTCTGCTATTATGCTGCCTGGTGCTACCTGCAGAGCCTACGTTAAAAAAATGTACTTGGGAGAGGGAGGTTGGTCCGCTGGATGATGAGGAGTGGGAGAGTACCCTCTCTGCTGTGGTCCAGGTCTCGACACACTTGTGTGATGGGCTTCTTGCCCTTTACACCCACCATAGAGCCCATCTTACTCTGGTACTTCTCGCTAAATACCGCCAAGGTTAATCGGACCTTTGCCCTAAATGTGTTTTAGAGAGAGTTTCATTTTTCTATATCATGTGGCTCTGTCCTGAGGCCAGTACATAGTGGTCTCAAATAATGCCCTTCCTGCACAATCGTATGGGCTGTCCCATTTCAGTAGATCCTAAGATTTGTCTTGTAAACATTATCCCTGAAACCATCACTAGCAAAACTACTAGGGTGTTCCTCCTTGTGTCCCTAAACATTGCATGAAAGCTCTATACCAAATTCTGGATTCAGCTGTTGGTCCTGATTGAGAAACACTGGATCTGGTTGGTTAATGCCATTCTCCTGTATCACAAAGCACTTTATCAGGCAAGAGGTGGGCATCATTGGTTTCTCAAAATTCAGTCGGTTTGGAAGCATTCCCTGCATTCTTCCATATGAGTCTTGCCATCTATGCTTTGAATCTGGTTTTATATGTTACTTGGTTTTTGTACATTTACTTGCGTGTTGAGACCTGCTGTGATTGGGTTTTAGTTAGTCAATAAATGCTAACATGACAGTTTTTTGGTTTTGCACATTATTGATGATTGTATTTCATGACTACTCTTCTAAGGGTATTGCCTTCCTTTATACTGCAGTTCTCCTGCACCACTCTGCCTGCCACTTTTAGCAGTTTAAGCAGTAATTTATGATTTTCTTTTGCTCTCAATAAATCTTGTGTTAAGCATAAAAAAAATATATATACAGTACAGACCAAAGGTTTGGACGCACCTTCTTATTCAAAGAGTTTTCTTTATTTTCATGACTATGAAGGCATCAAAACTATGAATTAACACATGTGGAATTATATACATAACAAACAAGTGTAAAACAACTGAAAATATGTCATATTCTAGGTTCTTCAAAGTAACATAGTAACATAGTAACATAGTACATAAGGCCGAAAAAAGACATTTGTCCATCCAGTTCGGCCTGTCATCCTACAAGTTGATCCAGAGGAAGGCAAAAAAACCCTGTGAGGTAGAAGCCAATTTTCCTCACTTTAGGGGAATAAAAAATTCCTTCCCGACTCCAATCAGGCAATCAGAATAACTCCCTGGATCAACGACCCCTCTCTAGTAGCTATAGCCTGTAATATTATTACACTCCAGAAATACATCCAGGCCCCTCTTGAATTCCTTTATTGTACTCACCATCACCACCTCCTCAGGCAGAGAGTTCCATAGTCTCACTGCTCTTACCGTAAAGAACCCTTTTCTATGTTTGTGTACAAACCTTCTTTCCTCCAAACGCAGAGGATGTCCCCTCGTCACAGTCACAGTCCTGGGGATAAATAGATGATGGGATAGATCTCTGTACTGCCCCCTGATATATTTATACATAGTAATTAGATCTCCCCTCAGTCGTCTTTTTTCTAACGTGAATAACCCTAATTTTGATAATCTTTCAGGGTACTGTAGTTGCCCCATTCCAGTTATTACTTTAGTTGCCCTCTTCTGGACCCTCTCCAGCTCTGCTATGTCTGCCTTGTTCACAGGAGCCCAGAACTGTACACAGTACTCCATGTGTGGTCTGACCAGTGATTTGTAAAGTAGTAGGAATATGTTCTCATCACGGGCATCTATGCCCCTTTTGATGCAACCCATTATCTTATTGGCCTTGGCAGCAGCTGCCTGACACTGTTTTTTGCAGCTTAGTTTGCTGTTTATTAAAATTCCTAGATCCTTTTCCATGTCAGTGTTACCGAGTGTTTTACCATTTAGTATGTACGGGTGACTTGCATTATTCCTTCCCATGTGCATAACTTTACATTTGTCAGTGTTAAACCTCATCTGCCACTTATCTGCCCAAGCCTCCAATCTATCCAGATCCCTCTGTAGTAGTATACTGTCCAAAAGTAGCCACCTTTTGCTTTGATTACTGCTTTGCACACTCTTGGCATTCTCTTGATGAGCTTCGAGAGGTAGTCCCCTGAAATGGTCTTCCAACAGTCTTGAAGGAGTTCCCAGAGATGCTTAGCACTTGTTGGCCCTTTTGCCTTCACTCTGCGGTCCAGCTCACCCCAAACCATCTCGATTGGGTTCAGGTCCGGTGACTGTGGAGGCCAGGTCATCTGGCGCAGCACCCCATCACTCTCCTTCATGGTCAAATAGCCCTTACTTTCAAAGTTTTCCCAATTTTTCGGCTGACTGACTGACCTTCATTTCTTAAAGTAATGATGGCCACTCGTTTTTCTTTACTTAGCTACTTTTTTCTTGCCATAATACAAATTCTAACAGTTTATTCAGTAGGACTAGTAGCTGTGTCTCCACCTGACTTCTCCTCAACGCAACTGATGGTCCCAACCCCATTTATAAGGCAAGAAATCCCACTTATTAAACCTGACAGGGCACACCTGTGAAGTGAAAACCATTTCAGGGGACTACCTCTTGAAGCTCATCAAGAGAATGCCAAGAGTGTGCAAAGCAGTAATCAAAGCAAAAGGTGGCTACTTTGAAGAACCTAGAATATGACATATTTTCAGTTGTTTCACACTTGTTTGTTATGTATATAATTCCACATGTGTTAATTCATAGTTTTGATGCCTTCAGTGTGAATCTACAATTTTCATAGTCATGAAAATAAAGAAAACTCTTTGAATGAGAAGGTGTGTCCAAACTTTTGGTCTGTACTGTACATGGTGAGAAGGTTGCAAGTACTCTTCTGATATGATTTCATCGAGCAGTTTTGATGGGGGGGGGGGTTTCTTTGACACTCGCCCTGAGAGAAATTTTACCTTGAAACTGCAAGCTGAAAGCTGAGTTAGCACCTGCAGCCCATGGTCATCTGTCTTTCAACTAACCCCCTTGTAAATCAGGCAAGCAGTCTGAGCCCCAAGTCATGCAGCAGTCTCTTCTGCTTTTTTGATGGACTCTGCTAGCGGTGGTTGCACAGAGGCACCAGCACAGCAAAAGAGGGAGCAGGGTGCAAAAGTGTCTGTTACATTCTTGGGTGACATTTTACCAGTTTTGCCGTGAATAAACCCCTGCTCTGCATAGGTGACAGCGACCTAAATTTCTAAAAATCGTCTGTTACATATTCGGGTGACATTTTACCAATTTTGCCATATACAAACCCCTGGTCTGCATAGGTGACAGGGACCTAAATTTCTAAAATTCGTCTGTTAGGCCGAAGGCACACGGACGTGAGCGGTCAGTGCTATCCCGGCCTGGCATACTGCTGACAGCAGGAGCGCACGGCGTCATTGGTTGCTATGTCGCCGTGCGCTTCATGCCGCCGCTGCACTACAGTAATACACTGGTATGATCTATACGACTGTATTACTGTAGAGCAGCGGCGGCATGAAGCGCACGGCGACATAGCAAACAATGACGCCGTGCGCTCCTGCTGTCAGAAGGATGCCAGGCCGGGATACCACTGACCGCTCACGTCCGTGTGCATTCGGCCTTACATTGATGGTTGCCATTAACCCATTTTTGCTTGTGAAAAACCCCTGATCTGCATTGCTGACAGGGAACTAAATTTTGTAAAAATGTCTGTTACTGATCGGAAGACTACAAACACACGCTGGTAGACGCGCTGCTGATGGCATTCCCACCTGACAGCGGGGGCTCAGTGGAAGCACAAGGTGAAGGCAGAGGAAGAGGAAGAGGTCGCCAACGCAGCTGAAGCACCGCCAGCACCTCAGAAGGCAGGATTAGCATGGCCGAAATGTGGAAAAGTTTTGTCAGCACGCCACACCAACCATCACCACCAGCTGATATGGAACGTCTTAGCAGGAGGCAGCATTTCAGCAACATGGTGGAACAGTACCTGTGCACATGCCTACACGTACTGAATGACGGGTCTGCCCCCTTCAACTTCTGGGTCTCCAAATTGGAGGTGCTGGCCTGCACTGCAGCCAGTGTATTGTCTGAACGTTTGTTTAGCACGGCAGGAGGTGGTTGTCACAGACAAGCTCAGCCGCCTTTCCACAGCAAATGTGGACAAGCTCATGTTCATTAAAATGAACCAGGCAGGGATCCCACAGCATTTGTCCTTACCTTGTGCAGAATAGACATGTATACCGGCCTCACCCGGCCAATGTTGTACTCCAACACACTTTCTCTTTGTTTTATTTTTTATATTTCCCAATGTTTTGGGGTCTACCCATATTTAAATAAAAAAAAATAATGATAATAAAATAAAAAACAAAAACCAGTGTTAGCTACAGTAGGTGAACCCGATTTTGTGTCAATCTCGCTGTATTTCTCGGCGAGATTGAGCACATACGAGCCCCATCGCGGGAGCCAGCGCCGAGCTGGCTTGCCGCGATGGAGACAGAGCCGTCATAGAAGCGACGGGAGATCCGACTTGGATTCCCGCCAATTCTACACGTGTGCGGCGTTTGTTATGAATCCTGAGGGGGAAGTCCCCGCCGGATTTTAAATAAAAATCCGGCCTGGGTCCCGCCCTCAGGAGCATACCGGGCCCTTAGGTCTGTTATGGGTTGTAAGGAGAGCCCCCCCTACGCCGAAAAAAACGGCGTAGGGGGTCCCCCTACAATCCATACCAGACCCGTATCCAAAGCACGCTACCCGGCCAGCCAGGAAGGGAGTGGGGACGAGCGAGCGCCCCCCCCCCCCCTCCTGAGCCGTACCAGGCTGCATGCCCTCAACATGGGGGGTTGGGTGCTCTGGGGCAGGGGGCGCACTGCGGCCCCCCCACCTCAGAGCACCCTGTCCCCATGTTGATGAGGACAGGGCCCCTTCCCGACAACCCTGGCCGTTGGTTGTCGGGGTATGCGGGCGGGAGGCTTAACGGAATCTGGGAGCCCCCTTTAATAAGGGGGCCCCCAGATACCGGCCCCCCACCCTAAGTGAATGAGTATGGGGTACATCGTACCCCTACCCATTCACCTGCAAGAAAAGTGGTAAAAACACAAATAAACCACACAGTGTATTAAAATATTTTATTTTTCTGCTCCGGAGGCCGCCCCCTGTCTTCTTTATTAGCTCTTTTACCAGGGGGGGGCTCTTCTTCTTCCGATATCCCGACGGGTCTTCTCCGCTATCCGGGGGGTCTTCTCAACTCTCCGGGGTTCTCCTTCTGTCTTCTCCTTCTGTCTTGTTGTCTCCTTCTGTCTTCTGTCTCCGGGGGGGGCTCTTCTTCTTCCGATATCCCGACGGGTCTTCTCCGCTATCCGGGGGGGTCTTCTCAACTCTCCGGGGTTCTCCTTCTGTCTTCTCCTTCTGTCTTGTTGTCTCGGCGCACCCCGGTTCTTCGTCTCGCGAGACTCGGCGCACCCCGATTCTTCGTCTTCTCTTCTTGTTTTCGCCTCTCTCTGTTGTTGACTCGGCGCACCCCGGTTCTTCGTCTCGCGAGACGAAGAATCGGGGTGCGCCGAGTCTCGCGAGACGAAGAACCGGGGTGCGCCGAGTCTCGCGAGACGAAGAACCGGGGTGCGCCGAGTCGACAACAGAGAGAGGCGAAAACAGAAGGAGAACCCCGGAGACAGAAGACAGAAGGAGACAACAAGACAGAAGGAGAAGACAGAAGGAGAACCCCGGAGAGTTGAGAAGACCCCCCGGATAGCGGAGAAGACAGAAGGAGAACCCCGGAGAGTTGAGAAGACCCCCCCGGATAGCGGAGAAGACAGAAGGAGAACCCCGGAGACAGAAGACAGAAGGAGACAACAAGACAGAAGGAGAAGACAGAAGGAGAACCCCGGAGAGTTGAGAAGACCCCCCCGGATAGCGGAGAAGACAGAAGGAGAACCCCGGAGAGTTGAGAAGACCCCCCGGATAGCGGAGAAGACCCGTCGGGATATCGGAAGAAGAAGAGCCCCCCCCTGGTAAAAGAGCTAATAAAGAAGACAGGGGGCGGCCTCCGGAGCAGAAAAATAAAATATTTTAATACACTGTGTGGTTTATTTGTGTTTTTACCACTTTTCTTGCAGGTGAATGGGTAGGGGTACGATGTACCCCATACTCATTCACTTAGGGTGGGGGGCCGGTATCTGGGGGCCCCCTTATTAAAGGGGGCTCCCAGATTCCGTTAAGCCTCCCGCCCGCATACCCCGACAACCAACGGCCAGGGTTGTCGGGAAGGGGCCCTGTCCTCATCAACATGGGGACAGGGTGCTCTGAGGTGGGGGGGCCGCAGTGCGCCCCCTGCCCCAGAGCACCCAACCCCCCATGTTGAGGGCATGCAGCCTGGTACGGCTCAGGAGGGGGGGGGGGGGGCGCTCGCTCGTCCCCACTCCCTTCCTGGCTGGCCGGGTAGCGTGCTTTGGATACGGGTCTGGTATGGATTGTAGGGGGACCCCCTACGCCGTTTTTTTCGGCGTAGGGGGGGCTCTCCTTACAACCCATAACAGACCTAAGGGCCCGGTATGCTCCTGAGGGCGGGACCCAGGCCGGATTTTTATTTAAAATCCGGCGGGGACTTCCCCCTCAGGATTCATAACAAACGCCGCACACGTGTAGAATTGGCGGGAATCCAAGTCGGATCGCCCGTCGCTTCTATGACGCGCTTGCTGGGATGTGCTGTCACTATCCCAGTGAGTGCGAGATCTCGGCACCACGTCGCCGAGTATCAGCGCGACGCTGTCGTGCTGAAAACACAATGTCAGAAACACCTACTGTACCTCCTCCTCCTCCACCGCTTCTACCTACACCGCCTCCTCAACCTGCTACTCCATATGGACCTCCTCCTCTTAGATCAAGATTATTTTATTTTAAGTCATTTCCCTGTCCACATTTGTTTGCAGAGCACTTGCCATGCTCTTAACCACATTTTGCTGCCTTTTGCAGCCCTCTAGCCCTTTCCATGACTATTTTAGAGACAGTTTAGTGCTTCAAAGTTTGTGTCCCCATTGACTTCAATGGGGTTCGGGGTCAAGTTCAGGTCTCGTACTCGAACTTTTTTGTGAAGTTTGGCCGAACCCGAACTTCCAGGTGTCCGCTCAACTCTATCCACCACTTAAAATGTTTGCATAACCTGCTGCTGTCAGAGGTGTTTAAGTTTATTTTTGGTGTTGCACAGATCTGATTGGTGTCCGTTCCTAGGAACACATTCCTGCTACAAACAAAGAACCTGCTACTGTGTGTTCATGCTGAGTGAGGCCAAGCTATGTGTAGGCCTTAGACTCGACCATTACCATGTAACTGCTGCTGCTGTCTGTCTTGATCATGTTGACCTATGTGTAGGTCTTATACTCCAAGGTTACATTTATCTGCTGCTGCTGTCTGTCCTGATCCTGATGAGTTTGCCCCAGGACTAAATAGTCCTCCCTGCAACCTTATAGGTTAAAATTAATCACATAACAATATCAAAAAACGAAAGCACACGTTAGAACCAAACATTTATCAACAATGTAAAGGAACAAACATGCCTCTAAGGCAACTGTTTCAGCTGCTTCTTGAGGTCCAGCAACTCCTGGAGCCCCTTTTGGTGCTGCTCCTCCAGATGATTGACCTTGTTCTCCAGAAGCTACTGCTGCTGTTGGATTCTCCTTTGCTGCTCCATAATTTTTTCTTTGCTGGTTTTTGATTTCCTGCATTGCGACTTGGTCATCCCACTGCAGCTGGATAATTTTTTTTTTATTTAGTGAGAACTGTTAGGATTAAAAAAAAATATAAAAATTACTTTCAATTAAGAGGCAATTAGTGCATTGTGGGGAGTATTTGTTAAAGCACTGACGATTTACATTACAATTCATTAGTTAACCTCCCTGGCGGTATGATTATGTCAGGAATTTTGTACCAAAAGTGGTACAATTTTTTGCATAAATATTTTATGGCCACAAATGACAGTAAAATGGCAGGCAAGGGGCACTGTACAGTCATCAAATGTCAGATCTGAGGTTATACAGTGTAATCCTCTCAGATTACAATGTATAATCTCTTTTATGTGTGTTTGTCACTTTTTATGTTTATATTTATTTAAATTTCCCGCCCAGTTCCGCTCCCATGCGCAGCTGCTGCTCGCAGGGAACGGAACCAGGAAGTCAAATGCCAGACGGTGTTCTGCCAGATCTCTATACCTTGCGAAAAGTCTTTACCGGAAGTGACGCGGCCGCACAGGAATCAGCTGGAGGAGGGGGTGCCCGGCACTGCGCAAGCGCACGTCCACCGGCCTAGGAAAGAATCGTTGCAGCGCCGCGATAGAAGTACTTTTTGCACTGCACGTGCGCACTTAGGGGTATAGAGATTTCGCAGCGCAAAATGTTGCATCAGATCTCACTACCCCTGAGTGCGCACAAATCATCAGATCAAATCAGGATGAACTACAACTGATGATTTGTGCGCGCGTGTGCTCTCAGGGGTAGGGAGATCTGATGCAACATTGTGCGCTGCAAAATCTCTACACCCCTAAGTGCGCACGCGCGGTGCAAAAAGTACTTCTATCTCGGCTCTGCAACGATTCTTTCCTAAGCCAGTGGATGTGCGCTTGCGCACACCCTCCTCCAGCTGATTCCTGTGCGGCCTCCAGCTGATTCCTGCACTTTTTGCAAGGTATGGAGATCATGCAGAACACAAGCGGAGGACATCGCCGGATCACCGGCAGAAGGTGAACAGACTCTACAATGTTACCCAGAGCGTGACTCGGGGTTACCGCTCCTGGCAAATACGCCTTTTACGCCTTTTTGATCACTTGGTGTTGCACTTTTAGTGATGTACTGTGCCAAAAATATGGTTTATTTAGCACAGTTTTTATTTTTTTATTTTTAATGGTGTTCACCGGAGGGGTTAGTGCATGTGATATTTTTATAGAGCCGGTAAATACGGACGTGGCGATGGATAATATGTCTACTTTTTTTTCCCCTATTTTTTCCAATTTTTATTTAACTTTATCTTTGGAAAAGGACATAATTTTTTTCACTGAAAATACATTTTTATTTTTTTGAAAACTTTTTTTTTGCTGTTATTTTTTATCCCCCTCTGGGATTTCAACTTTTGGGGGTCTGATCCCCTTTGCAAAACATTACAAAACTTCTGTATTGCCTTTCATTGGCTGTAAGTGTACTACACAGTGTAATACAGGGGGCTGGATCTCACAGGCCCTCCTGGAAGGCAGCCACGATGCCTAATGAATGCATCGGGCTACCGTCCCTGCCACCGGGTCCCCGTCACAGCGGCACGAGAACCCGATGGACACCTCGGGCATACAGAATGATGATTGCAGTTTATGTTTATATACACACACAAATATATATTTATGTGTGTGTGAAACGTACTATATAGTGTGCGTCAGGAAAATAAATATGTGCAATGTGCATGTGAGAGATATTTCTATGTTGTCTATACGTACATGCTGCAGACATAGTGCTGTGACGTTACAACAATACTTAGTGCACCAATTAGTAATATCTACTTATAAGTTATATAACTGATAAAAAGTGAAGTTGTAGGTACGTATATAAAAAAAGATATTTGCATCATAAGTGGCGATTTTCGCAATCGCAAATATTTTATAACACTCTATCTACATATAAAGCGATTGGTCTGACATGCATGTGAAATGTAATCAAATACATTGGTGTAATGTGAAATTACTTACAGTAATCAGGGGTTCTTCCTCACTGTCGCGAAATTTGCTTCCAACCATCTTTTCCAATCCCATCAAACTTCGGGTAGTTCAAACCAGTTGCTAGACTAGGCCACGCCCTTTTTGCGCATGCGCATTATACGAAATGTAACTATGCGATTTTCACATTGAAAAAATAATAATTAACGGAGATAGCTGCACATTTGTATACATCCAACCGAAAGGAAATACAATTTTTCTAGGCTCCAGCAGGGCACATTTTTTAGAGTTTCCCTTTAAGATGCATAAAAATGGCCCCTGATTAAAACATATTTTTTGTGGGAATTTTTGTCATTGATCCCCCTCTGGTATGTCACTGTCCATGTTGTGGGACTATTTGTGCACTCATAGTTTGTATTTGGTGGCTGCAAATATGACCTGAAGGTTTTCCAGGTTCTCCTGCTATTAAAGTCAATAGGGCCCGCCGCGAACTTGCGGTTCGCGAACATTTGATCGCGAACGAGCGTTCGCGAATCGTCCCTGCCAATGTTTTTCCATCACTACTTAGCTGTAGCTATAGGGCAGGCATGCTCAACCTGCGGCCCTCCAGCTGTTGTAAAACTACAACTGCCACAATGCCCTGCTGTAACCTGATAGCTGTAGGCTATTCGGGCATGCTGGGAGTTGTAGTTTTGCAGCAGCTGGAGGGCCGCAGGTTGAGCACGCCTGCTATAGGGTGTGCAAGGTCTATAGGAGAGCACTTAGTAGACACAGATCATATGTTCCGTTCAAAAAGAAAAAAATGTATATCAATTTTCTACTGTACATGAAGGAACATTTGTGAAATCTTATATAGATACCGTATGTTCTGCCTTACCTTTTCTCTTGGCTCATCATATCCCAATGTTTATCTTACATGTGTCTATGTCTGACCACCCAATAGTTGTGAGGAACTGCAGCCCTTAAAGGGGTTATGCAAGAATGTTTTTTGTTTTTAGCAACACCCCCCCAACCACTCCCCCACCCTCCCTTGGCCAGACCTGTAAAGGGAAGTCTACTTACCTGCTTTCTGGTGCCGACTTCCTGCTCCTCCTCCTTCCGGACAGTGATGCTCCTCATTGCAGGCCGGGAGGAGAAGGAGCAGGGAGTCAGCGTTGAGAGGCAGGTAAGTTTCCCTTTATAGCGTTTTGCTAGCATGTTGTGATTTTGTGTTGAATTTATTTTGTGAGAAATTGGAATCTTTAACAAAAACGTAGACTCATCTGTAGTAGCAAGATTCTGATTTATTGATGGGATTATTCACCGGCTACAGCTAGAATGATTCCAAGAGAACAAAGCATCAAACCCCTTTGTAAACCAATAGCCAATTTACAACTTGTATGTATTGCATCTTCATGGCTTCGACATTTGGATTTTCAAATTTTATAGTAAAACAATCTGGAAATATCTGACAATGACAGGAACGTCAGCATCGGCCACATGGACCTGTAAATCTTCTAGAAAAGCCATTTCAGCAGTAGAAGACACACAACGGCCGGAGTCTGGACAATTTTCTGGACACTTATGCCTCAATTGAAGCAGATTGTATTAACAGCTGTAGTCTGGACACGGGTTGGAGTAGCGGCTGTAGTCTGGACACTGGAGCAGACTATGGTAATGCTGGTTGTTGCACTATAAACAGTATAGGAGTAGTTCCCATGGACACAGTAGCTTTCTGTTGCACATCCCTTAGTGACTGATAACCGTGAGTTTTGTCCTGCTGAAATATTATCATTATAGTTTTTGTTTAGAATTTTTGTTGATATTTTTTTTATTTTTCATGTCACTGTCTATATTTAAAAAATCCTATAACTCATCCAATTTTCACACTGGCCATTAGGCTTAAAAATATCAATACTTCCTCTTCTTTGACAGCAGCCACATGGGCCAAAGACTGGAGCTGACCTCATAGACTACTATGGGAGATTTGTGTAGGCTTGCTCTGTGACCTGGGCAGAGGTAATTGTGCAGGTAGGTGGAGTAGATAGACGGTGTCTATAACCTATTGTGATGTTATCTATACAAAGGTGATATCTGTCATTGTAATCCGTACTTTCATGCTATGAGATGGCTACTGAAGAGTAAATCTATGAATAGCAACATGGAAAAAAAAATCCAAAATTCTAAAAAAATTATTTAACATAATGCATGGTTTAAACAATAAGTAATTTTATGGTCACACATTTAATTTAAATAGGTTTTCCGGTATTTGAACATCGGTGAACCTATCCTCCCGATAGGTCATCAATATGTGATCAATGGGGGGTCCACCTTCCTTCCTCCTGCCAATGTACTCTTTGAAGGGATACCAGTGCTCTCCCAAGGTCTCTGGCATCTGAGTATACCAAGCCCAGTGTCATGCTTTGTATAGTGGCTGAGCTTCGTATTGCATCTCAACCCTATTGACTTCACCAACAGGTAATGTGACTGATGGACATGACATCTCAGGCCAAGGAAGAGGTTGAGCACTGTGGCCCCTTCCCACAGCCAGGGGCGGATTGGCTATAGACCTTACAGGGAAATTTCCCTGTGGGCTAATTCCCAGGAGGCTGCCCAAGCCCTCCTCACTCCTCACAATGTGTACTATGGTATTGCTGACCTTGCCTACTTGTGTTGCCGGCCTACAACATAGGGCCACTCTTAAGTTTTTTTTTCCGGGGCTACTTTAAGGTCCCAGTCCGCCCATGCCCAAAGCTGATAAGTGGGGGTGCCAGTAAACCTCACCATTCTGATTTTGATGACCTATTTTGCGGATAGGATGTCAATAGTTAACTCCCAGAAACCCCTTTATAAAAATATAAAAAAATCAATTTTCAATGAGCTCCCCCTAGTGGTGGCTGCAGGCAAACAGTATGTCTATACAGAGGATTTGGATCTCTGTATCTGAGAAAAACTAGATGGACAAATAATGAAATTAATTTAAATTTTGGATCTATACAAACAAGAAAATAATAGATATAATAATGATTAATCCAAAAATTTTAGATTCAAGAAGACTTACCTGTTATATTTGTTGTCATGAAAAGACATTTATTATTATTACCAGTACAATTTACGGTTACTGAAGAGTCACACGCGGAGACAGAACCAGACTGGCATGACGGACACACCAGGCCATTGGTCTCAGAACTGCTGGATAATACTGTTGTGGAAAAGAGTAGTAAATAGTAATATATAATGGCTGCAGTACATAAAGTATCATATATAATATTCTAATCATGAATTAGAATCAGGATGTTATAGTCATCTCTGATATTAAATACAACGGAAACAGAAATGCCAAACCATGTTGGCCTGGTCTAGTTGAAAAAAAGTTTGATTGGACAATATCTGTGGCGTGACTTATAGGTGTTGTAGCAGTCGCAGTTGTGATCATGCTCACAAGCCAGGACAACCAACAGGCTCCTTTGTGATTTTCTTTGATGTCTGGCATTCAAAAGCTGTTAAGTGGGATATACCGGAGTGGAGGAGACGGAAAAGAAGATTTATGATGTTGGACATTCCCCAGCATCAGAAAGAAGATTAACTTTTTGATGTCAAAAGTAACAGTTGGTCAGTATACAGTCAAAGAATGGAAGCTGTGGAGAAGAATGCAGACGGCTGGCTGCAAGAGTTACAGTAAGAGATGAGCGAATTTCATATTTTGAAATTCGTTCATGCTTTGTTTACCGGTAAAAGGTGAATTGTGTTATGGATTCCGTTACCACGGACCATAACGCAATTGTATGACGGAATGCCTTTAGAGGCATTCCGTTATTCAAGTCTATGGGCTGCAAAACAGATCCGTTCCGTTTCCGTTATGCAGGGGAGTGCAGCTGAGCTGGGCTGGAGATTATACTCTACCACTACTGCTACTTACAGTGGTGGTGGTGTGGCGGGGTAAATGTGACTAATGTCTCACTCATGTCAGGATCTACAGACAAGTAAATTAAAGTTGGATATTCATGCACATGTACATACATAGAACTGCAAAAAAAGGTAAATGTGAGGTGAGAGCCCCCTTCTTCTGTCATACACCTTAGATACTGTGATCTCTATTTGAGAAGCAGACAACTCCATTCAGAGAAGATTCAAGTGCACTGCAATCACTGTCTGCTTGTGCTGCATTGATGGATCAGCAAAAGGGTTACACCAAAACTCATATACTGATTGCATATTTCTAGGATATGCCATCAATATCAAATAGGTTCTTGTCCAACCTCTGGGACCCTGTCCTTTCTCCATAACTGGGCCCTGAAGTGAAGGAGAATGTGCTACATGTTCTCCATTCATTTCCATGGAATTTCTTAAAATAACCAAGCAAGTGAGCTCAGCTATTTTCAGAAATCCTATAGCAGCGAATAAAGAGCACACCACGCATGGACGGCCACCTCTCCATTCACCATTGTGGAACTGCCAGAAATAGTCAAGCCAGCACTTCAATAAAGGTGAATGGAGACCATGCTTGTAGAGTTGAGCGAACCCGAACTGTAAAGTTCGGGTTCGTACCGAACTTTAGGTTTTTCGGCACCCGGACCAGAACCCAAACATTTACGTAAAAGTTCGGGTTCGGCGCTTTCTTGGCGATTTTTGAAAGGCTGCACAGCAGCCAATCAACAAGCGTCATACTACTTGCCCCAAAATGCCATCACAGCCATGCCTACTATTGGCATGGCTGTGATTGGCCAACTGCAGCATGTGACCCAGCCTCTATTTAAGCTGGAGTCACGTAGCGCCGCCCGTCACTCTACTCGGATTAGTGTAGGGAGAGGCTGCAGCTGCTGTAAGGGAGAGATCAGGGAGAAATCTTATCAAGAACAGTTTTTTATACTCAGCGATCTACAGCAAATGTGTTTTGTGGGTGCAGTGCACAATTTTTTTAAGCCTGCCTTGAGCCAACTACTGCTGAAAACGAACTTAGTCAATATCAATACATAATTGGCAGCCATTTTATGCAACGATAGTGCACCAGCACAGACTATCTGCATGTCTGCAAGTCCAGAAATACAGCTTTTTGCTTACTGGGGTTAAAAAAATACATCTGTTAAATATAGTGCACATCTGGGATTACACGTGCATAAGTCACATTTAGGCCAGAAATACGGCTTTTTGGTTACTGGGGTGAAAAAACCCTCTAATATTCTGCACATCTGGGATAAGACGTGCATAAGTGAGTGTCACATTTAGGCCACAAATAACGCTGTCATATAGAGTTTAAAAAAAAAAGAATTTAGTGCAATACCCTACATCAGGGTTTTTATTGGCGGTTAATTATTTTTAACAGACTTAACCACTTTTTACTTTGCTTTGTAAACGCTAACTATGAGGCAAACTTCTAATAAGGGACGCGGTCATGGTCGTGGTGTTGGTGGAGCCCCTGGTGCAGGGAGAGGACGTGGCCGTTCTGCCACAGCTACATGTCCTACTGAACCTACTACCTCAGGTCCCAGTAGCCGCCAGAATCTACAGCGATATTTGGTCGGGCCTAATGCTGTTCTAACGATGGTAAGGCCTGAGCAAGTACAGGCGCTAGTCAATTGGGTGGCCGACAGTGGATCCAGCACGTTCACATTATCTCCCACCCAGTCTTCTGCAGAAAGCACACAGGTGGCGCCTGAAACCCATGCCCATTAGTCTGTCACATCACCCCCGTGCATATCGGGGAACCTGTCTGAACCTCAAGTCATGCAGCAGTCTCTTATGCTGTTTGAAGACTCTGCTGGCAAGGTTTCCCAAGGGCATCCACCTAGCCCTTCCCCAGGGGTGGAAGACATAGAATGCACTGACGCACAACCACTTATGTTTCCTGATGAGGACATGGGAATACCACCTCAGCACGTCTCTGATGATGACGAAACACAGGTGCCAACTGCTGTGTCTTTCTGCAGTGTGCAGACCGAAAAGGAGGTCAGGGAGGAAGACTGGGTGGAAGACGATGCAGGGGACGATGAGGTCCTAGACCCCACATGGAATGAAGGTCATGCCACTGACTTTCAGAGTTCGGAGGAAGAGGCAGTGGTGAGACCGAGCCAACAGCGTAGCAAAATCAGGAGCAGGGTGCAAAAGCAGAGCAGCCATCGCCAAAACAGTTCGCCTGCTACTGGCCACCGTCACCAGGGACCGAGCACACCAAAGGCAGCTTCAAGGAGTTCCCTGGCATGGCACTTCTTCACACAATGTGCTGACAACAAGACCCGAGTGGTTTGCACGCTGTGCCATCAGAGCCTGAAGCGAGGCATTAACGTTCTGAACCTTAGCACAACCTGCATGACCAGGCATCTACATGCGAGACACGGGCTGCAGTGGAGTAAGCACCTTCAAAATCAGGGCTCAGGCCCCTCCTGCTCCCTCTTCTGCTGCTGCCTCGGCCTCTTCCTCCGGCTCTGGAGGAACGTTGGCACCTGCCGCCTAGCAAACAGAGGATGTGCCACCAACAACACCACCTCCGTCACCAAGCATCTCCACCATGTCACACGGAAGCGTTCAGCTCTCCATCTCACAAACCTTTGAGAGAAAGCGTAAATTCCCACCTAGCCACCCTCGATCCCTGGCCCTGAATGCCAGCATTTCTAAACTACTGGCCTTTGAAATGCTGTCATTCAGGCTGGTAGAGACGGACAGCTTCAAACAGCTCATGTCGCTTGCTGTCCCACAGTACGTCGTTCCCAGCCGCCACTACTTCTCCAGGAGAGCCGTGCCTTCCCTGCACAACCAAGTATCCGATAAAATCAAGTGTGCACTGCGCAACGCCATCTGTGGCAAGGTCCACCTAACCACAGATACGTGGACCAGTAAGCACGGCCAGGGACGCTATATCTCCCCAACTGCACACTGGGTAAATGTAGTGGCGGCTGGGCCCCAGGCGGAGAGCTGTTTGGCGCACGTCCTTCCGCCGCCAAGGTTCGCAGGGCATCATTCTTTTCCTCCTGTTGCCTTCTCTTCTTACTCGGCTTCCTCCTCCTCTTCTACCACCTCCTCATCCGGTCAGCGACAGACCTTCACCACCAACTTCAGCACAGCCAGGGGTAAACGTCAGCAGGCCATTCTGAAACTGATGTGTTTGGGGGACAGGCCCCACACCGCGCAGGAGTTGTGGCGGGGTATAGAACAACAGACCGACGAGAGGTTGCTGCCAGTGAGCCTCAAGCCCAGCCTGGTGGTGTGCGATAATGGGCAAAATCTCGTTGCAGCACTGGGACTAGCCGGGTTGACGCACATCCTTTGCCTGGCGCACGTGCTGAATTTGGTGGTGCAGAAATACATTCACAACTACCCCGACATGTCAGAGCTGCTGCGTAAAGTGCTGGCCGTCTGTGTGCGCTGCCGGCTTTCTCATCCTGCCGCCGCTCAACTGTCTGCTCTACAGCGTAACTTCGGCCTTCCCGCTCACCGCCTCATATGCGACGGAACTCCACCTTGTACATGCTGGAGAGACTGTGCGAGCAGCAGCAGGCCATAGTGGAGTTTCAGCTGCAGCACGCACGGGTCAGTCGCACTGCGGAACAGCACCACTTCACTACCAATGACTGGGCCTCCATGCGAGACCTGTGTGCCCTGCGCTGTTTCGATTACTTCACCAACATGGCCAATGGCGATGACGCTGTTATCAGCGTTACAATACCACTTCTATGTCTCCTTGAGAAAACACTTAGAGCGATGATGGAAGAGGATGTGGCCCAGGACGAGGAGGAGGAAGAGGGGTCATCTCTAACACTTTCAGGCCAGTCTTTTAAAAGTGGCTCAGAAAGAGGATTTTTACAACAGCAGAGGCCAGGTACAAATTTGGCCAGCCAGGGCCCACTACTGGAGGACGAGGAGGATGAGGAGGAGGATGGGGATGAAGCATGTTCACAGCGGGGTGGCAGCCAACGCAGCTCGGGTCCATCACTGGTGCGTGGCTGGGGGGATACGGAGGACGCAGACGATACGCCTCCCACAGAGGACAGCTTGTCCTTACCTCTGGGCAGCCTGGCACACATGAGCGACTACATGCTGCAGTGCCTGTGCAACGACAGCAGAGTTGCCCACATTTTAACGTGTGCTGACTACTGGGTGGCCACCCTGCTGGATCCCCGTTACAAAGACAATGTGCCGTCCTTAATTCCCTCACTGGAGCGTGATCGGAAGATGCGCAACTACAGGCGCACGCTGGTAGACGCGCTTCTGAGAGCATTCCCGACTGACGCCGGGGAACAAGTGGAAGCACAAAAGGCGAAGGCAGGGGAGGAGGAAGAGGTCGCCAACGCAGCTGTGTCAGCGCCAGCACCTCAGAAGGCAGGGTTAGCATGGCCGACATGTTGAAAAGCTTTGTCACCTCGCTGCAACAACCGGCCCCAACTGCTGATATGGAGCGTGTTAGCAGGAGGCAGCATTTGAACAACATGGTGGAACAGTACCTGTGCACACGACTACACGTACTGACTGATGGTTCTGCCCCATTCAACTTTTGGGTCTCCAAATTGTCCACATGGCCAGAGCTTGCCCTGTACGCCTTGGAGGTGCTGGCCTGCCCTGCAGCCAGAGTACTCTCTGAACGTGTATTTAGCACGGCAGGAGGCGTCATTACAGACAGACGCAGCCGCCTGTCCACAGACAACGTGGACAAGCTCACGTTCATTAAAATGAACCAGGCTTGGATCCCTCAGGACTTGTCTGTACCTTGTGCAGAATAGACATTTATACCACCATCAAACATACATTCTTGTACTCAAGTCAAGTGCAATGATTCTTTGTTTTCTTATTTTTTATTTGTCCCAATATTTTGGGGGCTACCTACCCCAATAAAAAAAAAAATATTGTTGGCTACCTCCTCCTCCATTGCTGCCTCCTCCTACAACACCACATTCACCGCCTCCTCAACCTCCGACTCCATATCCACCCCCTTCTCTGAGTTGCAGGTTAATAATTTGTAATTTTTTGTTATTTTATTTCATTTTAAGTTATTTTCCTATCCACATTTGTTTGCAGAGCAGTTGCCATGCTCTTAAGCACATTTTACTGCCTTTTACATCCCTCTAGCCTTTTCAAGGACTATTTTAGAGCCATTTTAATGCAAAAAAGTGCCAATTTTAGTGCCCTAAATTGAAAAAAATCTTATTTTCAATTGTCGGGTGACATTTTACCATTTTTGGCGTATACAAACCCCTGCTGTGCCCGGGTGACAGGGGCCTAAATCTCTCAAAATCCTCTGTTCTATTGCTGGGTGACATGAACCCCCTTTTGCCGTGAATGAACCCCTGCTCTGCATTGCTGACAGGGAACTAAATTTAGTGAAAACATCTGTTACTGATCGGAAGATGCGCGACTACAAGCGCACGCTGATGGCATTCCCACCTGACAGCGGGGGCACAGTGGAAGCACAAGGCGACGGCAGAGGAGGAGGAAGAGGTCGCCAACGCAGATGGGGCACCGCCAGCACCTGAGAAGGCAGGGTTAGCATGGCCGAAATGTGGAAAAGCTTTGTCAGCCTTGGAGGTGCTGACCTGCCCTGCAGCCAGTGTATAGTGTGAACGTGTGTTTAGCACGGCAGAGAGCATTATCACAGGCCGCAGCCAATGTGGACAAGCTTACGTTTATTAAAATGAACCAGGCATGGATCCCACAGGTCTTGTCCGTACCTTGTGCAGAATAGACATTTATACCAGCCTCAACCATCCATTCTTGTACTCAAGTGCACTTCTTCTTTGTTTTATTTTGTTATATGTCCCAATATTTTGGGGGATACCCCAATTTAAAAATAAAAAATAACACAAATCAGTGTTGGCTACCTATTCCTCCTTCACCGCCGCTTCCACCTACACCGCCACGTCAACCTGCACCGCCACATCCACCCATCCACCGCCTCCTCAACCTCCTACTCCTAGATCCAGATTGTTATTTTTAACTTTTCTGTATTTTATGTTATTTTAAGTCATTTCCCTATCCACATTTGTTTGCAGAACAGTTGCCATGCTCTTAAGCACATTTTGATGCCTTTTGCAGCCCTCTAGCCCTTTCCAGGACTATTTTAGAGCCATTTTAGTGCCCAAAAGTTCGGGTCCCCATTGACTTCAATGGGGTTCAGGTTCGGGGTCAAGTTCGGGTCCCAAACCCGAACTTTTTTTTCAAGTTCTGCCGAACCCGAACATCCAGGTGTCCGCTCAACTCTACATGCTTGCACTGTGTGCTCTTCTTCAATTCAGAGGGTGCGTTCTATAGATGGGAGTGGGTCTAAAAGGTGAGACCCACACCTATCTATGACTGATAGTATGTGTTAGTGATGTGCCTAATATCTATTTAAGAGACCCAGCAATGCTGCTATAAAGGTACAGATGAGCTGCAGCCGGCAAGCACAAGGAGAAGTCGTGCTGGGTGATCAAACTGAACTAATGCGCTGTATGGATGCAACTAGTGTTGAGCGAATCAGGGTGCACGAAGTGGACTTCGATCCAAATTTCTGTGAAAATTAGATTCACTGCGAAGCTGAATTTCTTCGTGGTGAGTGGTACCGAATCGATTTTCCCTGAAATTGAGTGAAAAAAAATCATACTGTACTTGCCTCATCATTTTGAGCATGAAGAGCCCACCACCGCCATCGTGATTGACGATCTCACAAAATCCCACATGTGGCGACGTATGATGTGGATTATCTTCAATCAAGATGGCGGTGGTGGGCTCTTCATGCTCAAAATGGTTGAGGTAAGTATGATTTTATTTATTTCAATTATAGACTTAAATATTAAAGTCAAATGCCGCGATCAGCGATGAACATTGCATCTGACGGGTACAAAGACGGGGAACGATGCAATCGCCGCTCCATGTCATTGCACTCACTAATTACAAAGAAATGCGCTTCATGATGAAGTAATTCGTCACGTAGCTAATTTTTTTGTAAAATTTGTTAAAGCAGCCCAATGGAATTTTAGAGAACTTTGCTCAACACTATATAACATGTGAATAAACCAGGGGTAGTGTGTAACGTCGGCATGTAATGCAACGTCAGGTTCATTTATTCTAAGGCCCCTTTCACACGGGCGAGTATTCCGCGCGGATGCGATGCGTGAGGTGAACGCATTGCACCCGCACTGAATACCGACCCATTCATTTCTATGGGGCTGTTCACATGTGCGGTGATTTTCACGCATAACTTGTGCGTTGCGTGAAAATCGCAGCATGTTCTATATTCTGCGTTTTTCACGCAACGCAGGCCCCATAGAAGTGAATGGTGTTGCGTGAAAATCGCAAGCGTCCGCAAGCAAGTGTGGATGCGGTGCGATTTTCACGCATGGTTGCTAGGTGACAGTCTATTCACTGTATTATTTTCCCTTATAACATGGTTATAAGGGAAAATAATAGCATTCTGAATACAGAATGCATAGTACAATAGCACTGGAGGGGTTAAAAAAATAAAAAAATAAATTAACTCACCTTCTCCTCTTGTTCGCGTAGTTCCCGGTCTCTTCTTTACTTCTTTAATGATGAACTACCGGCTAGGACCTGTGGTGACGTCAGATCACATGCTCCAATCACATGGTCAATCACCACGGTGATGGAGCATGTGATTGGAGCATGTGATCTGACGTCACCAAAGGTCCTTTAGCCCACAGCTCATCATCAAAGAAGTAAAGAAGAGACCGGGAACTACGCGAACAAGAGGAGAAGGTGAGTTATTTTTTTTATTTTTTTTTAACCCTCAATTGATCACCTACTAAGCATTCTGTATTCAGAATGCTATTATTTTCCCTTATAACCATGTTATAAGGGAAAATAATAACATCTACACAACACCGATCCCAAGCCCGAATTTCTGTGAAGAAGTTCGGGTTTGGGTACCAAACATGAGTGATTTTTCTCACGCGAGTGCAAGACGCATTACAATGTTTTGCACTCGCGTGGAAAAATCGCGGGTGTTCCCGCAACGCACCCGCACATTTTCCCGAAACGCCCGTATGAAAGTGGCCTAAGAGCTCAAGCAGGAACGTCTCTCTTCCAGGAAAGCAAGAGTCAGGCAGGTTTGGCCCATCTGATTTTTGTTTCCTTTGGGAGCTCTTTATATTTCTCACCTCCTTGGCCAATTTGAGTAGGCATTGTTATAAGGACACTGAGAAAGTAGGTGGAAGTGATCTTTTTGAATATGGGCGATCACCATTATCTATATCCCCTTTAAGGGTATGTGGATATTAGATGATGGGGGGGGGGGGGGGGGAGTGTTTCACTTATTTACTTGGAGGAGAAGCTTTTGCCTTGGCAGAGCCGATACAATAACATATTACATGGCTAACCATGTGCATGTCCTATGTATGTCTTACTTCTTGCAATGATAACAGATGATCACTGAGAGTCCCCATAGCCAGACCTTCTGTGATCTGGTCATTATTGGAGGATCTACCGCATACCTCACGGGCTCTGAACTGCCCCCCCTGGCTGTATCCCACTCCTCAACCGAGGGCTAGGATACAGCTTGCCTGGACAGTTCAACCTAGTAGATTTTGAGATTTACTTATTTCTGTCTGTTCGTAAGTTGTACCTCAAAAAGGCGTTTGCTGAGACCCCTCTCCGGTGTCATGACTCCTCGCCGGGAGATGTCCCAGCTACTATGTCCCTCACCGACTTCCATCTGTCGGGCAGATTCACTGAGGAAGAGATTGCTTGTATACACTTTTTGTCCAACACCGAACACCCCGCAGCACCTTCTAATCTATCAATAGAAGAATCTCGCACTCTTTTGTGGTTAAGTAAACAGACCAGTATGGTCATTAAGCCGGCCGACAAGGGAGGGAATGTGGTCCTCATGCCCAGGGAGTACTTTTTGGAGGAGGCATACAGGCAATTAGGAGATCGCACGGTATACTCTAAGCTTGGGGGGGACCCCATACCCGGTATATCCTCTAAGCTGTTTGTCTTAATTAACCATTATATATTTAATGGATTTTTGTCAAAAAACATGAAAGAGCGACTTATACTAGCTTTTCCCAAAATCCCTACATGGTACTTTCTACCCAAAGTCCATAAATCACTGACCCGACCCCCGGGCCGTCCCATCATAGCGGGGATTGGCTCAGTGACCGAGCCCCTGTCTGGTTACATTGACTGGCTCCTCAGGCCCTTGTTATGTAGTACTCCGACTTATCTTAAAGACACGGGTGACTTTCTTCGTGCTCTCAGTCATTTTGAGTGGCAGGAAGATTTTCACCTTGTCTCTCTAGACGTCGAGAGTCTATATACTCGTATTCCACATGACTTAGGACTCCGAGCAGTCAATAAAGTTTTGCGTAAAACTGACAAGAGTGTAACATTTATTGACTTCATCCATGAAGCATTGGATCTTGTCCTTAGCAATAATGTTTTTCAATTTGATGGTCTCTGGTACCGCCAGGTACTAGGTACTGCAATGGGCACTCCTGTCTCGTGCACATTTGCCAACCTGTACCTGGCGGTATTTGAAGAGACCTACATCTTTTCGACGGATAACCCCTTTCTGTGCCATATTCATCTGTTTCTGAGGTATGTGGATGACATTTTTCTGGTCTGGTGGGGGAGTGAGGAGTTGTGCTATGCCTTCGTTGATCATTTAAATGCACACAACCAGATGAACATGAGATTCACCATCAATTTTGGTGGTGAGTCTTTAGACTTTTTGGATGTGCACGTTATTGTAAAAGATGGTACACTACACACTAGTGGTTACCGTAAACCAACGGCTACCAACTCCCTCCTCCACCAGACTAGTTTTCATCCACCCTCAGTTAAACGTGCTGTCCCTTATGGACAGTTCGTCCGACTACGTAGGATCAATGATACTGATGAAGGTTTTTTCAGGCAAGCCAGAGAGCTTAGTAATAGGCTCCTGGATAGGGGTTATCCGTCGGGGGGTGTTTCAGCGGCTCTCCGCAAAGCCGCCAGATTGAACCGTACCTCCCTGTTTAGGGAGAGAGGAATCAATCCCACACCATCACGCTTCGCTTTTTCATTTCAATACAGTGCTGCCGCAGATACAGTTAAACGAGTGATAAATCAGAACTGGGACCTCCTGAGAGGGGATTCCTCTGTCAGTAGTGTGACGGACGAAAAAAACGCTGATCGCAATTTAGGAAATGCCCTACACTTAAAAATAAACTCGTCAGGAGTGTTTTTTCTACACCCAAGGGTGAGACTTGGCTTGGAAAGCCTAAGGGCAACTTTAAATGCGGTCACTGTTCGTTTTGCACACTCAACGCTTGTAGCAAACATTTACTTATAGGGGGGGTAACACATACAGTGCGGGAATTTATCAACTGCCGCACATCTTACGTGGTTTTTTTGTTTTTATATAGGCAAAACTATCCGCCCTCTTTTTGAGCGCATCCGCGAGCATGTCGGCTCTATACGGTCAGGTAGAGGTAGTCCACGCCTTATTGACCATATCCGCACCGCCCATGATGCTCATCCACGTTGTCTCTCCTTTGCGGGGGTGGAGCATGTCCGCCCCATCCCTCGCGGGGGTGACCGGCATCGCCTACTCCTGCAGAGGGAGGCAAGGTGGATAATGCAGACGGGCGCTATGGGCCCGGCGGGCATGAACGATAGGAACGATATGTCCGTGTTTTTATAAACCGTATGCGCTCAAGATAGTTGGGCATAGTGTTTACAGGATTCTGTCTCTCCACACTCTGTGATTCCTTGTCTGCGTTTGTTTTTGCTTTTTGCTTTTTACCCTGTGTTTTCTGCCTTTTGCCCTTTGTTTTCTGTCATGTATTCGTACTTGATTGCGCTGATTTTATGCGCTCCCTTCATCTACTGGAGTATCATATATACTGGATTTCGCACTGCACTCACGCCACCTATTCATGACCTTGTATTTATGCCCCACTTTTTGTGGGTGTTAGCAAGTGAATTGTATTTGTTTTTGTGCTGGTGTTTTTATTTGTTTGTATTCACATTTTTCATTGCTGCACGCATGTTTTTAACATATGTCATTCATCCTAGGGCGCACAGCTGTGGCTGACGGCGTCGGCCGCCCCCTGTCCGCCTCTATAAAACGCAAATTTGCGTCATGACGTATACAGCGGCCTGAGGAAGCGTGATCTTAAGCGCGAAACGGCCGTCGCCGCTTGCAACATTGTGTCCGCCCCTGGATCCCTTATGTATCGACTTCCAAGGAAGCCTGAATAAAGATACCTGCGTCATATCCTGGTGAGTGCCGCAACTCTGTTTATTCTTCTCTCTCCAGATCTACCGCATAGTGTTCTACAATTTGAGAGCACCATAGTATGGGGACAGATCCAACCTACTAATAATGTAATATCAATCTACTAGAAGAGCTCTTCTCTCACTTCCAACAGTCAGCCGCCATGAATGACCAAGTATCATCAACACAAAGTGACCGACTTACATATAGGAACAGGAGGAGTGCAGTCGTCAGTAGAGCAGCAAGTAGTGGCCGTCCTTAATTTAACTCCATTCACTTCGATATTTCCCTGCAAGTTACATTCAGATTCAGGAACACATCCCCCGCTGAAAGATGTATAAGTTTCTCCACCTGCAAATGTACATAAAGGAGGTTTTAAAGAAGGAAAGAGACTGCAGTGCGGAGATAAAGAATACATGTGAGCACCATGACAATCAGTTGATCACTCCTGTTCTGGCTTCTATAAAAGACTTGTTCTTTTCTTAAAATCTGATGCTCAGTCCTTAGGATAGTCCATCAATAATATGTCTGTGGGGACAAAGATGCAATACCAAGACGCTGCTAAAAGTACAGCATTGTGCACTGTGGACGAGTGTAATCAATGAAGAGGACATTGGGTTTGCAAGAGCGCCACAGCCCGCTCAATCAGCTGATTGGTGGCCGCGGCCAGAGTAGGACCCTAATAAAAGATATCAGTTTTGCAGAGTAAAATCCACAGGATCTGCCATAGATGTCTGACAGATGTGGCCCTCAAACCTTCTCCTGTTTGGTGAGATGACCAAAGGCTGCCACATCCATGCAGAGAGGATGGAGAGGGGTGAGAGGTGGGCGCCGCTCTCTCATTCTGGTCTATGGGAGTAAAAGGGAATGTATCACCTACATGTATTTTCCCAATTAAACCAGATAGTAATAAAATATTTTTTTTAAATCTGGTTTATTTTCTTATTGTAATTTTTTTCTGAACATGTTTATGGGAGCGGCCATTTTGCCTGAGTTGCTGTTAGCAGCATTTACAGATATGCTTTACAGCAGCCACATAGCTCATAAGTCCGATAGACATGAGATGCTTGATGGCTTCTATAGGAGAGTATTGTGGGCATGCTCTTTGACCTTTGCAGAGGTCACTCTGCAGGTAGGGGGAGTATATAAGCTCTGACTGTCACCTACTGTTAATGACAGGTCCTGAATTATCTATATAGAGGTGTTATCTGTCATTGTAACCCTGTCTGTAATGATAATGAGATGACTGCTGAAAAGTGATCTGTTCAGAACAGTGTCAGTGGTTTGTGTGTGGTATTTCATCTCAGTCAAATTCACTTCACTGGAACTGAGCTGCAATAATGGACACAACCTGTGGATAAATGTGGCACTGTTTCTGGAAGAAGGCAGCAATGTTTTTGTAATCCTGGTCAATCCCTTTAACCGCCTCTGGACCGCCTAACGCAGGATTGCGTTCCGGAGGCAGACGATTCATTCCTCCTAGACGCGCCGGCGCGTCATCTCACGAGACGCGAGATTTCCTGTGAACGCGCGCACACAGGAGCGCGCGTTCACAGGAACTGCAGGTAAACAAGCTCATCTACAGCCTGCCAGCGGCGATCATTCGCTGGCAGGCTGTAGATCCGATTTTTTAACCCCTGAAAGGTATATTAGACACTGTTTTGTTAACAGCATCTAATATACCTGCTACCTGGTCCTCTGGTGGTCCCTTTTGCTTGGATCGACCACCAGAGGACACAGGCAGCTCTGTAATAAGTAGCACCAAACACCACTACACTACACCCCCCCCTGTCACTTATTAACCCCTGATCACCCCATATTAGACTCCCTGATCACCCTGTCATTGATCACCCCCATGTAAGGCTCCATTCAGACGTCCGTATGTGTTTTGCGGATCCACGGATCGGATCCGCAAGGCACATACGGACGTCTGAATGGAGTCTTACAGGGGGGTGATCACCCCATATAGACTCCCTGATCACCCCCCTGTCATTGATCACCCCCCTGTAAGGCTCCATTCAGACGGCCGTATGTGTTTTGCAAATCCGCGGATCTGCAAAACACGGACACCGGCAATGCGCTTTCCGCATTTTGCGGATCCGCACATTGCCAGAACTATATAGAAAATGCCTTTTCTTGTCCGCAATTGCGGACAATAATAGGACATGTTCTATAGGCTCTACAAAAAACGCAGTGTTCGCCCGATCAGGCCTGATCTTGTGCGCACACTTGCATTCAGTCCGCCCCACCGCAGTGACAGAAATTTATTTTTTCTGATCACTGCAAAATACACCGTAAAATCGCTGCGGCGCTATAAAAAAAAAATCACTTTTGAGGGGCATGGCGAGTTCATAGCAGATTTTAATTTTTTTTTGTCACAAGTTAGTGGAAATAGATTTTTTTTTTATTGTTTTTTTCTTACAAAGTCTCATATTCCACTAACTTGTGACAAAAAATAAAATCTCACATGAACTCACCATACCCCTCACGGAATCCAAATGCGTAAAATTTTAGACATTTATATTCCAGACTTATTCTCACGCTTTAGGGCCCCTAAAATGCCAGGGCAGTATAAATACCCCACATGTGACCCCATTTTGGAAAGAAGACACCCCAAGGTATTTCGTGAGGGGCATGGCGAGTTCATGTAAAATTTTATTTTTTGTCACAAGTTAGTGGAATATGAGACTTTGTAGGAGTAAAAAAAAATAAAAAAAAATTCCGCTAACTTGTGCAAAAAAAATATATATTCTAGGAACTCGCCATGCCCCTCACAGAATACCTTGGGGTGTCTTCTTTTCAAAATGGGGTCACTTGTGGGGTAGTTATACTGCCCTGGCATTTTAGGGGACCTAAAGCTTGAGAAGTAGTTTGGAATCCAAATGCGTAGAAAATGCCCTGTGAAATCGTAAAGATTCTCATTGGAATTTGGGCCCCTTTGCGCACCTAGGCTGCAAAAAAGTGTCACTCATGTGGTATCGCCGTACTCAGGAGAAGTAGGAAAATGTGTTTTGGGGTGTATTTTTACATATTCCCATGCTGGGTGAGAGAAATATCTCTGTAAATAACAACTTTTTAAATTTTTTTATACAAAGTTGTCAATTTACAGAGATATTCCTTTCACCCAGCATGGGTATATGTAAAAATACACCCCAAAACACATTGCCCTACTTCTTCTGAGTACGGCGATACCAGATGTGTGACACTTTTTTGCAGCCTAGGTGCCCAAATTCTAAAGAGCACCTTTAGGATTTCACAGGGCATTTTTTAGGCATTTGGATTCCAGACTTCTTCTCACGCTCTAGGTCCCCTAAAATGCCTGGGCAGTATAAATACCCCACAAGTGACCCCATTTTGGAAAGAAGACACCCCAAGGTATTTTGTGATGGGCATAGTGAGTTCATGGAAGTTTTTATTTTTTGTCACAAGTTAGTGGAATATGAGACTTTGTAAGAAAAAACAAAAAAAAAAACATAATTTTCCGCTAACTTGTGACAAAAAATAAAAACTTCTATGAACTCACTATGCCCATCATCGAATATCTTAGGGTGTTTACTTTCCGAAATGGGGTCATTTGTGGGGTGTTTCTACTGTCTGGGCATTGTAGAACCTCAGGAAACATGACAGGTGCTCAGAAAGTCAGAGCTGCTTCAAAATGCGGAAATTCACATTTTTGTACCATAGTTTGTAAACGCTATAACTTTTGCGCAAACCAATAAATATACAGTTATTGCATTTTTTGATCAAAGACATGTAGAACAATAAATTTAGAGAAAAATTTATATAGAGATGTAGTTTTAAAAAAAAAAAATTACAACTGAAAGTGCAAAATTTCATTTTTTTGCAAAAAATTCTGTCAATTTCGATTAATAACAAAAAAAGTTAAAAATGTCAGCAGCAATGAAATACCACCAAATGAAAGCTCTATTAGTGAGAAGAAAAGGAGGTAAAATTCATTTGGGTGGTAAGTTGTATGACCGCTCAATAAACCGTGAAATTAGTGTAGTACAGAATTGTAAAAAGTGGTCTGGTCATTAACCGCTTCACGTCCGCCCATAGGATATAAACGTCCTATGGGTGGACGTCTATCTCCTAATGCACGTTTTAAAACGTCTTTTCAAAAACAGCAGCTGCACGCTAATCGTGCAGCTGCTGATCGGGTTGCCCGCTGTCAGTGACAGCAGGGCAACCCTAACACAAGGCAGGGACAGTTCCCAGGTGTCCCTGCCTTCACGATCGCTGCAGACACAGCGCTCACCGAGCGCTGTGTCTGCAGAGCAGGAAGCGCTGTGCGCTTCCTGTTCCGGCCCGGCGGTCATGTGACCGGAGAGTGCAGGGGCTGTGTGAGGTCTCTCAGAGACCTCGATCAGCCCTGCACTGAGGCTGTACAGCGCTGGATTGCTGCTGTACAGCCTCTATAGGGGTGCATTTGTCCTGTAACTGGGGCTACTATGTCAGCCCCAGTTACAGGAGAAATCAAATGTGAAAAAAAAATGAAAAAGTGAAGCAAATGTCCCCAAGAGGTCTTGTATGACCTTATGGGGGACGAAAAGTGTAAAATAAAATAAAAATAAAATAAAGGGTTGAAAAAATAAAATAAAAAAAAGTTTCACATGTAAAAAAAAAAAAAAAATCCCAAGTAAGGAATAAAAAAAAAAATTAAAAATAGAAAAAATAAAATAAAATAGACATATTTAGTATTGCCGCGTCCGTAAAAACCATCTCTATAAAAATATCACATGACCTAACCCCTCGGGTGAACACCGTAAAAAAAAAAAAAAAAAAAACGTCAAAACAAGCAATTTTTGTCACCTTGCATCACAAAAGGTGCAACACTAAGTGATCAAAAACGCGTATGTCCCACAAAATAGTACCAATAAAACCGTCACCTCATCCCGCAAAAAATGAGCCCCTACATAAGAAAATCTCTCAAAAAATAAAAAAACTATAGGTCTTAGAACATGGAGACACTAAAACATCATTTTTTTGGTTTCAAAAATGCTATTATTGTGTTAAAGTGAAACAAATAAAAAAAAGTATACATATTAGATATTGCCGCGTCCGTAAAAACCAGCTCTATAAAAATATCACATGACCTAACCCCTCGGATGAACACCGTAAAAAAAAAAAAAAAAAAAACTGTGTCAAAACAAGCAATTTTTGTCACCTTGCATCACAAAAGGTGCAACACCAAGTGATCAAAAACGCGTATGTCCCACAAAATGGTACCAATAAAACCGTCACCTCATCCCGCAAAAAATGAGCCCCTACATAAGAAAATCTCTCAAAAAATAAAAAAACTATAGCTCTCAGAACATGGACACATTAAAACATATTTTTTGGGTTTAAAAAATGCTATTATTGTGTAAAACTTTAATAAATGAGAAAAAGTATACATATTAGGTATCGCCACGTCCGTAACAATCTGCTCTATAAAAATGTCACTTGACTGAACCCCTCAGGTGAACGCTGTAAAAATAAATAAATAGAAACTGTGCTAAAACAACCAATTTTTTGGTCACCTTGCCCCATAAAGTGTTATAATGAATGATCAAAAAATCATATGTACCCAAAAATAGTACTAATAAAACTGGCACCTTATCCCCTAGTTTCCAAAATGGGGTCACTTCTTGGGAGTTTCTACTGTAAGGGTGCATCAGGGGGCTTCAAATGGGACATGGCATCTAAAAACCATGTGGAGTTCCTTTTCTTCTGCGCCCTGCCGTGTGCCCATACAGCAGTTTATGACCACATGTGGGGTGTTTCTGTAAACCGCAGAATCTGGGTAATAAATATTGAGTTTTGTTTGGCTGTTAACCATCGATGTGTTAAAGAAAAAAATTGATTAAAATGGAAAATCTGCCAAAAAAGTGAAATTTAAAAATTTGATCTCCATTTTCCTTTAATTCTTGTGGAACGCCTAAAGGGTTAACAAAGTTTGTAAAATCGGTTTTGAATACCTTGAGGGGTGTAGTTTCTACAATGGGGTCATTTATGGGGGTATCCACTATGTAGGCCCCACAAAGTGACTTCATACCTGAACTGGTCCTTAAAAAGTGGGTTTTGGCAATTTTCTTAAAAATTTGAAGAATTGCTTCTAAACTTCTAAGCCTTCTAACGTCCTAAAAAAATAAAATGACATTTCCAAAATGATACCAACATAAAGTAGACATATGGGGAATGTTAAGTAATAAATATTTTATGAGGTATCACTTTCTGTTTTAAAAGCAGAGAAATTGAAATTTAGAAAATTGCGAATTTTTTAAATTTTTGGGTAAATTTGGGATTTTTTCATAAATAAAGGTGAAATATTTTGACTGAAATTTATGACTATCATGAAGTACAATGTGTCACGAGAAAACAATCTCTGAATGACTTGGATAAATAAAGGCGTTCCAAAGTTATTACCACATAAAGTGAGATATGTCAGTTTTGCAAAATTTGGCCTGGTCAGGAAGGGGGCAAAGGGCCCAGATGGGAAGTGGTTAAGGGTGTTTAAAGAGGACCTTTCACCTTGAAAAACATTGTGAACTAAGTATGCTGCCACGGAGAGCGGCGCCCAGGGATCTCACTGCACTTACTATTACCCCTGGGCGCCGCTCCGTTCTCCCGTTATAGGCTCCGGTATGTTCTCTCACTAAGTTATAGTAGGCGGTGTCTGCCCTTGTCCTGTGGGCGTCTCCTTCTCCTAGGCTGCAGCGCTGGCCAATCGCAGCGCACAGCTCACAGCCTGGGAGAAAAAAACCTCCCAGGCTGTGAGCTGTGCGCTGCGATTGGCCAGCGCTGCAGCCTAGGAGAAGGAGACGCCCACAGGACAAGGGCAGACACCGCCTACTATAACTTAGTGAGAGAACATACCGGAGCCTATAACGGGAGAACAGAGCGGCGCCCAGGGGTAATAGTAAGTGCAGTGAGATCCCTGGGCGCCGCTCTCCATGGCAGCATACTTAGTTCACAATGTTTTTCAAGGTGAAAGGTCCTCTTTAAGCTAGGGGAGCTGAGTTGGTTAAGCCAGGGATCAGCAGCCTTTGGCACTCCAGCTGCCGTGAATCTACAACTCCCAGCATGCAAACATACTCTGCTGTTCTTCTAACTCCCACAGCAGTGAATGGAGCACTCGGGGAGTTATAGTTTCAGAACAGCTGGAGTGCCGAAGATTTCTGATCTCTGCTTTAAACAGTAAGCCATTTTCTGATTACGTGTTCCCTTTAAAGGGATTATCCTATGACTTATATAAAAAATGAAAATCAGACATCATATACCGTATTTTTCACCCTATAAGATGCACTGGCCCATAAGATGCACCTAGTTTTTGAGGAGGAAAATAAGAAAAAAAATATTTTTAACCAAAAGGTGTGCTTTTGTTGGGTTTTGAACTAATGGTGGTCTGTGCATGACACTACTATGGGGGATCTGTGGATGGCACTGTCATGGGGGGGTCTGTGGATGGCACTGTTATGGGGGATCTGTGGATGGCACTGTCATGGGGGGGGTCTGTGGATGGCACTGTTATGGGGGATCTGTGGATGGCACTGTTATGGGGGGATCTGTGGATGGCACTGTTATGGGGGGGATCTGTGGATGGCACTGTTATGGGGGGGATCTGAGGGGGGCACTGTTATGGGGGATCTGAGGGGGGCACTGTTATGGGGGATCTGAGGGGGGCACTGTTATGGGGGATCTGAGGGGGGCACTGTTATGGGGGATCTGAGGGGGGCACTGTTATGGGGGGGAGATCTGTGGATGGCACTGCTATATATGTGTCACCCACAGATCCCCCACCCCATAACAGTGCCATCCACATATCCCCCACCCCATAATAGTCGCATCCACAGATGCCCTAATATACCGGAGCTAAACCTGTGGGACGGGGGAGGGAGGAGGGGCCGGTAGTTCCGATCCCCAGCCCCATCTGTGCTACTTACTAAATGTCCTGTAGCGAGCAGGGCGGGCGGGCGGGCGTAACTTACTGACATCACGTGCCTGCGCCGCCTACTTTATGAATGAAGTAGGCGGCGCAGGCATGTGACGTCAGTGAGTTACGGCCGGCCGCCCACCCTGCTCTGCCTGCTACAGGACATTTAGTAAGTAGTACAGATGGGGCTGGGGATCGAAACTTCAATTAAAGGTATTATTATTAAAGGTTTAGGCATTAAGGAAGTGAGTGAGCGGCGGGGCCGGAGTACAGTGATCGCACCGGCCCGCCGCATTTGCATGCTTCCCTCCCCCTCCAGCTGATACATCGCAGTCTGCGATGTAAAATGGCAGCATTCGCCCCATAAGACGCAGGGGCATTTTCCCCCCACTTTCGGGGGGGGGGGGGGGGGTGCATCTTATGGGACGAAAAATACGGTAGTACATGACAACCTCTTTCTAACAAAGCTAGAACCAGCCCTGTACCTCACATGGATCCAGAGATCTCCCCATTCATTGCTCTGCTAGATTTATATCAAGCTGACAGCTCAGGGGGCGTGTCTTTTAAGCTCCAGCTAAGGGGGCGTCTCCATCTTCTCCCTATCACAACTCAGGAGGCAGTTGAAGGATGAAACTGAGCATGTGCGGCCATATCAGTGAGCGGGACAAAGAAATAATAAGAAAAAAACAGCAGGCGGTTGTAATGACCGATGACACGCACAGGGAGGAAAACAGGGAAAGCCCTGCCCAAGGGAGAGGGAAAGGTGGTGACCCCTAACTCACCTTGCGGCTGGCACCTGACTGCCCTGACGTCCCTAGACGGGTTCCTCACCCGTGCGGCGATCGCGTGCCTAAACCCTGGCTTTCCCTAATATGAGCCCTGGATAGTGAACAGGCCGGTGGGATCGCTAGTCCACACCACTATCACTAAGAGGGAAACACCAGGGAGAGGACAGACAAAACATACAAACACATACACCCAGGTGGGCGACCACAATAAACCAAAAAGGTCCAACAGGGATCTGGAGGGTAGCGTACTGGACCAACTACCAGCGAACGCAGCAACACAGCTCCAGAAGGTCAGAATAGATGTCCAGGCAGGAAGCTCTATCTCTGGCAACCAGAGAAGTGTGAGAGAGAAATATAAGGAGGTCTGGGAGTGCTGGACAAGGAACAGCTGAGGAGAAGGAGCTACGGATCCCTGAGTGAGCCAAAAGGGTTTGCTAAGCAAACCCAGAAAGCTACCATAAGGAAAACAGTCCTATCTTAAATAGAGCGTGCAGCCAACCGCTGCGACTTCCTGACCCCGGGTATAACGGAGTCAGGCGTGGTCCTCGACACCCTCGTGACAGCGGTGCTATAAAGATGCATTTTATTGAATTACTCATTGTCTATGCTAAATATTTAATTACATAGAATTACAAAAGTAATCAGATCCAGGTGCTGGTTTGAAAACTGTAGAATATTTTTCATGGGACAACCCCTTTAAGGAAATGACTGTTTGTATAACAGCAGCAGAAGTTGTATTATAAAGTGTTACTGTCTCATGGAGGTAAACCCTTTTCTTGTATTTGGGCAGCTGTCTCACTAAGAGAGATGGGGGCCAGGGCCACTTGTTCCAGAGTGGAGCACCCCCCCCCTCTCAATGGTGAATGATAACTGGCTGACTACATTGACATCAGCCAGACGATGAATGTGGGACTTACCCAGCTACATGGTCTCTGCTCTCTCCTATAGCGGATTTAATTTCACTCACCCCCCCCCCCCGCCCCGTCTTCAAACATGGTGGAGAAGTTGGTCTTCTCCTATCAGACAACTGCTCCTACAGCCCAACTCCTCTGGCACCCTCCATTAAGCTCACTTCATTTGAAGTACACTCTGTTTGCATCTACTGTCCCTCCAACCTACCAAAGTAGCTGTCATTTACTGCCCCCCAGGCCCAGCCACCATTTATCTTGACCACTTCAACACCTGGCTCCTACACTTTCTTTCTGCTGACATCCCCACTATCATCATGGGTGACTTCAACATCCCCATTGACACTTGCCATTCAGACGCCTCCAAGCTTCTAGCACTCTCCTCCTCCTTCGGCCTCTCGCAGTGGTCCTCTTCTCCCACCCACAGAGATGGTCACACTCTGGATCTTATTTTTACCCACCTCTGCTCCCTGTCTAACCTTTCTAATTCGCCTCTCCCCTATCCGACCACAACCTACTCACCTTCTCCTCACTGGTCTCTTCTTCTGCTCCCCCGGTCCACACACTAGCACACCCCGCAGGAACTTTAAACATCTTGACTTTCACTTGCTTTCTGACTCTTCTGCCTCTCTCTACCATTTGTTCCCTCCAGGACGCAGATGCTGCCACCACTCTGTATAACACCACAATAAGTACAGGTCTGTATTCTGTTGCCTCCCTCACACACAACAAAACCCGGAAAATCAACAGACAACCCTGACACCAGCCTGACCAAAAAGCTCAGACAAGCTTCCACTGCTGCTGAGCGGCAATGAAAGAAATTCCATTCTAAGGATCACTTCACCACATATAAGTAATACCTTCTCATTTTCAAATCCTCACATGCTGATGCAAAATAGGCCTACTTCTCATCTCTCAACTTCCCTCTCCCACAACCCTAAACTACTTTTTAACACTTAACTCTCTTCTCCATCCCCCAACCCCCCCACCTTCACCTCTCATCTCAGCTGAGGACTTTTCCACATACTTCAAACAAAAGATAATCAACATTAGAGAAAACTTCAGTGCACAGTCGCCACAGACCCTCTACACAACTACTCAGTCCTCTTCTCCCAAAACCTGCTTCTCCACCATTACAGAACAACAACTTTCCAACCTACTCTCTAGATCACATCTCACCACCTGTATACTTGAACCAATCCCATCCCACCTCAACCCCACCACTCAACTGGCCTTACCAAAAGTCACCAACGACCTGCTAACAGCCAAAACCAAAAAACATTACTCTATCCTCCTCCTCCTTGACCTGTCCTCTGCCTTTGACACGGTTGACCACTCCCTTCTGTTAAAAATTCTCTCATCTCTTGGCATCACCGACCTGTCCCTCTCCTGGATCACCTCATACTTCACAGACCAGACAGTTAGCGTCTCCCACTCTCACACCACTTCGTCTCATTTCCTCTCTGTTGGTGTCCCGCAAGGCTCTGTCCTAGGACCACTGCTCTTCTCTTCTCTATCTATCTTATCATAGAGTCCCATGGCTTTCAGTATCATTTTTAAGCTGACGACACACAAATCTACCTCTCTGGTCCAGACATCACCACCTTACTATCCAGAATCCCACAATGCCTATGTTCCATATCCTCCTTCTCCTTTCGCTTTCTAAAACGTAACATGGATAAAACACAATTTATCATCTTTCACCCATATTGTTCAACCCCCCCAACAGACCTAACTATCACGATCAATGGCTGCACACTCTGCCCAGTCAACCAAGTCCACTGACTTGGAGTGATCTTGGATTTTGCCCTCTCCTTCAGATCGCACATTCAAGCGCTTTCCACCACCTGCCGCCTCCAACTCAAAAACATCTCCCGCATTCGCGCTTTCCTCAACTTTGAGTCTGCAAAAATGCTTGTACATGCCCTCAACATTTCCCGCCTAGACTACGGCAACATTTTCCTCTGTGGCATTCCATCTAGCACTCTCGCACCCCTCCAATCTATCCTCAACTCTGCTGTACGACTTATCCACCTCTCACCTTGTTACTCCTTGTCACGGCGGACGTACACTTAGTACAAAAGATAACACACCAACCAGGCTCTGGACGATAAACAGGGGAAGGGTCACCTCCTAGCTTATCCCTGACCTCTTTCCCTGCACTGCTCAGCCCACAGCAGACCTAGATGGTAGGTGTGCTAGTGTCCTCCAGCCTGGGCTAACAAAACCCTGAACTCCCTAAGATGGTGAAGTGGGAGATAGGAGCAGTCTGCTCACACAGAACCTGGATGGAATAGAAGACACAAACAACCGAACTAGAAATGACACTTATCTCAGAGAGCAGGAACTGACAGCCAACCTTCCCTCCAAGCTTCCCAGACCAGAATGAACTGTATAATCCACTCAGGACACTGGGCAGTGTGCTATTTAAACTAAAGACCCCACCCAGTGCACCTGATGAGGCGGATCCAGCACGGCTCCAAAACAACATTAAACTCGTGCTGCTATCCTGGCTGACCTCCGCACATCATCAAAGTGGGGCATGACACTCCTCTGCCAATCACTTCACTGGCTCCCCATTGCCCATCAAATTCAGTTTAAAATTCTAACAAATATGTAAGCCGTCCACAACCTGTCCCCTCCATGCATCTCTGAGCTACTTTCCCGATACATCCCCACACATAATCTCCAATCCCCAAAAGACCTCTTTCTCTCCTTTCCTCTTATCACCTCTTCCCACAATCGCCTCCAAGGTTTCTTCTGTGCTTCCCCCATACATTGGAACTCCCTACCCCAATATATCAGACTCTCACCTACAATGAAATCCCTCAAAAGAAACCTAAAAACCCACATCTTCAGACAAGCCTACAACCAGTTGCCCTGCTGCTGCTATACCTCCATGACCATCTTTACCCTCACCTACTGTGTCCTTCCTCCATACCTCGTAGATTCCTCCATACCTCGTTCGCGAAGGACAGGGTCCTCTCTTCTTCTGTACCAGTTTGTAACTTGTCTTGTTCATGCTCAATGCAATTGTCTGCATTATGTATGTGCACCCCTTTTCATATGTTCAGGGCCATGAAATTAATGGCGCTTTAATAATAAATAATAATATTACTTATTACTTTATTTTACTCACTAATATAACCACCTAATATACCAGAGTCCACAGAAAATCTACTAAACGAGATAGACAAGGCAGCAAATCATAATAAGGTGGTTATTATGGGGGACTTCAACTACCCAAATATAGACTGGGAAACTGAAAGCTGTACATCCCATAAAGGAAACAGATTCTTGGCAATAACCAAAGACAATTACCTCTCCCAACTGGTTCAGGACTCGAATAGAGGGACGGCAATACTGGACTTGGTATTAAAACCAATAAGATAATTGGTTGCATCAAAAAGGGCATAGATGTCTGTGATAAGAACATAGTCCTACCACTTTACAAATCGCTAGTCAGACCACACATGGAGTACTGTGTACTGTTCTGGGCTCCTGTGAACAAGGCAGACATAGCAGAGCTGGAGAGGGTCCAGAGGATGGTAACTAAAGTAATAAATTGAATGGGGCAACTACAGTAACCTGAAAGATTATCAAAATTAGGATTATTCACTTTAGAAAAAAGAGGGGAGATCTAATTACTATGTATAAATATTAGTGATGAGCGAGCACCAAAGTGTTCGTGTGTTCGGTCCGAACACATCGCGATATTCATGCGCTCGGCCGAGCACCCGAGTATAATGGAAGTCAATGGGAGGCGACCAGGCACCCCCTGCTCAGATGAGGGGAGGGTGCCTGGTTCATAAGAAAAGGTCTGAAAGTGATGGAAACACCTCTGAAATCGATCAGGAACAGTAGGGGGACCATGTCTGGATGCATCTTGGACATCAATGTCGCTGCTGGGAACCATGTTGTCCGAGTTGTACTCCACTTCTACAAACTGACAAAAAAAAAAGCCCAAAACCCCGCCCCGACAAAAAAAAAAAATCCTTTTTAGAGGAAAAATTGTTAGGAAACATTCTTTCCTGTAGATTCAATTGTATATAAAGTGTAAGTGCTGCCAAAAATTACAAGGAAAAAGAAATACAGCCTCTATATCTCATAAAGGAGGGCCTCATTCGCATGGTGCTACAATTGTTCAGGTAGTAGGACTCCTACACTCATACAGCCTATGCACTAAGTAAAAGGCCTGCCAAAAATTACAAGGAACAGGCACTCCAATGCACCTTTTATTACACATAAAGGAGAGCATCATACACACCCTTTAAAAAATATTAATAATAGCCTGCTGCTGACCCTCAAAAAACATTAGGAGCAAGGGCCTGCTGGTTACCCTGTAAAACATTACAGGTGAGGGCCCGCTGCTCAGCTGACCATCTTAAACATTAGGATTGAGGGCCTGAAGGTAAGCAAACCTCAAAACATTGCAGTGAGAACCTACAGCTGAGCAGACCATATGAAACATTGGTGGTGAGGGCTTACAGCTGAGCAGACCATATGAAACATTGGAGGTGAGGGCTTGAAGGTGAGCAAACCCCATAAAACAATGAAGGTGAGGTCCTACAGCTGAGCAGACCGTATGAAACAGTGGAGGTAAGGGCCTACAGGTGAGCAAACCCCATAAAACATTGTAGTGAGGCCTACAGCTGAGCAGAAGTATAAAACATTGGCGGTGAGGGCCTTATGGTGAGCAAACCCCATAAAACTTTGTAGTGAGGGCCTACAGCTGAGCAGACCGTATGAAACATTGGAGTGAGGGCCTACAGGTGAGCAAACCATACGAAACATTGGAGGTGAGGGGCTGAAGGTGAGCAAACCCCATAAAACATTCTAGTGAGGGCCTACAGCTGAGCAGACGTATGAAACATTGGAGGTGAGGGACTTATGGTGACCAAACCACATAAAACATTGTAGGGAGGGCCTACAGCTAAGCAGACCATAGGAAACATTGGAGGTGAGGGCCTACAGCTCAGCAGACCATATGAAACATTGGAGGTGAGGGCCTGAAGGTGAGAAAACCCAATAAAACATTGTAGTGAGGGCCTACAGCTGAGCATACCGTATGAAACATTGGAGGTGAGGGCTTACAGCTCAGCAGACCATATGAAACATTGGAGGTGAGGGCCTGAAGGTGAGAAAACCCAATAAAACATTGTAGTGAGGGCCTACAGCTGAGCATACCGTATGAAACATTGGAGGTGAGGGCCTGAAGGTAAGCAAACCCCATAAAACATTGTAGTGAGGGCCTACAGCTACAGCTGAGCAGACGTATGAAACAGTGGAGGTGAGGGCCTACAGCTGAGCAGACCGTATGAAACATTAAAGGTGAGGGCCTACAGATGAGCGAACCCCCATAAAACATTGTAGTGAGGGCCTACAGCTGAGCAAACCGTATGAAACATTGGAGGTGAGGGCCTACAGCTGAGCAGACAGTATGAAACATTGGAGTGAGGGCCTACAGCTGAGCAGACCATATGAAACATTGGAGGTGTGGGCCTACAGGTGAGCGAAACCCATAAAACATTGTAGTGAAGGCCTAATGGTGAACAAACCCCATAAAACATTGTAGTGAGGGCCTACAGCTGAGCAAACCGTATAAAACATTGAAAGTGAGGGCCTACAGCTCAGCAGACCATAGGAAACATTGGCGGTGAGGGCATGAAGGTGAGAAAACCCCATAAAACATTGTAGTGAGGGCATACAGCTGAGAAGACCATATGAAACATTGGAGTGAGGGCCTACAGGTTAGCAGACCGTATAAAACTTTGGAGTAAGGGCCTACAGCTGAGCAAACCTTATGAAACATTGGAGGTGAGAGCCTACAGGTGAGCAAACCCCATAAAACATTGTAGTGAGGGCCTTATGGTGAGCAAACCCTTACACTACATTGTAGTGAGGGCCTACAGCTGAGCAGACATATAAAATATTAAAGGTGAGGGCCTGAAGGTGAGAAAACCCCATAAAACATTGAAGTGAGGGCCTACATGTCACGACTGTGACTGATCCAGACAGGTCTGGGAGGAGAAGGTCGCAGCGACTTGCTACTCGCGATAGCTTGTGAGTTTGCTCCGAGGTTCAGGGTATGTCATCCGGGTTTTGCCTTGTGAACCTTTTTGTCCTGACTGGGAGTTTGTAGGCATCCTTCTCAGGTGAGTCCTGTCTGCCATTCCCAGATACTATATTAGTTTCAGTTTCACTTGCAGTCATTGCCAGATATAGTCCTTACTTCCAGTACTATTCTGACCTTTGAAGGAGATCGTTTGACGGTGTTGCTGTGGAACTCTTGTCCGGCGTGGACTGTCGTGTTTGGGATCGCCTTCTCTGCTCGTGACTGGATAAGTCTATCTCTGCTGTTGATTGTTCGTTTGTTGCTGTCTTCCCCTGTTGTTCTCCTAGACGTGAGTGATGGTGACTCCCATCGGCCTTTCCCCAGTCTAGTCTTGTTAGGGTGACTGAGGGTTTAGGCATCCTGCTCGCCGCACGGGTTCACACCCCGTCTAGGGTATCAGGGCAGACAGGTGTCAGCTTAGGGTTAGTCAGGGGTGGCCATTCTATTTCCCATCCGTAGATAAGGGTCCCCCTTCCCCTCCGTCTGGTGCGACACGACTGCTGCTGGGGTAGCGGCCGTGACACTACAGCTGAGAAAACTATATGAAACATTAAAATGTGGGCCTACAGCTGTGCAGACCGTATGAAACATTGGAGTAAGGGCCTACAGGTGAGCAAACCGTATGAAACATTGGAGGTGAGGGTCTACAGGTGAGCGAAACCCATAAAACAATAAAACATTGTAGTGAGGGCCTTATGGTGAGCAAACCCCATAAAACAATGTAGTGAGGGCCTACAGCTGAGCAGATCGTATGAAACATTGGAGCTGAGGGCCTGAAGGTGAGCAAACCCTATAAAACATTGAAGTGAGGGCCTACAGCTGAGCAGACGTATGAAACATTGGAGGTGACGGCCTATAGCTTAGCAGACCGTATGAAACGATAGAGTGAGGGCCTACAGGTGAGCAGACCGTATGAAACATTGGAGTGAGGGCCTATATATAAGCAGACCGTATGAAACATTGGAGGTAAGGGCCTTTTGGTGAGCAAACCCCATAAAACTTTGTAGTGAGGGCCTACAGCTGAGCATTCCATATGAAACATTGGAGGTGAGGGCCTACAGCTGAGCAGACCATATAAAACATTAATGGTGCGGGCCTACAGGTGAGCGAAACCCATAAAACATTATAGTTAGGGCCTTTTAGTGAGCAAACCTGATAAAACATTGTAGTCAGAGCCTACGTACAGAGCCAGCGTATAAAACATTGGAGGTGAGGGCCTTATGATGAGCAAACCCTATAAAACATTGTAGCGAGGGCCTCCAGGTGAATAGACCGTATTAAACATTGGAGTAAGGGCTTACAGCTGAGCAGACCGTATGAAACATTGGAGGTGAGGGCCTATAGGTGAGCGAACCCCATAAAACAATGTAGTGAGGGCCTTATGGTGAGCAAACCCCATGAAACATTGTAGTGAGGGCCTACAGGTGAGGATACCATATGAAACATTGGAGTAAGGGTCTACAGCTGATCAAACCATATAAAACTTTGCAGTGAGGGTCTACAGCTGAGCAGACGTATGAAACATTGGAGGTGAGGGCCTAAAGGTGAGCAAACCCCTTAAAACATTGTAGTGAGGGTCTACAGCTGAGCAGACCATATGAAACATTGGAGGTGAGGGCCTATAGGTGAGCGAACCCCATAAAACAATGTAGTGAGGGCCTTATGGTGAGCAAACCCCATAAAACATTGTAGTGAGGGCCTACAGGTGAGGATACCATATGAAACATTGGAGTAAGGGTCTACAGCTGATCAAACCATATAAAACATTGTAGTGAGGGTCTACAGCTGAGCAGACGTATGAAACATTGGAGGTGAGGGCCTAAAGGTGAGCAAACCCCTTAAAACATTGTAGTGAGGGCCTACAGCTGAGCAGACCATATGAAACATTGGAGTGAGGGCCTACAGGTGAGCAGACCGTATGAAACATTGGAGTGAGGGCCTTATGGTGAGCAAACCCTATAAAACATTGTAGCGAGGGCCTACATGTGAGCAGACCTTATGAAACATTGGAGTGAAGGTCTACAGCTGAGCAGACCGTATGAAACATTGGAGGTGAGGGCCTACAGGTGAGCGAACCCCATTAAATATTGAAGTGAAGGCCTTATGGTGAGCAAACCCCATAAAACATTGTAGTGAGGGCCTACAGCTGAGCAGACGTATGAAACATTGGAGGTGATGTCCTACAGCTGAGATGAAACATTGGAGAAAGGGTCTAAAGCTGAGCAGACTATATGAAACATTGGAGGTGAGGGCCTTATGGTAAGCAAACCCCATAAAACCTTGTAGTGAGGGTCTACAGCTGAGCAGACCGTATGAAACATTGGAGGTGTGGGCCTCCAGGTAAACAAACCCCATAAAACATTGTAGTAAGGGCATACAGCTGAGCAGACGTATGAAACATTGGAGGAGAGGGCCTTATGGTGAGCAAACCCCATAAAACATTGTAGTGAGGGCCTTATGGTGAACAAACCACATAAAATACTGTAGTGAGGGCCTACAGCACAGAAAACTGTATGAAGCATTGGAGGTGAGGGACTAAAGGTGAGCAAACCCCATAAAACATTGTAGTGAGAGCCTTCAGGTGAGCAGACCGTATGAAACATTGGAGGTGAGAGGCTACAGCTGAGCAGACCGTATCAAACATTGGAGTGAGGGCATACAGCTGAGCCGACCGTATGAAACATAGGAGGTGAGGGCCAATAGGTGAGCGAACCACATAAAACATTGTAGTGAGGGCCTTATGGTGAGCAAACCCCAAAAAACATTGTAGTGAGGGCCTACAGCTGAGCAGACCGTATGAAACATTGGAGGTGAGGGCCTGAAGGTGAGCAAACCCCATAAAACATTGTAGTAAGGGCCTACAGCTGAGCAGACGTATGAAACATTGGAGGTGAGGGCCTTCAGCTGAGCAGACCGTATGAAACATTGGAATGAGGGTCTACAGCTGAGCTGACTGTATGAAAGATTGGAGTGAGAGCCTACAGGTGAGCATACCGTATGAAAGATTTAAATGAGGGCCTACAGCTGATCAGACAGTATGAAACATTGGAGGTGTGGGCCTCCAGGTGAACAAACCCCATAAAATATTGTAGTGAGGGCCTTATGGTGAGCAAACCCAATAAAACATTGTAGTGAGGGCCTACAGCTGAGCAGACGTATGAAACATTGGAGGTGAGGACCTTAAGGTGAGCAAACCCCATAAAACATTGTAGTAATGGCCTTCTGCTGAGCAGACCGTATGAAACATTGGAGGTGAGGGCCTACAGCCTAGAAGACCGTATGAAACATGGGAGGTGAGGGCCTAAAGGTAAGCGAAACCCATAAAACATTGTAGTGAGGGTCTATAGGTGAGCTGTCACGACGGGGAGTGGGGGAATCCCCCCCATCGTGCAATGTCCTTTGCTACCGGGCTGCAATGCAGGGAAAAGGGAGCTGGTCACCTCCTAAAACTTCCCTCAACAGGCCCTAGTCTCCTAGCTGTATGAGCCCCCTTCAAAGGTAAGGGGACTCATACCTACGTGCCTAGAAGTCTAAGTATCCCTGCATTGCCCTACAGCTGGTGACAGGGCAGAGAACACCTGTTCATCCAGGACACGAATGACAGGCGTCTCCAGAGGCCCAGTAGCTGGCAGGGTGCAAGACTATAAACAGTACAGCAGGTAAATAGCACAGCAACACCACAAATGCTAACAACTCTTACCTGCCGCAGCCAAGATGGAATGACGGCACCAACGACAACCCGGACCTCCCTGCGGCTTCAAGAAGCATGGAGGTTCCAGGCTGGGAAGCAGACAGTCTTGCATATTGCTTAAACCCCTCCAGTGCAACATACACACACCAAGAGTGATACGTCAAGCAGCCATGCTGGTAACAACACCACAAATACCAGACATGGCACACCACACTAGACGTACAACAAAACCAAAGAGGAAGGGTACAGGAAACAGACACAAATAATAACAATAACAACTAAGGGTGGCTCACACAGCATGACTCATTCAGCCAGGGAGCAAAAGCTCCAACACAGACTGACAACACGCAAACTCAAACTGACCTCAAGCTCCACCACACCAACATATAAGGAGGCCTGAGGTCACACCCACCACACTCCAACAAATTTAACCCCGTGCACACCATAGCAGGGAAAACATTATTAAATGTTGCCGCAGGCAACTAAATGAAGCCACGACTTTAACACAAGGTCGTGACACTCCCACCCCTCAAAGCCCCTCCCAACCAAAAAAAAGGGGAAGTTGGTGGGGCACAACAAACAATGGGAGGGGGGGTGGGGAATGAAAGGTTAGTGTCAGCATGTCCCTCCTAGACTGCCGCCAGCAAGCCAAGACCATCACCTAGGTCCCTGGCCGCCAGCCAGCTAAGCAGTCTGAAGGACATCCTGGACACCGCGTCTGACTCAATAAACGCTCCCACTCCAGGTCGCTGCTAGCAGCCACTCCCCAACCAGCACACCGCCGGAACACCAAAGGAATGCTGCCAGCAGACGACCAAAGATAAGAACAAAGAGAGGGACGAGGGGGCACAACACAGATAACGGTAAAAACGAATGGCGGGGAAAAGGCCACTCACCACGCCGTTAACGGTGAACCCCCATAACGCTCTCCCTCCGGAGAACGCGCATGCACACCAAAAGGATGGCGATACATGATGCACCCTATTTCGAAGGTGGGGACACTGCGGAGCCGTTAGTTGTCATTGTTATTATTTGTGTCTGTTTCCTGTACCCTTCCTCTTTGGTTTTGTTGTACGTCTAGTGTGGTGTGCTATGTCTGGTATTTGTGGTGTTGTTACCAGCATGGCTGCTTGACGTATCACTTTTGGTGTGTGTATGTTGCACTGGAACCTCCATGCTTCTTGTAGCCGCAGGGAGGTCCGGGTTGTCGTTGGTGCCGTCATTCCATCTCGGCTGCGGCAGGTAAGAGTTGTTAGCATTTGTGGTGTTGCTGTGCTATTTACCTGCTGTACTGTTTATAGTCTTGCACCCTGCCAGCTACTGGGCCTCTGGAGACGCCTGTCATCCGTGTCCTGGATGAACAGGTGTTCTCTGCCCTGTCACCAGGTGTAGGGCAATGCAGGGATACTTAGACTTCTAGGCACTTGGGTATGAGTCCCCTTACCTTTTGAAGGGGGCTCATACAGCTAAGAGACTAGGGCCTGTTGAGGGAAGTTTTAGGAGGTGACCAGCTCCCTTTTCCCTGCATTGCAACCCGGTAGCAAAGGACATTGCGCGATGGGGAGGATTTCTCCACTCCCCGTCATCACATGAGCAGACCCTATGAAACATTGGAGTGAGGGCCTACAGTTGAGCACACCATATGAAACATTGGAGTGAGAGCCTACAGCTGAGGTAGACCGTATTAAACATTGGAGGTGTGGGCCTACAGCTGAGCAGACCATATAAAAACATTGGAGGTGAGGGCCTACAGGTGAGCGAAACCCATAAAACATTGTAGTGAGGGCCTTATGGTGTACAAACCCCATAAAACATTTTAGTGAGGGCCTACAGCTGAGCAGACGTATGAAACATTGGAGGTGAGGTCCTTATGGTGAGCAAACCCCATAAAACATTGTAGTGAGGGCCTACAGCTGAGCAGACCTTATGAAACATTGGAGTTAAGGGCCTTAAGGTGAGCGAACCCCATAAAACATTGTAGTGAGGTCCTATAGCTGAGCAGACCGTATGAAACATTGGAGTGAGGGCCTACAGCTGAGCAGACCGTATGAAACATTGGAGGTGCGGGCCTCCAGGTGAACGAACCCCATAAAACATTGTAGTGAGGGCCTTATGGTGAGCAAACCCCATAAAACATTGTAATTAAGGGCCTACAGCTGAGCAGACGTATGAAACATTGGAGGTGAGGGCCTAAAGGTGAGCAAACCCTGTAAAACATTGTAGTGAGGGCCTACTGCTGAGCAGACCGTATGAAACATTGGAGGTGAGGGCCTACAGACTAGAAGACCATATGAAACATGGGAGGTGAGGGCCTAAAGGTGAGGGAAACCCATAAACATTGTAGTGAGGGCCTATAGCTGAGCACACCGTATGAAACATTGGAGTGAGAGCCTACAGCTGAGCAGACCGTATAAAACATTGGAGGGGAGGACCTACAAGTGAGCGAACCCCATAAAACATTGTAGTTAGGGCCTTATGGTGAGCAAACCCCATAAAACATTATAGTGAGGGCCTACAGCTGAGCAGACGTATGAAACATTGGAGTGAGGGCCTACAGCTGAGCAGACCGTATGAAACATTGGAGGTGAGGACCTAAAGGTGAGCGAAACCCATAAAATATTGTAGTGAGGGTCTACAGGTGAGCAGACCGTATGAAACATTGGAGTGAGGGCCTACAGGTGAGCACACCATATGAAACATTAGAGTGAGGGCCTACAGCTGAGCACACCGTATGAAACATTGGAGTTAAGGGCCTGAAGTTGAGTAAACCTCATAAAACATTGGAGTGAGGGACTACAGCTGAGCAGATGTATGAAACATTGGAGGTGAGGGTCTACAGCTGGGCAGACAGTATGAAATATTGGAGTGAGGGTCTACAGATAAGCAGACCGTATGAAACATTAAAGGTGAGGGCCTGAAGTTGAGCAAACCCCATAAAACATTGTAGTGAGGGCCTACAGCTGAGCAGACTGTAAGAAACATTAGAGAGAGGGCCTACAGCTGAGCAGACCATATGAAACATTGGAGGTGAGGGCCTTATGGTGAGCAAACCCCATAAAACATTATAGTGAGGGCCTACAGCTGAGCAGACGTATGAAACATTGGAGTGAGGGCCTACAGCTGAGCAGACCGTATGAAACATTGGAGGTGAGAACCTAAAGGTGAGCGAAACCCATAAAATATTGTAGTGAGGGTCTACAGGTGAGCAGATCGTATGAAACATTGGAGTGAGGGCCTACAGGTGAGCACACCATATGAAACATTAGAGTGAGGGCCTACAGCTGAGCACACCGTATGAAACATTGGAGTTAAGGGCCTGAAGTTGAGTAAACCTCATAAAACATTGGAGTGATGGACTACAGCTGAGCAGATGTTTTTTTTTGGACAATATTTTTATTTATTTTTTCTCCTCTTTAAAATGGCAGACTTGGTTCAGTGCAGGAATTGTTGTGCATTTATTTCATGTTCCACTCTTTGGAGATTCGGATGCTGTCAGATCTGTGGACAGTTCTCCTTACTGCAGCAGGAAATTGCATTTTTGAAAGCTGAAATATTTAAATTATCTGTTAAACAAACTCCAGCTAGGACCGCTGCAATGCCACTGCCACAGAGGACCCCCAGAAATGGCAGATGGGTTAATGTAGGTTCTGGAAGACTTGGAGTGGTGGATAGAAGACATGTCCCACAGTCGGTGGTTCTCCATAATTCATTTGCAGCACTCTCAGAATGTAAGGACAACATGGATATGGACTCAAGCACAGAGGGTGAGAAACCATCGACTCCTATGTCTAATGTATGCAACAAAAAAGATAAAGTGAAGTCTCAAAGGAAGCAGCTGTTGCTGGGTGATTCAATCATAAGAAGTGTGGAGCTTAAAGAAAATGGTTTTGTGAGATGTCTCCCTGGGGCTACTGCTAGAAGAGATAGAAGACGTATTATTAATATTGTTAAGCAAGCAAAGCAGGAAGGGGACGTGGATGTTCTTGTCCATCTAGGGACAAATGACCTGGCTTGCAATGAAGTGTCAGAGGTGAAAAAATCTTTTATCACACTTGGTAATGACGTACAGGATTTTGCATCCACCATTTCATTTTCTGAAGTTCTGCCTGTGCATAATGTTCAGAATGATAGGCAGAGGCGAATAAAGGAGTTCAACATATGGCTTGGTAAATGGTGTCAAGAGCAAGGATTTGGCTTTGTTTCTCATGATAGCTCTACTTGGAATAGAAAGGAACTGTACAAAAAAGATGGTTTGCATCTTTCTCTCAAAGGAACAAATGTACTTAGTGAACAACTCCAAGAATTTGCGAAAGAGTATTTAAACTAGTAAGGGGGGGCAAAAGAGTGAAAATAAAAGAGTCCAATTGCCCCCCGAAACAATGCCAGAACAGGTCAGAAGCACAGAGGTTAAGAAATGATAAGCTCAGAGTCCTGTCTACAAATGCTTGCAGTTTAGGTAAAAAAATCAATGAACTTGCGTCAATAATGGCATCTGAGAATGTAGATTTAGTGGCTGTTACGGAGACATGGTTTAATGAAAGAAATGACTGGGACATAACCATACCAGGGTACTCTTTATACAGAAGAGACAGAGAAGGCAAGAAAGGAGGAGGAGTGGCCCTGTATGTGAAAGATAGCATTAAATCTAACCTAATACAAGTTGGTGAGGCCAACATAGAGTCAGTTTGGGTTACGTTGCAGTTTGCTAACCATGCAGTAACTCGTGTAGGTGTGATATATAGACCACCTGGTCAAGTTAAAGAACTAGATGATCTACTAGTTGAAGAAATAGCTAAAATGACAATGAAAGGAGAAGTTATCATTATGGGAGATTTCAATCTTCCAGATATAAACTGGAAAACCAAAATAGCAAGTTCTACCAGGAGTACAGATATTCTAAATTCCCTACTGGGGTTATCTCTACAACAAGTGGTTGAGGTGCCAACCCAGAGGGAGGCCATTTTGGATTTGGTATTCACAAACGGGGATTCGGTATATGATGTCATTGTAGGCGAAACCTTGGGATCTAGTGATCACCAGTCAGTGTGGTTTAATATAAGAACTGTGAAAGAGTCCCACCACACAAAAACAAAAGTTTTAGATTTTAGAAAAACAGACTTTTCAAAAATGAAATTAGTCATAAATGAGTCCTTATCAGACTGGAACGGATTACATGGAGTCCAGGAGAAATGGGACTACTTAAAAGGTGCATTATTGAAGGCAACAGAAAATTGCATTAGACTTGTCAGTAAAAGCAAAAAAAGGAGGAGACCACTGTGGTACTCAGCAGAAGTGGCCCAAATCATTAAAAATAAAAAGCTAGCATTTTGTAATTATAAAAAAACCCAGAGCAATGAAGATAAGGAAATCTACAAGATTAGGCAGAGAGAGGCCAAGCAAGTTATAAGAACTTCTAAAGCGCAGGCAGAAGAAAAACTAGCTCAGTCTATGAAAAAAGGGGATAAGACATTCTTCAGATATATAAATGAAAAAAGGAAATTAAAACAAGGAATAACTAAATTAAAAACAAAGGACGGAAGGTATGTAGAAGAGAATAAAGTGCTAGCCGACTGCCTTAATGAATACTTCTGTTCAGTTTTTACAAAAGAAAAAGGAGAAGGACCTCCACTAGAAAGGATGACTAATAAATCGTTTGATGCATGTATCTTTACAGAGGAAGATGTTCTAAGTTTGCTGTCTCAGGTGAAGACAAATAAGTCACAGGGGCCTGATGAGATACACCCAAAATTATTAAAAGAGCTTAGTGGTGAGCTGGCAAAACCGTTAACAGATTTATTTAACCAATCATTAGTAACAGGAGTCGTCCCGGAAGATTGGAAATTGGCAAATGTCGTGCCCATTCACAAGAAAGGTAGTAGGGAGGAATCGAGCAACTATAGACCAGTGAGTCTGACATCAATAGTAGGCAAATTAATGGAAACCCTATTAAAGGATAGGATTGTGGAACATCTAAAATCCCATGGATTGCAAGATGAAAAACAACATGGGTTTACTTCAGGGAGATCATGTCAAACAAATCTTATAGATTTTTTTGACTGGGTGAATAAAATAATAGATGGCGGAGGTGCAGTAGACATCGCATATCTAGATTTTAGTAAGGCTTTTGACACTGTCCCACATAGAAGACTTATCAATAAACTGCAGTCATTGAGCATGGACTCCCATATTGTTGAGTGGATTAGGCAGTGGCTGAGTGACAGACAACAGAGGGTTGTAGTCAATGGAGAACATTCAAAACAAGGTCATGTTACCAGTGGGGTTCCACAGGGATCTGTACTGGGACCAATTTTGTTTAATATCTTCATAAGTGATATTGCAAAAGGCCTCGCTGGTAAGGTTTGTCTTTTTGCTGATGACACAAAGATATGTAACAGGGTTGATGTTCCTGGAGGGAAACGCCAAATGGAAAAGGATTTAGGAAAACTAGAAGAATGGTCAGAACTCTGGCAACTGAAATTTAATGTGGATAAGTGCAAGATAATGCACCTGGGGCGTAAAAACCCAAGGGCAGAATATAGAATATTTGACACAGTCCTGACCTCAGTATCTGAGGAAAGGGATTTAGGAGTAATTATTTCAGAAGACTTAAAGGTGGGAAGACAATGTAATAGAGCAGCACGAAATGCCAGCAGAATGCTTGGATGTATAGGGAGAGGTATAAGCAGTAGAAAGAGTGAAGTGCTTATGCCGCTGTACAGAACACTGGTGAGACCTCACTTGGAGTATTGTGCGCAGTACTGGAGGCCATATCTCCAGAAGGATATAGATACTCTAGAGAGAGTTCAGAGAAGAGCTACTAAACTAGTACATGGATTGCAGGATAAAACTTACCAGGAAAGGTTAAAGGACCTTAATATGTATAGCTTGGAAGAAAGAAGAGACAGAGGGGATATGATAGAAACTTTTAAATACATAAAGGGAATCAACTCGGTAAAGGAAGAGAGCATATTTAAAAGAAGAAAAACTACCACAAGAGGACACAGTTTTAAATTACAGGGGCAAAGGTTTAAAAGTAATATCAGGAAGTATTACTTTACTGAGAGAGTAGTGGATGCATGGAATAGCCTTCCTGCAGAAGTGGTAGCTGCAAATACAGTGAAGGGGTTTAAGCATGCATGGGATAGGCATAAGGCCATCCTTCATATAAGATAGGGCCGGGGACTATTCATAGTATTCAGATATATTGGGCAGACTAGATGGGCCAAATGGTTCTTATCTGCCGACACATTCTATGTTTCTATGTTTCTATGTTTCTATGTATGAAACATTGGAGGTGAGGGTCTACAGCTGGGCAGACCGTATGAAATATTGGAGTGAGGGCCTACAGATAAGCAGACCGTATGAAACATTAAAGGTGAGGGCCTGAAGGTGAGCAAACCCCATAAAACTTTGTAGTGAGGGCTACAGCTGAGCAGTAGAGATGGCCCGAATAGTTCGCCGCAAACAGTTCCCGGCGAACATAGCTTGTTTGCGTTCGCCGCGGCGGGCGAACATATGCGATGTTCGGTCCGCCCCCTATACATCATCATTGAGTAAACTTTGACCCTGTACCTCACAGTCAGCAGACACATTCCAGCCAATCAGCAGCAGACCCTCCCTCCCAGACCCTCCCACCTCCTGGATAGCATCCATTTTAGATTAATTCGGAATCTGCATTCTCAGTGAGAGGAGGGACAGTGCTGCTGCTGCTGCTGCTGATTCAATAGGGAAAACGTTAGCTAGGGGAGTGTTCTGTGTCCACAGACTCATCTGCTGTAAGGACAGCGTCCTGACAGCACCCCAAAAAGCCCTTTTCAGGGATGGTACATCAGTCTGCTTTTATTTTATTTTTTTATATATATATATATATATATATATTGCAGTTGCCTGCCCATGTGTGAGAGGCTGCAGGCTCAGTCACAGACAGTACTGTGTGCACACCATTCATACAGGGTGTGACAGAAAATACCTCGCAGATAAAAAAAAATTATATTTAATCTTTTTCTGTGATATAATCACAGTTGCAAGCCAGTGTGTGTCAGGCCCACACAGACTGTATTGTGGCCACTGGCTAGGCCTCCACTCATACCGCTACAGGGTGTCACTCACTCACAAATACCTCGCAGATAAAAAAAAATTATATTTAATATTTTTCTGTGATATAATCACATTTGCAAGCCCGTGTGTGTCAGGCCCACACAGACTGTATTGTGGCTAGACTTACACTTATACCGTTACAGGGTGTCACTCACTCACAAATACCTCGCAGCAGTGGCGTAGGGATCGCCATAGCAACCATAGCAGTGGCTATGGGGCCATACGCTACTGGGGGCCCGTCCGACCGCATTCAGTTTTTTATTTTTATTTTTTTAAATTAACACACACAGTGGCGTAGCTATAGCCTATAGGGGTTGCAGCGGTCGCAATTGCGACCGGGCCCCTAAGCCAGGTGGGCCCACGGGGCCCCGCCTCAATCCAGGAGAACGCGGCCCGCAGGCGCAGCTGATAACTGCCTGAAATCAGATTCACAGGACAGGGGGCGGAGCGGAGGCTGAGAGCCGAGCCCTGCGTGACACGCTCTGTGCAGGGCAGGGCCAGGCGAAGTGAGGAGGGGGAGCGGCTTCAGCCTTCAGTTGCGGTCGGAAGAGGAAGCTGCTGTGTGCAGCGCGCGGTGCTGCAAACTTGCGAGACAAGTGAGTGACTCACTGACTGTAGAGTCAGTGAGTGACTGTCCCTGAGTGAGTCCGGGCCCCCCTGACCCGCCTACGGTCTAATTTTCCAGGTTTGCCATTCAGGGGATTGGGAAAACTGGGTGCAGCCAGGCAGTTACAGTGGTCATACTGGGATAAGGTGTAACCAGAAGCTCCGTGGCCCCAGTGCAAAATCTGTATCTGGGGCCCCATCTACAATGTGCCATTTCTATTACTGGTGTCTGTTAGTTGTCAGGAGGCTTCTGGGCCCCCACGTCCCCGGAAAGCATAGGGGAAGTTAGACAGTAGGGAACATATGCTACTTTTGAGCTGGCCTGTGGCCCTAATGCCTGCAGGGCCCCTATGCAGCTGCACCAGTTGCAGCTATGGTATGTCTGCCCCGGAGCACTAATGTCACTTCATTAAAGCCTTGTCAGTTTGCTACACAATGGGTCAGAATTATCAAGGTGCTGCCATATGTAAGGGGCCCTTCAGGTAAATGACCTTACATCTGTCATTCAGCTTGGATGGGCCCCTTTGTGTGGTCCCTTATTCTTCAGCAGCTGGTTTGCGTGTGTGGCCCCTTATTCTTCAGCAGCTGGTTTGCGTAATCTGATTTCTCTCTGGGTGCCCTGATCTATTAGCAGACAAACTCAATTATATAGGGAGCAATTACAAAGTCACCCCAGTGCCTCCTAACAGTTCCCATCAGATGTGAGAGCAGCAGCGATCAATTAGCCAGGATTAATGTGCACAGTGGGAGGCCCCCCCTTAGGCAATTGACAAACTGCCCCCCCCCCCCTCATTCTTAGGCAAGTGACAAACTCAGCTCTGCTACATCTACAATGAGCAACTACAGCAAATGTAATGCCAAACTGCAGTTCCTTGTGATGCCTTGGATAGCTTCCACTGGACCCACACAGCCTGTGAGTCCCGTGGAAGCTATCCAAGGCATCACATAGAGGAACTGCAGTTTGGCATTACATTTGTTGTAGTTGCTCATTGTAGATGTAGCAAAGCTGAGTTTGTCATTTGCCTAAGAATGGGGGGGGGGGCAGTTTGTCAATTGCCTAAGGGGGGGCCTCCCACTGTGCACATTAATCCTGGCTGATCGATCGCTGCTGCTCTCACATCTGATGAGAGATTTCCTAGGGACGGGCTGGTGGATGAGGGCAGCCACCCGGTCCTGCCTATGGATCACCCAGTTTGCACTTAGCTATGCCCAGGCCCCATGCCAGGGGGTCCCTGATGTATTAACTGACCAATAACATGGAGATCCCAGTGCCAGCTTCCTTGCTGGTGGACGATAGGCATGGGGCTCTTATCTTAGGTCTGATTGGGGGTCATTCATATTGGGGTCTGAGCTGAGGTGTGATCTGAGGTCTGATTAACATTGAGGGTCTGATTGGTGGTCTGACCTGAGGTGTAATGGAAAATATTTTTTTTCCGGAGCAGCTTGTAGAAAAAAGGCCTCACAGTCTACCACACTCCTTCTGCCAAGCCACCCAGCACCCCTAAGGCCATGCCAGCCAGCACCCCTGAGGCCATGCCAGCCAGCACCCCTGAGGCCAAGCCTGCCAGCACCCCTGAGGCCAAGCCTGCCAGCACCCCTGAGTCTTCAGAACTCAGGGGTGCTGGCAGGCTTGGCCTCAGGGGTGAAAGAGACGAATTATGTCTGAACAGACATATAGCGCAAATTCCAGTTTTTGTTTATGTTGCACTGAATTTTCAGCAAAATATATATATATATTTTTTTTTTTTTTGGGGGGGTCGGGGTGGCAGTGGATCTTGGGTGAGTTCCCACACTTTTTCCCAGGACTTGACCCCTGGAGTGGTCCCGCAGTCTGGGCGGCAGTTCTGACTAGTCCTACTTTAATACACAGACATTTAGATTCATACATTTCCTACACTGGCACAAATGCGTTGCCAGTGACCAACTGTCTGTGCTCAGTCCTACGCGTAACCGTCGCAAGTGCATGAGGAGCTGCGGATGTGGCGGCGAGGTCCGAGAGGTAATGTGGGGGTGGGAGATCCGGGAGGGGGGGCCCATAAATTTTTTTTGCTATGGGGCCCAGTCATTTCTAGCTACGCCCCTGCCTCGCAGATAAAAAAAAATTCTATTTAATCTTTTTCTGTGATATAATCACAGTTGCAAGCCAGTGTGTGTCAGGCCCACACAGACTGTATTGTGGCCACTGGCTAGGCCTTCACTTATACCGTTACAGGGTGTCACTCACTCAAATACCTTTCAAATAAAAAACATTATATTTAATATTTTTTCTGTGATATAATCACATTTGCAAGCCCGTGTGTGTCAGGTCCACACAGACTGTATTGTGGCCACTGGCTATTGGCTAGGCCCACACAGACTGTATTGTGGCCACTGGCTAGTGGCTAGGCCTCCACTCATACCGTTACAGGGTGTCACTCACTCACAAATACCTCGCAGATAAAAAAAAATTATATTTAATCTTTTTCTGTGATATAATCACAGTTGCAAGCCAGTGTGTGTCAGGCCCACACAGACTGTACTGTGCCCACTGCCCACCACTTATATAGGGTGGCACAGTACCTTGCACGCATAGTAACACTTATCTAATAAAAAATGACAGGCAGAGGCAGGTCACCCCGCAGGGGCCGTCGTGGTCGTGGTGCTGTGATTTTCACTGGCCCTGGAATAATGCCCAGTGTTCAGAGGCCACGTACCCTGAACTCAAAAAATTCTGAGAAAATTGTTGACTGGCTTACACAGGACACCCAATCTTCAACAGCTTCCGCTAAGAACCTTGACGCACCATCCTCCTCCAGCTCAGCTTTGGTCACCTGCTCTCAAATTACCACTCTCCCGCCCGCCGCCACCACCACCACTACCACCACAGCCGCTTCACTTGATCCCTCAGAGGAGTTATTTACACATCATTTGGATAAAATTAGTGATGCGCAACCATTTTTAAATTAGAGGGGCAAAGGTTTAAAAGTAATATAAGGAAGTATTACTTTACTGAGAGAGTGGTGGATGCATGGAATGGCCTTCCTGTAGAAGTGGTAGCTGCAAATACAGTGAAGGGGTTTAAGCATGCATGGGATAGGCATAAGGCCATCCTTCATATAAGATAGGGCCGGGGGCTATCCATAGTATTCAGTATATTGGGCAGACTAGATGGGCCAAATGGTTCTTATCTGCCGACACATTCTATGTTTCTATGTTTCTATTATTGCCAGAGGATGTAGATAACAGGGATATGTCTCAGTCAGGCAGCATTACACACATGGACGTACAGTGTGATGATGATGATGATGTTGTACCCGCTGCTGCTTCCTTTGCTGAGGTGTCAGATACAAGTGAAGTGATTGATGATGACGATGTGTCCGTGGATGCCACGTGGGTGCCTGATCGAAGAGAAAAAGAAGAGGGGGAAAGTTCAGAAGGGGAGACAGAGAGAAGGAGGAGACGAGTTGGAAGCAGGGGGAGCATTTAAACAGTATTGACCCAAGAGAGAGTCACTAGAACCACCTTATGAATGCACATCCGACAATAAATCCGTATAAAAATATATAAAGTTTATTAGACACACCAACAGACACATTAAAAAATTGTATACAATTAGAGCAAAGTGCGGTATGCAATGAATATATAACCAGCACATACAGGTCCACTGAATAGCCAAAACATAGGCAAAAATGATATACCAGCATATACAAATTTCAGTGTAAATTATAAAGCAAATGTACCATAGGGTGAGACCTCTTTAAAGATGCAGACAGACCTAAAGTGGGGTCACAATCAAAGAGTCAGACCGTCATGGAGAGCTGGTGCAGTGGACCTGATCAAATGAGAAAGCGCCCAAGGAAGCAGGGGGAGGTCGTTCCAAGGAGCTAGTGGCACAGTCAGACAGCATGTATCGGCACCCGGGGTCAGCCAGACAGCACGCCAATCAACGCATGCTGTTGCCACCACCAGAATGCCGTCATTGCAAAGCTCAGCAGTGTGGCATTTTTTTGTGTGTCTGCCTCTGATAACAGCGATGCCATTTGCCATTTGCAACCTGTGCCAAAAGAAACTAAGTCGTGGGATATCCAACACCCACCTAGGTACAACTGCTTTGCGAAGGCACATGATCGCACATCACAAACGCCTATGGGATCAACACATGATGACGAGTAGAAGCAGCACACAAGCTCAAAGCCACCATCCTCCTCCTGGTCCAGCATCTTCAGCCACCTCAACCACTGCTGTCCTCCTTGCCCCCTCTCAACCACCCGTCACTCCGCCTCTCACCTTCAGCAGTTCCATCTCATCTGCCCACAGTCAGGTGTCTGTAAAGAAAATGTTTGAGCGTAGGAAGCCAATGTCACAGAGTCACCCCCTTGCCCGGCGTCTGACAGCTGGCTTGACAGAACTCTTAGCCCGCCAGCTTTTACCATACCAGCTGATGGAGTCTGAGGCCTTCAAAAAATTTGTCGCTATTGGGACACCATAGTGCAAGGTACCCGGACGAATTTTTTTTTCAAAAAAGGCAATCCCAAATCTCTACTCAGTGATTGAAAAGGAAGTCATGGCATCTCTGGCATACAGTGTTGGGGCAAGGGTCCATCTGACCACTGATACCTGGTCTGCAAAGCACGGTCAGGGCAGGTATATCACCTACACTGCGCATTGGGTCCTGCGCATTGGGTCCTGCGCATTGCACCTGCTGACGGCTGCCAAGCATGGAATGCGTGGCTCTGCCACAACTTGGAGGCGTGACACCGCCACAACTTGCAGGCAGGCCTACTGCCACCTCCTTTACTCCTCCTACTCCATCCTCTTCCATAACCTCCTCTTCTGCTGCGGCGTCTGGCTGCACATCAACTGAATCCCCCCAGCTCCCCAGGGCCTATTTCACATCCCGGATACGACAGTGTCACGCTGTCTTGGGGTTGACTTGCCTGAAAGCAGAGAGCCACATCGGACCAGCACTCCTGTCCGCCCTGAACGCACAGGTGGATCAGTGGCTGACCCCGCACCAACTGGTGATCGCAAAGTGATGTGTGACAATGGAAGCAATTTGTTGGCGGCATTGAATTTGGGCAAATTGTCACATGTGCCGTGCATGGCACATGTGTTGAATCTCATCGTACAGCGCTTTGTGTCTAAGTACCCAGGCTTACAGGACGTCCTCAAGCAGGCCAGGAAGGTGGTATGTGGCCATTTCAGGCGTTCCTGCACGGCCATGGCGCACTTTTCAGACATTCAGCGCTGAAACAACATGCCAGTCAGGCGTTTGATTTGCGACAGCCCGACACGTTGGAATTCAACACTCCTAATGTTTGACCGCCTGCTCTAACAAGAAAAAGCCGTCAACGAGTATTTGTATGACCGGGGTGCTAGGACAGCCTCTGCGGAGCTGGGATTTTTTTTGACACGTTACTGGACGCTCATGCGCAATGCCTGTAGGCTCATGCGTCCTTTTGAGGAGGTGACAAACCTAGTCAGTCGCACCGAAGGCACCATCATCGACCTCATCCCATTTGTTTTCTTCCTGGAGCGTGCCCTGCGAAGAGTGCTGGATCAGGCTGTACATGAGCGTGAAGAGGAAGAGGAAGAGTTGTTGTTACCATCACCACCAGAAACAGCCTTGTCATCATCGCTTGCCGGACCTGCGGCAACGCTGCAAGAGGAGTATGAGGAAGAGGAGTCAGAGGAGGAATGTGGCTTTGAGGAGGAGGAAGACCAACCACAGCAGGCATCCCAGGGTGCTCGTTGTCACCTATCTGGTACCCGTGGTGTTGTACGTGGCTGCGGGGAAGAACAGACCTTCAATGAGATCAGTGAGGACGAGGAATGGGAAATGAGTAGCTCGGCATCCAACCTTGTGCAAATGGTATCTTAGATGCTGTCATGTCTGTTGAGGGACCCTCGTATAAAAAGGATGAAGGAGAACGACCTGTACTGGGTGGCCACGCTACTAGACCCCCGGTATAAGCAGAAAGTGGCGGAAATGTTACCAAATTACCGAAAGTCAGAAATGATGCAACAGTTCAAAATAAAACTAAAAAATATGCTTTACACAGCTTATAAAGGGGATGTCACAGCACAACGGGAATCTAACAGGGGAAGAGGTGAAAGTAATCCTCCTCCTACCACGACCACAGCGGCAAGGACAGGACGCTTTACAGATGTGTTGTTGATGGAGGACATGCAGAGCTTTTTCAGTCCTACACATTGCCACAGCCCTTCGGGATCCAGCCTTAGAGAACGACTCGACCGACAGGTAGCAGACTACCTCGCTTTAACTGCAGATTTTGACACTCTGAGGAGCGATGAACCCCTTGACTACTGGGTGTGCAGGCTTGACCTGTGGCCTGAGCTATCCCAGTTTGCGATAGAACTTCTGGCCTGCCCCCCTTCAAGTGTCCTGTCAGAAAGGACCTTCAGTGCAGCAGTAGGCATTGTCACTGACAAAAGAAGTCGCCTCAGTCAAAAAAGTGTTGATTACCTCACCTTCATTAAGATGAATGAGGCATGGATCCCGAAGGGACTGACAGTGGGGGATACGTTTGACTAACAAAAGGCCTGATGACATGCCTTGGCCTCAAAATGGTCCCCACGCTGCTGTATTTAATGTCTGCATACCGGATGACTTTCGTGAATTCTCCGCCACCAACTAGGGTTCAAGCCGCAATGTTTTAGTCACCTTTCTGCCTTGAAAACATCAATTTTTCCAGCCGCTGCTATAACAGCGGCTGCAACAATAACATTATTTTTCAGGCATGTGTACATGCCTAATTTTTCTGGCCTCTGGTGCTCCACTGTGGCTGCAAAAACAAAACAAAAAGGCACATACAAGTGTCAATTCCCCTTCGTGATCGTTACCTTGTTGTGGTGAAGGGGCTTGCGTATCACAATGAAGCGATCATCACCTCTATGAGTGTGTTGGCAATGTTGCCACACCCCAGATGATAAGGCCATTGCTTCATTATGATCAGACCAAAAGCGATCGGCTGGATAATTTTTCATAGAAAAAACATAATTAAAATTTTTTTTTTAAGTTGTATGGGTGGGTTTTTAATACATAAAATAAAAAAATCATAATAAAGTCTCTTAATAGTTTATTAGAAATAATGCAGACAATTTAAAAAATCCCCATCAATTCCAATACAAAGCAAGTACAAAGCTCAGAACTAAATTATTCCAGGATGTCGTAATGGTTCGTTAATTCGACAATGGTTAATCAATTCGACACACGTCCCCAGATAGGGGACATAACAGGGATTAAACTGATAGGAATAGTACTAGTTAAGACACCACTCATATAGGGTGTCACAGCACATTACTCCGTGCACGCGCAGTGCCCCAACTTGAGAGTAAGAGGACCGACCAAGCTGCTTTTTCCATCTCCCGGTTCCTAAAATCAATTCAGTTTGGTGTATCAGAGTTTGGTCTGTCACTGTGAAGGCAGTCGAAGGTACCCGGCCTAAATTTTTTTTCACAAAAGGCAATCCCACCCTGATATGGGACGTAACAGGGATTAAACTGATGAGAATAGTACTACAGAACATACCACTCATATTGGGTGTGACAGTAAATTGCACGGCGCAGACGCAGTGACCGTGGCGTGGATTCAGACAAAGGGGAGGGAGCCAGCGTTTTTTTAACCATCTACCCATTCGAAAAATAAATTCAATTCACCTTTCAGGGACCCTTGGTGTTGTACATGGCTGGGTGGAGGAAGAAACCTTCAATGACATCGATGGGACATGGCTAGCTTGGTATCCAACCTTGTGCAAATGGGAAGTTTGCGGTTGGGCAAATGGACTGTTTGCGGTAGTTTGCGGTGCATTAAAATGGGAGTTTGGTCTGTCAATGTCTGTGAAGCGGGCGTAACCCTTACACTACCTAATCGTATACACACACTGGATGTTTTAAACTACGTTGTTCAAAAAAAAATTTGATTGTTAGGTGATTTATGCCCTTTATGGATTAAAATCCAACTCTGCGTCAACTATGTAATTTTCCATGGGAGTTTTTCCATGGATCCCCCTCCGGCATGCCACAGTCCAGCTGTTAAACCCCTTGAAACAACTTTTCCATCACTACTGTGGCTAGAAAGAGTCCCTGTTGGTTTTAAAATTCGCCTGCCTATTGAAGTCTATGGCGGTTCGCGAACATTTGCAGAAATTCGTGTTCGCCTTTCGCGAACGGAAAATTCTATGTTCGCGACATCTCTACTGAGCAGATGTATGAAACATTGGAGGTGAGGGTCTACAGCTGGGCAGACCGTAGAAAATATTGGAGTGAGGGCCTACAGATAAGCAGACCGTATGAAACATTAACCCTGCTTTCACACCTGAGCGTTTCTCAAACGCGCGTTTTACGCGCGTTTTTGTCGCGCGTTTTTATGCGCGTTTTTTGCAATAGTAATAGTTTGACGCGCGTTTGTGTGATTGACTGCAGTGTCCTATGGCCACAAACACGCGTCAAAACGCCCCAAAGAAGCTCAAGTACTTGTTTGAGCGTCGGGCGTTTTACAGCGCGTTCTAACGCGCTGTAAAACGCCCAGGTGAGAACCATTCCCATAGGGAAGCATTGGTTTTCATGTGTTGAGCGTTTTACAGCGCGTTTGAACGCGCTGTAAAACGCTCAGGTGTGAACTTAGGGTAAAGGTGAGGGCCTGAAGGTGAGCGAACCCCATAAAACATTGTAGTGAGGGCCTACAGCTGAGCAGACTGTATGAAACATTGGAGAGAGGGCCTACAGCTGAGCAGACCATATGAAACATTGGGGGTGAGGGCCTACAGGTGAGCGAACCCCATAAAACATTGTAGTGAGGGCCTGAAGGTGAGCAAACCCCATAAAACATTGTAGTGAGGGCCTACAGCTGAGCAGACCGTATGGAACATTGGAGGTGAATGCCTACAGCTGAGCAGACCGTATGAAACATTGGAGTTAAGGGCCTGAAGTTGAACAAACCCCATAAAACATTGGAGTGAGGGTCTACAGCTGAGCAGACAGTATGAAACATTAAAGGTGATAGCCTGAAGGTGAGCAAACCCCATAAAACATTGTAGTGTGGGCCAAAAGCTGAGCAGACCATATGAAACATTGGAGGTGAGGGCCTACAGGTGAGAGAACCCCATAAGACATTGTAGTGATTCCTTATGGTGTGCAAACCCCATAAAACATTTTACTGAGGGCCTTATGGTGTGCAAACCCCATAAAACATTTTACTGAGGGCCTATAGCTGAGCAGACCGTATGAAACATTGGAGGTGAATGCCTACAGGTGAGCAGACCGTAAAACACATTGGAGAGAGGGCCTGAAGGTGAGCAAACCCCATAAAACATTATAGTGAGGGCCTACAGCTGAGCAGACGTATGAAACTTTAGAGGTGAGGGCTTTCAGCTGAGCAGACTGTATGAAACATTGGAGTGAGGGCCTACAGCTGAGCAGACGTGTGAAAAATTGGAGGTGAGGGCCTTATGGTGAGCAAACCCCATAAAACATTGTAGTGAGGGCCTACAGCTGATCAGACCGTATGAAACATTGGAGGTGAATACCTACAGCTGAGCAGACCTTATGAAACATTGGAGTTAAGGGCCTGAAGGTGAGCAAACCCCATAAAACATTGTAGTGAGGGCCTACAGCTTAGCAGATGTATGAAACATTGAAGGTGAGGGCCTACAGCTGAGCAGACCGCATCAAACATTGGAGTGAGGACCTACAGCTGAGCAGACCGTATGAAACATTGAAGGTGAGGGCCTGAAGTTGAGCAAACCCCATAAAACATTGGATTGAGGGCTTACAGCTGAGCAGACCGTATAAAACATTGAAGGTGAGGGCCTACTGGTGAGCGAACCCCATAAAACATTGTAGTAAAAGCCTTATGGTGTGCAAACCATATAAAACATTGCAATGAGGGCCTACAGCTGAGCAGACGTATGAAAAATTGGAGGTGAGGGCCTTATGGTGAGCAAACCCCATATAACATTGTAGTGAGGGCCTACAGCTGAGCAGACCGTATGAACATTGGAGGTGAATGCCTATAGGTGAGCAGACCGTATAACACATTGGAGTTAAGGGCCTGAAGGTGAGCAAACCCCATAAAACATTGTAGTGAGGGCCTACAGCTGAGCAGACGTATGAAACATTGAAGTGAGGGCCTACAGCTGAGCAGACCATATGAAACATTGGAGGTGAGGGCCTGAAGGTGAGCAAACCCCATAAAACAATGCAGTGAGGGCCTTATGGTGTGCAAACCCCATAAAACATTGTAGTGAGGGCCTACAGCTGAGCAAATGTATGAAACATTGGAGGCGAGGGCTTACAGCTGAGCAAACCCCATAAAACATTAGAGTGAGGGCCTATAGCTGAGCAGACCGTATAAAACATTGGAGTGAGGGCCTACAGGTGAGCAGACCGTATAAAACATTGGAGTGAGGGCCTACAGGTGAGCAGACCCTATAAAACATTGGAGATGAGGGCCTACAGGTGAGCAGACCGTATAAAACATTGGAGTAAGGGCCTACAGCTGAGCAGACCTTATGAAACATTGGAGTTAAGGGCCTGAAGGTGAGAAAACCCCATAAAACATTGTAGTGAGGGCCTATTGCTGAGCAGACCATCTAAAACTTTGGAGATAAGGGCCTACAGCTGAGCAGACCGTATGAAACATTGGAGTGAGGGCATACAGCTGAGCAGACCGTATGAAACATTGGAGTGAGGGCCTACAGTTGAGCAGACCATATGAAACATTGGAGGTGAGGGCCTGAAGGTGTGCAAACCCCATAAAACATTGCAGTGAGTACCTACAGCTGAGCAGACGTATGAAAAATTGGAGGTGAGGGCCTTATGGTGAGCAAACCTCATAAAACATTGTATTGAGGGCCTACAGCTGAGCAGACCGTATGAAACATTGGAGGTGAATGCCTGCAATTGACCAGACCGTAAAACACATTGGAGTTAAGGGCCTGAAGGTGAGCAAACCCCATAAAACATTGTAGTGAGGGCCTACAGTTGAGCAGACGTATGAAACTTTGGAGGTGAGAGCCTACAGCTGAGCAGACCGTATGAAACATTGGAGTGAGGGCCTACAGCTGAGCAGACTGTATGAAACATTGGAGGTGAGGGCCTGAAGGTGAGCATACCCCATAAAACATTGTACTCAGGGCCTACAGCTGAGCAGACCGTATGAAACATTGGAGGTGAGATCCTTATGGTGAGCAAACCCCATAAAACATTGTAGTGAGGGCCTACAGCTGAGCAGACCGTATGAAACATTGGAGGTGAATGCCTAGAGCTGAGCAGACCTTATGAAACATTGGAGTTAAGGGCCTGAAGGGGAGCAAACCCCATAAAACATTGTAGTGAGGGCCTACAGCTGAACAGACCTTATGAAACATTGGAGTGAGGGCCTACAGCTGAGCAGACCGTATGAAACATTGGAGGTGAGGACCTAAAGGTGAGCGAAACCCATAAAATATTGTAGTGAGGGTCTACAGGTGAGCACACCATATGAAACATTAGAGTGAGGGCCTACAGCTGAGCACACCGTATGAAACATTGGAGTTAAGGGCCTGAAGTTGAGTAAACCTCATAAAACATTGGAGTGAGGGACTACAGCTGAGCAGATGTATGAAACATTGGAGGTGAGGGTCTACAGCTGGGCAGACAGTATGAAATATTGGAGTGAGGGTCTACAGATAAGCAGACCGTATGAAACATTAAAGGTGAGGGCCTGAAGGTGAGCAAACCCCATAAAACATTGTAGTGAGGGCCTACAGCTGAGCAGACTGTAAGAAACATTAGAGAGAGGGCCTACAGCTGAGCAGACCATATGAAACATTGGAGGTGAATACCTACAGCTGAGCAGACCGTATGAAACATTGGAGGTGAGGGCCTTATGGTGAGCAAACCCCATAAAACATTATAGTGAGGGCCTACAGCTGAGCAGACCGTATGAAACATTGGAGTGAGGGCCTACAGCTGAGCAGACCGTATGAAACATTGGAGGTGTGGGCCTCCAGGTGAGCGAACCCCATAAAACATTGTAGTGAGGGCCTTATGGTGTGGAAACCCCATAAAACATTGTAGTGAGGGCCTACAGCTGAGCAGACCGTATGAAACAATGGAGAGAGGACCTATAGCTGAGCAGACCGTATGAAACATTGGAGGTGAGGGCCTGAAGGTGAGCAAACCCCATAAAACATTGTAGTGAGGGCCTTATGGTGGGCAAACCCCATAAAACATTGTAGTGAGGGCCTACAGCTGAGCAGACGTATGAAATATTGGAGGTGAGGGCTTACAGCTGAGCAAACCCTATAAAACATTGGAGTGAGGGCCTACAGCTGAGCAGACTGTATAAAACATTGGAGTGAGGGCCTACAGGTGAGCAGACCGTATACAACATTGTAGTGAGGGCCTACAGATGAGCAGACCGTATGAAACATTGGAGGTGAGGGCCATCAGGTGAGCAGACCGTATAAAACATTGGAGTAAGGGCCTACAGGTATGGAGACTTTATGAAACATTGTACTGAGTGCATATATACTGTATGGAACAGGAGGAGGAGGAGGAGGAAGAGTAAACAAGATTTAAACATATACCCTTATTTGGAGGTGAAAATGGTGTATCTGAATCTTATGGATTGAGTACATTGTAAAGCATACATTTAAATTGCTCCTCATTTGTTCCTCATTTACTCATCGTTACTCATCGAGTCAATCTGTCAGCATTGCCAGTGGATAAGCGGATAAGCTTATCTGTTATGATGTGCAGCGTACTCAAGTTGTGTGTAATAGTGTTCCTGGGTGTAGTAGTGCAATATACACTAACCTGGTACGGCTGACTCTCTGCATAGGCAGGTGATGGTAGAAATTGTTCGTGACGCCAGTGCCAAGTAAACGGTGGCACGCCGTTTGCGGATAGCAGGAATAAATTGAGGAACACGTGGTATTAAAGCAGAACTCCAACTTTAGTAGTTTTCATGCAGAGACAATATTTTAATCGCAGTTCCGTGGCATACAGTCGATTTTGTAATACGGTTGATGCAGGCAATTACAGCTTGAGCAAGGTGATTATAGAGTGTTAAACACAGGACTTGCAGTACAGGAGCTTGCACTCTATTTCTGTCTGATCCTGGAATATAGCAAATTTTCTCCAAGGCCCATTAACCTAGTTCTGGCTTTATATCCTTGGCTGTAGCTTTATAAAGTACCTCCTCTGTTATTCTGAGTACCTCTTGCTTCTCTGATCTTTGCCTCTGTCTCTCTCAGCTTCCTCAGGCTCTTTCCTTTAAGTATTCCTGTTTCTGCATAAGGGAATTCAGGAGGAGAACCTTCCCCTGATAGCAGGCTTCAGGCCTGGACTGGTTTCTGACATCGTCTAATCTCCAACTGCAGATCACAGACACTAGACTCCGTCTCCCTTCTACTTCCCTGACTGGGCCTTATATAAACTAGGGCTCTCTAGCTCCCTCTAATGACTAGAAGCTGGAATAACACCCCTAGCAGGCCTGTACATGCAAGTTTCAAGTAACAGGGAAATACATGCATTACATTACATGACATTTTATAAAACTGACATATACCAACTTCCCCATAATTAAGGAGGGACGACAGCACACCAAGTGACACTTTGTAGTGACGGGCATTACAGTCCCCGTACACTACAATGCCACGAGCAGCACTAAATACACGCTCAGACAAAACGCTGGCTGCAGGGCAGGTCAACACCTCCAAGGCGTAGAGCGCAAGTTCGTGCCACATGTCCAGCTTCGACACCCAGTAGTTGTAAGGCACTGAGGGATCATTTTGTTTTTCTGACACGGTCTGCTACAGTATATATTCCTTCACCATTTTCCAAAACGTTTCCCTCTTTATACCACTAAGCTGCGCTTCAGGGTGAAGTTGCTGGCGGGGTGTCATGAAAGTGTCCCATGCCTTGGAGAGTGTTGCCCTGCCTTTGTTGTAACTGCTGTGTTTTCCCATTGTCTCCCTTCCCCGGTTGCCTAAGGAAGTACGGACTCCGCGTTGTCAGATGGAAAATTCCAGAGCAATCTCTCAACAAGTACCTTCTGGTATTGCACCATTTTACTCGTCCTCTCTCTCCACCACAGGAATCCGAGATGAGAAGTTTTCTTTGTAGCGGGGGTCGAAAAGGGTGAACACCCAGTAATCCGTGTTATCTAAAATGCGTATAACGCGAGGGTTGCAGGTAAGGCAGCCTACCATGAATTCAGCCATGTGTGCCAGAGTACCAACAGGCAAGATGTCGACATCAGGAGTTACTCTCCATCTCCTCTTCCTCCTCCTCCTCTTCGGCCCATCCACGCTGAACAGATGGAAATAAAGTTCCATAGATACTAGCCTCAGTAGCAGAGGCAACCGTCTCCATCTCCTCCTCCAGCTCCTCCTCCTGCTCCTCCTCCTCTTCACGGTCCAATTCGTGCTGATAAGACGAACTGTGGGTGGTCTGGGTATCACCCTGTAAGATGTCCTCCCCCAGTTCCTCCTCTGCAACATTCAGAGCGTCTTCCTTAATTGTGAGCAGCGATTGTTTGAGTAGACACAGCAGTGGGATGGTTTCACTGATAATAGCATTATCGCCATTAACCATCTGTGTGGATTCTTCAAAGTTTTTTTAAATCTCACATAGGTCTGACATCATTGCCCACTCCTCGCTTGTGAATAGTGGCAGTTGACTTGAAAGGCGACGACCATGTTGCAGCTGGTATTCCACAACTGCCCTCTGCTGCTCACAAAGCCTGGCCAACATATAGAACGTAGAGTTCCAGCGCATGCTCACGTCGCACAACAGTCGGTTAGCTGGAAGCTGCAAGCGCTGCTGCAGCGTTGACAGGCCAGCTGAAGCTGTGGACGACTTGCGGAAATGGGCACACACGCGGCGCGCCTTCACTAGTAGCGTTGGCAAATTGGGGTATGTTTTGATAAACCGCTGAACCACTAAGTTTAAGATGTGGGAGAGGCATGGGATGTGTTACGGCCATTGTCAGACACAACCATTCCTGGTCCTCCACAGCAGTGCTACACTGCTTCCAGCTAGCGACTGATGGCTGCTGGAGGTGGAAGTGGAGGAGGATGAGGCAGAAGAGGAGGAGAAGTGGGGGTTGGAGCCAGTAACATAGCTGCTTGCAGAGTCCTGATGGACGTAGGGCCTGCAATCCTGGGCGTGGGTAGCACCTGTGCCATCCCAGGGTACAACTCACTCCCGGCCTCCACCACATTCACCCAGTGTGCAGTCAGGGAAATGTAGCGTCCCTGGCCACTAGAACTTGTCCTTATGTCCGTGGTTAAGTGGACCTTCCCAGTAACTGCATTGGTCAGGGCACGGGTGATGTTCTGGGACACATGCTGGTGTAAGGCGGGCACGGCACATCATGAAAAATAGTGGTGGCTGGGCACTGCCTACCGAGGGACCGCGGCCGACATTAGGCTGCGGAAGGCCTCAGTGTCCACAAGCCTATATGGCAACATTTCAAGGGCCAGTAATTTTAAAAGTTGGCAATTAAGTGGTGTGGCTGTGTGTGGGTGGGTGGGTATTTGTGCTTGTGGTATGGACATTTGGACGCTGCACTGGGACAGGGAAGTGGATGTTGTTGCTGCTGGTTCATTCGAAGGTTCAGGTGCAGGGCGAGAGGCATTCGGGCCTGCGTCTTAGACAGGGGATTGGACAGCACGTAACACAGGGGAAAAGGAGGCAGTGGTGTGACCCGCAGACCCAGATTGTGGACCCAGGCGTTCGGCCCACTTAGTAGGATGCCATGTGGCGGATCATGCTGCTGGTGGTGAGGTTGCTAATGTTCATGCATCGGCTCATTTTGGTACCGCACAGGTTGCAAACTACCACTCTTTTGTTCTCTGCACTTTCCTCAAAAAAGCGCCATACTGCGGAACACCTACCCCTTGCTAAGGTTGATTTACGCATGGGGGTTATCGGTGTAACGGTTGCGGGCCTGTTTGGTGTGGGCCGACTTCTCCCTTTTGCAACCCCACTACCTCTTCCAGCCTGTTGCGGTGCTGCGGATCCCCCCCCCTCTGTACTGCTGTCCTCGCTCGGCTTTTCACCTTTCCATGTTGGGTCAATGACCTCATCGTCCAACGACTCCTCTTCCACTTTCTCACTCTGATCATCCTCCTGTCTTGACCTAACCACAACCTCAGTGATTGACAACTGCGTCTCATCGTCATCCACCTCGTGAACGAATGATTGATGTTCACCACCATCATCATCTTGGGACTGTGAAGGCTCAAGAGGTTGGGAATCAGGGGACAATATCTCAATTCCCTCTTCAAGCATGCTGGCCGCATGGGCCAAATCTAATAGTGGAGCTGAAAAGATCTCCTGGGGATATCCGAGTGTGGGATCACTCGTTTGGCAGGCCTCTCCATGGTGGGAGGAAGGATGATCTGAGCAAGGAGTTGGCTGACCAGACTCTTGGCTACAGAGACTGGACTTGGTGGAAGAGAGGGTGGTGCTTAGCCGACTGGAAGCATTATTGTTAGCAAACCAACCGACCAACTGTTCGCACTGGTCTGACTTGGACAGTGTTGTCGTGCGCCGCCTAGCTAAGTTGGACATGAAGATGGGTACGGTTTTATTCCTTTTTTTTTTGGTGCACTGGCAGCAGGCACAGTTTCATTGCGCCCAGTGCCACGACCTATGCCTGAACCATCAGCATAACGCCCACTTCCCCGTCCCTTAGTGCTGGCCTTCTTCATATTTATGGATTTTTTACTGGTTGACGTTATAGAAATGCAATGCGCTGTGATAAACGGTTTCTGCCTCAAAAAAACTGTGTGCAGAATCAGTGAAATTTGTATATATATTGATTTTCACTTTTTCACAATATATGGGATTGAAGCACTCAGACGGTATAGAAATCCAATGTGCTGCGATAAAAAACAGTTTCTAGCGCAGACAAGAAAACTGGGTGCTGTTTTCACTGATATTCTTCCTATCTATGCCCCTGATACACAGAAGGTATTGCACAGATGTCTGAAGTCACTGCAGACACCTTCTATTAAGATAGCCAATGAACCTATTTATTTTGTAAATTAAAAAAAAAAAAAAAAAAGGTGCAAATCTGCACTTTAAATTGCTGCCAACATACACAGTAGTCCTTAAAAGGACTTTTGGGTCTTTGAAACGTCTTTAAAATGAGTAATTTGCGATCAAATTCTCGCTACACTGTCTGTCCCTTCCTAACATCAGGTCTCCCTGACTCGCAATGAGCCGATGGGTGCTACATAGCAGCCGATGACGTGTTCCGACCAGCCAATCAGTGTAATGCCACTAGAAAACATGGCTAATGGCATTACAGTGATGGCAATACTTACCAGCCTGTTGAAAAAATCCAGCGTCAGTGTCGTTGATCCTCCTTAACCGGACAAATTGCCCGTACGGGACCGCACGTTTCACTGAAGGCGGGTGGAAGCTGGTCTGGTGGAGGAGCGAATTAGTCGCCGTAGGCTTACGAAAGCCCTTGGTGTGTACTACACCATCTATGACCGTGACGCGCACGTCCAGAAAGTCAAGGGATCCACCACCAAAATTGATGGTGAATCTCATGTTCATCTGGTTGCACGTATTAAGATAGTCAACAATGGCACGGCATGACGCTTCGCTCCCCGACCAGACCAGAAAAATGTCGTCCACATATCTTAAAAACAGATGAATGGACTGCAAAAAGGGGTTATCCATCGAGAAGATGTAGGTCTCTATTTTAAGAGACCTACATCTTCTCGATGGATAACCCCTTTTTGCAGTCCATTCATCTGTTTTTAAGATATGTGGTGGATCCCTTGACTTTCTGGACGTGCGCGTCACGGTCATAGATGGTGTAGTACACACCAAGGGCTTTCGTAAGCCTACGGCGACTAATTCGCTCCTCCACCAGACCAGCTTCCACCCGCCTTCAGTGAAACGTGCGGTCCCGTACGGGCAATTTGTCCGGTTAAGGAGGATCAACGACACTGACGCTGGATTTTTTCAACAGGCCGGCGAACTTGAGAGCAGGCTGCTGGATAGGGGTTATCCGTCAGGTAGTGTCTCAGCGGCTTTACGCAAGGCGGCCAGTCTGGATCGTAATTCCTTGCTCACCCAGGGAAGGAGTAACACAACATCTCCTCGTTTTGCTTTCTCTTTTAAGTATAGTCCGGTTGCGACGGCAATAAAACGAGCCATTTATGATAATTGGGACCTTCTCAAGGGGGACTCATCCCTGAACAGTTTTTCCGACCAAAGACCCTTAGTTACATTTAGGAAGTGCCCCACCCTCAAGGATAAGCTGGTCAGAAGCGTGTACAGTGAACCGCAGGAAGTGACCTGGCTTAGGAAACCTAGAGGTAATTTTAGGTGCGGTCACTGTTCTTTTTGTACACTAAATACATGTAGCAAAAGGGTAGAGGTAGGAGGAATTAATCACACTGTACGAGATTTCATTAACTGCAGTACACCCTATGTGGTGTACGTTGTTTTTTGTCCCTGTAAACGATTCTACATCGGCAAGACTATCCGCCCCTTATTTGAGCGGATTCGCGAACATGTGGGTTCCATACGATCAGGCAGAGGTTGCCCACGCTTAATTGAGCATGTCCGCACTGCCCATGATGCCCATCCACGGTGCCTCTCCTTTGCAGGAATAGAACACGTCCGACCTATCCCAAGGGGTGGGGACCGACGTCGCCTGCTCCTGCAGAGGGAGGCAAGGTGGATCATGCTTACTGAGGCCATGGGAGCTGCGGGGTTAAACGAGAGGAACGATATGTCAGTGTTCATATGAGCTATCCCTCTGTGCACTTGATCCTACTTAGCCCCTAATGTATATTGCTTTAACATCATATATGCATATTTTGCGCTCTATCATGATTCCAGCACTCATCATGTTTGACTTCACAGTAATTGCACTGTATCCCCTTTCTTTTCCTCTTTTTTTTTTTTTTTCCTGAGATGTAATTGAGCAGTCTTTTTCTTGCTTCACTTGTTTTTACAATGTCACTAATCAGCGGTGCACAGCTGTGGCTAATAGTACAAGCCACATTCAAGCCCGCCCTTTATAAAGCGCAAGCCTGCGCCATGACGTTGACAGCGGCCAGAAGAAGCGCGTCTGCCGCGCGAAACGGCCGTAGCCGCTACTACTTGCCACAGTGTGTCTGCCCCTGGATCCGATGTTACGCTTTCTTCCTTGAAGTACAAATAAAGCCGCAACATTATCACAGCTTCGATGAGTGCCGCGAACTTTGTTTCTTTCTCTACCTGTAATATATATTGCAGATCTCCTCTCTATCACGCTGAGCACCACACAGGAAGCACGCTTGAACCGCAGCATCGGCTCTCCGCAACTGAGGGCTTTGAATCAGTACAGGCAGTGCCGCCGTATTCACCCTCTCAGTTGTAGCTCAGTACAGACACAGACACAGAAATATATTATTTGCCGTTCAGCGGTGCAGTTATATGTTCTAAAGACCTTTTGTGTCATGTATTAGTAGCAAAAGAAAAATATACTGTATTTGCCGTTCAGCGGTGCAATTATATGTTCTAAAGCCTTTTGTGGCATGTATAAGTGGAAAAAAATAAGGGCCTGTTTGCCATTCAGCAGTGCAGTTATATGTTCTAAAGACTTTTGTGGCGTGTATAAGTGGAAAAAAATATATATATTTGCCATTCAGCGGTGCAGTTTTATGTTATGAAACCTTTTTTTGCGTGTATTAGTGGAACAAAAAAAGTATTTGTCGTGTGGGGAAGTGAGACAATTACAGCCCTGTTTGGCGTGTATTAGTGGGAAAAAAGAGCTTATTAGCCTTCATGTGGTGAAGTGAGAAAATTACAGACTTTTTTGTGGTGTTTTAATTTTCTTTTTATTTATTTATTAGATCTAACAGTATGTCAGACAGAGAAATGCCAGGCCTTACACAGGGGAGTGGCAAAAGCCTAAATGTATCTGGTGCAGGCACAGGTCGGAGCTGGGTAAGAGGGCAAGTCAACAGGAGCCGTAGCGAGAGGCCTGAGCTCCCTGTGTCATCTAGCGGTCGTGTCTTGACCAGCAATCTAGCGGTTCTTGAATGGTTGACTCGGTCATTCACTTCGTCCCAAGTGACATCAGACACCCCCAACCAAGAGTCGGTGGGTTTGTCAGACACAACCCTTAGTTGGCATAGCCTGGGAGCAGGCCCCGTGCCCTCACCTGTCCTCAGCCTGCCTCTGTCCTTTTCTGTTCACTCAGATCGAGAAGTATTATATGCTGTGGGCTCAGCTCCACTATACAGCGAGGACAAGCTACTAGAGGACAGTCAGCAGCTACTGCCCAGCAAAGATGTGGAGGAGACATCCACCGCTTTCTCCGCTAGGTGGGCAAGTAGTGATGAGGAGAGTGGCGTGGGAACTGGTGTTGCGAGAGGTGAGGCTTCTGACCCAGAGACCGTTGAGGAGGACATCAGTGACGTGTTGACAGTAATCGATGATGATGTAGCTGATCACACTTGGGAGCCGGGTGACGAAGGGGCTTCATCATCGTGAAAAGGGGGTGACAGCTTGCCAGTGAGCCAGCAAGTAGCTAGCATCGCCGGGAGTCAGCAGGGTGGCAGCAGTGGGAGGTCGGTAGTCAAACGTGCCGGGGTAGACCACCCGCTTTGCAGGAACCTACCTGCCCGTAAAGTAGTGGTGCACGGGTTCACAATAGCATCAGCTGTAGCAATCAGTCTGTGCATAGTATTGGGGGTAAAATCACCTACTCGGCGGTGTGGCAGTTTTTTGTTAATCCGCTGGAGCCATATGTAGAATCTGTGGGCAGAAGGTGGAGAGTGGCCAGGGTGCCAATTTTGGCACCACCGCCCTGCGTCAACATATGCAGCGTCACCATAAAGTGGCTTGGGACAGCCGTTGCTCCGATGTGGTGGTCCAGCCTGCCGAAGCAACCGCTGCATCACCCAGTGGTACGCACCCAGTTTCAGGTAGTCAAGGCTCCACCACCTCAGCTGAAGGGAGCTGTCTGTCCTTCCCATCATCTGCTGGTCCTGATTCTCCTGCTCCTCCTCCTCGTCAGTCATTCTGTTAGCAAACGATCACCGAAGCGATTGCCAAGAGACAACAGTATGCGTGCACTCATCCAACGGCGCAGAAGCTGAATGTGCTTCAGTCCAAGTTGCTGGTGCTGCAGTCTCTCCCTTTCCAAATTGTGGACTCTGCACCTTTCAAAGAACTGATGGCTTGTGCCGAGCAGAAGGGGAGAGTCCCAAGCCGTCATTTCTTTGCCAAAAAGGCAGTACCAGCCCTGCACACACATGTAGAACAGAAGGTGGGCCAGTCCTTGAGCCTGTCAGTGTCTGCCAAAGTGCACGGCAGCACTGATGTGTGGAGCTGTAACTACGGTCAGGGACAATACATGTCCTTTACGGCCCACTGGGTGAATGTGGTTCCTGCACAGCCACACCAGCAACTTGGCCAGGTGACGCCGCTTCCGCCTCCAATTTGTCACAACGTTGGTCCTGCGACAATGTCCGCCTCTGCCTCCTCATCCTCCACCGTGTCCTCAGCCTCCACTGCAGGGACAATTCACAGTGCCCCTCGAGCATACCACATGCTGTTCTGTACCTCGTTTGCCTAGGCAAATGGAGTCACACAGGGGAGGAACTGCTCAGTGTCCTTCATCAAGAAATCAAATCCTGCCTTTCTCTGCAACAATTCAAAATCGGAACCATGGTGACCGACAACGGGAAGAACAAGATGTCGGCGCAGAGAAAAGGAGGGCTGAGCCATGCGCCTTACATGGCACACGTGTTCAATTTGGTTGTCAAGCGGTTCCTTAAGTTCTACACCACTATAGAGGCTCTCTGCAGCCAGGAAATAGCATGTTTTTAACGTGATTCTCTGTGAATAAATTCGGCAAACCGGCCGAATCAAATTTTTGAAAAATTCGCCCATCTCTATTGAAGACCTATCCTCAGGCTAGGTCATCAATATCAGATTGGAGGGGCCTGACTGCTGGCACCCCCGCTGATCAGCTGGTTGAAAAGAACTGTTCTTTTCACTGTTTATCTGCTCGCTGCTGCAATGTAGATGGCAAGAAGTGTAATTACCCCATACTATTGAACTGAATGAGACGTGTAAGACGCTGATCGTCTAGGGTGTCAGGTGTCAGACCCCTGCCGATCGGATATTGATGTCCTATCCTGAGGATTGGTCATGAATGTAAAAAAAGTGGACAATCCCTTCAAACCTAACACTTTTTGAGTAGAAAAGCTACTCCAGCTTTCCTACTCCATCCTCTTACCGGAGTGCGGTTGCAACTATTTTGCAGCTCTTAAAAAAGGCTCAGTGATTAAATCTGGAGTGAAACCATAGCTAACCACATCTACTTTCCTACCCATATTTCAAAACTGGAGGGAGTGGGGTAAAAATGCAAAAAATAGCAACATTTGTGGACAAGTGAATCCAAAAATGCTGCAAAAGCTCTATTTTGTGACTTTTTGAAGACAGAATTCTGAAGTCTTAACCACTTTACGACTTCCCACTGACTATATACGTCCTAGCAGCACAAAGTCTTGGATGGATTTTTTGCGACTGTCGTGTCGCAGTAACAGCATGTCACATGTCGGAGTGTGACACCATAGACTATCATTATAAAAATTGTTGCGCAACAAGAAGTTGTGCAACAACTGTTGCCGTGTAGCCCTAGCCTTAAGCTCCTGCAAGCTAGCAGGAGCAAGTTGGGTATTGTCTGTTAGAGAAGACAGGAGTGGTTTATTACCACTCTTGCCTTCTCCGGTGCAGCTCTGCTCCTGCCCAGAGACCCCCGGCGGTCACATGACTGGTGAGACCAATAGAGAAAGTGGCTCAGCCGCTTACTACTCTCACTCCCTTCACTTGTGCAGCGCTCTCCTGCCGGAACCGGAGTAGGCAAGAGCAGTAATAAACCGCCAGAACCTGACAGGATCTTAAGGCTAGGGCTACCTAGCAACAGTTGTTGCGCAACCAGCAATGCCTGTGTGTCATACCGCTAGGGGGGGCAGTTTTCTCCTATAAATGGGGCTCCTGTGGATGCCCCAGTTACAATGGAAACAAAAAAGTAAAAAAAAAAGTTTCCTCCAGAGGTCTTTTAATGACCTCTTGGGGGAAATATTATGTGCCAAAAATAAATTAAAGTATAAGTAAAAAAATAAAAAATAAAATGCTATTGCTAACGGAAACTGTCGCCATAGTTGCGCCGTTCAAGCAAAACTATACATGTTATATATCAAAACGATTGTCACAAAATAGGGAACCCATTGCAATAAATCTTTGTGTCAGTTTTAATATGTAATAAATATAAAGCTATAATTAAAAAAAATACTTTTTAATAAGAATTAATGGTTTTCCCCCAAATTAAACCTAAAAAAAGGAAAAATAAATCTTAAAAAAACAATGCTAATAAAAGTCCTAAGTGTCAAGTAAAAAAAAAACATCTCAAAAATTATTTTCTAAGTTAAGCAAATAATAAAGTTAGGGTCACTAAACCACCACATGCACAAAAATTGCCTGGACATGTAGGCCTTTTTTGACAAATTTACTGGCACATGGACCTTCAAAAATGTGGAGTATTGTAAATCCTGCGGCAGATTTACATTCAAATTCCGTCTGTGCACCAAGCATTTGTCTATGTGTCAGAAAACTGTTTAGTCTAAATTGCTGATGAAAAAAGTTAGTCTGGACCAATACTTTTGGTTCAATTGGGATATGGGGTGGGGTAAACGGAGTCTGCCTTAGGGCTCATGCACAAGACCGTTGCCCAGTCGTGGCCGTATTGCGGACATTATGGATGCTGACTCATTCATTTGAATGGCTCCGCAATCCGGGAGATGTTCTAATTTTTTTACGGTGCGGACGGATCACGGACCCATTCAAGTTGGATGGTTCTCGATCTGTCCCGGCCACCGCACGGATGTTGCCTGTGCATTGGGGACAGAAAATGGCGGTCCCCAAAGCACGGAGCGGCCGCATAACGGCTGTGTGCATGAGCCCTTAGAGTTCCTGCTGGAACATCATTCTGTAGGTTATCATTCTATTCTGTCAAGGATTGTTCCGGCATCTCACAATATTGTATGACATTGGTTCATGAGAAATTGGATTCCTTAACTAAATTTGAAACAAAAGCATAACGTAGGGTTAAAACAGTTGAACCCTTTAATCTCTCTGGTTCCCATTCTTTATTTCTGTACAATGGCAGTAAGCGTCTTGGACTAGACTACGCACATTGGGGGAGATTTATCAAACTGGTGTAAAGTAGAACTGGCTGAGTCGCCCATAGCAACCAATCAGATTCCACCTTTCATTTTTCACAGCTCCTTTGGAAAATGAAAGGTGGAATGTGATTGGTTGCTAGGTGGGGGCAGTTCTACTTTACACCAGTTTGATAAATATCCCTCACTGTGCATTGGTAGTCAGAGACAATCCTCCCTGCTCTTGGATGGTCCACCTGAGTCTAAAATACACCTGTTCTCACAAAAATGCCCCCCTGCTCTGCTCTGTGCTCATTCACTTGAATTGGGTCCTCGATCCGCATCTGTCGGTCCGCAGTAGTGCATGCACCAATTTTTGCAGTGCAGAAGCACAGACAGAAACCCCACGGAAGCACTGCGCGGTGCTTCCGCGGGGTTCCGTGCCTCCGTTTCGCATCCACCTTCCGGATTGAGGACCCATTCAAGTGATTGGGTCCGCATCCATGATGCAGGGGGCACATGGCCGGTGTCCATGTATTGCGGACCCGTGTGCATGAGGCCTTATTCTGCAGCAAGAATTTACTGTAAAAGAACAGAAAATAAATGTAATAAAAAAAGGACAAATTATTAAATGTAATCATAACTCACCAGTGGTGGTCTCTGCATATTTCGATCCACACTGAAAACCAGAAGGGCAAGTCACGCTATTATCTGAGCATGTAATGGGAGAGTCAGAATAACAACTTGTGCACGAGAGAGCGTAACCTGAAAATATATAAATGATCTCTTATTACAATCAATACTCGGGGTTGGATGGCCCTGAAAACTGTACTGTATCAACGGAATAGCTCCACATGAAGGACGGGATGGAAGCTTTGTGGTTAGTACGGTTGCTTTGCAGTGCTGGAGTCTTAGAAGCCACTCCACCTGACACAGAGATAGACTCTGCTGTTGACTTCTGTTCAATTTGGCTTCCCCAATATTAAGCAAAAGATCCCGTTATAACCCTCCCCGTCCCCTCTGGACTTAACAATGGCCCCTAAAGCTGTGTTCACATCTCCTGTGAACGTTTATAGCAGGGTCTTCTGGCAGAGAACGACCTGCCGGTGTTCACCGGATATGGCATTTCTGGTTTCAACAGATCACCGCTGGACCCCTATTGGCTATAATCGGCTCCGGCCGAACACCTGCTGCTTTCCAGCATAAATGCCGAATTTCATCTGAACAAATACCACCACATGCAATGGTTTTTGTCCGGCTGAAAGGTGGTATTTATGCCGGATCAGGCTGCCGGATCATCTCTAATGAAGATGTGAACACAACCTTAATTTGCCATTTTAGCCTTCCTATTACGCCCTGCTTAATAGCATTATATCAGTTATCTGAAGAAGCACTTGAGTGGGACAAGTAAAAAGCTTAATAGAATGTTACTTTAAACAAATATATATATTTAGGCAAAGTATGAAATAATGTATTTCCCTTCTGACATTATACACTGTACTTCACCTAGATTTCCATAGGGTTATATAATAGACAGAGCTTTACTAACCCCTTAAGCAGGGGCTTAGCTAGAGGCTCATGGGCCCTGGTGCAAGAGTTCAGCTTGGGTCCCCTTCCCTCAGTGCTTTGTGGCAAGGGTAAGGCCACCCATCTTTCTGCTGCCTGAGGAAAAAATTTAAACTGCACCCCCCTATGCCAAATTCTCAACCTAACCCCTTCATTCCATCTGTACTGTTAGGCCAGATGCACACGGGAGAGTTAAATGCGACAAACTCGCAGCGTTTGTCAGTGAGACGTCCATTCTGGCCTCCTTCCGCTCCTCTGGCAGGATTGCACAGCAATATACTTCTGTCAGTGTAATACAAAAGTTTTCAGGACTTTCAGGGTTACACAGCATTATAAATCAGTATAATACTGTCCGATCCTATCAGAGGAGTGGAGGACAGAATGGGAACTCTCACTGACACATGATGCAAGTTTATCGCATTCAACTCACTTATGTGTGTCTGGCCCTAAAGACATTCTCTGGCCTAGTCCTGGAGCCTATTAGAGGCAAAAGAGGGGCAGGTAACCGCGCAGCAGTTTCTGGCTGTATCGCCGTCCTGAGGCTTATTTTTTCAGGACAAGTTGTATTTTTTTAATGGTGTAATTTAATTTACATTCCAAAGTCCACAGTCAGTGTCACTAAATAATTGTTTCTTCAATAAATGGGACATATTTGCATGGTGATTCTACTTCTTTTTTTTTATCATTTAGCCTCTTACCTGTATGCCCTGATGTCCAAGTTCTTAAGGACACAGGGCGTACAGGAACGCTCTGTGTATTTCCGATCACCGACTCGCAGCGGGCAGTGGTCGGAAGGGGGTGCCTGCTGAAATCATTCAGCAGGCACACTGTGACAATGCCGAGGGGGGTCCTGTGACCCCCTCGTATCGGCGATCGCTGCGGATTAACCCCTTCTATGCTGCGGTCTGCACTGACCGCGACATAGAAGTTGTTTGTGGTTGAGGGAGCCCGAGTCCCTGATGGGTGAGAAGGTAGCCTGATGCGGTGGAGAGGCTGCCCAATGCCTTGCACGGCATCGGGACCTGCCCTCTATGGGAGCCGAGGAGATCCAGCCTCAGGTTGGGTCTCCTAGGCAACCTGTTAGTGTATGACTCAGTTTCATACACTAACAGGCAATGCATTACAATACAGATGTATTGTAATGCATTGCAAAGGGGACCAGACCCCCAAAAGTTGAAGTCCCAGAGTGGGACAGAAAACAAGTTTAAAAAACAAAGTTATAAAAAATGTTTTCAATAAAAAAAAATTAAGTTTCAAGTTTAAAAAAGTAAAAATGCCCCTTTCCCCTAATATTATAATAAATAAAAAAATTAAAAACACACATATTAGATATTGCTACGTCCGTAACGGCTGGTTATATAAATATATCACATGATCCACCCCAGCCGATAGACATCAGAAAAAAAATAAAGTAAAAACAGTGTCAAAAAAAGCCATTTTTGTCACCTTGCATCACTAAAAGTGCAACACTAAGCGATCAAAAAGGCGCATGCCCCCCAAAATAGTACCAATCTAACCGTCACCTCATCCTGCAAAAAAAAGAGCAACTACATAGGACAATCGCCCAAAAAATTAAAAAACTATGGCTCTCAGACTATTGAGACACTGTCACGGATGAAGTTAGCAGATAGCTGGAACATATAAATAAACAAGCGACTGGCTTGATCCCAAACTAAGGAGCTTATAGGTGAGCCCTATAAAACCCTAAGAGCTCTCCCTGACTGCTATGCACATGCAAGGGTCTGTATGGTAGACGATTGCATGCCCACGTACTTAAGACTGTGTGACACCTGAAAACACTATAATAGAGAGGGGACACGACCACCGGCTCCCTGCACTTAATACGGACGGAGTCATGGTCACCTAGAATCAAGCCAGCAAGGAAACACAATAAAGTAAAAGACTTATCTGAACAAACAGCAGAATCCGCCTCCAGCAGTGAACACTTTATCCAGGAAGTAGTATAAACCGTAAAGTGAGGCGGTATGGGAGGGAATATAAAGGAAGACGATTTGTCAAAATAAGTGACACCTGGCAGAAGGAAAGGAGATGAGAAAGTGAAACCAAAACAAAGAACATCATACAAGAGGTAGAGAAGAACGTCTGCCAGACCTTCTCACAGAACTGGCGGTGACAGTACCCCTCCCTCTACGGGTGGACTCCGTACACTCAGAGCCACCTTCTCAGGATGAGACCTATGGAAAGCCCTGATGAGACGAGTGGCCTTAATGTCCGCCACATGGACCCACATCCTCTCCTCAGGACCATAACCCTCCCAATGAACGGGGTACTGAAGAGAACCGCGGATAATGGGAGAACCCACAATCCTAGAGACCTGAAATTCAAGATTACCATCAACAAAAATCGGAGGAGGAGGCAAAGAGGAGGGTACAGTGGGTTGGATATAAGGTTTTAATAGGGAATTGTGAAAAATATTAGGGATCTGCCAAGTCTGAGGAAGATCAAGACGGAAGGCAACGGGATTGATGACGGACAAGATCTTGTAAGGCCCAAGATTTCAGGAGGGAACCTTCAGTTTGATATTCTTTGTAGACAACCACACCAGATCACCAACATTCAGGTCCAGACCAGGCACACGTCTCTTATCCGCCACATGCTTATATCTCTCACTCATCCTCTTCAGATTACCCTGAATCTTTTGCCAAATAAATGACAAAGACGAGGAAAATCTCTCCTCATCAGGTAAACCAGAAGACCCCTCTCCAGAGAATGTCCCAAACTGCAGATGAAACCCATATGCACCAAAAAATTGTGACTTATCAAAGGACTCCTGGCGACGGTTATTTAAAGCAATCTCAGCAAGGGACAAAAAAGAATACCAATCCTCCTGATTCTACGCCATAAAACAGCGCAGATATGTCTCCAGATACTGATTGACGCGTTCGGTCTGACCATTCGACTGCGGGTGAAAAGCAGAAGAGAACGACAACCGAACTCCCAAGCGAGAACAGAAGGCCTTCCAGAATCTGGAAACAAATTGCATGACCCTATCAGAAATTATGTCTGAAGATTACTACCCCCCCCCCCCAACACTCTTTTAACCTACCTCTGGCGCGGGGTTAGACAAATAGGGAAAAAATTTTCCTTTCTTTTTTCTTCTTCTCTTTATATATTTTTCCCTCCTTCCTGTGGCATTAGCGGCTTGGGCAGATTAGGATGTTAGGTTATATACACCTCACTCCCCCCCCCACTCCCGGCTCGTCACAGAGCTCAACCTTGTTGTTTATCTACCATACATATTAATGTGTTTTCATTGCTATTGTTATTCCTTGATAGGGATATGTTCTTTTTTGTTTTTTAATTTACCTTTGTTCTTTGTTTTTTCTTTAATCGAGGAAATATAGCTTTTGTATAGGAGCTCTCCTTATTGTTTCTTAATATGGCGGCTTTGATGATTAATGTGGCCTCATTTAATGTTAATGGATGCAATAATCCCGTTAAACGCAGCCGCGTATTTCAAATATTAAGGAGAGAGAAGGCAGACATAGTGTTGCTCCTGGAGACTCATTTTCGGGAGGGCCATGCCCCCAACTTATCTCGCTCTGGGTATAATAAATGGTTCCACTCATGCCACACCAGTTCATCCAGAGGGGTAAGCATTGGGTTCCACAAAAATGTACCTTTTTCTGAACCTTCCATAGTGGCAGACCCTGAGGGTCGCTTTTTATTCCTCTCTGGTAAAATAGGCACTGTAGCGGTCACCATTTGCAATGTATATGCTCCTAACAAACGAACGGTGTCTTGGCTAAAGAAAATACTAAGTGATATAGCTTCGGTTCAATCAGTTTTTTTGTTGGTTGGAGGTGATTTTAACCTGACTTTAAATCCTATTCTAGATGCCTCATCGGGTAAATCTGTTGTTTCGTTTGGCGCTTTGGGGAGACTGCAAGGCTATCTGCGAAATCTCAATCTGTGTGATGTCTGGAGGTCCATGCATGCTGATTCAAAGGATTTCACGTTCTACTCCAATCCTCACAGATCTTACCAGAGGTTAGACTGTCTTTTTACAGGATAGGTATCTGCAGCAGGTGCAAAGGGTTGATATCCACAATATCACGGTCTCGGATCATGCCCCGCTCTTTTTATCCGTGTCCTTGCCTGGGGTTAACTCAAGAGAATGGTCTTGGCGATTAAACCCCACCCTATTGAGCAGCCCCTCTCAAATTAGTTCTTTTTCAAAACTTATAACTGATTACTTCATCACCAACTCCTCCTCTGAGGCCTCTCCGGCTTCAATTTGGGAGGCGCATAAAACTGTAATCCGGGGGGAACTGATCTCGCTGGGCTCATTTGTTAAGAAGAAGCAAGTAGCTGACATTAACGCCCTTCTGTCCAAGATAGCGATCTTAGAATGCACACATAAGAAATCCCTGGCCCTTAGAGATCATGACCAACTAGTGTCCCTTAGGAATGACCTGAAATCACTCCTTAATGCAAAAGCCGCAAATGCCTTCGTTAGATTGAGACATAGGCAGTATGCTCATGGCGATAAGGGCAACAAAATCATGTCTGCCATGATCAAGAAAAGATCTGAGCAAGCCCACATTAAGTCCGTGCACTTGATTGGCGGTAATGTGGTGTCTGCCACGGGGGATATTGCTAGTGTCTTCACCACATATTATCATTCCCTTTATAATATACGTCAAGGCGAAACCTCAGCAGATCTGGTGGATCGCATGCGGCAGACCTCAGAATTTTTGTCCTCCCTCAAGCTACCGGTTCTGTCTGACGATGATAGGGTTTCACTTACTTCACCTATCACCTTGGACGAAGTGAAGAGGGTCATATCCTCTATTCCCCCGGGCAAGAGCCCTGGCCCAGATGGGCTCCCGATTTCATATTTTAAAAAGTTCCTCCCGGTTCTGGGTCCTCAACTGGTCCTTTATTTCAACGCTCTTCACTCTGGATCCCCTATGTCTGCTCAGTCCTTGGAGGCTCATATTGTGGGGTAACCTTCCTTCCAGTTACCGCCCCATCTCGCTACTTAATCCAGACACAAAATTATGGGCAAAGATTCTTGCTCATAGAATTAACCCCCTCCTTCAAAGATTAATACACTTGGACCAGGCGGGTTTTGTTGGGGGCCGGGAGTGCAGGGACAACACCGTTAGGGTATTACATGCCATCGAATACGCTCTAGCTAACAACACACAACTCACCCTTCTCAGCACTGATGCTGAGAAGGCGTTTGATCGAGTGGATTGGAAGTTTATGGAGGCCTCTTTGCTTAAATTTGGCTTTCCTCCCTCCTTTGTCCGTGCTGTCCCTCTACTCCTCGCCTCGGGCGCGGGTCAGGATCAATGGGACCCTATCCTCCTCTTTTTCCATTACCAATGGTACTAGGCAGGGGTGCCCCCTCTCCCCCTCTCTATTTATTTTGTGTTTGGAGACATTACTTCAGGCGATTAGGCAAAAAGATGACATTGCGGGTCTAAAAGTGGGACCTTTGACCCATAAAGTAGCGGCATTTGCCGATGACAAGTTACTTCTTCTGCCTGACCCTACTAAAGCGTTCCCTATTGTGCTTAGCCTATTTGACTCATTTGGACAAATCTCCAACTTCAAAATAAACCTTTCTAAATGCACAGCCCTGGGAATTTGTGTCCCCGATTCTACTATTTCCTCCCTGTCCCATGCTTTTCCCTTCCTGTGGGCGACTTCACACATCTCTTATTTGGGAGTGAACATATCTGCCCATATCGACCAGGCCTATTCTCTGAACTACTCCCCCCTACTCACTAACATTAAAGACCAATTAAAAAACTTAGACATTCCCTTTGTTTCTTGGATGGGACGTAAGAACATCATCAAGACGTATATCTTACCCAAAGTACTATTCCTTCTCCAAACACTACCCATTTACTTACCGGATTCTTTCTTTTTGTCCCTTCGTAGGATTATATCAGGCTTCGTTTGGAAGCAAGCTCGTCCGAGACTATCACATGCCCAGCTGATACTTCCTAAACATAAAGGGGGTCTCGGTCTACCTGACGTAAAACTTTATTACCAGGCAATCCAATTGCGTTTGTTGATAGAATTGAAAAACCCCAATGTCTCGAAATTAGCTTGCCAGATAGCTCGTTTCTTACTCAAACCATCTGAGTTAGCTCGGCTATGGTCGGTAAAGTCGGATCGTGCACAGGATTTAGATTCTTCCCCCTTACTTAAGGGTTTAACTCCATTCTTGGCGCATGCTAGCCTCCAAATTTAAATTCGCTTCTAGCCCCTCCCCTGTCATGCCTTTGCACCTGCTGCCGTACTGTCTTGACCCGAGGTACTGTGACGATTTGGGTATTTGGGATTCCTTCGGAAACACTCCTTTGGGTGATATACTCGCAGGGAGGAGGATTCCCACCTTATCCGACCTTCAGACCTCGACACAGTTCAAGAGATGGACCCCCTTACATTACGCACACTTCTCTTTCATATGTCAGCAATATTTGGGATCTGCCAATAAGCACTTCATCCCCTCGTGGTATGATATACTTGTAGTCTCCCCCAGACCGACGAAGAAATTAGTCTCTTTGCTTTACAATAAGTTACTGCTGGAGGGCATACAATCTAGATCCCCCTTATTGGGCAGTGGGAGAAGGAGCTTGGGGTTTCCCTCTCAGATGGGGAGGTGTCATTGGTCCTGAGGAATTCTCATGGATTTTCTAGGTGCATCAGAATCCAGGAGAACTCCTTCAAATTGTTTACAAAATGGTACCGTTCTCCAGATGTGATGCATAAAATTGATATGAGTATTCCCCCGATTTGTTGGAGATGTCACAAGGCAGTTGGCACGCTATCTCATATATGGTGGTCGTGCGAAGGCATTGCTCCTTTCTGGTCCGAGCTTGGTGGACTTCTCCAACACATCATTCCTCCAGGTCCCAAGCTCTCTCCTTCTCTGGTTTTCCTTAATGTTCCCTCAACAGATTCTTCCCTCCACAAGTGCTCTTTATTAGCCCACTTACTGGCTGCGGCCAAATTACTGGTTCCTTTGAATTGGCTGTCCGACAGAGCCCCTTCCATTGCAGATTGGATGCTTAGAGCAAACGAGATCTGCAGGTTTGAAGAATTGTCAAGCTGGGAGACTCTCTCACATGATAAATTCCTGGTGACATGGGGCCCCTGGATGGACTGGTGTCGGTCGAGGTCTGGTTGATATCACCTTGTATAAATGCCTTCTGTATGTGGTTTACCTCCGTACTTTTTATTTCCATATTTAGGAGCCAACAATGTTTGTCGTTATTTATGCCTCCTGGTTAGTCACCAATGAGCTTGCACTTTCCATTTCATGTGCTCAGTGCCTTAAGGTCCTTGTGCCTTACCTAGTAGATGTTATTCTGCCTCTCCTGACATATGGCCTAGCAAATAGCCTGTTCCTATGTATGTTGTCCAACAGACTCACTTTCCATGTATGCGTTGTAATTTGTACGCTTCCTCAATTTATGGGCTTGTTGCCCTTCTGTTATTGTTACATCTCAATTTGCTGGCAATAATAAAATAAAGATATGATAAAAAAAAGAAATTATGTCTGAAGGAATGCCATGCAATTTAACAATATGATCAACAAACGCTTGCGCCAGCGTCTTAGCATTGGGTAACCCAGGAAAGGGAATGAAATGTGCCATTTTGCTAAAACGGTCCACTACCACCAGAATCACAGTCTTCCCCGAGGAACGAGGCAGGTCCGTAATGAAGTCCATGGACAGATGCGGCCAAGGACGGGAAGGGATGGGTAACGGGAGGAGAGAACCCGATGGCCGTGAATGAGGGACCTTAGCACGAGCGAAAGTCTCGCAGGCTGCCACAAAACCCTCAACCGTCTTCCCAAAGAGCCGGCCACCAGAATCTCAGAGCAATGAGATCCACTGTGGCTCTACTCCCCGGGTGCCCAGCAAAAACAGTATTGTGGTGCTCCTTAAAAACCTTGTGTCGTAAAGCGAGAGGCACAAACAACCTCCCAGGAGGACAAAGATCAGGAGCCTCTGCCTGGGCTGCCTGAACCTCTGCCTCAAAATCAGGATAAAGAGCAGAGACGACCACCCCTTCAGCCAAAATGGGACCCGGATCTTCAAAGTTCCCCCCTCCCGGAAAACAACGTGACAGGGCATCCACCTTCACATTTTTAACCCCACGGCGGAACGTAACAACAAAATTAAACCTAGAAAAGGACAACAACCATCTGGCCTGTCTCGGATTCAGACGCTTGGCCGATTCCAAGTAGGCCAGATTCTTATGGTCGGTAAACACGGTAATAGGGTGTCTGGCTCCATCTAACCAATGGCGCCATTCCTCAAAAGCTAATTTGATGGCCAACAACTCCCTATCTCCCACATCGTAATTTCTCTCTGCAGAGGATAGTTTCCTTGAGAAAAAGGCACACGGTCGCCATTTGGCAGGAGAGGGACCCTGAGATAAGACCGCACCCACACCCACCTCAGAAGCATCCACCTCAACAATAAAAGGTAGAGAGACATCAGGTTGTACCAAATGGGAGCGGAAGCAAAACTCTCTTTAATACTAGAAAAGGGTTTAAGCGCATCTACCGACCACGAGGAAAAATCCACCACCTTTTTAGTCATATCAGTGAGTGGCTTAACAACAGAGGAATAATTCAAAATGAACTTTCTGTAATAATTGGCAAAACCCAAAAACCGCATCAGCGCCTTCTGATTCTCAGGAAGCTCCCAATCAAGCACAGCGCGGACCTTCTCAGGGTCCATGCGAAAACCAGAAGCGGAGAGAAGAAAACCAAGAAATTGAATCTCCGGAACCGCAAACACACATTTTTCCTGTTTAGCGTACAATTTATTCTCCCGCAGAATGAGCAAGACCTGACGTAGGTGGTCCCTATGAGTTTTGAAATCAGGAGAAAAAAATCTAAATGTCATCTAGATACACCAGTACAAATTTCCCCATTAAATGATAAAAAGTGCTGTTCACAAAATGTTGCAAGAAGGCCAGAGCATTCATCAAACCAAAGGGCATAACCAAATTCTCGAAATGACCCTCAGGGGTATTGAAGGCCGTCTTTCATTCGTCCCCTTCTCTGACCCTGACTAGGTTGTATGCCCCTCTTAAATCCAACTTAGAAAAAACTTTAGCCCCAACAATCTGGTTAAACAGGTCCGGGATCAGAGAAGGCGGATATGGGTCACGAATTGTGATACAGTTCAGCTCCCTGAAATCCAGACAAGGTCTTAAAGAACCATCTTTTTTTGAATCCAGAGGGGAAACAAACCAGGCTGGTGTAGTAAACTGCATTTATATTTATATAAGGAGATATATAACGCGAGTTTGACCGCGACGCGTGGTCGTGTGTGACTTAAGATTAAGTGACTTTAGATTCAGGGACTTCAGTGGGGGACTGCAATTAGCCTGTTTCTTATTACTACATTGTATTGTATTTTTTGCTTTTGTGGTGTAATCCCCATTTAGTATGTGTTGCACAATTGACAACGCAGTCCAGTGCACATCTTGCATGATGTATGCAGTCCTGGAACAGCTGTTCCAGGGTGTATATCTTTGATCAAGATGTGAGCAAATTACCCGTTTGGAATCGCTAATCGAGTCTCTAAACGGGCAAGTTGCAACACTGAGAGGCATTGACAATTTGCAAAAGAGTTTGCTTCTCACCGAGCAAGCACTCTTTGGGGTAGATGAGGGGGAGGGTGACAGAGAGGAGGCTGAGGAAAGTGAGGTAGCTAGCTGGGTAACAGTTAGAAAGCGGGGTAGAGGGAAAAGTGCCAGGGAGGCTAGCCCTGATCTGACACACCCCAACAAGTTTGTACGTTTGGCAGATGAGGGGCATATCAGTCCAGGGACGGCACTGCCGCAGCCGGACACTTCCTCTGCCAGTCAGGGGAATGTCAGCTCCGGTAAGCAGGGGACCAGGAGAGCAGGGCAGGCCAGACAGGTGCTGGTAGTGGGAGACTCAATTATTAGGGGAACAGATAGGGAAATCTGTCACAAAGACCGTGATCACTGAACAGTGTGCTGTCTTCCTGGCGCTAGAGTTCGACACATCGCGGATCAGGTTGACAGATTACTGGGAGGGGCTGGAGAAGATCCAACGGTCATGGTCCATATCGGAACAAATGACAAAGTTAGGGGTAGGTGGAGAGTCCTTAAAAATGATTTCAGGGATTTAGGTCAAAAGCTTAGGGCAAGGACCTCAAAGGTAGTATTTTCCAAAATACTACCTGTACCACAGGCCACACAAGAAAGGCAGCGGGAGATTAGGGAAATTAACAAGTGGCTCAAGAACTGGTGTAGGATGGAGGGGTTTGGGTTCCCGGAGAACTGGAGAACTTCTCTGTCGGCTACAGGCTCTATCGTAGGGACGGGCTGCACCTCAATGGGGAAGGGGCAGCTGTGTTGGGGAAGAAGATGGATAGAAGGTTGGAGGAGTGTTTAAACTAGGGACTGGGGGGGGAGGGTAATTACACTATAGAAGGGGAAGATAGTGCAGATAGAGACCGGGGGCAAGGTAGTGGGACTGGGGGAGGAATGGAAGGAGGGACTAGAACAGTTCAGAAGGAAAGGTGTAGGGTAAAAAATATACATAAACCTCTCAAATGTATGTATACTAATGCCAGAAGCCTGACTAATAAAACTGGTGAACTGGAATTAGTGATGTGTGAGGAGGACTATGACATAGTGGGAATAACTGAGACATGGCTGGATGATAGCTATGACTGGGCGGTTAATGTACAAGGTTACAGTCTGTTTAGAAAGGATCATCAAAACCGGAGAGGGGGAGGGGTTTGCCTTTATGTAAAGTCCTATCTAAAGCCCACACTCCGTGAAGATATAAATGAGGGACATGAACATGTGGAGTCACTGTGGGTAGAGATACATGGAGCTAAAAACAACAATAAATTACTAATAGGAGTTTACTATAAACCACCTAATATACCAGAGTCCACATAAAATCTACTACTAAACGAGATAGACAAGGCGGCAAATCATAATGAGGTGCTTATTATTGGGGAATTCAACTACCCAGATTTAGACTGGGAAACTGAAACTTGTATATCTCATAAAGGAAACAGATTCTTGGCAATAACCAAAGACAATTATCTCTCCCAACTGGTTCAGGACCCGACTAGAGGGACGGCCATACTGGACTTAGTATTAACCAATAGACCTGACAGAACAACAGACGTGCAGGTTGGGGGACACCTTGGAAATAGTGGCCATAAAGTAATAACCTTCCAATTATCGTTCAAAAGAGCGTTTCTACAGGGAGGAACAAAAATACCAAACTTCAAAAAAGCAAAATTTAGCCAACTAAGAGAGGCCATAGGCCTAACTAACTGGGACAAAGTCCTCAAAAATAAAAATACAGCCACAAAATGGGATCTCTTTAAAAACATCCTAAAATCTCATTGTGAGAGGTACATACCATATGGGAATAAAAGGTTAAGGAACAAAAAGAAACCAATGTGGGTAAAAAAACAGAACATGTAAAAAACAAATAAAAGCGGCCAAACTAGAGACCGAGAGATTAATTGCCAAAGAGAGTAAAACTAACCCTAAAATGTTCTTCAATTATATAAATGTTAAAAAGTATAAATCTGAAGGTGTCGGCCCTTTAAAGAGTAATGAGGGGGGATTCGCAGAGAGCGACGAGGAGAAAGCAAAGCTGTTAAATATTTTTTTCTCCAGTGTATTCACTGAGGAATATAAACTGACAGATGAAATGTTGAAATAAATTCGCCATTAAAAGTGTCCTGTCTGACCCAGGAAGAAGTACAACAGCGACTTAAAAAGATCAAAATAGACAAATCGCCAGGACCGGATGGCATACACCCCCGTATCCTAAGGGAATTAAGTAATGCCATAGCCAGACCCTTATTTCTGATATTTGCGGACTCTATACTGACAGGGAATGTCCCACAGGATTGGCCCATGGCAAATGTGGTGCCAATATTCAAAAAGGGTCCAAAAACAGAGCCTGGAAACTATAGGCCGGTAAGTTTAACATCTGTTGTGGGTAAACTGTTTGAAGGTTTTCTGAGAGATGCTATCTTAGAGCATCTTAACGGAAATAAGCAAATAACGCCATATCAGCATGGCTTCGTGAGGGATCGGTCATGTCAAACTAATTTAATCAGTTTCTATGAGGAGGTAAGTTCTAGACTTGACAGCGGCGAATCAATGGATGTCGTATATCTGGACTTCTCCAAAGCATTTGACACTGTACCACATAAAAGGTTAGTAGATAAAATGAGAATGCTTGGACTGGGAGAAAACGTCTGTAAGTGGGTAAGTAACTGGCTCAATGATAGAAAACAGAGGGTGGTTATTAACGGTACACACTCAGATTGGGTCACTGTCACTAGTGGAGTACCTCAGGGGTCAGTATTGGGCCCTATTCTCTTCAATATATTAATGATCTTGTAGAAGGCTTGCATAGTAAAATATCAATTTTCGCAGATGACACTAAACTGTGTAAAGTAATTAACACTGAAGAGGACAGTATACTGCTACAGAGGGATCTGGATAGATTGGAGGCTTGGGCAGATAAGTGGCAGATGAGGTTTAACACTGACAAATGTAAGGTTAGGCACATGGGAAGAAATAATGCAAGTCACCCGTACATACTAAATGGTAAAACACTCGGTAACACTGACATGGAAAAGGATCTAGGAATTTTAATAAACAGCAAACTAAGCTGCAAAAAACAGTGTCAGGCAGCTGCTGCCAAGGCCAATAAGATAATGGGTTGCATCAAAAGGGGCATAGATGCCCGTGATGAGAACATATTCCTACTACTTTACAAATCATTAGTCAGACCACACATGGAGTACTGTGTACAGTTCTGGGCTCCAGTGAACAAGGCAGACATAGCAGAGCTGGAGAGGGTCCAGAGGAGGGCAACTAAAGTAATAACTGGAATGGGGCAACTACAGTACCCTGAAAGATTATCAAAATTAGGGTTATTCACGTTAGAAAAAAGACGACTGAGGGGAGATCTAATTACTATGTATAAATATATCAGGGGTCAGTACTGAGATCTCTCCCATCATCTATTTATCCCCAGGACTGTGACTGTGACGAGGGGACATCCTCTGCGTCTGGAGGACAGAAGGTTTGTACACAAACATAGAAGAGGATTCTTTACGGTAAGAGCAGTGAGACTATGGAACTCTGTGCCTGAGGAGGTGGTGATGGTGAGAACAATAAAGGAATTCAAGAGGGGCCTGGATGTGTTTCTGGAACGTAATAATATTACAGGCTATAGCTACTAGAAAGGGGTCGTTGATCCAGGGAGTTATTCTGATGCCTGATTGGATTTGGGAAGGAATTTTTTATTCCCCTAAAGTGAGGAAAATTGGCTTCTACCTCACAGGGTTTTTTTTGCCTTCCTCTTGATCAACTTGCAGGATAACAGGCCGAACTGGATGGACAAATGTCTTTTTTCGGACTTATGTACTATGTTACTATGTTACTATGTAACAAAAAAAAATACAGCGGCAACAGGTGACTTCGAGGGTCGGATGTGTCCCTTTCTCAGGCTCTCAGAGATATAAGTACGCATAGCGACTCTTTCAGGTTGGGAGAGATTGTATAAACGTGATTTTGGCATCTTGGCGCCTGGGATGAGATTAATAGGACAATCGTACTCCAGGTGAGGGGGCAACTTCTGGACACCACTCTCGGAAAACACATCCGAAAATTCAGAGAGAAAAGATGGTAAAGTCTTGGTAGAAACCTCTGAAAGAGACGCCGTGAGGCAATTCTCTCTCCAAAACTCACTCCAACCATTTATTTGCCTCGCTTGCCAATCAATGGTGGGGTTATGTTTAGTGAGCCAGGGTAGCCCCAACACTAGAGGAGTAGGTAATCCGCTTAGGACGAAACATGACATATCATCAACATGAGCATCACCCACAGTCAAACGGATATTGTGAACTATGCCCTTTAACGATCTTTGAGAAAGTGGAGCGGAATCGATAGCAAAAACAGGTATATCCTTTCCCAAAGTGCATACCTGGAAACCATGCATTATAGCAAATTAATTATCAATGAGATTGAAAGCTTCTCCACTATCTACAAAAATCTCACAAACAATGTTCTTGCTGTCTAGCGCCACCCTGGCAGGTAGGAGAAAACAGGAACTACAAGCAAACGGCAAACCTTCAATTTCCGCATAAGTCCAAAAAACAAAGAGGTTGATTCCAGCTTGTGACGTATAAAAGGTATTCTTTATTCGGCTTGCAGTATTAAGATCCAACAAATGTCACATGGAGAGACACAAATTGATTGTGACGCGTTTCGGGCTATGGTATTGAGCCCTTCTTAAGACAATACAATGTGTACTAAAAACAAATACTTTATATACAACACAAATGGGTTCCTCCTCCTTCTCTAATTGGATGAAGGTTGCGTCCCAGACCCAGGTGCTCCCAGATTAGGAAATCCTCCCAGGTATACGTGGGTGGGGACGCAGCAATTCAAAGAATTACACATTCAGAAACATATACTGGTGCACTACATATACTGCAAGGTTAAATCATGCTTTCTGTTCAAACCCTTCAGTATACAAGTATCTAAAATGAACATCCAATATGTTTCCCTACTTAGAAGCTTTTGTTTGCGATCACCTCCTCTGACAGGTGCGGAGACAACCTCCACCCCCTGTACAGAAAACGCAGAGATGTCACCCTTGTGAAGAGTGGCAAAATGCCTTGTACTTTCAAATCATTCGTGGTACATCCCACATATTGTAGATTGCATATTCTGCATGTTATAACATATACCACATGATCTGTGTTACAATTAATGTACTGTTTTAGCATATATTTTTTATTATTAGCCATAGATGTAACCTCTTTGGAGATATGCATGTGTTGACAGCAGATGCATTTTTTGCTGCCGCATTTATAATTCCCGTTGGTTTTGGGCCAAGTGCTTATTCTAGGAAAATTTTCCCTGAATAGGCTTGGGCTGATTTTTTGGCCCACTGTATGGGCTCTTTTTGCTACACACCTTATCCCTGTGGATGCTATATTTCTCCATTCCTCGTTAAAATTCAGAACATGGAGATGTTTCCGTATAATTTTGCAGATTTTAAAGTAGTCTCTACTATAATTTGTGGTAAAAGTGATAGGTTCTTCCTTATTGGTGATGTTTTCTTTCTTATTTTTATTTTTATTTTTGTTTTTATATTTCATTCCATTTTTTCCTTCGTTCTCCTTTTTATCTTCATTGTCTTTGTTCTTATTTTTATTTATTTTAGGAAAAATAAGGGTTTCTCTATTTTTTGATCTAGCAAAATTAATGCCTCTGTTTATACTGGTTTGGGTGTAGCCTCTCATTCTCAGTCTGGCTGCAATATTTTGAGCCTCTCTTTCAAAAAGTTGATGGGTAGAGCAATTCCTTTTGGCCCTTATCATTTCTCCCTTAGGGATATTTTTTAGGACGTGTGGTGGATGGCAGGACGAGGCAGAGAGAATAGTATTGCCCGCTGTAGGCTTTCTGTGGGTATATGTAACCACCCTGTTGGTGCCATTATCCCCTTCCAGACAAAGATCCAGAAAAACAATTTTCCCTGGATCACTGGAAAACGTGAGTTTTATTGATGTAGTACAGTTATTTAGATACTCTATACACTTGGCTATTCTCTCTTTGTCCCCCTGCCATACCCACAGCATATCGTCGATATAACGACCATACCATTTAATATCCTCCCTATAAGGGTTGTTATCAGAGAAAAGGAACCTATTTTCCCACCACGCCATGTATATATTTGCGATTGACGGTGAGTATTTAGCTCCCATAGGGATTCCTGATTGCTGAAGATAATATTTTTTATTGAACATAAAAAAATTATGTCTCATCAAAAAATCTATAACCGAACATAGAAAATCCTGCAGCTCTAGAGTATAGTTGCTGTAGTGTTCTAAGAACCATTTTAAAGCAACAATGGCGGATTGATGGGGTATGTTGGTGTATAAAGAGGAAATGTCTGCTGTTACCCATATGAAATCTTTATGCCAATCAAAAGAAAGAAAATTGCCCAGAACAGTACCAGTGTCTCTCAAATACCCGGGTATTAATGGTACAAGTGGCTGTAATAGGGAATCTGCCCATTCCGATAAATTTTCGGAATAAGATCCGATGCCTGCCACAATCGGACGTAGTGGGGGAGGAAAACCTGGTTTATGGATTTTGGGGAGTGCGTGAAAAATGGGTGTAATTGCATGTTCCACATATAAATTCAGTTTCTTTTTTGGACAAAATGCCCAGGGAGTGGCCCCTATCCAAAATTGTACTGAGCATTTTCTGACAAGGGAGGAGAGGGCTGCAATCTAATGTGAGATAGGTACTGGAATCTTTCAATAAGTCCAGGATCTGATTTTTATATAGCTCACTATCAAGGATTACGACCGCTCCTCCCTTGTCAGCTCTCCGTATTACAACATCTTGCATATTTTGTAACTCTATAAAGGCTTTATGTTCATTTTTTGTAAGATTATTTTTAAACATTTTTTCATCTGAGTCAGCTTTCAAAGCACATAGATCCCTCTGGACCAAATCCTGAAACCTATCAAGGACCTCAGATCGGGACTGTATAGGGTAAAAACTCTTATTAGAGGTTTTATATGTAGTAGATCTATTACATACACAGTCCCCATCCAAAACCTGCTGTATTACCTGAAACATGTCTGCGGCATTACGCTCAATGGAGCAATGTGAAGACCGCATGAAAAAGATGGACAATATTTTTAATACAACAGGTACGTCAAAACAAGGTGAAATTGACCTAAAAATAAAAATGACGTCACTGGAGAAACTTCTGGCTAAAGAGTTGAAGATGTGGTGGGACTGCACATCCCTGAAAAAATACCTAGATAAAAATATGGTGCCGAGGGGATTGCGGCTAAGAAAAAACCGACCACGACTTACTCTGAATTGTTTACAGCACAATGGTATAACACTCTATCAGAATGCTCCATCAAACTAATGGAACTAATTATTTCACATGAAGAAATTACTCTGAAAGAAACCCACAATGAGATAAAAATACTGCAAGAGGATTTAAAACATCATGAATTAAATGGGAGCTTTCAGGATATGGATGCCAAATTAAATGAGAACCTAAATAAATAGGAGGACATACTCATTGAATTCAAACAGAGCAAATTTAATCGAGACCTCCTGGATTACAGCACAAATTCAGTGTATACCTGGTCTAACAACAAAACAGGAACCCCTCGATCTATACTTAAAAAAATAAATCGGTTTAAGTCTAGAGCAAAACGAAACACAGGTGTGTCATTTAGCTCCACGGACATGGACTCCATGGAATCCAATTCAGACAATGCGGAGAGCTCCAGTATTCATGTGGAAGGATCGGCAACAGGAGGCTCCACTCATCGAAATCAAGCAAAAAACGCAGGGCGGGGAGAAAACACCGAAAAAAGCAGGCGACATCCGAGTCGCAAGAAATTGCTGATGATATACAGGTGATTAACCTCTCCTCAAAGCCCATCTCCCTTTCACAGGAGAGGGTTTTGAGAAAGGGATTCTCTTTCTCCCCCTCCCGCAATTTTGATTTATATCATACAATTATAGATGTCAACAAACTTGCTAGGAAAATGACATTGAAGAAACATTTCTCGTCTATTAATGAGGACACTAGCGCTGAAACAGAGAATGTTTTAAATGAAAACAATGTACCTCATAATGATGAAATTGAAAATGTATGTCCATGTTTTACTTTTGCTGACCTGGTGCAGATCTCTTCACTCCAGGAGATGTGTGGGGGCTCGGATGGGGACTGTGTATGTAATAGATCTACTACATATAAAACCTCTAATAAGAGTTTTTACCCTATACAGTCCCGATCCGAGGTCCTTGATAGGTTTCAGGATTTGGTCCAGAGGGATCTATGTGCTTTGAAAGCTGACTCAGATGAAAAAATGTTTAAAAATAATCTTACTAAAAATGAACACAAAGCCTTTATAGAGTTACAAAATATGCAAGATGTTGTAATACGGAGAGCTGACAAGGGAGGAGCGGTCGTAATCCTCGATAGTGAGCTATATAAAAATCAGATCCTGGACTTATTGAAAGATTCCAGTACCTATCTCACATTAGATTGCAGCCCTCTCCTCCCTTGTCAGAAAATGCTCAGTGCAATTTTGGATAGGGGCCACTCCCTGGGCATTTTGTCCAAAAAAGAAACTGAATTTATATGTGGAACATGCAATTACACCCATTTTTCACGCGCTCCCCAAAATCCATAAACCAGGTTTTCCTCCCCCACTACGTCCGATTGTGGCAGGCATCGGATCTTATTCCGAAAATTTATCGGAATGGGCAGATTCCCTATTACAGCCACTTGTACCATTAATACCCAGGTATTTGAGAGACACTGGTACTGTTCTGGGCAATTTTCTTTCTTTTGATTGGCATAAAGATTTCATATGGGTAACAGCAGACATTTCCTCTTTATACACCAACATACCCCATCAATCCGCCATTGTTGCTTTAAAATGGTTCTTAGAACACTACAGCAACTATACTCTAGAGCTGCAGGATTTTCTATGTTCGGTTATAGATTTTTTGAAGAGACATAATTTTTTTATGTTCAATAAAAAATATTATCTTCAGCAATCAGGAATCCCTATGGGAGCTAAATACTCACCGTCAATTGCAAATATATACATGGCGTGGTGGGAAAATAGGTTCCTTTTCTGTGATAACAACCCTTATAGGGAGGATATTAAATGGTATGGTCGTTATATCGACGATATGCTGTGGGTATGGCAGGGGGACAAAGAGAGAATAGCCAAGTGTATAGAGTATCTAAATGACTGTACTACATCAATAAAACTCACGTTTTCCAGTGATCCAGAGAAAATTGTTTTTCTGGATCTTTGTCTGGAAGGGGATAATGGCACCAACAGGGTGGTTACATATACCCACAGAAAGCCTACAGCGGGTAATACTATTCTCTCTGCCTCCTCCTGCCATCCACCACACGTCCTAAAAAATATCCCTAAGGGAGAAATGATAAGGGCCAAAAGGAATTGCTCTACCCAGGAACTTTTTGAAAGAGAGGCTCAAAATATTGCAGCCAGACTGAGAATGAGAGGCTACACCCAAACCAGTATAAACAGAGGCATTAATTTTGCTAGATCAAAAAATAGAGAAACCCTTATTTTTCCTAAAATAAATAAAAATAAGAACAAAGACAATGAAGATAAAAATGAGAACGAAGGAAAAAATGGAATGAAATATAAAAACAAAAATAAAAATAAAAATAAGAAAGAAAACATCACCAATAAGGAAGAACCTATCACTTTTACCACAAATTATAGTAGAGACTACTTTAAAATCTGCAAAATTATACGGAAACATCTCCATGTTCTGAATTTTAACGAGGAATGGAGAAATATAGCATCCACAGGGATAAGGTGTGTAGCAAAAAGAGCCCATACAGTGGGCAAAAAAATCAGCCCAAGCCTATTCAGGGAAAATTTTCCTAGAATAAGCACTTGGCCCAAAACCAACGGGAATTATAAATGCGGCAGCAAAAAATGCATCTGCTGTCAACACATGCATATCTCCAAAGAGGTTACATCTATGGCTAATAATAAAAAATATATGCTAAAACAGTACATTAATTGTAACACAGATCATGTGGTATATGTTATAACATGCAGAATATGCAATCTACAATATGTGGGATGTACCACGAATGATTTGAAGGTACGCATAAGAAAGCACTTAAGTGATGTCCCTCATTTTATGTCTCGCAATGTCTCAGCGGCAACAAGGCATTTTGCCACTGTTCACAAGGGTGATATCTCTGCGTTTTCTGTACAGGGGGTGGAGGTTGTCTCCACACCTGTCAGAGGAGGTGATCGCAAACAAAAGCTTCTAAGTAGGGAAACATATTGGATGTTCATTTTAGATACTTGTATACTGAAGGGTTTGAACAGAAAGCATGATTTAACCTTGCAGTATATGTAGTGCACCAGTATATGTTTCTGAATGTGTAATTCTTTGAATTGCTGCGTCCCCACCCACGTATACCTGGGAGGATTTCCTAATCTGGGAGCACCTGGGTCTGGGACGCAACCTTCATCCAATTAGAGAAGAAGGAGGAACCCATTTGTGTTGTATATAAAGCATTTGTTTTTAGTACACTTTGTATTGTCTTGATGAAGGGCTCAATACCATAGCCCGAAACGCGTCACAATCAATTTGTGTCTCTCCATGTGACATTTGTTGGATCTTAATACTGCAAGCCGAATAAAGAATACCTTTTATACGTCACAAGCTGGAATCAACCTCTTTGTTTTTTGGACTTATCAAGTGTGGCTAGGTTCAAGTCACTTTTCCTTCCGTGCTTCACGCAGGTGGCTAGAGGTGAGAGCTGCTAAAACTTTTTTTTTCTTTGCACATTCAATTTCCGCATGTAATCGCTCATGTGTGCCAGGCTGCCCAGAGGCAACGAAAAGCTGTCCTCTGTGGGAGGTGTATCGTCGGTGTCCTCTGTATCCCCCCATCCACGCACCAGTTATGGCCATGAGCTGGTCTGGGTGCCACCCTGCTGTGAACATGGTTCCTCCTCATCCATCTCCTCCTCCTCATCCTCCACCTCCTCATCCTCTAGAACTGTGCCCTGGCTGGATTATTGTGTACCTTGGGTTTGTGGGTGCAGGAACCCACCCTCGGTGCCACTTGTGAATGACTTGCCGGAAACCCTACGAAATGATCCCTCTTCCTCCTCCTCCTCCTGTGCCACATTCTCTTCCATCATCGCCAGGAGCGTTTTTCCAAGGAGGCATAGAAGTGGGATAGTAACGCTGAGAATGGCGTTATCGGCACTGGCCATGTTGGTGGAGTACTCGAAACAGCGCAACAAGGAACACAAGTCTCGCATGGAGGCCCAGTCATTGGTGGTGAAGTGGTGCTGTTCTGCCGAGAGACTCACCCATGCGTGCTGCAGCTGATACTCCACTATCGCCTGCTGCTGCTCGCACAGTCTGGCCAGCATGTGCAAGGTGGAGTTCCACCTTCTTGGCACGTTGCATATGAGGCGGTGAGCGGGAAGGCCGAAGTTACGCTGCAGCGCTGACAGGCGAACAGACGGCCCGCACTTTATGCAGCAGCTCTGACACATCGGTGTAAGTTTTATGGAACCTCTGCACCACCAAATTCAGCACATGCGCCAGGCAAGGGATGAGCTGCTACGAGATTTCGCCCATTATCGCACACCACCAGGCCGGGCTTGAGGCTGACTGGCACAAACCACTCATCGGTCTGTTGTTCAAGGCCAGTCCTCAGCTCCTGCGCGGTGTGGGGTTTTTCCCCCAAACAGATACGTTTTAAAACTGCCTGCTGTCATTTACCCCTGGCTGTGCTGAAGTTGGTGGTGAAGGTGTTACGCTGACCGGATGAGGAGCTGGTAGAGGATGCGGAAGCAGAGTAGGAGGAGGAAGCAAGAGGAGGCAAACTGAAGCGCCCTGCAATCCTCGGTGGTGGAAGGACATGCGCCAAACTGCTATCCGCCTCAGGCCCAGCTGCCTCTGCATTTATCCAGTGTGCTGTTATGGTGATATAATGGCCCTGACCATGCTTACTGGTCCACGTATACATAGTCAGGTGCACCTTGCCACAGATGGCGTTGCGCAGTGCACAACTGATTTTGTCCTCTACTCGGTTGTGCAGGGAAGGAATGGCTCACCTTGAAAAGTAGTGGTGGCTGGGCACGACGTACTGTGGGACAGCCACCGCCATAAGGCCTTTAAAACTATCCGTCTCCACCAGACGGAATGACAGCATTTCAAAGGCCATTCATTTATAAATTCTGGCATTCAGGGCTAGGGATCGCGGGTGGGTAGGGGGGTACTTCCTCTTCCTCTCCAGCATTTGGGAGCTTGAGAGCTGAACGCTTCCTTGGGACATTGTGGAGATGCTTGGTGACCCAGGTGTTGGTGTTGCTGGCAGATCCTCTGTTTGCGGGGTGGCAGTTGGCACTGTCACTCCAGAGGTGGATTAAGAGGCCGAGACTGCAGCAGAAGAGGAAGCAAGAGGAGCCAGAGACCTTTCTGGGTTTTTGAGGTGTCTACTCCACTGCAGCTTGTGCTTTGCACTTAAATGCCTGGTCATGCAGGTTGTGCTCAGGTTGAGAACGTTTATGCCTCGCTTCAGGCTCTGATTGCACAGCGTGCAAACCACTCGTGTCTTGTCGTCAGCACATTGTCTGTAGAACTGCCATGCCAGGGAACGCCTTGGAGCTGGCTTTGGTGTGCTCGGTCCCTTGCTGCGGTGGGCAGTAGCAGGTGTACTGTCTAGAGGACGGCCGCTCGGCTTTTGCACCCTGCTCCCTCTTCTGCTGTGCTGTTGGCTCTGTGCGACCACCGCCTCTTCCTCCAAACTAGATTGGTCACTCGCATGACCTTGATTCCATGTGGGGTCGAGGACCTCATCGTCCTCCACATCATCATCCACCCAGTCTTCACCCCTGCCTTCCTTGTCGGTCTGCACACTTTCGAAAGCCCTAGCAGTTGGCACCTGTGTTTCGTCATCATCTGCTGCGATGGTCCTCCCATGTACTCATCTTGAAAGATAAGTGGTTGGGCATCGGTGCACTTCTGGGGCAGGGTTAGGTGGATGGCCCTGGGAAACCCTGCTAACAGAGTCATTAAAAAGCAGAAGAGACTGCTGCATGACTTGGGGCTCAGACTGCTTGGCTGATTTGCAAGGGGGTGAGGTGAAAGACTGATGGACATCGGCTGCAGGTGCCAACTGTGGTCTTTCAGCAGGAGACTGGGTGGGAGACAATGTGAAGGAACTGAATCCACTGTCAGCAACCCAATCTACTATCGCCTGTACTTGTTTAGGCCTCACCATTCGTAGAGCAGCATTAGGCCCGACCAAATAACGCTGCAGGTTTTGTCGCCTACGCCCACCTGAGGAAGGGGTTTAACTTGTGCGTGTAGCTGGCACAGATCGACTATGTCCTCTCCCTGCAACAGGAGCTCCACCAGCACCACCACGATCTGGGCCACGTCCCTTATTTGACGCTCTCCTCATATTTTTCGAATTTAGGATCTTGCCCTAAATGGGTGTTTAAATAATAGTAGAATAGAACGACAGTATGAAAAGGGTGTATCTCACACGCATAAACTAGACTAGGACTCAATTAAAGATTTATTTGCCCAAAATGGCTGTATTTCAAATGGCTGAATCAAACCCCTGTATGTAAAGGGTGTATCTCTCACGGCCTGAACCAGTGTAGGCCTGAATTCAATATTGGTGCACCAAATGGCGGTATTTTAAATGCCTGAAACAAACCCCTCTATGTAGAGGTTGTATCTCACACGGCTTGAATCAGTGTATGCCTGAATTAAAGATTTCTTTGCCCAAAATGGCTGTATTTCAAATGCCAGAATCAAACCCCTGTATGTAAAGGGTGTATCTCACACGGCCTGACCCAATGTAGGCCTGAATTAAAGATTTCTTTGCCCAAAATGGCTGTATTTCAAATGGCTGAATTAAACCCCTGTATGTAGAGGGTGTATCTCACACGGCCTGAACCAGTGTATGCCTGAAATAAAGATTTCTTTGCCCAAAATGGATGTATTTCAAATGCCTGAATCAAACCCCTGTATGAAGAGGGTGTATCTCACACAGCCTGAACCAGTGTAGGCCTGAATTAAAGATTTCTTTGCCCAAAATGGCTGTATTTCAAATGCCAATATCAAACCCCTGTATGTAGAGGGGGTATCTCACACGGCCTGAACCAGTGTAGGCCTGAATTCAATATTGGTGCACTAAATGGCGGTATTTCAAATGCCTTAATTAAAACAACTGTATGTAGAGGGTGTATCTCACACGGCTTGAATCACTGTAGGCCTGAATTAAAGATTTCTTTGCCCAAAATGGCTGTATTTCAAGTGCCTGAATCAAATCCCTGTATGTAGAGGGTGTATCTCACACGGTCTGAACCAGTGTAGGCCTGAATTAAATATTTCTTTGCCCAAAATGGTTGCATTTCAAATGGCTGTATTTCAAATGCCTGAATAAAACCGCTGTATGTAGAGGGTGTATCTCACAGGGCCTGAACCAGTGTAGGCCTGAATTAAAGATTTACTTTCACAAAATGGCTGTATTTCAAATGCCTTAATCAAACCCCTGTATGTAGAGGGTGTATCTCACACGGTTTGAACCAGTGTAGGCCTGAATTAAAGATTTCTTTGCACAAAATGGCTGTATTTCAAATGCCTGAATAAAACCCCTGTATGTAGAGGGTGTATCTCACACGGTTTGAACCAGTGTAGGCCTAATTTAAAGATTTCTTTGCCCAAAATGGCTGTATTTCAAATGCCTGAATCAAACCCTTGTATGTAGAGGGTGTATCTCACACGGCCTGAACCAGTTAGGCTTGAATTCAATATTGGTGCACCAAATGGCGGTATTTCAAATGCCTGAATCAAACCCCTGTATGTAGAGGGTGTATCTCACACGGCTTGAATCAGTGTAGGCCTGAATAAAAGATTTATTTGCCCAAAATGGCTGTATTTCAAATGGCTGTATTTCAAATGCCTGAATCAAACCCCTGTATTTAGAGGGTGTATCTCACACGGCCTGAACCAGTGTAGGCCTGAATTAAATATTGGTGCATCTCACACGGCCTGTCCCAGTGTAGGCCTGAATTCAATATTGGTGCACCAAATGGCGGTATTTAAAATCTCTGAATCTAACCCAAATGTATTAAGGGTGTATCTCACAATGACTTCTGCATCAAAGGCTGCCAACAATTTTTTTTTTGCCCAAGCGAGTGTTTGTTTAACAACTGAATTTGACAGCAGTATATAAGCCTGTAATTTCACACGTGCTGATGTTGCAAGGCCTGAAAATAGTGTTTTTAAAACCCCAGAAAATGATGGGTGTATTTCTACCTTAAATTGCACACTGACTAATCCAGATGTTGTAGATTCCTAAAAAAGTGTTTTTTTTTTATAACAGAATATGAAAGCTGTATATATTAAACTTGAATTTAAAACTTGCAGATCAGGAAAATACTGTTTTTTTGACAAAAAGTGTGTTTTTAAAACCCCAGAATATGATGGGTGTATTTCTAGCTTAACTGCTTCCCGACCGCCTAACGCACGGATGCGTCCTGGCGGCGGCCTCCTGGACGCATCCGTGCGTCATCTCGCGAGACGCGAGATTTCGGTCAGAGCCGGCCCGCGCATGCGCATTGCGGGCCGGAAAAAGTTAAAGGAGTATTTTCGTCACCAGCCTGCCAGCCAATGATCGTTGCTGGCAGTCTGGCGATTTTCAAAAAAGCGAATCACAAACCATATAACACCTTATATTTATAAATATGATGTGTTAAATGGCTTCTCTGCTCCTCTGCTGGTCCTTTTCATCGGTTGGTCCCAGCAGAGGAGCAGACATCACAGTGAGTAGCACCAAACACTACACTTAGCCCCAGATCACCCCCCATCACCCCAATTAAACCCTTGATCACCCCTGTCAATCACCTAGTGAAAGGGAAAAAAGTGATCAGTGTAAACTGTCACTTTTTTTTACTGGTATTGACTGATAGTTTTAGGATAGTTTAGGCCCCTTGGTTAGGTAGTTTAGCGTCAGTTAACGCCCAGGCCACCGCACAGCAGTCACTGATTCGCTAATCAGCTTTTGTACTTTTATAGTATCTGTAAGTGATCAGAACTGATCACAGTCAGATCTATAATAGTATTAGTGTCACCTTAGTTCGCCCTCCACCCAAAACGCAGTGTTTGCCCGATCAGGCCTGATCGGTCGCCCACACATGCGTTCACCCACACCCGCCCCGCCGCAGTGACAAAAAAATTATTATTTTTTGATCACTGCACAATCACTTTACAAGCGCTGCGGCGAAAAAAAAAAAATCAGTTTTGATATTTTTTATCAATCGCAGCGGGCTCCGGTACTTCGCTAGCCTCCCATTTGTAAGACAGGCTTGCTTTTTTTCTTGGGTAGTCTCAGGGAATACCCCTAAATTTAGTAGTCCAAAATGTCAAACAGGGGGTATTCTTCTGAAGAGGCCTACAGGATTCTGACCCAGTCGGAAGAGGAATGGGAACCCTCATCTGACGAATCTAGCGGGTCAGAATATGAACCTGTAGAAAGCAGTGGCAGTCTGACCCAAAGTTCGGACGAGGAGGTTGAGGTCCCTGATAGCACCAGGCGTACCCGGGCCCCGTGTTGATAGACCACAGGTTGCGCAGGATCCGCTTCAAGGGCAGCAGAGTGGGGCTGGCGCTGTCGGATTACGTGGTGAGGCATACACCAGCAGCGCAGCCCATCCTGCACCTAGTACCAGCACTGCCGTACAACATGGTGAAGTGGCGAGCACCAGAAGGGCAGTTGAAGCTGGTACGGTGGCATGTGCATTAGTTCCCCCGTCACAGCCACCGCACAGACAGGCCCGTAGAGCCCCTAGAATCCCTGAGGTGCTGGCAAACCCTGATTGGCAGTCCCCAACTTCAGCCGCACCTGTAGTTCCCCCTTTCACCGCCCAGTCTGGAGTTCGGGTTGAGACAGCTCAGATCGGTTCGGCACTGGGATTTTTTGAGCTGTTCTTGACTGCGGAGCTCTGTGACTTAGTCGTGGCAGAAACAAATCAGTATGCCACTCAATTTATAGCCGCCAACCCGGGAAGCTTTTATGCCCAGTCTTTCCGGTGGAAACCCGTCCAAGTTTTCAAAATTAAAATCTTTCTGGGCCTTCTCCTCAACATGGGTCTAACCAAAAAGCATGAATTGCGGTCATATTGGTCCACGAACCCAATTCATCACATGCCCATGTTCTCTGCTGCTATGTCCAGGACACGATTTGAGACTATCCTGCGTTTCCTGCACTTTAGCGACAACAGCACCTCTCGTCCCAGAGGCCACCCAGCTTTTGACCGGCTCCACTAAATTCAGCCCCTCATAGACCACTTCAACAACAAATTTGCAGATTTGTATACCCCTGAGCAAAACATCTGCGTAGACGAGTCCCTTATACATTTTACCGGGCGCCTTGGCTTCAAACAATACATCCAAAGCAAGCGCGCCCGGTATGGGGTCAAATAGTATGAGCTCTGTGAAAGGGCCACAGGCTATACCCACAAATTTTGGATCTATGAGGGTAAAGATCAGACCCTGGAGCCGGTCGGTTGCCCTGACTACCTGGGGAGCAGTGGGAAGACAGTCTGGGACTTGGTGTCACCCTTATTTGGCAAGGGGTACCATCTTTATGTGGACAATTTTTACACAAGTGTGCCCCTCTTTAGGCATTTGTTCCTAGAACAGATTGGCTGCTGTGGCACAACGCGACCTAGTCGCCGGGGCTTCCCCCAACGGCTCGTTACCACCCGTCTTGCAAGGGGGGAGAGGGCTGCCTTGTGTAACGAAGAACTGCTCGCGGTGAAATGGAGAGACAAGCGTGACGTTTACATGCTCTCCTCCATTCACGCAGACACAACAATACAAATAGAACGGGCAACCAGTGTCATTGAAAAGCCCCTCTCAGTCCACGACTATAACCTTCACATGGGAGGGGTGGACTTCAATGACCAGATGTTGGCTCTTTATTTAGTTTCCCGATGCACCAGACGCTGGTATAAGAAGGTGTCTGTATATTTGATTCAATTGGCTGCATATAATAGTTTTGTTCTCTACAGTAAGGCTGGGAGAACAGGATCCTTCCTCAAATTTCAGGAAGAGATCATCGAGAACCTCCTGTATCCAGGAGGTTCCGTGGCCCCATCCACCAGTGTAGTGAGCCGTCTACACGAGCGACATTTCCCCAACATTGGTACCTCAACCCAACCGTCACCCCGAAAAAGATGTCGTGTCTGTAGCAGGAGTGGAATAAGGCGTGACACCCGCTATTTCTGTCCTGACTGCCCTGACCACCCTGCCCTATGCTTAGGGGAGTGTTTCCGGAAGTACCACACACAGGTACACTTAGCATAGGGATTACATCCCACAGGACAGGCACACAGGGCTATTAGGGCCCTTTCACTCACAGCTGCTTCAAACCTCTCCTTTCACCTGGGACAAAGTGCATAATGTACTTCACCACATCTTTGGGCGATTTGTGCTTTGCACATTGTCTCATGGGGAAGGAGAGGTTTGTCCTATAAAGGTAAAAAAATAAAATAAAAAATAAAATCACCGGTAAGCAAAAAAGTTAACGTTCTGTTCAAAAAGTTCAATAAAGTTTATATGTTCCGTTCAAATGTTATTATAAAGTTAATAAATTGATTGCGTTGCGGCCTGGTTTTTTCTTTTTTGTTTTTTTTACCTTCCAGGTGGACCAACCGATCGACTAGCTGCAGCACTGATGTGCATTCTGACAGAAGCATTGCGCTGCTGTCAGATTACACAAAAGTCGGTGTATGCGGCGCTGCAAGACGAGATTTCTCCTCTGCAGTAAAAGATACGTTTGCCGAGGCATATGAGCTGAGGGGGCGGCGGTGTTCATATGCATTGGCAAACACTTTGTATATAAAAAATAATAATAATCCCGGCAATGATTTATTCATCCACATCGATTGATGTGAATGGAGAAATCAAGTTTGCCAGGGCATACGGGCTAAGTGGGTATGGATGTTGGGCGGAGCTCCTATGTCCTGGCAGACGCCTTTCCCCTCCTTTTTTTTTTTTTTGGCAGAGATTTTTTCATCCACATTGATTGATGCGAATGAAGAAATCTGTGCCGTTCATTTTTTCTTTCAGCCCAGAGGCTGAACGGAAAAAAAATCTCATTACCCGTATGCTCAATATAAGGAGAATAGCAGAAACTCCTAATGTTGGCCATACATGTAATGATTGAGGAGACCCTCAAATGCCAGGGCAGTACAAACACCCCACAAATGAACCCGATTTTGGAAAGAACACACCCCAAGGTATGCGCTGAGTGGCATATTGAGTCCATGAAAGATTGAAATTTTTGTCCCAAGTTAGCTGAAAGGGAGACTTTGTGAGAAAAAACAAAAAAATCCATTTCCGCTAACTTGTGCCAAAAAAAATAAATTTCTATGAACTCGCCATACCCCTCATTGTATACCTTGGGGTGCCTTCTTTCCAAAATGGGGTCACATGTGGGGTATTTATACTGCCCTGGCATTTTAGGGGCCCTAAAGCGTGAGAAGAAGTCTGGAATCCAAATGTCTAAAAATGCCCTCCTAAAAGGAATTTGGGCCCCTTTGCGCATCTAGGCTGCAAAAAAGTGTCACACATGTGGTATCGCCGTACTGAGAAGAACTTGGGGAATGTGTTTTGGGGTGTCATTTTACATATACCCATGCTGGGTGAGATACATATCTTGGTCAAATGCCAACTTTGTATAAAAAAATGGGAAAAGTTGTCTTTGCCGAGATATTTCTCTCATCCAGCATGGGTATATGTAAAAAGACACAGCAAAACACATTGCCCTACTTCTTCTGAGTACGGCGATACCAGATGTGTGACACTTTTTTGCAGCCTAGGTGGGCAAATGGGCCCACATTCCAAAGAGCACCTTTCGGATTTCACAGGGCAATTTTTGCACATTTTGATTTCAAACTACTTCTCACACATTAGGGCCCCTAAAATGCCAGGGCAGTATAACTACCCCACAAGTGACCCCATTTTGAAAAGAAGACACCCCAAGGTACTCCGTGAGGGACATGGCGAGTTCCTAGAATTTTTTATTTTTTGTCACAAGTTAGCGGAAAATTATAATTTTTTTTTTTCTTACACTAACTTGTGACAAAAAATAAAAACTTCCATGAACTCACTATGCCCATCACGAAATACCTTGGGGTGTCTTCTTTCCAAAATGTGGTCACTTGTGGGGTAGTTATACTGCCCTGGCATTTTAGGGCCCTAATGCGTGAAAGGAAGTCTGGAATCCAAATGTGTAAAAAATGCCCTGTAAAATCCTAAAGGTGCTCTTTGGAATGTGGGCCCCTTTGCCCCCCTAGGCTGCAAAAAAGTGTCACACATCTGGTATCGCCGTACTCAGAAGAAGTAGGGCAATGTGTTTTGGGGTGTCTTTTTACATATACCCATGCTGGGTGAGATAAATATCTCGGCAAAAGACAACTTTTCCCATTTTTTTATACAAAGTTGGCATTCCCAGTTTTTATACAAAATGCCTAAAGAGGGGCACACTTTGTGGCAACTTTCTCACAAAGGTTCCCAAAGGAAAGGTGAATCCAAGTGATCTGACCGCTTTCCCATATCCAAGGAAGTTTGTGTGATCTGGAAAGGAGGATTTTTTTGCTTTGCTCTGGAGCAGCGCGGTCCATTTAAAGAAACTGAACCAGTGTTGGCCTGAATTCAATATTGGTGCACCAAATGGCGGTATTTAAAATCTCTGAATCTAACCCAAATGTATTAAGGGTGTATCTCACAATGACATCTGCATCAAAGGCTGCCAACAATTTTTTTTTTGCCCAAACGAGTGTTTGTTTAACAACTGAATTTGACAGCAGTATATAAGCCTGTCATTTCACACGTGCTGATGCTTCAAGGCCTGAAAATAATGTTTTTTGTCAAAAAATGTATGTTTTTAAAACCCCAGAAAATGATGGGTGTATTTCTAGCTTAAATTGCACACTGACTAATCCAGATGTTGTATATTGCCCAAAAAGTTTTTTTTTTTTTGGTAACAGAATATGAAAGCTGTATACACTCACCTAAAGAATTATTAGGAACACCATACTAATACGATGTTGGACCCCCTTTTGCCTTCAGAACTGCCTTAATTCTACGTGGCATTGATTCAACAAGGTGCTGATAGCATTCTTTAGAAATGTTGGCCCATATTGATAGGATAGCATCTTGCAGTTGATGGAGATTTGAGGGATGCACATCCAGGGCACGAAGCTCCCGTTCCACCACATCCCAAAGATGCTCTATTGGGTTGAGATCTAGTGACTGTGGGGGCCATTTTAGTACAGTGAACTTATTGTCATGTTCAAGAAACCAATTTGAAATGATTCGAGCTTTGTGACATGGTGCATTATCCTGCTGGAAGTAGCCATCAGAGGATGGATACATGTTCTCATTCTGTTTACGCCAAATTCGGACTCTACCATTTGATTGTCTCAACAGAAATCGAGACTCATCAGACCAGGCAACATTTTTCCAGTCTTCAACAGTCCAATTTTGGTTAGCTCGTGCAAATTGTAGCCTCTTTTTCATATTTGTAGTGGAGATGAGTGGTACCCGGTGGGGTCTTCTGCTGTTGTAGCCCATCCGCCTCAAGGTTGTGCGTGTTGTGGCTTCACAAATGCTTTGCTGCATACCTCGGCTGTAACGAGTGGTTATTTCAGTCAACGTTGCTCTTCTATCAGCTTGAATCAGTCGGCCCATTCTCCTCTGACCTCTAGCATCCACAAGGCATTTTTGCCCACAGGACTGCCGCATACTGGATGTTTTTCCCTTTTCACACCATTCTTTGTAAACCCTAGAAATGGTTGTTGCTGAAAATCACAGTAAATGAGCAGATTGTGAAATACTCAGACCAGCCCGTCTGGCACCAACAACCATGCTACGCTCAAAATTGCTTAAATCACCTTTCTTTCCCATTCTGACATTCAGTTTGGAGTTCAGGAGATTGTCTTGACAAGGACCACTCCCCTAAATGCATTAAAGTAACTGCCATGGGATTGGTTGACTAGATAATTGCATTAATGAGAAATAGAACAGGTGTTCCTAATAATTCTTTAGGTGAGTGTATATTAAACTTGAATTTAACACTTGCAGATCAGGAAAATACAGTTTTTTGGCAAAAAAGTGTGTTTTTAAAACCCCAGAAAATGATGGGTGTATTTCTACCTTAACCACCTCAGCTCCCCTAGCTTAAACACACTTAATGACCAGACCACTTTTTACAATTCTGCACTACACTACTTTCACGGTTTATTGCTCGGTCATGCAACTCACCACCCAAATGAATTTTACCTCCTTTTCTTCTCACTAATAGAGCTTTCATTTGGTGGTATTTCATTGCTGCTGACATTTTTACTTTTTTTGTTATTAATCGAAATTTACGGATTTTTTGCAAAAAAATGACATTTTTCACTTTCAGTTGTAAAATTTTTCAAATAAAACTACATTTCTATTAAATTTTTTCTCTAAATTTATTGTTCTACATGTCTTTGATAAAAAAAATAATGTTTGGGTAAAAAAAAATGGTTTGGGGTGTCTTCTTTGCGAAATGGGGTCACATGTGAGGTATTTATACTGCCCTGGCATTTTAGGGGCCCTAAAGCGTGAGAAGAAGTCTGGAATATAAATGTCTAAAAATTTTTACGCATTTCGATTCCGTGAGGGGTATGGTGAGTTCATGTGAGATTTTATTTTTTGTCACAAGTTAGTGGAATATGAGACTTTGTAAGAAAAAAACAAAAAACAAAAAAAAATAAAAATCAATTTCCGCTAACTTGTGCCAAAAAAATGTCTGAATGGAGCCTTACAGGGGGGTGATCAATGACAGGGGGGTGATCAGGGAATCTATATGGGGTGATCACCCCCCGTCATTAATCACCCCCCCTGTAAGGCTCCATTCAGACGTCCGTATGTGTTTTGCGGATCCGCGGTGTCCGTGTTTTGCGGATCCACGAATCCGCGGATCCGCAAAACACATACGGACGTCTGAATGGAGCCTTACAGGGGGTGATCAATGACAGGGGGGTGATCACCCCATATAGACTCCCTGATCACCCCCCTGTCATTGATCACGCCCCTGTAAGGCTCCATTCAGACGTCCGTATGTATTTTACGGATCCACGGATCCATGGATCAGATCCGCAAAACACATATGGACGTCTGAATGGAGCCTTACAGGGGGGTGATCAATGACAGGGGGGTGATCACCCCATATAGACTCCCTGATCACCCCCCTGTCATTGATCACCCCCCTGTAAGGCTCCATTCAGACGTCCGTATGTGTTTTACGGATCCACGGATCCATGGATCGGATCCGCAAAACACATACGGACGTCTGAATGGAGCCTTACAGGGGGGTGATCAATGACAGGGGGGTCATCACCCCATATAGACTCCCTGATCACCCCCCTGTCATTGATCACCCCCTGTCATTGATCACCCCCCTGTAAGGCTCCATTCAGACGTCCGTATGTGATTTACGGATCCACGGATCCATGGATCGGATCCGCAAAACACATACGGACATCTGAATGGAGCCTTACAGGGGGGTGATCAATGACGGGGGGGTGATCACCCCATATAGACTCTCTAATCACCCCCCTGTCATTGATCACCCCCCTGTAAGGCTCCATTCAGAGGTCCGTTTGTGTTTTGCGGATCCACCGATCCATGGATCCGTGAATCCGTAAAACACATACGGACGTCTGAATGGAGCCTTACAGGGGGGTGATCAATGACAGGGGGGTGATCAATGACGGGGGGTGATCAGGGAGTCTATATGGGGTGATCGCCCCCCTGTCATTGATCACCCCCCTGTAAGGCTCCATTCAGACGTCCGTATGTGTTTTGCGGATCCGATCCATGGATCCGTGGATCCGTAAAACACATACGGACGTCTGAATGGAGCCTTACAGGGGGGTGATCAATGACAGGGGGGTGATCAATGACAGGGGGGTGATCAGGGAGTCTATATGGGGTGATCACCCCCCTGTCATTGATCACCACCCTGTAAGGCTCCATTCAGACGTCCGTATTAGTGATGAGCGGGAGGTACCATATTCGATTTCGCAATATTTCGCGAATATTCGAATGAATATTCGCATTATTTTCGTCGAAATCGAATATTCGTTATTATTTTATTTTTCGCGAATAATATGCGAATAAATTTTTCGTACGATTTTTTTCCCTGTATAAGGCAACGTTCCTATGACTATGGCTAGGCTAATATGTGTATTTTACGAAATTTCTTAATACTGCTCTAACTTCGTCTTTTAGAATATTCGCAATATTCTAAAAGACGGAGTTAGAGCAATATTGCGAATATTCTAAAAGACGAAGTTAGAGCAATATTAAGTAATTTCGTATAATACACATAGATTGTAATTTAGCTAATATAGTGCTATAATCCTTTTTTTTTTCTTATCTAATTTTTTGGGCCTCTTCTGAACTTCAGTTTTTTGAAAATATGTACACTATTAAAAAAAATTACTTTAGCAGTATATTAGCTAAATTACAATCTATATGTGTATTTTACGAAATTTCTTAATACTGCTCTAACTTCGTCTTTTAGAATATTCGTAATATTGCTCTAACTCCGTCTTTTAGAATATTACGAATATGCCGTATTTTTCGTATTTTTCGAATATAGTGCTATATTCTTGATTTTCGTATATATCGAAAAATTTTGAGTCATTTCATCAGTCAAGTATTACTATGCTTATTGCTAATGCTTAAAGCTTGTGTGCGGATCGCATGTTGTAAAGACGTTTTTTTTTCGCAAAGGCAAAGGCTAGGTTATGTTCCATGACAAGCAACCGTGCCGAGAATTCACTTGACATGTAAAAAGTGTTCAGTTACTCATATAATTTTGACTCTTTCTTATATTGTATGCGAAAATTCGCTACCATTAAATTCCTAAAAAAATTCTGTTCGTGTAATGGTTAGCTGGCTCTTCCCAATACTCATATAATTTTGACTCTTTCTTATATTGTATGCGAAAATTCGCTACCATTAAATTCGTAAAAAAATTCTGTTCGTGTAATGGTTAGCTTGCTCATCCAAACTACTGTTAGCTGCTTTTGCTTACAGCTTGTGTGTGATTTATAATATGTGAGTTGTTCTAAATGCATTGGGCCTAATAAATTATATTTCTATTATTTTATTAGCTTAAAAGGAAACAAAATTTCGTTTTAACGAATATAGAGGCAAATATTCTTATTCTTCGCGAATTCTCGAAGTTGCGATATTCGCAATAAAAATTCGCAATTCGAATATTCGCGCTCAACACTAGTCCGTATGTGTTTTGCGGATCCGATCCATGGATCCGTGGATCCGTAAAACACATACGGACGTCTAAATGGAGCCTTACAGGGGGGTGATCAATGACGGGGGGGGGTGATCACCCCATATAGACTCCCTGATCACCCCCCTGTCATTGATCACCCTCCTGTAAGGCTCCATTCAGAGGTCCGTTTGTGTTTTGCGGATCCACCGATCCATGGATCCGTGAATCCGTAAAACACATACGGACGTCTGAATGGAGCCTTACAGGGGGGTGTTCAATGACGGGGGGTGATCACCCCATATAGACTCCCTGATCACCCCCCTGTCATTGATCACCCTCCTGTAAGGCTCCATTCAGACGTCCGTAAGTGTTTTGCGGATCTGATCCATGGATCCGTGGATCCGTAAAACACATACAGACGTCTGAATGGAGCCTTACAGGGGGGTGATCAGGGAGTCTATATAGGGTGATCACCCCCCTGTCATTGATCACCCCCCTGTAAGGCTCCATTCAGACGTCCGTATGTGTTTTGCGGATCCGATCCATGGATCCGTGGATCCCTAAAACACATACGGACGTCTGAATGGAGCCTTACAGGGGGGTGATCAATGACAGGGGGGTGATCAGGGAGTCTATATGGGGTGATCACCCCCCTGTCATTGATCACCCCCCTGTAAGGCTCCATTCAGATGTCCGTATGTGTTTTGCGGATCCGATCCATGGATCCGTGGATCCGTAAATCACATACGGACGTCTGAATGGAGCCTTACAGGGGGGTGATCAATGACAGGGGGGTGATTAATGACAGGGGGTGATCAGGGAGTCTATATGGGGTGATCAGGGGTTAATAAGGGGTTAATAAGTGACAGGGGGGGTGTAGTGTAGTGTGGTGCTTGGTGCTACTTATTACAGAGCTGCCTGTGTCCTCTGGTGGTCGATCCAAACAAAAGGGACCACCAGAGGACCAGGTAGCAGGTATATTAGACGCTGTTTTTAAAAATCGCATCTACAGCCTGCCAGCGAACGATCGCCGCTGGCAGGCTGCAGATCCACTCGCTTACCTGCAGTTCCTGTGAACGCGCGCGCCTGTGTGCGCGCGTTCACAGGAAATCTCGCGCCTCGCGAAATGACGCGTATATGCGTCTAGGAGGAATGAATCGACTGCCGCCAGGACGCATCCCTGCGTTAGGTGGTCGGGAAGCAGATAAATTGCACACTGACTAATCTAGATATTGTAGATTGCCAAAAAAATTGTGATTTGCAATGTCCCAAAAGCTCAGCACTGAGCTTGCATAAAATGGCCGCCGCCACCCACCTAACTAACAGATGGATAAAAGTTGTTTTTTTTGGTCAATGAGCTCAGGGCAAGGTAAAACGATTGTGTCCTGCACCCACACAACTATTTCTATGTAGATCGCTAAGTTGGATTCTCTCCTATTCTCTCCCTGAAATCCCAAGTCCAGCAGAATCCTCTCCCCACACTTGTAACAGCAGTGGCACATTACACATTAGACTTACTGCACTACATACATATATTCAATGTACAGCTCCTCCACCAGCTTATGTTCATATAAAAAACTTGTTAGATTATTTATTATATTGGAATGTATCAGTACAGTGGGCCCTAAAATACATCTTACTGGTGGGCCCTAGGTACCCCAGTCCGACACTGCGGGGAGAGCACTGGGAGGAGGAGCCCAGCCTTGAGTACCGGGCAGAAAGTGGAGGGGGAAGGGCTGCTTTAGATGCTGCTTTCTCGTGGATGGTAGCAGCTAGAAAGCAGCCGAACTTTGACCCATGACACATCGATCAGGTGGGACAGGACAGCTAATTGAGACATTTCAGCACATGGACACACCACCACCCTATAAAAAGAACCCGATCTGGCAGCCATTTTACATTCTGTCTTTTGCCAGTGTAGGGAGAGGTTGCTTTGTGGAGCAGGGACAGGCTGTTAGGGACACCAAACACTAGCTAATAGGGCCACAAAAGTCATTTTAACCACTTCCCATATGGGCCATTTGCCCCCTTCCTGACCAGGCCAAATTTAGCAAAACAGACATATCTCACTTTATGTGGTAATAACTTTGGAACGCCTTTACATATCCAAGTCATTCAGAGATTGTTTTCTCGTGACACATTGTACTTCATGATAGTCATAAATTTGAGTCAATGTATTTCACCTTTATTTATGAAAAAATCCCAAATTTACCAAAAATTTTGAAAAATTTACAATTTTCTAAATTTCAATTTCTCTGCTTTTAAAACAGAAAGTGATACCTCATAAAATATTTATTACTTAACATTCCCCATATGTCTACTTTATGTTGGCATCATTTTGGAAATGTCATTTTATTTTTTTAGGACGTTAGAAGGTAGATAGTGGATACACCCATAAATGACCCCATTGTAGAAACTACACCCCTTAAGTTACTTAAAACCGATTTTACAAACTTTCTTAACCCTTTAGGCATTCCACATTTCACTTTTTTGGCAGATTTTCCATTTTAATCCAATTTTTTCTTTAACACATCGATGGTTAACAGCCAAACAAAACTCAATATTTATTACCCAGATTCTGCGGTTTACAGAAACACCCCACATGTGGTCATAAACTGCTGTATGGGCACACGGCAGGGCGCAGAATAAAAGGAACTCCACATGGTTTTTAGATGCTGTGTCCCATTTGAAGCCCCCCTGATGCACCCTTACAGTAGAAACTCCCAAGAAGTGATCCCATTTTGGAAACTAGGGGATAAGGTGCCAGTTTTATTGGTACTATTTTTGGGTACATATGATTTTTTGATCATTCATTATAACACTTTATGGGGAAAGGTGACCAAAAAATTGGTTGTTTTAGCAGAGTTTTTTTTATTTATATTTTTACAGCGTTCACCTGAGGGGTTCGGTCAAGTGAGATTTTTATAGAGCAGATTGTTACTGACGTGGCGATACCTAATATGTATACTTTTTCTTATTTATTTAAGTTTTACACAATTATAGCATTTTTTAAACAAAAAAATTATGTTTTAATGTGTCCATGTTCTGAGAGCTATAGTTTTTTTTATTTTTTGAGAGATTTTCTTATGTAGGGGCTCATTTTTTGCGGGATGTGGTGACAGTTTTATTGGTACCATTTTGTGGGACATACGCCTTTTTGATCACTTGGTGTTGCACTTTTTGTGATGTAAGGTGACCAAAATTGCTTTTTTTGGACACCGTTTTTTTTGTTTTTTTTACGGTGTTCACCCGAGGGGTTAGGTCATGTGATATTTTTATAGAGCTGGTTTTTACGGACGTGGAAATACCTAATATGTATACTTTTTTATTTATTTCACTTTAACACAATAATAGCATTTTTTAAACCAAAAAAAATGATGTTTTAGTGTCTCCATGTTCTAAGAGCTATGTTTTTTTAATTTTTTTAGAGATTTTCTTATGTAGGGGCTAATTTTTTGCGGGATGAGGTTTATTGGTACCATTTTGTGGGACATACGCCTTTTTGATCACTTGGTGTTGCACTTTTTGTGATGTAAGGTGACAGTTATTTATTTTTATTTTTTTACGGTGTTTATCTAGGTCAATTATGTGATAATTGACTGACAGCGGGCAACCCGATCAGCAGCTGCACGATTAACGTGCAGCTGCAGTTTCTGAACAGACGTTCTGTAACGTCCATTCAGAAATAGAGAACCACCTCCCGGACGTTTATAGTCAACGTGCGGAAGGTAGGTGGTTAAGGACTGGTAACATTGTGCTATCGATAGGTGTGATTCACAGAGGGGTGTGATATACCTATAATATACTTTCTAACATAAAAAAGTATATTATGTGCATTTGTATGCTTCCAGAAAATACTGATTAAGGGCTGCGATCTATCAGCTTCCACAAAATAGTGGTAGAGGTTTTCCATATACCTGCGTCCACAAAATTACTGCTTGAGGGTGATACACTAGGTGGTGCCGAGGGGGTTAAGTGAAGGCGGCATAGACTGTGGAGACAGAAGCAGAAGGGTTAAAGCTGTCAGCAGCTAGCAGCTTGTGGGTATGGTCAAAGTTACCAAAATAAAGTGGTGTGTTCCTCCAGACTGAGCTGTACTGCTCATTGTGTTTCCCAGGCAACCCAGGGTATCCTCCCCTGCCCCCTGATTGGCGGTTATAGATGGTAGGGGCCAGGGGAGGGTTAAATAGGGGAATGAGGCAAGTCCCGGCCTCTTTCTCTACGGCACCAGCAGGCAGCAGGTATGGCCACAGAGGAACAGCTGTTTGCAGCACTTGCTGCACATTTTCGATCGGAGGGCCCGGCTTTTCTATCGCGCCTGATGGCGGGCTTACAAGCGCCCCAGCCATCAATCTCCACGCCCACCCCTAGCGCACAACTACCGGAGCGGCCGGGTGTCAGGCGGCCCACCAGAAACATCCGCCCACTCGCCCGTCTCAGCCCCTCTCCTGCCCCAGTACCTCGCCGCACCAGGAGCCGGCACCAGCAGCAGCGCAGTGATCCTCCTGCCTCCAGTGTTCAGAGGACTCCAGCGCTTCGGCCTGCACGTCCGCAGGCTACGCCCACCGCTCCCCAACTTCCGGTGTCGCGGGAACTGCAGATTCAGTTCCCGCCGGCCGAGTCCCAGCCCCTCCTTCCTGTTTGCTCTGCACTAGCCAGTATGGGGAATTGGCACAGCGAGCACTCCTCTGCTGAGGAGGCGATAACGCTATTGCCACAGCTGCAGGCTATTGCCCCTAATGAAGAGGCCCTTATGGGGGAGGCTGTCTCTAATACTGCGCGACTGTAGCAGCGTTACACCCACAATCTGCAGGACAGATTATGCCCCCTCCAGCCCCGCCAATGCAGCTGCTTACTAGTTATGTTCCCCCTCCCACACCTCTGGTACAGTCAACCCCCCCACTTCACATCCCAAATACATCTGCCAACCTACAGATGACCCTTCCGGCTACCGCTCCTCCTGGGCAGGAGCCTGCCCCACGTCAGTCTTCCAGACATAGATCACCGGCTGTTACCCACGACTGCCGAGAAAGGCGCAGGTCGGAATCTCACCATTGCCGCCGTTCCCGTCATGTCTCCAGCGCCCATAGCCGGAGTAGCCGTTCGACGTGGTCAAGATCGGCGCGATGGCGGTCGCCTTCGTCTTCAGAGTTGAGCTCCTGCGGTTCGGACTCCGGCAGGTCACGTTCTCGTAGTGTGCGGGCCCCCGGACATCAGTCACGAAGGTCTTCCCGTGTGGCAGAGTCAGCCAGCGCGGTTCCAACAACTGCTCCTCAGGCGAGTTTGGTCGCTCCCACACAACAGAATCCATCTACCGGTGAGTACAATTTTACTGGGGCCTGGGGCACGGACACAGCAGCCAAAGGTTTAGTTCCTGCTCTTAGGGCCTTGCTAGCACAATTAGACCCCGGTTCTTCCCTGACACAGCCCGCCACGGAGGCTACTCTGTCCAGTAAATCCAGACCTAGCGACCATAAAGAATTAATATTTTGTGGATTAACGCCATTAGGGGCCCACCTAGATGATGACACCAAAAACAAAATATGGGCTAACCAGTACATAGACATTTGGTCACTAATTTCTGTGGATCAGCATATGATGGACAAAGAGCGGCGACCTAATGCTGAACAGTTTATAGACCGCAAGCCAAAGGTAGCTCGTACCATAGGTAATCGGATACAAGCATTCGCAGTCTTGGGTTACACCATGGCTCAGCGTCACCCGGAACTCTCGGCAGACCTCTTCGTGTACATGGACTCTATTTATAGTGCATTTAAAGCGCACGGCGGTACTGCATGGTGGCGGTACAATGAAGAGTTCCGCTGAAGGTTAGCTTTACAACCAGATATAGGTTGGGGGGTAAAAGCAGCAGATTTATGATAACCCAGATCAATTAAGAAGCAAATTAGCTAAAGAAGTCACTTTGGGACGTATAATAGGGCCATTTTCGCCCCCCCCCCCCCCTTTAAAAACATACGTATTTACCCTTTAGGCCTTATCCCTAAAAAAGAGCCAGGATCATTTCGATTGATACATCACTTGTCCTTTCCAAAGGGTTCCTCGGTGAATAATGGTATCTCCAAGGAGGACTCCTCGGTGTCCTATGTGTCATTTGATAGGGCGGTAGCTTTAGTTAGCCGGGCTGGAATTGGCGCGTTGTTGGCCAAATCAGACATTGAAGCGGTTTTCCGCTTACTCCCTGTACATCCTGATTGCTATCACCTATTAGGCTGTATGGTGGACGACGCCTATTACTATGACACATGCCTACCGATGGGCTGCTCTATATCGTGCCATTATTTTGAACTGTTTAGCACCTTTTTGGAATGGGTCATCCGTTTTGAAACGGGCTCACAAAATATTATCCATTACTTAGACAATTTCCTATTTGTTTCCGCTGGCAATTCTAGGAAATGCCAATATCTCCTGGATACATTTCGGTTTTTCATGGCTCGATTTAGTGTTCCCCTCTCTGAGGATAAAACGGCTGGCCCGGCGACAATTATCACGTTTTTAGGTATCGAGATTGATACCAACTTGATGGTTTTTCGCCTACCAAGCGATAAATTACAAAAATGATCCAGCTTGATATCAGGTTTCCTCTCAGTAAAATCGGTTACGCTACGACAAATGCAGGAGTTATTGGGATTTGCATGTCGCATCATGCCGATGGCTCGTGTTTTTTCCCGCCGACTATCACTGGCAACGCGCGGTGCTAAAAAGCCTTCTCACCACATCCAGTTGACCAAGCAGCTGAAATTGGATTTACATGTCTGGAATTCCTTTTTGGCCCAGTATAACGGCCACACTTGTTACCAAACTTTGGAAATTTATTTTCCTGATTTGTCCTTATTCACAGATGCTGCTGGGTCCACCGGTTTTGGGGCCAAATTAGGCTATGAGTGGTGCGCAGCACCGTGGCCTGACTCTTGGCGTTCTCGGGGCTTGTGTTTCAACATCACACTGCTGGAGTTATTCCCTATTATTGTAGCCATCAATTTATGGGGCTCCTGTTTCCGAAACAGGCGTGTCTGTTTTTAAACGGACACCATGGCGGTAGTCTGCTGTATTAATTCATTAACCTCCTCTTCCCTCCCAGTTCTCTCACTACTTCGCCACCTTGTCCTCCGCTGCTTAGAGTTCAATGTCTGGTTCCGAGCTCGTGCCAGGCGTAGACAACCCCGCAGCTGACGCTCTCTCTCGTTTCTGTTGGCAGGAATTCAGATACCTATTGCCGGGGCAATCCAGGAAGGAATACCATGCCCACCGACGCTTTGGGATTTGCCGATCAACGACTGATGAGTATGGTACAAGCGTCAGTGACACCAGCAACGTGGTCAGCACATGGTAAGGCGTGGGCAGAATGGAGGGCGGTGGCGGTTAATTCCGCAAATGCTATATTGCCAGCAGCATGTTTACAGGTGACCATTTCTTATCTCTTGTCCCTGAAAACCAAGGGAGTTAGTGCTTTGGTTGCGCAGCGTAGATTGTGGGGTGGTGGTTTTTACCTTAAAATGCGCGATTGGCAGGATGTGACTCAGCATTTCCTAATTAGGCAAGCTATTAGGGGTTGGCGAAAGGAGCATATTCGCCGCGAATGCCGCCGTCCTGCATCATTTTCCTTATTAGCGAGCATATGTCAATTACTCCCCTCTATTTGTACATCTCCTTACGAGGTGCATTTATTTAGAGCTGCTTTTTGCTTAGCCTTTTTCGCTGCCCTGCGCATAGGGGAGTTGGTTTCCCCTTCCCTCACTCGCCCAGGAGGTTTAGGAGTTAGTGACGTATTCATCAGCGGGTGGCAATGAAATTATTCCCCGGGTTATGTGGCAAGGTGCCAGGGATGCCACAGCGATAGACAGGGCCAGGCGCACGGTCAATAACCGCATTTCTTGGTTTGTCCGCTCCAGAGCTGGGGTAGTCGTACGTCATCACCAGTTGGAGGGGGACAACGGGCGCATTATGCGGCCCGACGGTGTCCATTTGAAAGACATAGGGTTAGATATTTTCTTGTCTGGTTTACAGGACGGAGTCGAGCAGGCCCAGTTCTTGTTGGGTGGGGGTCGGAGCGCCGTGTAGGAGTACACGGGCCCCTCCGTGGAGGTCGGTGATCAAAGCAAAACGGAGAAGAAGGCGGACTTGCCCACAGAGGGAGTCTGTGGGGCATACCGCTTCTTGAGACTCCAAGTTGTTGATGTTGGTTTGAGATATAAACAAAAAGTTGGTTTGATAAAGAAAATAATTAATAAAGCTGTGACCGACTCTCACCCAACAAAATACACTGCTCAAAAAAATAAAGGGAACACTTAAACAACACAATGTAACTCCAAGTCAATCACACTTCTGTAAAATCAAACTGTCCACTTAGGAAGCAACACTGAGTGACAATCAATTTCACATGCTGTTGTGCAAATGGGATAGACAACAGGTGGAAATTATAGGCAATTAGCAAGACACCCCCAATAAAGGAGTGGTTCTGCAGGTGGTGACCACAGAGACTTCTCAGTTCCTATGCTTCCTGGCTGATGTTTTGGTCACTTTTGAATGCTGGCGGTGCTTTCACTCTAGTGGTAGCATGAGACAGAGTCTACAACCCACACAAGTGGCTCAGGTAGTGCAGCTTATCCAGGATGGCACATCAATGCGAGCTATTGCCACAGCTGCAGGCTATTGCCCCTAATGAAGAGGCCCTTATGGGGGAGGCTGTCTCTAATACTGCGCGACTGTAGCAGCGTTACACCCACAATCTGCAGGACAGATTATGCCCCCTCCAGCCCCGCCAATGCAGCTGCTTACTAGTTATGTTCCCCCTCCCACACCTCTGGTACAGTCAACCCCCCCACTTCACATCCCAAATACATCTGCCAACCTACAGATGACCCTTCCGGCTACCGCTCCTCCTGGGCAGGAGCCTGCCCCACGTCAGTCTTCCAGACATAGATCACCGGCTGTTACCCACGACTGCCGAGAAAGGCGCAGGTCGGAATCTCACCATTGCCGCCGTTCCCGTCATGTCTCCAGCGCCCATAGCCGGAGTAGCCGTTCGACGTGGTCAAGATCGGCGCGATGGCGGTCGCCTTCGTCTTCAGAGTTGAGCTCCTGCGGTTCGGACTCCGGCAGGTCACGTTCTCGTAGTGTGCGGGCCCCCGGACATCAGTCACGAAGGTCTTCCCGTGTGGCAGAGTCAGCCAGCGCGGTTCCAACAACTGCTCCTCAGGCGAGTTTGGTCGCTCCCACACAACAGAATCCATCTACCGGTGAGTACAATTTTACTGGGGCCTGGGGCACGGACACAGCAACCAAAGGTTTAGTTCCTGCTCTTAGGGCCTTGCTAGCACAATTAGACCCCGGTTCTTCCCTGACACAGCCCGCCACGGAGGCTACTCTGTCCAGTAAATCCAGACCTAGCGACCATAAAGAATTAATATTTTGTGGATTAACGCCATTAGGGGCCCACCTAGATGATGACACCAAAAACAAAATATGGGCTAACCAGTACATAGACATTTGGTCACTAATTTCTGTGGATCAGCATATGATGGACAAAGAGCGGCGACCTAATGCTGAACAGTTTATAGACCGCAAGCCAAAGGTAGCTCGTACCATAGGTAATCGGATACAAGCATTCGCAGTCTTGGGTTACACCATGGCTCAGCGTCACCCGGAACTCTCGGCAGACCTCTTCGTGTACATGGACTCTATTTATAGTGCATTTAAAGCGCACGGCGGTACTGCATGGTGGCGGTACAATGAAGAGTTCCGCTGAAGGTTAGCTTTACAACCAGATATAGGTTGGGGGGTAAAAGCAGCAGATTTATGATAACCCAGATCAATTAAGAAGCAAATTAGCTAAAGAAGTCACTTTGGGACGTATAATAGGGCCATTTTCGCCCCCCCCCCCCCTTTAAAAACATACGTATTTACCCTTTAGGCCTTATCCCTAAAAAAGAGCCAGGATCATTTCGATTGATACATCACTTGTCCTTTCCAAAGGGTTCCTCGGTGAATAATGGTATCTCCAAGGAGGACTCCTCGGTGTCCTATGTGTCATTTGATAGGGCGGTAGCTTTAGTTAGCCGGGCTGGAATTGGCGCGTTGTTGGCCAAATCAGACATTGAAGCGGTTTTCCGCTTACTCCCTGTACATCCTGATTGCTATCACCTATTAGGCTGTATGGTGGACGACGCCTATTACTATGACACATGCCTACCGATGGGCTGCTCTATATCGTGCCATTATTTTGAACTGTTTAGCACCTTTTTGGAATGGGTCATCCGTTTTGAAACGGGCTCACAAAATATTATCCATTACTTAGACAATTTCCTATTTGTTTCCGCTGGCAATTCTAGGAAATGCCAATATCTCCTGGATACATTTCGGTTTTTCATGGCTCGATTTAGTGTTCCCCTCTCTGAGGATAAAACGGCTGGCCCGGCGACAATTATCACGTTTTTAGGTATCGAGATTGATACCAACTTGATGGTTTTTCGCCTACCAAGCGATAAATTACAAAAATGATCCAGCTTGATATCAGGTTTCCTCTCAGTAAAATCGGTTACGCTACGACAAATGCAGGAGTTATTGGGATTTGCATGTCGCATCATGCCGATGGCTCGTGTTTTTTCCCGCCGACTATCACTGGCAACGCGCGGTGCTAAAAAGCCTTCTCACCACATCCAGTTGACCAAGCAGCTGAAATTGGATTTACATGTCTGGAATTCCTTTTTGGCCCAGTATAACGGCCACACTTGTTACCAAACTTTGGAAATTTATTTTCCTGATTTGTCCTTATTCACAGATGCTGCTGGGTCCACCGGTTTTGGGGCCAAATTAGGCTATGAGTGGTGCGCAGCACCGTGGCCTGACTCTTGGCGTTCTCGGGGCTTGTGTTTCAACATCACACTGCTGGAGTTATTCCCTATTATTGTAGCCATCAATTTATGGGGCTCCTGTTTCCGAAACAGGCGTGTCTGTTTTTAAACGGACACCATGGCGGTAGTCTGCTGTATTAATTCATTAACCTCCTCTTCCCTCCCAGTTCTCTCACTACTTCGCCACCTTGTCCTCCGCTGCTTAGAGTTCAATGTCTGGTTCCGAGCTCGTGCCAGGCGTAGACAACCCCGCAGCTGACGCTCTCTCTCGTTTCTGTTGGCAGGAATTCAGATACCTATTGCCGGGGCAATCCAGGAAGGAATACCATGCCCACCGACGCTTTGGGATTTGCCGATCAACGACTGATGAGTATGGTACAAGCGTCAGTGACACCAGCAACGTGGTCAGCACATGGTAAGGCGTGGGCAGAATGGAGGGCGGTGGCGGTTAATTCCGCAAATGCTATATTGCCAGCAGCATGTTTACAGGTGACCATTTCTTATCTCTTGTCCCTGAAAACCAAGGGAGTTAGTGCTTTGGTTGCGCAGCGTAGATTGTGGGGTGGTGGTTTTTACCTTAAAATGCGCGATTGGCAGGATGTGACTCAGCATTTCCTAATTAGGCAAGCTATTAGGGGTTGGCGAAAGGAGCATATTCGCCGCGAATGCCGCCGTCCTGCATCATTTTCCTTATTAGCGAGCATATGTCAATTACTCCCCTCTATTTGTACATCTCCTTACGAGGTGCATTTATTTAGAGCTGCTTTTTGCTTAGCCTTTTTCGCTGCCCTGCGCATAGGGGAGTTGGTTTCCCCTTCCCTCACTCGCCCAGGAGGTTTAGGAGTTAGTGACGTATTCATCAGCGGGTGGCAATGAAATTATTCCCCGGGTTATGTGGCAAGGTGCCAGGGATGCCACAGCGATAGACAGGGCCAGGCGCACGGTCAATAACCGCATTTCTTGGTTTGTCCGCTCCAGAGCTGGGGTAGTCGTACGTCATCACCAGTTGGAGGGGGACAACGGGCGCATTATGCGGCCCGACGGTGTCCATTTGAAAGACATAGGGTTAGATATTTTCTTGTCTGGTTTACAGGACGGAGTCGAGCAGGCCCAGTTCTTGTTGGGTGGGGGTCGGAGCGCCGTGTAGGAGTACACGGGCCCCTCCGTGGAGGTCGGTGATCAAAGCAAAACGGAGAAGAAGGCGGACTTGCCCACAGAGGGAGTCTGTGGGGCATACCGCTTCTTGAGACTCCAAGTTGTTGATGTTGGTTTGAGATATAAACAAAAAGTTGGTTTGATAAAGAAAATAATTAATAAAGCTGTGACCGACTCTCACCCAACAAAATACACTGCTCAAAAAAATAAAGGGAACACTTAAACAACACAATGTAACTCCAAGTCAATCACACTTCTGTAAAATCAAACTGTCCACTTAGGAAGCAACACTGAGTGACAATCAATTTCACATGCTGTTGTGCAAATGGGATAGACAACAGGTGGAAATTATAGGCAATTAGCAAGACACCCCCAATAAAGGAGTGGTTCTGCAGGTGGTGACCACAGAGACTTCTCAGTTCCTATGCTTCCTGGCTGATGTTTTGGTCACTTTTGAATGCTGGCGGTGCTTTCACTCTAGTGGTAGCATGAGACAGAGTCTACAACCCACACAAGTGGCTCAGGTAGTGCAGCTTATCCAGGATGGCACATCAATGCGAGCTGTGGCAAGAAGGTTTGCTGTGTCTGTCAGCGTAGTGTCCAGAGCATGGAGGCGCTACCAGGAGACAGGCCAGTACATCAGGAGACGTGGAGGAGGCCGTAGGAGGGCAACAACCCAGCAGCAGGACCGCTACCTCCGCCTTTGTGCAAGGAGGAACAGGAGGAGCACTGCCAGAGCCCTGCAAAAAGACCTCCAGCAGGCCACAGATGTGCATGTGTCTGCTCAAACGGTCAGAAACAGACTCCATGAGGGTGATATGAGGGCCCGACATCCACAGGTGGGGGTTTTGCTTACAGCCCAACACCGTGCAGGACGTTTGGCATTTTCCAGAGAACACCAATATTGGCAAATTCGCCACTGGCGCCCTGTGCTCTTCACAGATGAAAGCAGGTTCACACTGAGCACATGTGACAGATGTGACAGAGTCTTGAGACGCTGTGGAGAACGTTCTGCTGCCTGCAACATCCTCCAGCATGACCGGTTTGGCATTGGGTCAGTAATGGTGTGGGGTGGCATTTCTTTGGAGGGCCACAAAGCCCTCCATGTGCTCGCCAGAGGTAGCCTGACTGCAATTAGGTACCGAGATGAGATCCTCAGACCCCTTGTGAGACCATATGCTGGTGCGGTTGGCCCTGGGTTCCTCCTAATGCAAGACAATGCTAGACCTCATGTGTAATGACCGGCGTCACGCACAGGGAGGGAAAAGGGAAAGCCCTGCCCAAGGGAGAGGGAAAGGTGGTGACCCCTAACTCACCTTGCGGCTGGCACCTGACTGCCCTGACGTCCCTAGACGGGTTCCTCAACCGTGCGGTGATCACGTGCCTAGACCCTGGCTTTCCCTAGAATGAGCCCTAGATAGTGCCGGTGGGGCCGGTGGGATCGCTAGTCCGCACCACTGACACTAAGAGGGAAACACCAGGGAGAGGACAGACAACTCAGACAAACACATGACTAGGGTATTGGTTAGACTGCTCGGGTCTTCCTATCCTTACCCCCCTTTAACCCCCCATTTACCAATAAGAGCCAGACTCAAGAATCGGATTAAATTCGGCCACAGCAGCCGTTTTATTACATAACATAACAGCACATGAATAATTTAACATTAACTCCCAATATACCAAGTAAATGACGAGGGAAGTACTAGAAGCCCACATAAGATAAACTACCAAACCAAATGGCAACTCCATCTTGCCCCCAGCTGATGAACGCCAGCTCGGAGGCACCAGGTGATGGGCGCCTAATCCTTGATTCCTGATAACCGATGAGAGTCCAGCCCCACCCGTGGGGGCCCTCCCATTCTCCACTAACACCATATCCACCAACTTCTAGGACCTCCCACCGCCAACAGTGCGCAACTTGACCACCTTAAGAATGCGCGTTCCTCCACATCCTCAGAGCCACCTCAATACCACCCTGGATTCCTAACGCCCATAAATCAATTCCCACCGCATTAAGGTGCACACCATCAGCCCTCCAAAATTCGCCCACACCATCCTCTAGCTCAGAATGCCGCACCGCAACCGCCCCGTTCCTAGCCATAAACCTGCCGACCACCCTGTTTACCTTAATGCGGGCCTTGTTCAACCTATCCACAGACCGTGAACCCCTCCACGTCCGCCTAGGCACAATATCGGACCAAACCGTAATCATGCCCGGAAACAAAGCCCATAATCTCAGTAGGTCAAATTTAATATCTCTAATCAATTCCCTGAACGGCCGCGAACCCAGATCATTCCTCCCAACGTGTAACACCAAAACGTCTGGGGGCGATCCAAGCGCACAAACCTATGCACCTCCCTCAAAACCCCACCCCAAAGCATACCTCTCATCCCGAGCCACCGCAACACCGCTACCTCGTGTGCAAAACCCAATTGCCGCCTGTTCTGTCGGACATCCGCTCTTATTGCCCCCCAAAACACGAACGAGTGTCCAAGTATCCACACCAAGGCAGCCTGTGAACCTATAATGAAACAACAAAAAACAGCCGCATTAACAGCAGAAACACCTCCCACACCAATCACAATCTCCCTATCCTCACATACGAGCGGAATCGGATAGACTCCCAGCGCCCTATCTTCTTTATCACCTCCTCACTTAATCCCCATCTTGCCGCCTCTGTCGCAGCGCCGATCCTGAAAGAGTGTCCTGTATAGCCTACCGCATCCATCCCCAACAATTTCAAGCACCGCTTAAAAATTGCCAAGAATTGAAAACGAGACAGGAATGACCCGTCTTCGTGTCTCAGGAAAGGCTCAATACCTATGCCCCTCCCCCCAGCGTACTCCCGCAAACACCTGATCGGACAAAGCGTACATCCCGGAACCTCAAACAGAGACAACCGCCTTCCCCTGCCCTCACAATCCGTTTTTGACTTCCGTATCCGTATTTCCACATGATCCACATACAAATCCACATCCTCCAACCGCAAACCCCCTGCCTTCGATACACTACTGCTTACCAATTCCCCCAACCGAAATGCCCCAAAAAAAGCTAAAGAAAATGCCGCTTTAAATAAGCAAACCTCCCATCTAGACCTGCAAACTGCCTCCAACTGAGCCCCCATATCAATCAACAACTGAAAAGACACTGGTCTTCTAGCATCCTCCACCCGTTTTTCCCTTCTCCACCCCTTCAATAGCTGTCTCACCAAAAATGTTTTCGTAAAATCCGTATAACCCCTCAACCGAAACCCAAAGGCCAACCCTGCCACACACCTATTCAACCGTGCCACTGACCAACCTTCCTCCCTAATGTGACCCAAAAATAACAATAAAGCCATCTCCCAGTCCTCCTCCTGCAAACCTAACTGCACGCACCACCTCTCCCAATCCTCCCATGCCTTACCATACGCAGCCCAGGTGCCAGGACACAAGGATGCCCGAACCAGCCCCATTACCGTTCCTCCAAGATTTCCCACAGACATGCTGAACAATCCAACCCCTCGGCCTCCGCATCCGGAACCAGCTGATGAAACCGCTCCCACTGAAAACGAGAAAGGGCATCCGCAATACAGTTAGAAACTCCCGGAACATGAACCGCCACAATCCAAGCATTGATGGACAAACATTTAAGCACTAAGAACTGCAACAGCTTCACAACCGGCGGAGATGACGCGGAAAGACTATTAATTGCTTGCACTACTCCCATATTGTCACAATGGAACCGCACTTTTTTGTTCGCAAATTTTTCCCCCCACAGCACCACCGCCACTACAATTGGAAACAGTTCAAGCAACGCCAAATTCCTAACCCAACCCTTAGTAACCCAAGAGTCCGGCCACTTTCCCACACACCATTGGCCCTGACAGTACTCCCCAAAACCAACCCCCCCAGCCGCATCAGAAAACAGCTCAAAATCAACATTACTCACAACCCCCCCCCATCACCAACGTCTTCCCGTTATACAACTCCAAAAACTGTGCCCACACCTCCAGATCTCCCCGTAACTCCCTACCCAGCCGAATAAAATTATGGGGAGACTTAACCCCTGCCGTCGCGAGAGCCAAACGCCTGCAAAAAATCCTCCCCATCGGCATAATCCTACATGCAAAGTTAAGTTTACCCAACAAAGATTGTAATTCCCTCAACCTAATTTTTGCCACCCGTTTTGCCTTACCAACTTCCAATCTCAAATTCGCCAACTTATCCTCCAGCAGCCTGCATTCCATTTTTACCGTGTCAATCACAATCCCCAAAAAACACAACTCAGTAGACGGCCCCTCTGTCTTCCCCTCCGCCAACGGAACCCCGAACTCACCAAAAACTGCCTGCACCGTGTGCAACAGCAACGAACACACCCCCGAACCTGCCGGGCCTAGACACAAAAAATCGTCTAAATAATGAATAATTGAAGAGCAACCGGACACCTCAACTATCACCCATTCAAGAAACGAACTAAATGCCTCAAAATAGGTGCACGACAAGGAGCACCCCATCGGCAAACACCTATCCACAAAATAACTCCCCTCCCAACAACAGCCCAACAGGTGCATACTCTCCGGATGCACCGGTAACAAACGGAACGCCGCCTCAATATCGATTTTTGCTAGCAACGTCCCCGGGCCCAACTTCCGTACCCAATCCACAGCCGCATCAAATGACGTATAAATCACCGAACATAATTCAGGATCTATCCCATCATTGACCGACGCCCCCTTTGGAAAGGAAAGGTGATGAATGAGCCGAAGCTTATTCGGCTCTTTCTTGGGAACCACCCCTAACGGTGACACCCTCAGGTTCGCCAAAGGCGGAACGGGAAACGGCCCCGCCATTCTACCCAGCATCACTTCCTTGGCCAATTTCTCAGAAACTACCTCCCGATGCGCTAAAGCTGACCTCAAATTCTTAGGAACTCCATACCCCTGCGCCGAAACTGACGGAATAACAAAACCCACCCTAAAACCATCAACCAGCAACATCGCCGCCTCCCGACGCGGGTACCTACTTAGAAAGCGTGCCATCCTTTCCACCTGCACCGGCGTCCGACCCTTTTCCAACATTGTCCTCCCCTCTCTGCCGACCTCCCCTGAAGCATCGATTCGCTCCATGAGATCCCCCACAATTGGTACACTCGTGTTTGAACTTACACTTTGCACCAAATTTACAGTTTCCGTCATTAAACAAGAAACACAACCCTCTTGCTGAAGCCGCCGCGAAATTCCCTTGTCCTGACCCCCCCGACTGCCCCGAAAGGGCTGCCCAGACCGTACCGTGGCTGTAACCCTTAACCACAGCCCAATATCCTTGTGGTCCCACCGTATGTTAGGCCAGACCGCCTTCCTCTGACGGAATTGCTCGTCATATCGGAGCCAACCCGTACCCCCATAAACCCGGTATGCTTCACCTATCGCGTCCATATAACAAAAAAGAGCCAAACAACATTCCGGCGCTTTTTCACCAATGACGCTAGCCAAAATTGCGAACGCCTGCAACCAGTTAGCAAACGTTCGCGGAATCAAGCGGTAACGCCGCTTCTCATCCTCCTCTTTTTTACCCTCCTCCTTCCTTACCTTATCTAGCTGAAACGTTTCCAACGGGAGCAGGGAAAATATTTCCACATACTCCCCCCTCCAGATCCGTTCCCTAACTTCCTGTTTTAAGTGCGCCCCTAGAGGACCCTCAAAACACACGTACACCTCTCCCCGTGCACCGTCATCCACTTTAGGCCTATCCTCCTCTCCCCCAGCCTGAGTTTGCACTGACGCAGACCCCACTGACACAGAACTCGCCCCCGTGTCCGTCCCCCCGGCCCCAGGCCCCACACCCCAAGCCGGCAGCGGCAATGCTCCACCCGCCCCGACACCCGACAACCACCCCGCTAATCCACCCAAAATCTTACCCAAGCTCCTACCCACCTCCTCTGGCCGTCCTGCACCCACGACGCCCCCCGGACAGCCCAGTAAAGACAAAAAAGGACCCCATGATATCTCACCAGGACGCGCAGGTGCTGTGAATCCCGCCGCCGCTAATCCGGCATCCCGGCGCTCCAGTTCGCCAACAGGACGTTCAGCAGATGTACTTGCCGCGCTGCATCTGTCTTCAGACCGCACTGCTCCTTCTCCTTCAGCATCCCTCCAGCTTCTGCCTGGCATGGCAACAGTCAAATGGGGGGCGTGGCCATCACCGAACTCACTGGAAGCATGGGGCCTGTGCAAATCCTGGGGAGCCTCCTGCACAGCCCGTACTACAGCGGACCCTCTCCCACGCTGAGCGGACCTCCCAGAACCGGAACAACTGGGAGAATCCGCAGACCCTGGTCCCGATCCGGCCGACACTGCTGCAGAGAGCGGGGGGAGGGGGGTTACATCCCCGCTCTGCTCATGGGCCCGCCGCTGCACTGGATTCCTCCCACGGCCGGAGCGCCTGACTGAAGCCTGCTGCGCCGCTCCCGGCCGTGAAGGATCCCCGGAGGGGCTCCGCAATCGGCGTCTGACCCGTGGGGTTTCATCCGGGCTTAAGCGCGCCGGCGGTCGGACCCGCCGCGGCCGTCTAGCCCCGTCCTCAGGAGTCACCGCCGCCACTGGGGGTCCCTGAAGCAGGCCTCCTAACTGCTCCCTCAACCAGTCGTGTCCCCGGGCCTCCGCCTCCATCCTGATCTGGGCCAGCATTTCGTCTACCGACATGGTGAGGAGACAGGTACGTGCAGTTGGCTAACCGCCCAAACAAAATGGCACCCCAAACCCCTCTTCACCCACACTTTATATAACCCCCCAACACCCCTTTAGTTTCCCTGGCAACACCCTCCACCTCCCGGCTGCAAGCCTAATTAACCCTTCCACCGCCTGACTCCTCGCCAACCAAACCAGCGTCATGCTGGCCTCCCTTTAGCTCCGCTTTAGTCCGGCCTCACTTACATCCAGGTGGGCGACCACAGCAGACCACAAAGGTCCAACAGTGATCCGGAGGGTAACGTTCTGGACCAACTACCAGAGAACGCAGCAACACAGCTCCAGAGGGTCAGTATAGAAGTCCAGGCAGGAAGCTCTATATCTGGCAACCAGAGAAGTGTGAGAGGGGAATATAAGGAGGTTGGGAGTGCTGGACAAGGAACAGCTGAGGAGAAGGAGCTACGGATCCCTGAGTGAGCCAAAAAGGGTTGCAAAGCAAACCCAGAAAGCTACCATAAGGAAACAGCCATATCTTACATAGAGCGCGCAGCCAACCGCTGTGACTTCCTGACCCCGGGTATAACGGAGTCAGGCGTGGGTCTTGACACCCTCGTGACATCATGTGGCTGGAGTGTGTCAGCAGTTCCTGCAAGACGAAGGCATTGATGCTATGGACTGGCCCGCCCGTTCCCCAGACCTGAATCCAATTGAGCACATCTGGGACATCATGTCTCGGTCTATCCACCAACGTCACGTTGCACCACAGACTGTCCAGGAGTTGGCAGATGCTTTAGTCCAGGTCTGGGAAGAGATCCCTCAGGAGACCGTCCGCCACCTCATCAGGAACATGCACAGGCATTGTAGGGAGGTCATACAGGCACGTGGAGGCCACACACACTACTGAGCCTCATTTTGACTTGTTTTAAGGACATTACATCAAAGTTGGATCAGCCTGTAGTGTGTTTTTCCACTTTAATTTTGAGGGTGACTCCAAATCCAGACCTCCATGGGTTGAAAAATTTGATTTCCATTTTTTTATTTTTGTGTGATTTTGTTGTCAGCACATTCAACTATGTAAAGAACAAAGTATTTCAGAAGAATATTTAATTAATTCAGATCTAGGATGTGTTATTTTTGTGTTCCCTTTATTTTTTTGAGCAGTGTAGTATTGTCATGTCGTTATTCCTAGCTGCTAAGTGACAAGGTGGGGTTATAGGGCTACATTCTCAGCAGTCCAGCTTCAACTAACAACTGATTGAGGCCTGCCATATATCAGCTACAGACATGGGGCTGTGATGTCACAACAATACTTAGTGCACCAATCACTAATATCTACTCATTAGGGATTTTCACAACAGCGCATTTTTTTTCACATTCTATCTGCATATACAGCGATTGTTCTGACATGCATGAGAAATGTAATCAAATTCACTGCTTTATTGTCAAATTACTTACAGTGATCAGGAGTTCTTCCTCAACGTCGCGAAAATTGATGCCAACCCTCTTTTCTGATCGCATCCAACTTCGGTCTGGTGGAAACCAGTTGCTTTAGTAGGCCACCCCTATTTTGCGCATGCGCGAAATTACATTGCCAATATTTTGCTATGTAAAAAATAATCAAAAATAATGGAGATTGCAAATTCACATAATACTTCTGGTATGTCACTGTCCATGTTGTGGGACTATTTGTGCTCTTCTAGTAATTATTTGGTGGCCGCAAATATGACCTGAAGGTTTTTCAGGTTCGCCTGCCATTCAAGTCTATGGGGCCCGCCGTGAACACACGGTTTGCAAACCGTCCCGGCCGATGTTCGTCCATCACTAATTGTGACCCACATGATAAAATTATGTTATTTTTACCACACAGTAAATGACCGCGGCATGTGTGGTATCTCAACGGGTCCCGGGTGTCCATCAGGTACCTGAGCTGCAGTGACAAGGACCCGATGGCTGGGAGGGCAGCCCGATGCTTTCCTTAGGCATCGTGGCTGCCTTACTTGTTAGCCTGTGAGATCCAGCCCCCTGGGTCTCACAGACAAGCAGGCTGAAGGCTATTACACTGTGTAATACACTTACTGCCAAGCATTACAATACAGATGTATTGTAGTATTGGCTCCATCAGATCCTCCTTCATAGATGACCTCAAATCTGATCGAGTTATTTTAAGGCTGGAGAACAGCCTCTCTACACCAACTTGGGTTGGTGGCAAAGCGGTGACCACATGGACAACATCTCTAACAATCTCAGGGTATGAAGGAATTGCCTCCTGCACAGTCAGTTTTGATGATTGGTTGAACTCTTCTACTTCTGTGAGAGCAAGTGAAAAATGTTGCTGAAATACGGTCAATCTGTTTGCTTTGGGAGCGGAATCTTTTCCCCTGTGACAACGCTTTGCCTGCTCCATGTCATCCAAATACTTGTCAAGGTAAACTCCTCATCTGATGAGGCTAACGATATGGCAGCAGTAGCACTGTCCAGACCCCATTCCTCTTGCTCTTGGCCGTCCTGTAGCCCACTCATCCTAATTGCTACCTCAGTCAGAGCTGTATTTAGAAAATGTCTTCTTTTAACTTTAAGTTGAAAGCTAATCTTTGTAACTAGTGAGAAAACCTCTTTAAAGGGAACCTGTCACCTCCCAAAATTCAGCACATACTGGGCCAGATTTATCATTACTCTGACAGCTCACTCCACTTTCACATATGGCTAAAGTCAGTTTTAGCCAAGTCACATTTATGATCGGCCCTTTAAGACTGTAATAAATGTGGTTTGACGGTAGCAGTTTATCCGTCAGTAAGCAGCTTTACAAAAGTCGCACATCTTTACGAAAAAGTCGGACGTTTTTATGAAAAAGTCGCATGTTCTATTAAAAAGACTCATAAGATAAGCATGGTCCTCACTGGAGTGAAATTGGGACTTTTTTGTGACTTTTTTGTGACTTTTTTAAATAGTCCCAATAGTAGATCTGTCTAGAGATTCATTTACATAAGAAAACACGCCCACTTTCAGAAAACTGGCGAGCATAGTGCAGAGCAGAAAAAAGTCGCAAATTTGTGCGCAGTTTTAGCGTTTGGGACTTTTTTGGGACTTTTTCACTCCATTATTCTGACTTGAGCTAATGATAAATCTGGCCCACTGCATTGAACTAACTCTACCAATTTATTATATATTTTTGGAGTCTGGGTCGGTACATTTTATAACAACTCCACCAAAATGGACACCGACACCGACTCCACAGCCCTGGTTCCATTGGTTGTATTAAATCAAAACGGAACAAACCGGATCCATCATGAAAATAATTGTAAGTCAATGGGTGACAGATCCATTTTTTTTAGTAATGGTTCAGCACTACTACAAAACGGAACTGATGCATACTGATCAGTCTTGTCCCCTTTGGCAATGAATGGGGACAAAACGATCCCTTCTGGGTTAGTTTTGAGATCCTCTGCCCAATCTAAATATCGGATTGCCAAAACGCTGATGTGAAAGTAGCCGAAGGCTACATTCACACGACCATATGTGTTTTGTGACCCGCAAATTGTGGGTCCGGGAAAAAAAAACGGATGACGTCCGTATGATGATCCATTGTAACAATGCCTACAATGCCTAAACCAACAAGAATAGGACATTTATTTATTTTTGCAGGGCTACGGAACGGACATACAGATGCGGATAACACGAGGTCTGCTGTCCGGAAACAAAATACGTTCCTGTGAATGTAGCCTTAGAGTTATTTTATAATTTGCCTAAATCATGCTACTGCATTCTATATATACCGGACCTGTAAAATACAGTATGTACCCCAAAGTGGTGCCATTAAAAAAAATATAACTCATCCCAAAAAAAACACCCTCCTACAGCTACATATAGGAAAAATAATGTTATGGATCTAGCGATGCAATGGTTAAAAAAAAAAAGAAAAATGTTGGGCTTTCTTGGCCCTTTAGCGGTTACAGGTGAAATGGTTGATTGGACCCACTTTCTTCTTTCTATATCAATGGAATTTATGGGTTCTCAATAAAAGTTATGCTATAAGGCCGGTCCAGCCCTCTGATCATTCTTCACAACTATAAAGCAAAGAAAAAAGACTTACTTTTTGCTGCAAGAACTGAAAAGAGGATCAGAAATCCAAGAGGAGAGACCATGATGAACTCTTGACAGTCGTCTTCTGTGATGAAGCACTTGGTTGGGGGTATTTAAGTATACAGGTTTCAATAAGGTGGGACGTAGGAGGATATGCAGCATTTTCAAATTATTTTTTTTTTGGGTGTGTTCAACAGGTAAACTCATAATAAAATGAAACATTCCTTCACAAATTATAACAAGTTTTTCTAGTAAACCCAGATTTCTGAGGCTTGGTATGTGGTCCGCTTACATATTTATCAGAGAATGAGAATAGTCAATCTGTGTCCTGTGTCAGCAATTACATCTATATTGGAGCATACCTGCAGGTGTGGGGTGGGGGCCGAGAAATTAATTAACTTAACTATGTAGCAAAGAACGTCTGGCCCCACACCTTCTTTATAACATAGTTATAGGGTTTCTGTGACCAGATTTAAACCTAACTAGCCTATTCCTACTTTTATCAGTGCCCCCGTTAAGCCAGAACTTTTATAATATGCTAATCAGCCTCTAGGATCGGGGGGGGGGGGGCGTTGTTCCTGCTCCAAGAGGCTCCGTTCTCCCACCTCTGTCACCTTCCTCCATGTCCTGATTGACAGGGCCAGGCAGCGCTCGCATCCGTCTGCCAGCCCTGTGCTCTGGTAAATTCTCGCGCCATTCAGTATTCGGCGCAGGCGCGGTGAGGAAGCTGGCAGCCGGCGAGCGTCTTTCCCTCACCGCGCCTGAATACTGAACGGCGTGAGATTTCACCAGAGCACAGGGCTGGCAGACGGATGCGAGCGCTGCCTGGCCCTGTCAATCAGGACATGGAAGGAGGTGACAGAGGTGGGAGAACGGAGCCTCTAGGAGCAGGAACAACCCCCCCCCCCCGATCCTAGAGGCTGATTAGCATATTATAAAAGTTCTGGCTTAACGGGGGCACTGATAAAAGTAGGAATAGTCTAGTTAGGTTTAAATCTGGTGACAGAAACCCTATAACTATGTTATAAAGAAGGTGTGGGGCCAGACGTTCTTTGCTACATAGTTAAGTTAATTAATTTCTCGGCTGTTCCTTGCCACGTGTCTCCCCCTCCCCCCGCTACCACCATCCTTAGGCCCCTTTCACACGAGCGAGACGGATTAGGTCCGGATGCGTTTAGTGAAACTCGCACTATTTTGCAAGCAAGTTCAGTCAGTTTTGTCTGCGATTGCGTTCAGTTGTTCAGTTTTTTCCGCGCGGGTGCAATGCGCTTTGATGCGTTTTTCACGCGCGTGATAAAAAACTGAAGGTTTACAAACAACATCTCCTAGCAACCATCAGTGAAAAACGCATTGCATCCGCACCTGCTTGCGGATGCAATGCGTTTTTCACGCAGCCCCATTCACTTCTATGGTGCCAGGGCTGCATGAAAAACGCAGAATATAGAACATGCTGCGATTTTCACGCAACGCAAAACTGATGCGTGAAAAACAACGCTCATGTAAACAAACCCATTGAAATGAATGGGTCAGGATTCAGTGCGGGTGCTATGCGTTCATGTCACGCATTGCACCCGCGCGGAAAACTCGCTCGTGTGAAAGGGGCCTTAGACTTCACGTATTTCACTGCTCCATGTACTTAAAAACCCTGCCGCACTTTCATGCTCTGCTGTTATCCTGAGCGGCATTTACACTTTCGGCTTTTATTTCATGTCTTATGCTGCATCCGCACGTCTTTACTGTCCAGCACTTTCCTACTCTTGGTTCGTATTCACTCAGATTGGTCTCACATTCAAGCTGCGATCACCTGTTGGCTGTTACATCTCATTCCGTACCCAGCCGACAGCCGGATCCGTATTACACGCCTGTTATTTCATGTTGTGTACTCGGCTTACAGCTGCTACTGTTACTCCATTTTATTCTCGGGACGCACCACCCTGGTGTTCACACCTTGCTCCACTCACAACCAGAGCTGCGTTCATGCGTGGACTGATATACCATGTTTGCTCTGCTCACTGTGAGAGCTGTGTTTACACGTCCGCTGTCACAACATGTTCATACTGGCTTGCTTCAGAGCTGCATTCACTTTCACTGTTACATCATGTTTATGCTCCACTCACATTTAGAGCTTCTGTTCTTCCAATTTCATTCTCGGCCACACCCAGAGGTGCATTCACTCTACGCTGTCAAATCATTTTTTGCACTCCACCCTCGACCAGAGTTGCATTCATCCGTCTATCGATATATCAGGTTTACTCTACTCGCACCGAGAGCTGCGTTCACACGTCCTATGCTACTACAGGTTCTTTCCATGTCTGCTGTCACATCAAGTTAATATTCCGTTCACATCCAAAGCTGCGTCCGCATGTCTACTTTTACATCTTGTCCTATACTCCATTCCCATACTCATAGCTGCGCCCATACCATGTTTTTTAGGTACCACTCACATCCAAAGCCCCATTTGTTGCTACATGATGTGTTGTACTCTGCTTCCACTCAAAGCTGCATTCTCCTGTTCATTGCTACATCATGGTTTTACTCAATAATCTCACCGGGGCAGTCTGCACCCACCGCTCTGGTACCTCTCTCCCGACAAACATAACTGCGTTCTTTTTTCAGGCTTACGTTCCTTTCCTCGGTGGTCTGTTACATTTCATAGGCCTACTTTTCTGTTCACCTCAGGGAGAATTTTTTTTTTTTTTTGATCTTCTTTAATCCTGGTTCACATTCACTAAGACTGGTCTCCTTTAAAAAAAACAAACAAAAAAAAAAAACTTGCTTTCACTACTGCAGTCCGAGTCGTCCGCCTCTTGTACACCGCCTGTACGCGTCTCCAGGATGGGTAAGCTCCTTCCCTCAGTCCATCCCCTCCACAGGGCTCCTCCGATCAGCGCTCATGTGTTTCCCTGCTTCCGGTCGCGGGGTCGGCGTGCGTTCCAGCGTGGAACGCATGTTGAGAACCACTGCCGGACTTGTGTGTTTTGGATTACAGGTGGTGTCCTGGTTAGTACTGTGTCATTGCTGCCCAAACTTACCGGTGCTCGCTCCTCCCGGTTCCTCTATGCTTCCTACAGCGGCATTTTGCAGATCAGGTTCACATACACTGACATCGCTCTTGATAGTGGCTTGCAGCTAAACCAGCTCCTCTATTCCTTGTTGTGGTTGCTAGGAGCTGGTCATACAGTGCAGAATCCTCACGTTGGAGCGCATGCTGGGCTGTGTTTTACATGAATACGACTCACCTGGGTTGGAAATACACAGCTTCAGCCTAGACACTATGCACAGTCCCTGCACGCTGACCATTTGCCTGCTGTCATCTGTACTGATATGTAGTGGTAGCAGGGCCGTTCTGTATGTGTATGTTCATTTATTGATATGCTATGTTTTTTCCTGTTTCCCACTGGATCGCCCAGACTCATACCTACCTCTGTCTCCTGGATTGCCCAGGCTCATACCTACCTCTGTCTCCTGGATCGCCCAGGCTCATACCTACCTCTGTCTGCTGGATCGCCCAGGCTGTCATCTCCTCAGTTATTCCTCCTTCTGACTCTACTAGATTTTGTTCTCCTGGGAACGGGTACGTTCGGTTTATTTTTTATGTATCATTACCCCGGGCCCGTCCAGGCCCTGTTCTTCCTTCTCTGCCTGGTACGTTCAGGTCTGGTCTCCCTGCATGTCTACTATTCCGGGTTTTTCCAGGGTCTCCCGCTGTCAGCGGATCCGTCCAGGCTTAGCCTCCTATCCATTACGATACTTCCCCATGATCCGCACAGGCCCACCTACTCTTTCACACTCGTCTCACCCATGCCTCACCCTTCCTGGTTTACTTTTTCCTGGCACTGCCAGGGCGCTCCTTCACCGGGCTACGTGGTGCGGTATTTCTGAGTCACCCCCTTTTTTTCCAGGTGATGCCAGAAGCAGAAAGCAGATCCCGTGGGGTCCCCTCTCCCAGCCTTCAATTCCTGGGTGATGGATTAGAGTCTCTCCTTTCTCACGCCAGGAACCTGGTACAACATTCCCTCTCCTCCAACACGGCCAGGAATTATCAAGCCCGGCTATAAAATATATTAAGAATTCTCGGCCCCATGGCTTTGGGGGCCCGATGACTGCTTCGGCCCCATGGCTTTGGGGGCCGATGATGGCTTTGGGGGCCCGATGACTGTTTTCAGTCCTGCTTGGCTGATTGCCTGGTTGGTTGTCCATCTGTGCATCTGGGCTGATTTGGCCTGTATGTATCACATACATACCTGCTTCCCTAATTTCCATGTTGATCGCTCACTTTATGTTTTGACCGCAAACTGGTCCGGTTTGCCCTACAGCATCATTGTCATGTCTTACGCATATATTTCGTCTTGGTTTAATTGTTCATGCTTTCGTTCAGGTCCTGCCAGAGGAGGAATAAGTAGGGTAATTCCCTCTAGCATTTCAGTCTCTGATCGTAGTCGATCATATCTTGCCAACCAGGTCCCCGCGCAAAGTCTTTGCCTTTTTACCACGACCAGGAATTCATTTTCGCATTGCAATTGCATTCCCTCACTCATGGGAGGGCATAGACAGAATCTTGTATATTATGGCTTTGTAGCTTCTTACCGCACTAACCTCAGACTCCCTACAACCACGTTGAATCAGGTTTTGGACAAAGTTCAGCATTTCCTCATGGTAGAAGATTCAGATAGTAGGTCGGTCTTCTCGTCTCAAGCGTTAAAAAAATTCTTAGGGGCACACACTAGAAAAACGCGCGGACCATGGCTAGCAGATAGCTGTTGTCTGGGGAACTATTCAAGGATTATCTTCCTATCTACATAGTTCTTTTTGGCCCTCATTCCTGCATAGTCTAGGCAGTTAGGTTTCGGTCCCATGATCTCCTGAGGCTAGGGCATTGCCAGTACTCCGTAGAACCAAAACTTTACAAGGTTCATTTGGTTTTCATGATCCATTTCACAACGTATTCCCGGTCCTCCATTCCGCTTTGGGGCAGGTCTCCTTGTAGGTCTCCTTCTGGCCTTGCCTCATACACCCCAAATTTTTCGCTCTAGATCCCTGACGCCTTGCAGTTGGCTTGGGGATTAGTTTGCACATGCCATTCGAGTTCCTTTTCTACCCTACTTGGCTTGGTTTTTGCCCACTTATAGGCCTACCCACGATCATGGCTTAGGGCACACAACAAGCCATTTAGTCAGGTTAGCTAGGACACGCCTAGCTGGGTCAGGTTGTTCCCGTTGTTTCTCTCCCAAGGGTTTTTCGGATATCTCTTTGCCGTAGCCATGACCACAAGTTAGTAAGGCTGATTAGTCAGCCTGCATTTGTGGGAGGGACGGAGGCTCTTCATATACGAGCCACAGCCTCACTCACAGGCATGGGTTCTCAGGTGCCCCACCCTCCCTCCCTTATCTTCTCATTTCCACAGGGTATGCCCACTTATAGGCATACCCACGATCATGGCTTAGGGCACACAACAAGCCATTTAGTCAGGTTAGCTAGGACACGCCTAGCTGGGTTAGGTTATTCCCGTTGTTTCTCTCCCCAGGGTTCTTCGGATATCTCTTGGCCGTAGCCATGACCACAATTATGGATAATACATTGAAATCGCATCTAAATCGCACCACAAATGCATATGCGTTTTCATATGATCTGATGCATTTTTTTAGTGATCTGATGCGTCTTTTATACTTATGACCTTAAATGGGTATTGCTCAATAAGACTATATTCAATTAGGCATTAATGAAATCTGTATATTATATGTGTCACACCCCAGAGTTGTGTTACTAAACTCTTTTACCCCGGTACAATCTGTTAAGAGCCTTTACATTGTCATCTGATGTAATTTTACATTATACCCTCACAAATGTGCATTGAAAACCTTGTTAATTGAATATTGCTGTAATTTCCATGTTCACCAGCAGGTGGCAGCAATGTGTTAGCAAGGACTTAGGTTTAGTTTAGTATTTCTAAGCTGGAATAGTTTGCTCCAGTTTAGATCCCCCTCTGTGAGCAGAGTAGGCTGCGCCCACATCCTGCCTCATGGGGAGGGAAGGAAGTTAAGTCAGTGTGCCAGCCACCCCTGCTAGGGGAAGTCTGTGCGTGTAGGAGCTCCCAGATATACAGAATGAAGCCAGGATCTTGTCTCGGCTGAGACATTGATCATAATCCCCAGCTTGAGCCCTTCAGCCTCAGTTGGAAGAAGCAAGCAGACAACTCCAGTTCCAGGAAGAAGCATACCCTGTGAAGATAGCTGTGAGTAAAGTCCAGAGACCCAAGAGAAGCCATATACCTCTTCAGCTAGTCAGTAGAGATGTCCCGAACTATTCGCCGGCAAACAGTTCCCGGCAAACATCGCTTGTTCACATTCGCCGCGGTGGGCGAACATATGCGATGTTCGGTCCGCCCCCTATACGTCATCATTGAGAAAACTTTGACCCTGTACCTCACAGTCAGCAGACACATTCCAGCCAATCAGCAGACCCTCCCCCCCTGACCCTCACACCTCCTAAAAAAAAAAAGCAAGGACAGCAGCCCTCTTAGATTCATTCTGAAGCTGCAGTGATAATTAGAGCAGGGAGAGTGCTGCTGCTGCTGAATTAATAGGGAAATCGTTAGCTAGGCCAGTGTTCTGTGTCCACTCCAGTCCTCAAAGACTCATCTGCTGTAAGGACAGCGTCCTGACAGCACCCCAAAAAGCCCTTTTTAGGGCTGGTACATCAGTCTGCTTTTATTTATTTTTTCTATATATATATTGCAGTTGCCTGCCTGTGTGTGAGAGGCCACAGGCCCACAGACTGTACTGTGTGCACACCACTCATATAGGGTGGCACAGTATCTTGCAGATAAAAAATTCATTTAATTTTTCCTCTGTAATATACTTGCAGTTGCCTGCTAGTGAGTGTCAGGCCCACTGACTGTACTGTGCCCACTGCCCACCACTCATATAGGGTGGCACAGCACCTTGCACGCATAGTACCACTAATCTAAAAAAAAAATGACAGGCAGAGGCAGGCCACCCGCAGGGGCCGTCTTGGTCGTGGTGCTGTGATTTTCCTTTGGCCCTAGAATAATGCCCAGTGTTCAGAGGCCACGTACCCTAAACTCGAAAAATTTGGAGAACATAGTTGACTGGCTTACACAGGACACACAATCTTCTACAGCTTCCGCTCGGAACCTTGACGCACCATCCTTCTCCAGCTCAGCTTCAGGCACCTCTCAAGTTACCACTCGCCCGCCCGCCGCCACCACCAACACTAGCACCACAGCCGCTTCACCTGATCTGTCAGAGGAGTTATTTACACATCAGTTGGAAGAAATGAGTGATGCGCAACCATGGTGCCATATTCAACAATAACCTTTAAAAGCATATACCCTCACCACCATAAGCTGTAATAATAATTAATAAAAACAACAGAAACTTCAAGTGGATGAAAAGGCCGCGGTCTTTATTAAATTATTGGGGGTTACATAACTCAACCATTTTAAACCAATATAAAACCATATTAATAAAATTAAAGTCCATTTACTGAATTAATTTAAATCCACCCAGAATTCTGAGCGACTAACCCCCCCTTTAAAGAAACAAAGACCGCGACAATATTCAGGGAGGGCGGGCGGGACAAGCCTCTTCTCTGTTCTTGACACGGCGACTGATCTTCACAGGTACGACACCTTCTTAAATAGGTAGAATTCCCGCCGAACCGCTCCATAAACCATTCCAGGACCTAGATAAAAATAGAACAAGGCCCAGCAACCAGACAGCAACCAATTTAACCAATAGTAAACACTGACCCTTCAGCCACACTGACCAATCCAGAAGCTGCCCGGTATCCAGCTGGCTTACTTGACCTGAGGGAAATAAACAGAAACACAGGGAACAGACAAAGGGAAAAAAGGCAGAAAACCCAGTCCATAGCAACCTATGTTTCAATGGCACCATGAGGTGCAAAGCCTATTCAGGCCAAGCCCCTATCATGGTGCCATATTCAACAATAACCTTTAAAAGCATATACCCTCACCACCATAAGCTGTAATAATAATTAATAAAAACAACAGAAACTTCAAGTGGATGAAAAGGCCGCGGTCTTTATTAAATTATTGGGGGTTACATAACTCAACCATTTTAAACCAATATAAAACCATATTAATAAAATTAAAGTCCATTTACTGAATTAATTTAAATCCACCCAGAATTCTGAGCGACTAACCCCAACAGGCAAGTGAGGATTCATCCGCACTTGCCCCCCCCCACCAATAAAACCGCAGCCCTTTCAATCATTACTTGTAAGCCATTGATAAAAATATCTAAACCAATATCCGAGAGGTGAACCAAATCCTCTCGATATAACCCTCGAATTGACCCATCCAGCTCCAAATGACGATGAGACCAGCCATTTACAACTGGCATAAATTTCTCTAAGCCTCTATTTATCCTCCTACGAATCTTGTCTAAAAATCTGAGCTGAGGATTGTTCCATACAAAACGAGGGATAATCTCTGAAAAAATCAATACTACCCCCGGGATAAGCTCACTAATATAAACTAAATCTTTTTTTATTTCAGCTAATAAATCTAATGTTTTATTTCTACCTAAATCATTCCCACCTACATGAAAAATAATCACCTGCGGAGGAAGGTGAGACTGTAATTCCCCTTTTAGGATCGGAACTACCTGCCTCCATTTCATACCTCTAAAACCAAACCAATATAAACACACAGACGGAATATTAAAAAATACTTGTTGGGAATAATTACGAACCGAAGATCTCCTTTCGGCCCAGAAAATAAACGAATGTCCCATAATCCAAACTCTAATCTCCTCAGAATCTGAAAAAGAATTATAATCATCACACTAAATTAGGTCTAACATATGATCTATAACAGTCAGACTCCCACCTACCAATTCTTTTTATCAGAGCTTTATCTAAACCCATCCTAGAAGCTTCTGTAGCTGCCCCAATACGAAAGGAATGGGATGAATAACGCTCTGAACCTAAACCCAACAAACATAAACATTTCTTAAAGACTGCATTGAACTGAAATTTAGATAAAGAAGAACCATTCTCATGCACCAAAAAAGAACTACTGCCAACTGGGCGAACCATTAAAAATTCTTTAACTGCCTGGACGGGACAAACTTCAGCATTTCCTAACCTATTCAAAGAAATAACAAAACCCTTCCCTAACTGATCTGTTTTTGACTTAGCAACTGAAATTAAAACCGAATCAACACTTAACTTAACATCTGACAAACATAACTGAGATACAGACCTAGTATTTGCTGCCACTAACTCACTCAACCTAAAAGCACCAAAAAATGCTAACACAAACGCCACTTTAAACAACCGAAACTCAAAAAACGAAGACGCTATTTGATTTAATACCGACACTAACCTCCCTAACAGCTCAAACGTAACTGGCCTTCGCGTATCAGCTACAAACTTATCTTTCCGAATACCCTTCAACAACTGCTTCACAATAAATTAACTATTAATTGGAGCAAGACCTGCTAACTTAAAGAAGAAAGATATACCAGCCAAAGTCTTCTGAATAGCAGAATAACCCAAACCCAGCCTAACTAAACTACAGCTAAAATCTAACACTGAACCTATATCCCCTTCAAAAACCCCTAAATTCCTATCATTACAAAAAACCAACCATTTATTCCAAGCTAAATCATACCCACTCCATGTATTAGGTGCCAACAAATTCCGAATAAGTTCACTCATCAATGCCAAATTATTTCCCACAAGTAGGCCGGACAAGGGATGCCTTCTTTCCTCGCGTCTGGAACCAGCGCTTGAAATTCCTTCCACTGTGCACGAGAGAGAGAATCTGCTATAACATTTTCTTTACTTGGTAAATACTTAGCCTTCAACCAAATATTTCTGGCAAGGCAACATCTAACCAAAACTTGTAACAACTTAACTACTAATTTATTATTAGATGACAGACAATTTACCGCAAACAACACACCTTTATTATCGGTATGTAATAAAACCCTCTTGTTAGCCAACTCACAACCCCAAATAATTAAGGACACAACCACTGGAAATAACTCTAATAAAACTAAATTTTTTGTAAGCCCAGCAGATCTCCATGACTCAGGCCACGACCCCGCTGACCACTGACCATCTAGAAAAGCCCCATAACCCCAAGAACCTGATGCATCAGTAAACAACCTCAAATCCGCTGCCTCCACAAAATCGCCCTGCCAAATACTAGCTCCATTAAAATTAACCAAAAATTCCTCCCAGACTCTAAGGTCATCTTTAAGTTCCTTATTCAAACGAACATGAGCTCCCAGAGACTTCAGCCCACTCGTAGCCATATACAATCTCCTAGAAAAAATCCTACCAACAGGAATTACTCTAGACGCAAAAGCAAACAATCCCAATAAACTTTGCAAATCCCTTAACGTCGTCTTTTTTGAAAACAACATTTTCTTAATTAATAACAATAACCTATCAATTTTCTCCCCTGGCAACCTAAACTCCATACCAACAGTGTCAATAGTTATGCCTAAAAACTCAATAGAACAGCAAGGTAAAACAGTCTTCTCTTCAGCTAACGGAACACCAAAACACCTACAAACATCATAAAAACGACTTAACAAACCAGAACAAACTTCAGAACCTGCTGGACCAATAAACAAAAAATCATCTAAATAGTGTAACAAACCACCAACTTTAACGTTATACATGCACACCCAATGAATAAATGAAGAAAATGATTCATAATGAGAACATGACAATGAAAAACCCATGGGCAAACACATATCATAGTAAAATCTCTCATCAAATTTAAAACCTAAAGAATTAAAACCCTCAGGGCATACTGGTAATAAGCGAAAAGCGGATTTAATGTCAGCCTTTGCTACTAAACAATTCTTACCAAATGAATTTAATAATTTTATAGCATCATCAAACGAACTGTAAGAAACTGAACACAACTGATCATCAATTTCATCATTCAAAGAAAATTTTTCTGGAAAAGATAAATGATGAATGATTCTAAACTCATTACTAGCTTTCTTAGGCACTAAACCTAGAGGGGAAACACGAAAATCTTCAAAAGGGGGATCAACAAAAGGGCCCGCCACTCTGCCTGCTAACACTTCTTTCTCAATTTTCTCTCTAACAATACCCATATTTGCCGAAACTGAATTCAAATTCTCACTTAACAAACAACCTGGCCCTTTAAAACTAGGGACGAAAAAACCAACTGAAAAACCTTTAATTAACAACTCTGCTTTCTCCCTGTTTGGGTACATTTCTAGCCATGGCAGCATGTTTTGCAAGCTCACTGGAGTCCGTGCCTTTTGAATACTCCCGGCTATTGCTAACCAGCTGAGATCCAAAGGGCCTTTTAAAACATCTAAACATTGGATGTGGGCCCGCACAAATGGAACATTCATGCCTATACCTGCATGAACTTAACCATTTGCACGCCGACTCATTAAAGGCAAAACACAAGCCCTTCTTAAAAGAATTCTGTGAACTTACCACCTGCTGCCTATTTAATGCGACCGTCGTTTGAGGTAGCATTAAACTTAACCATAACCCCACATCCATGTTGCCCCATTTTAAACCTGGATGTACCGCTAGCTTTTGCCTGAACGTTTCATCATAATGAAACCATGAAAGCCCACCGAAATTACGATAAGCTTCCAAAATAGTATCAATATGCTGAAACAAACCTACTCCCAGCTGCGGATATTTAGTAACTAAAATGGAAGCGTAAATTGAAAAAGCCTGTAACCAATTGTTAAATGATTTAACAATACCTCTTCGCCTTTCTTCATCTGATTTTTCATCTGTCTTTTTATCTACTTTAAAAACCTCTTTAGCTGACGGAAGTAAAGATAAAATATCTACATACTCCCGCCGCCAAATTTTTTCTTTTACCACATTTGACAGATGAAACCCCAGAGGAGAAGCCTCACACGACAGTGCTTCTTTTAAGCAAACTTCGTTAACCCCTATTGCATTTTCAAAAACCGGACCCCCTCCACCAGAAGCAAAACTAGCCGCTGGCAAAGGGGGATCCGTCCAAGCCACAGATGGCGACTCCACTGGCTGCACTGCTCTAACTCTATTACCCTTAGCTAAATCTGAAAACAATGCAGCCAAATCCTGTAAAAAAGACATGTTAGGGTTAACAGACAGCAATGACTGCCTGTCTGAAATCTCACCCCTGGGAGGCTGGATCAGGTCTTCAGGCGGCAACACAGCTATCCCCTCTAAACCAGGCTGCGAAACCGCCGGCCTGGGAGGAGACTGCTGGTGCCTGCCCTGGTTGCTTGTCCTCTGCGGCGAATAGGTCCTCCTGGGCCTCTTCTTCCTGCATGAGCTCCTAGTTGCGGTGGCTACCGGCAGCTCTCCAGCTACAGTATCCACTTCCTGGTTGGCGACTGGTGATGACGAACTTCCGGCCGCTTCTTCATGACGAATAATTGGCTCCGCCTCTTCCGGCGCATGCGCAGACCCGATTCCTTCACTCCGCTGCACGCCGGCACCCTGAGACATCAGCACCTCCCCGGCCAACAACCTGCGCAGCCACTCGTCGCCGCCACAGGTAAAAGCTCTATTGCGAATGTGGCCGAGGAGAGCCTCAGTACTGCTAGGGTCCATTGTCAGCCGACGGTTCTCCTTCCCAAGCCGGACTTCTTTGCTTCAGGCGCCGCTGCTAAGGCCGACAACTCCGCACACTGCTCCGCTTCAGGCGCCGCTTCACCGCCGATTTCACTTCCAGATGCCGACCCACCGAAGCTCCTTCTTCACCGCCGACGCCGAACACCGCTGCCGCTGCCGCTGGACCTCTTCAACCGACGTGGACAAGCCTCTTCTCTGTTCTTGACACGGCGACTGATCTTCACAGGTACGACACCTTCTTAAATAGGTAGAATTCCCGCCGAACCGCTCCATAAACCAATTCAGGACCTAGATAAAAATAGAACAAGGCCCAGCAACCAGACAGCAACCGATTTAACCAATAGTAAACACTGACCCTTCAGCCACACTGACCAATCCAGAAGCTGCCCGGTATCCAGCTGGCTTACTTGACCTGAGGGAAATAAACAGAAACACAGGGAACAGACAAGGGGAAAAAAGGCAGAAAACCCAGTCCATAGCAACCTATGTTTCAATGGCACCATGAGGTGCAAAGCCTATTCAGGCCAAGCCCCTATCATTATTGCCAGAGGATGTAGATAACACGGATATGTCTCAGTCAGGCAGCATTACACACATGGACGTACGGTGTGACTGAGCAGCCCAATCACATGACCCCCAACAGGCCCCACCCCCTTGCAGTCTAGGGGCGGAGCCAAAACCGGAAGCACAATTGAGAGGCAGGGCCAGCCACCAGTAAGATAGGAAGGCTTCAGCCAACACACAAGCTTCTTTGGGGGTCCCCAGGTGACATTAGGGGTCTTAGTACAATCCGGCCACCTAATCCGGCAGAAAATGCAAGGAATGGACTGGACACAAAGCACAGCGCGCAGCGGTTTATGTCCCGCTGATTCTCTGCATTTTTCCCAGATTGTGGCCGGATCTCTGCCGTACCCCATTATAGTTAGTGGGGCTGGCGGGCATTCTGTCTGCATCCAGCAGTGCCGGGTCCAGTGAATTATCAGCTGGAACAGCCCGCCAGGATCACTAACGCAGATGTGAAGGTAGCCTAATACAGCGCCCCCTACCTCTTATATCCAGTGATGTCTCCTCTGATGTAGATGTTCTCTTTCTTCATCTTCTCCATTCAGACCAGACCACCGTGATAATTTCTTTCAGCCATCTCACGTCTCTGCAGAGTTTGACAGACATCTTAGTTTCCTACTTTTCCATCATCCTCCAAATAACATCCCATCATGCACCCCCAATACTGAGAAGCTGTGCTCCCCAAAACTATACTGCAAAAAGAACTGTGCTAAGCTAATGCTGTGCCAGGGTGCCCCCACAGTAATGGTGCCCCCACAGTAATGGTGCTCCCAAAGCCCCAACAATAGTAATTATTTCTTTGCCAGAGTGCATTTAGTAGTAATAGTGCTCCTACAGTGCCCCCAACAGTAATTGTGTCCCACAAGTAATAATGCTCCCATAGTCCCCCAGTTGTAATAAAGCCCACCATAATGCCCCGATAGTAATAATTCTCTTTATAATGTGTGACAGTAGAACCCCCCCGTTGTGTGGCAGTAAAAAAAGAAATACCTCCTCTTAGTGCCCCCAGTAGAGCCAATGTCCCCAGAGTGCCCTCGTGTGTTCTAATGACCCGTACTGTGTGACACTACAAAAAACACTTAGTGCCACCAGTTGAGCTTAGGTGCCCATAGTGACCTTATAATTTGTGCCAGTATAAAATACTCCTATATAGTCCCCCCAGAAGATGCCCCCATAGTGCTCCTTCCCGGTCTCCATAGTGCCCTCCATAATGTGGCAATATAAAATGCCCCTATAGACTGCCCCACATAGATACCCCCATAATGCTCCTTTCCTCCCTTCCCCATAGTGGCATCAAAATGGGTGCCAGTATTAAATGCCCCTATATAATGCCCTCATAGTGCTCTTGTCCCCCTCTTCTCCATAGTGCCCACCTATAATGCTTGCCAGTATACAGGACCCCCAGTAAATACCCCCATAGTGCAGTCATACACGCACTCTCCACATACATGGACGCAGTCATACACGCACTCTCCACATACATGGACGCAGTCATACGCGCACTCTCCACATACATGGACGCACTCTCCACATACATGGACGCAGTCATACACGCACTCTCCACATACATGGACGCAGTCATACACGCACTCTCCACATACATGGACGTAGTCATACACGCACTCTCCACATACATGGACGCAGTCATACACGCACTCTCCACATACATGGACGCACTCTCCACATACATGGACGCAGTCATACACGCACTCTCCACATACATGGACGCAGTCATACACGCACTCTCCACATACATGGACGCACTCTCCACATACATGGACGCAGTCATACACGCACTCTCCACATACATGGACACAGTCATACACACACTCTCCACATACATGGATGCACTCTCCACATACATGGACGCAGTCATACACGCACTCTCCACATACATGGACGCAGTCATACACGCACTCTCCACATACATGGATGCACTCTCCACATACATGGACGCAGTCATACACGCACTCTCCACATACATGGACGCAGTCATACACGCACTCTCCACATACATGGACGCAGTCATACATGCACTCTCCACATACATGGACGCAATCATACACGCACTCTCCACATACATGGACGCAGTCATACACGCACTCTCCACATACATGAAAGCAGTCTCCACATACATGGACGCAGTCATACACGCACTCTCCACATACATGGATGCACTCTCCACATACATGGACGCAGTCATACACACACTCTCCACATACATGGATGCACTCTCCACATAAATGGACGCAGTCATACATGCACTCTCCACATACATGGACGCAGTCATACACGCACTCTCCACATAAATGGACGCAGTCATACACGCACACTCCACATACATGGACGCAGTCATACACGCACACTCCACATACATGGACGCAGTCATACACGCACTCTCTACATACATGGACGCAGTCATACACACAGTCACCACATACATGGACGCAGTCATACACGCACTCTCCACATACATGGACGCAGTCATACAGGCACTCTCCACATACATGGACGCAGTCATACACGCACTCTTCACATACATGGACGCAGTCATACACGCACTCTTCACATACATGGACGCAGTCATACACGCACTCTTCACATACATGGACGCAGTCATACACGCACTCTCCACATACATGGACGCAGTCATACACGCACTCTCCACATACATGGACGCAGTCATACACGCACTCTCCACATACATGGATGCACTCTCCACATACATGGACGCAGTCATACACGCACTCTCCACATACATGGACGCAGTCATACACGCACTCTCCACATACATGGATGCACTCATACATGCGCTCACCATATACATAGATGCACTCATACATGCGCTCACCATATACACTGCGTGCAGAATTATTAGGCAAATGAGTATTTTGACCACATCATCCTCTTTATGCATGTTGTCTTACTCCAAGCTGTATAGGCTCGAAAGCCTACTACCAATTAAGCATATTTGGTGATGTGCATCTCTGTAATGAGAAGGGGTGTGGTCTAATGACATCAACACCCTATATCAGGTGTGCATAATTATTAGGCAACTTCCTTTCTTTTGGCAAAATGGGTCAAAAGAAGGACTTGACTGGCTCAGAAAAGTCAAAAATAGTGAGATATCTTGCAGAGGGATGCAGCACTCTTAAAATTGCAAAGCTTCTGAAGCGTGATCATCGAACAATCAAGCGTTTCATTCAAAATAGTCAACAGGGTCGCAAGAAGCGTGTGGAAAAACCAAGGCGCAAAATAACTGCCCATGAACTGAGAAAAGTCAAGCGTGCAGCTGCCAAGATGCCCCTTGCCACCAGTTTGGCCATATTTCAGAGCTGCAACATCACTGGAGTGCCCAAAAGCACAAGGTGTGCAATACTCAGAGACATGGCCAAGGTAAGAAAGGCTGAAAGACGACCACCACTGAACAAGACACACAAGCTGAAACGTCAAGACTGGGCCAAGAAATATCTTAAGACTGATTTTTCTAAGGTTTTATGGACTGATGAAATGAGAGTGAGTCTTGATGGGCCAGATGGATGGGCCCGTGGCTGGATTGGTAAAGGGCAGAGAGCTCCAGTCCGACTCAGACCCCAGCAAGGTGGAGGTGGAGTACTGGTTTGGGGGCCTTTTCGGGTTGAGGATGGAGTCAAGCTCAACTCCCAGTCCTACTGCCAGTTTCTGGAAGACACCTTCTTCAAGCAGTGGTACAGGAAGAAGTCTGCATCCTTCAAGAAAAACATGATTTTCATGCAGGACAATGCTCCATCACACGCGTCCAAGTACTCCACAGCGTGGCTGGCAAGAAAGGGTATAAAAGAAGAAAATCTAATGACATGGCCTCCTTGTTCACCTGATCTGAACCCCATTGAGAACCTGTGGTCCATCATCAAATGTGAGATTTACAAGGAGGGAAAACAGTACACCTCTCTGAACAGTGTCTGGGAGGCTGTGGTTGCTGCTGCACGCAATGTTGATGGTGAACAGATCAAAACACTGACAGAATCCATGGATGGCAGGCTTTTGAGTGTCCTTGCAAAGAAAGGTGGCTATATTGGTCACTGATTTGTTTTTGTTTTGTTTTTGAATGTCAGAAATGTATATTTGTGAATGTTGAGATGTTATATTGGTTTCACTGGTAAAAATAAATAATTGAAATGGGTATATATTTGTTTTTTGTTAAGTTGCCTAATAATTATGCACAGTAATAGTCACCTGCACACACAGATATCCCCCTAAAATAGCTAAAACTAAAAACTAAAAACTACTTCCAAAAAATATTCAGCTTTGATATTAATGAGATTTTTGGGTTCATTGAGAACATGGTTGTTGTTCAATAATAAAATTAATCCTCAAAAATACAACTTGCCTAATAATTCTGCACTCCCTGTACATGGACGCACTCATACACGCACTCTCCACATACAGTTGCAAGAAAAAGTATGTGAACCCTTTGGAATGATATGGATTTCTGCACAAATTGGTCATAAAATGTGATCTGATCTTCATCTAAGTAACAACAATAGACAATCACAGTCTGCTTAAACTAATAACACACAAAGAATTAAATGTTACCATGTTTTTATTGAACACACCATGTAAACATTCACAGTGCAGGTGGAAAAAGTATGTGAACCCTTGGATTTAATAACTGGTTGAACCTCCTTTGGCAGCAATGACTTCAACCAAACATTTCCTGTAGTTGCAGATCAGACGTGCACAACGGTCAGGAGTAATTCTTGACCATTCCTCTTTACAGAACTGTTTCAGTTCAGCAATATTCTTGGGATGTCTGGTGTGAATCGCTTTCTTGAGGTCATGTCACAGCATCTCAATCGGGTTGAGGTCAGGACTCTGACTGGGCCCCTCCAGAAGGCGTATTTTCTTCTGTTTAAGCCATTCTGTTGTTGATTTACTTCTATGCTTTGGGTCGTTGTCCGGTTGCAACACCCATCTTCTGTTAAGCTTCAGCTGGTGGACAGATGGTCTTAAGTTCTCCAGCAAAATGTCTACATAAACTTGGAAATTCATTTTTCCTTTGATGATAGCAATCCGTCCAGACCCTGACGCAGCAAAGCAGCCCCAAACCATGATGCCCCCACCACCATACTTCACAGTTGGGATGAGGTTTTGATGTTGGTGTGCTGTGCCTCTTTTTCTCCACACATAGTGTTGTGTGTTTCTTCCAAACAACTCAACTTTGGTTTCATCTGTTCACAGAATATTTTGCCAGTACTGCTGTGGAACATCCAGGTGCTCTTGTGCAAACTGTAAACGTGCAGCAATGTTTTTTTTTGGACAGCAGTGGCTTCCTCTGTGGTATCCTCCCATGAAATCCATTCTTGTTTAGTGTTTTACGTATCGTAGATTCGCTAACAGGGATGTTAGCATATGCCAGGGACTTTTGTAAGTCTTTAGCTGACACTCTAGGATTCTTCTTCACCTCATTGAGAAGTCTGGGCTGTGCTCTTACAGTCATCTTTACAGGACGGCCACTCCTAGGGAGAGTAGCAGCAGTGCTTAACTTTCTCCATTTATAGACAATTTGTCTTACCGTGGACTGATGAACAGTAAGGCTTTTGGAGATACTTTTATAACCCTTTCCAGCTTTATGCAAGTCAATTCTTAATCGTAGGTCTTCTGAGAGCTCTTTTGTGCAAGGCATCATTCACATCAGGCAATGCTCCTTGTGAAAAGCAAACCCAGAACTTGTGTGTGTTTTTTATCGGGCAGGGCAGCTGTAACCAAAGACCTCCAATCTCATCTCATTGATTGGACTCCAGTTGGCCGACACCTCACTCCAATTAGCTCTTGGAGATGTCATTATTCTAGGGGTTCACATACTTTTTCCACCTGCACTGTGAATGTTTACATGGTGTGTTCAATAAAAAAACATGGTATCATTTAATTCTTTGTGTGTTATTAGTTTAAGCAGACTGTGATTGTCTATTGTTGTGACTAAGATGAAGATCAGATCACATTTTATGACCAATTTGTGCAGAAATCCATATCATTCCAAATGGTTCACATACTTTTTCTTGCAACTGTACATGAACGCACTCATACACACAGTCTCCACATACATGGACGCAGTCATACACGTACTCTCTACATACATGAACGCAGTCTCCACATACATGAACGCAGTCTCCACATACATGGATGCATTCTCCACATACATGGACGCAGTCATATACACACACTCTCCACATACATGGATGCATTCTCCACATACATGGACGCAGTCATACACACACTCTCCACATACATGGACGCAGTTATACACGCACTCTCCACATACATGGACGCACTCATACATGCGCTCACCATATACATAGATGCACTCATACACACACAGTCACCACATACATGGACGCACTCATACACACAGTCTCCACATACATGGACGCAGTCATACACGCACTCTCCACATATATGGACGCAGTCATACACGCACTCTCCACATACATGGATGCACTCTACACATACATGAACGCAGTCTCCACATACATGGACGCAGTCATATACACGCACTCTCCACATACATGGACGCAGTCATACACGCACTCTCCACATACATGGACGCAGTCATACGCGCACTCTCCACATACATGGACGCAGTCATACACGTACTCTCCACATACATGGATGCACTCTACACATACATGAACGCAGTCTCCACATACATGGACGCAGTCATATACACACACTCTCCACATACATGGACGCACTCATACACACAGTCTCCACATACATGGACGCAGTCATACACACACTCTTCACATACATGGACGCAGTCATACACGTACTCTCTACATACATGAACGCAGTCTCCACATACATGAACGCAGTCTCCACATACATGGATGCATTCTCCACATACATGGACGCAGTCATATACACACACTCTCCACATACATGGATGCATTCTCCACATACATGGACGCAGTCATACACACACTCTCCACATACATGGACGCAGTTATACACGCACTCTCCACATACATGGACGCACTCATACATGCGCTCACCATATACATAGATGCACTCATACACACACAGTCACCACATACATGGACGCACTCATACACACAGTCTCCACATACATGGACGCAGTCATACACGCACTCTCCACATATATGGACGCAGTCATACACGCACTCTCCACATACATGGATGCACTCTACACATACATGAACGCAGTCTCCACATACATGGACGCAGTCATATACACGCACTCTCCACATACATGGACGCAGTCATACACGCACTCTCCACATACATGGACGCAGTCATACGCGCACTCTCCACATACATGGACGCAGTCATACACGTACTCTCAACATACATGGATGCACTCTACACATACATGAACGCAGTCTCCACATACATGGACGCAGTCATATACACGCACTCTCCACATACATGGACGCAGTCATACACGCACTCTCCACATACATGGACGCACTCATACATGCGCTCCCCATATACATGGACGCACTCATACACACAGTCACCACATACATGGACGCACACATATACAATACACATATATAGACACCCAGCTTTCCTGCTGTGCCTCTCCCGCATACACTAATGCCTCTGCACTTGTGCCATGCAGGATAGCAGGGAAGCTGGATGACATTTCATGATATAATTCACCCAGCTTTCCTACTGTACTGCATGTCATATGTGCACAGTCTGGGAAAGCTGAATATAACCCCAGTTCCCCTGCCACTCACATCACTGGTGCAGTTGTAACAATCCAACTGATGTTCAGCATGGTGGGCAGGAAAGTTCAGGCTGCAGGAATCGCTTCGCGGGCAGAAAAGGGGGCGGGGCTATTATAGATCCGCCCACATCGGGCCGTCCTGTTGCTGGTCACCACTGTCCATCATAAGAACTAAGGAGGGGAGAGGCGGAGCAATGTCACTGATGTCAGGAGGTCAGTGACAGAGTGCAAGTGCAGGAGAAGTCAGCCCGGGGTGACGAAGTACAGTGAGTGACTGCTCTCGGGCCCCGAAGCAGCTGCTTCCCTGATAGTTACGCCACTGGGAAGCGCTCATCTCCACTCCTGCCCGGCTGCTGCCTGCCACATTAATAAAATAAAAAAACTCAGGCGGCGGCCCGGCTTATTGTGTTCGGCCCGGCCCACCAGGCGGCCCGGCCCACCGGGCAAATGCCCGGTCTGCCCTATGGCCAGTCCGGCCCTGATGATGATGATGTTGTACCCGCTGCTGCTTCCTTTGCTGAGTTGTCAGATACAAGTGAAGCGGTTGATGATGACGATGTGTCCATGGATGTCACGTGGGTGCACGCTCAAAGAGAGGAAGAACAGGGGGAAAGTTCAGATGGGGAGACAGAGAGGAGGAGGAGACGAGTTGGAAGCAGGGGGAGGTCGTCGCAAGGAGCTAGTGGCACAGTCAGACAGCATGTATCGGCACCCGGGTCAGCCAGACAGCACGCCAATCAACCCATGCTGTTGCCACCACCAGAATGCCGTCATTACAAAGCTCAGCAGTGTGGCATTTTTTTGTGTGTCTGCCTCTGATAACAGCGATGCCATTTGCAACCTGTGCCAAAAAAAACTGATTTGTGGGAAGTCCAACACCCACCTAGGTACAACTGCTTTGCGAAGGCACATGATCTCACATCACAAATGCCTATGGGATCAACACATGATGAGTACAAGCAGCACACAAACTCAAAGGCGCCATCCTCCTCCTGGTCCAGCATCTTCAGCCACGTCAACCACTGCTGTCCTCCTTGCCCCCTCTCAACCACCCGCCACTCCGCCTCTCACCTTCAGCAGTTCCTGCTCATCTGCCCACAGTCAGGTGTCTTTTAAGGACATGTTTGAGCGTAAGAAGCCAATGTCACAGAGTCACCCCCTTGCCCGGCGTCTGACAGCTGGCTTGTCGGAACTCTTAGCCCGCCAGCTTTTACCATACAAGCTGGTGGACTATGAGGCCTTCAAAAAATTTGTAGCTATTGGGACACCGCAGTGGAAGGTATCCGGCCGAAATTTTTTTTCACAAAAGGCAAGCCCCAACCTGTACTCTATTGTGGAAAAGGAAGTCATGGCATGTCTGGCACACAGTGTTGGGGCAAGGGTCTGAAAAGGGGGAATATTAATCACCAACATTTATACAAATATCAATAATTAATATTCATAAATGGGAGGAGCCGTCTATCGATGACTCCGCCTATTTATACCTTTATATAACAATAATACAATACTTTGCTTTTACCTTACGCTAATCACTAAGCTAGCTGCATGCGCCTTACTAAACTAACTATCGCTAATACCCACACATTACACAGATAGTTACAAATAAGACATAGTATTATTAATACCAACAATACACTACGTACGCAATACACTAACAATACAGTACTTTAAATACAGCACTGAGCTACACTACACAGTTCACAAATTCCACCCACAAACTAACTATACAATACACTCACACATATAAATTAGCAGCCCACCCAAATGGTTCTATTTACTGTCCCTATGGGGTACGACGAGGGTTACGCTCTCCTTCAGGGGGCCGGTAGGGAACTCTCTCCAGTGCAGGGCTGCCGGATATTTATATCCCGCAGCACGCACTCCCGGGTCACGGCGCATGCGCTGTGCGCGCAGCACGGCACAAGACACGTGGGCCGGTGCGGTGATATGACGTCACCACACCAGCCCGCGCGTCTCTGCACGCGCACAGCAGGGCTGCGCCACTTGCAGACAGGCGGGAGAAGCCTTTGATCTCCCGCCTGCAGCACCTTGCATTCCGGACAGCGCGATAATAGAATACGCATAATAGAAGGAGGGGAGGTTTCTCCCTCCCTTCTATCATGCATAATTATCTCCAGCAGCGCTGGAGATAATTAGAACAAAGGACTCAGATTCTGTTGAATCTGAGTTCTTTGTATCCACCAGGATGACAGGACCCTTGTCCGGTCATTCTGATGCAATCAGACAGATTGCATCAGTGTGAATGCTTGGGGCACATTCACACTGATGCACCCGGTTTCAGGTGCCTATGGAGGGGGATATATGTATAATATACATGTGTATGGATGCTTGGGGCACATCCATACACATGTATACACTAAAATTGGGGTATATAGGCCTATTAGGGGGCACATATACCTATAAGGGGGCACATATATTTATTATAAGGAGGATTATAAGGGGGCACAGCTTCCAGGGACCACATATTTCCCACAGGGGCCACCATGAGCCCCTGTGGGCAGATGTGCGCAGATGCTGGGCACATCTGCGCATATCATCCTATAAAGTGACCATTAATGCATGCATATATATCATACATGCATGCACGTGTTTGCATGCATATATGTATATATATGCAGGCGTCTCAACTAGAGTTGAGCGAACACCTGGATGTTCGGGTTCGAGAAGTTCGGCCGAACTTCCCGGAAATGTTCGGGTTCGGGATCCGAACCCGACCCGAACTTCGTCCCGAACCCGAACCCCATTGAAGTCAATGGGGACCCAAACTTTTCGGCACTAAAAAGGCTGTAAAACAGCCCAGGAAAGAGCTAGAGGGCTGCAAAAGGCAGCAACATGTAGGTAAATCCCCTGCAAACAAATGTGGATAGGGAAATGAATTAAAATAATTAAAAAAATAAAAATTAACCAATATCAATTGGACAGAGGTCCCATAGCAGAGAATCTGGCTTCACGTCAGCAGAGAATCAGTCTCTTCATGCCATAGCAGAGAATCTGGCTTCATGTCAGCGCAGAATCAGTCTTCATGTCATAGCAGAGAATCTGGCTTCACGTCACCCACCACTGGAACAGGCCACTGTCACATATTTAGGCCCAGGTAGAGGAGAGAGGTCCCGTAACAGAGAATCTGGCCTTATGTACAGCGCCAATCCGATTAAGGTTGGTGCTGTGGGACTGAGGGTGGCCCCCATGTTGTCGTTTTCCCCTCCCTTCCTATCCTCCTTTTCTCCAGGGATTCATGGGTTAAGACTTTCCCATGATCCCTTGTAAGGGGCACTGACGCCCCTCCCTGGATGAGGCTATATAATTCCCCTCCCTCTTCCGGCCGGTCTCTTGGCTGCTGGAACGTCTCCCTCCCTCCCTTCCCTGGATGTTATGTTTTCTGGTTTGCCGTTTACAGCTCCCATTGGTTATTGGAATGTTCATACATTTTTCTATTTCCTAGTATAGGTTACATCGTATTCTCAAGTCACAGCTGGCGGTTTGGAGGCAATCGGAATACCCGGTGTGAAATGTAAAGGGCAGACTTGCCCGCTGCGAGGGCAGCGGCTGGCATACCACTCCCTGTAACGGTTTCTGGAGCAGTTCATAAGCTCGTGGTTTGGTTATGTTCAATAACAAATAAAGAAAAGCTGTGGCCGATCACCACCCAACCCAGTGGAGTTTTGTGTCTTTATTGGGTAAGAAGGTTCTATTTAGCGGGAGGATGGGAAGGTGTGTGTGTGGTTGCTTGGCCTACCGGCAGTCTGTCAGCACAGAATCTGTCTTCATGTCATAGCAGAGAATCAGGCTTCACGTCACCCACCACTGGAACAGGCCACTGTCACACATTTAGGCCCCGGCACCCAGACAGAGGAGAGCGGTCCCGTAACAGAGAATCTGGCCTTATGTCAGCGCAGAATCAGTCTTCATGTCATAGCAGAGAATCAGGCTTCACGTCACCCACCACTGGAACAGGCCACTGTCACACATTTAGGCCCCGGCACCCAGACAGAGGAGAGGTTCATTCAACTTTGGGTTGCCCCGCAATATAATGGTAAAATTAAAATAAAAATAGTATTGAATGAGGAAGTGCCCTGGAGTAGAATAATATATTGTTATGGGGAGGTAGTTAATATCTAATCTGCACAAGGGATGGACAGGTCCTGTGGGATCCATACCTGGTTCATTTTTATGAACGTCAGCTTGTCCACATTGGCTGTAGACAGGCGGCTGCGTTTGTCTGTAATGACGCCCCCTGCCGTGCTGAATACACGTTCAGACAAAACGCTGGCCGCCGGGCAGGCCAGCACCTCCAAGGCATAAAAGGCTAGCTCTGGCCACGTGGACAATTTGGAGACCCAGAAGTTGAATGGGGCCGAACCATCAGTCAGTACGTGGAGGGGTGTGCACAGGTACTGTTCCACCATGTTAGGGAAATATTGCCTCCTGCTAACACGTTCCGTATCAGGTGGTGGTGCACTTAGCTGTGGCGTGGTGACAAAACTTTTCCACATCTCTGCCATGCTAACCCTGCCCTCAGAGGAGCTGGCCGTGACACAGCTGCGTTGGCGACCTCTTGCTCCTCCTCTGCCTTCGCCTTGGGCTTCCACTGGTTCCCCTGTGACATTTGGGAATGCTCTCAGTAGCGTGTCTACCAACGTGCGCTTGTACTCGCGCATCTTCCTATCACGCTCCAGTGTAGGAAGTAAGGTGGACACATTGTCTTTGTACCGGGGATCCAGCAGGGTGGCAACCCAGTAGTCCGCACACGTTAAAATGTGGGCAACTCTGCTGTCGTTGCGCAGGCACTGCAGCATGTAGTCGCTCATGTGTGCCAGGCTGCCCAGAGGTAAGGACAAGCTGTCCTCTGTGGGAGGCGTATCGTCATCGTCCTGTGTTTCCCCCCAGCCACGCACCAGTGATGGGCCCGAGCTGCTTTGGGTGCCACCCCGCTGTGAACATGCTTCATCCTCATCCTCCTCCACCTCCTCCTCATCCTCGTCCTCCAGTAGTGGGCCCTGTCTGGCCACATTTGTACCTGGCCTCTGGTGTTGCAAAAAACCTCCCTCTGAGTCACTTCGAAGAGACTGGCCTGAAAGTGCTAAAAATGACCCCTCTTCCTCCTCTTCCTCCTGGGCCATCTCCTCTTCCATCATCGCCCTAAGTGTTTTCTCAAGGAGACATAGAAGTGGTATTGTAACGCTGATAACGGCGTCATCGCCACTGGCCATGTTGGTGGAGTACTCGAAACAGCGCAACAGTGCACACAGGTCTCGCATGGAGGCCCAGTCATTGGTGGTGAAGTGGGTCTGATCCGCAGTGCGACTGACCCGTGCGTGCTGCAGCTGAAACTCCACTATGGCCTGCTGCTGCTCGCACAGTCTGTCCAGCATATGCAAGGTGGAGTTCCACCTGGTGGGCACGTCGCATATGAGGCGGTGAGCGGGAAGGCCGAAGTTACGCTGTAGCGCAGACAGGCGATCAGCGGCAGGGTGTGAACGCCGGAAGCGCGAACAGACGCCCGCACTTTATGCAGCAGCTCTGACATGTCTGGGTAGTTGCGAATGAACTTCTGCACCACCAAATTCAGCACATGCGCCAGGCAAGGGATGTGCGTCAAACCGGCTAGTCCCAGAGCTGCAACGAGATTTCGCCCATTATCGCACACCACCAGGCCGGGCTTGAGGCTCACCGGCAGCAACCACTCGTCGGTCTGTTGTTCTATACCCCGCCACAACTCCTGTGCGGTGTGGGGCCTGTCCCCCAAACATATGAGTTTCAGAACGGCCTGCTGACGTTTACCCCGGGCTGTGCTGAAGTTGGTGGTGAAGGTGTGTGGCTGACTGGATGAGCAGGTGGAAGAAGAGGAGGAGGAAGCTGAGTAGGAGGAGGAGGAGACAGGAGGCAAAGAATGTTGCACTGCGATCCTTGGCGGCGGAAGGACGTGCGCCAAACAGCTCTCCGCCTGGGGCCCAGCCGCCACTACATTTACCCAGTGTGCAGTTAGGGAGATATAGCGTCCCTGGCCGTGCTTACTGGTCCACGTATCTGTGGTTAGGTGTGCAGCGTACTCAAGTTAGATTTAAAAATGTTCCTGGGTGTTGTAGTGCAATCGTGACACTAACCTGAGACAGCTGACTCTCTGCAAGGGCACTTGATGATAAGAAATGTTCGTGACGCCAGTGCCAATTAAACGGTGGCACGCCGTTTGCTGATAGCAGGAATAACTGAGGAACCACGTGATGTTAAAACAGAACTCAAACTTTAGTAGTCATCATACATGGACATAGATGGAAGCGCAGTTCCTTAGAAGACAGTTGGTTGCAGTACATTTGATGCAGACAATATATAGCAAGGTGACTTCAGAGTGTTAAACACAGGATTTGTAGTACAGGCGGCTTGCACTCTATTCCTGACTGATCCTGGAACATAGAAACTCTTCTCCAAGGCCCACTGCCCTAGCTCTGGCGTATATCCTTGGTTTTATAATTATCAAGTACCTCCTCTGTTGTCTTTAGTACCTCTTGCTTTTCTGAGCTTGCCTCTGTCTCTCTCTGCACTGACTCTGGAAACTTCTGAACTCCCTCAGGCCGGTTAACTGTGGTGTTCCTGCTTCTGCATATATGAACTCAGGAGGGGAACCTTCTCCTTGGATCTGGAACCCTGTTACAGGGACTGCAATACCCTCTCCTGGTCCGCAGGCTTCAGGCCTGGACTTGACTCTGACATAGTCTAATCTCCAACTTGGTTCTCACTCTGGTTAGACCAGACTCTAACTCCAACTAACTTTCCTTTCCCTGACTGGGCCTTATATATCCTAGGGCTCCCTACCTCCCTCTAGTGACTAAGAGCTGGAATGACACCCCTAGCAGGCCTGTACATGCACATTTTACAGTAACAGGGAAATACATAGCATTACATTGCGTTACATTTTATAAAGATGACTCATACCAACCTCCCCATAAATAAGGGGGAACGACAACACACAAGTGACCCTTCTGTAGTGACAGGCATTACAGCCCCCGTACACTACATACCCCACTGCTTTAAGCTGAGTACGACCTCGTACTCCATCAGGGCCCGCCCAACTGGAATCTTTACCTGAAACAGAAAAAGACACATGCAGGCATACATATATGTAGTTCATCTGCATTTACATTCATATCAGGTCCAATTGGCAAAGGTGAAGTGCAGTGACAAGGGGCGTCGTTCTCTTCTCTCAGGATAGTGAGTGGAACTGGGGCACTGACCTGGCACAGCGTAATATTATTACCAGGATAGTCCATGACAATGAATAAGTCCATAATAGAACAGCAAGAAACGGTAAAACAGTATAAAAGTTCTTGGAGGCTCAAAGAACAAATATGAGTCCGTACCCAGGTTCCTTCCTTATAAATCACAGAGGCTCTCGTGCGGTGGAGTCCATCTCTGGGCACATTCCTTTTAAAAGAGTAAGAATCTCAGAGGCTCAGGTTCTTTTGAGTCTATCTCTGGGCACGGTTCCTTAGTATCAAGTTGCACAATAAAATTGCATAATATAAAACAAGTGCTGTAATACCCCTGATCAACCTGAAAAGGGGGTTAAGGGTAAAAGGTGCAACAAAGGAACAGGCACAACTTGGTGTGGAATAGCAAAAGCAGGCAGGAGGTCCTGGAAACAAACTTGGCTTTGTTGACTTTAATATTTCAGTGGTCGACACCTACCACTGAGCCGTGGATAAACTGGCAGCAGCAACAAAAGACCAGGAAACATAGGACTCCTGTCCTGGAAGGGTTAAATTTTCAACATCATTCTTTGGCAAAATAAATCAAAGGCCTAGCAGGCTGATTCACAGGGGCATGTCATAATCACCCGGCTCTGCTGGCAAATACGGCCTGTAGTAGTCCTCTACAGGAGGATGTGCCCACATCACGGTGTCAGGGGGCAGCTGCAAAGTGAAGGGGCCCCTGATAGGTATTGGCCCCATGGGCCTAGGGGTAAAGACTCTTGTGGACCGTACCGGTCCCGGCATAATTATTGTAGGCTGTAGTGGACTTGGTACCGCCGCCGCAAGCGGTCCGGTGGGCTCTGTGCAACAATTCACAGGAATAGTGGGTCTTCTTTGGGACCTTGACGGAGCAATATTAGCAGAAGGTGGTTTACGGGTGGTGACAGGCACCCTTACCTCGTCCTTCTTAGGCGGCGTCTGGATCCTGGCGGTGGCAATCTTGCGCAGCTCCCGCAACTTTTCCTCCAGCCGGACGATCTGGTCACCGATGCTCTCCGTGTCGGAATCGCTGTCATCTGCTGGCGCCGCCGGCGCAGGTACAGTCAACGATGCGTCGGACGCGGCCGCTGCAGGCTCCGGTGGTGCATCGGGTCTCCTACCCTTCCGGATATTCTCCAGGGTAACACGGAGCCCCTTGAGATTTTCCAAGTCCTGTATTGTCTTCTCCCGGCGAGGCAGCTCGGGGGAGGGATAGGGACTCACCCATTTTTCCAACACGGTTGGCTGCCAAAACACGTTCGGACCAATAAAGGAGCCCCGCTCTTGGAAGGCGTGATGGGCCGGTTCTGGAGAGCGTTCAGGTTCCCGCTCGCAGCCAGAATAGTCCTCTTCTGCCTCCCAGTCCTCAGGTTCTTGCTTGGGACGGGTCACGGCAGTTGCATATGGGCCTCTCAGGCTCTCGGCAGGGGTGAACTCCACTTCCTCTCCCTCGCGGAGGCTATGCTGATACGAAGGGAGGTAGTCTCTCTTGACAGATCTCCTGTTGACGTATAAGTCTCTGCCAGTTAGGTAGTCTTGTATGAACCCGTAGCCACGGGTTTTGTCAAAGGACACCACCAACCCCTTTCTCCTTTCCAGGCGGGTTTGGGTATTAGTGTGCCGCTCGTGAATAGTCTTGGTTAGCTCTTCATAATATATTTTAGTTTTGGTATTCCTTTTTATAGCGGCCTCCCGGATCTCTGTCATTAATGCGGACCACTTGAAAGAGGGCTGAAAGAAATCTCTCCAAGAGCTGTAGCAGTGCTCCGGTTCTTTCCCCAGTGGCGGGCAGGCGGGTCTCTCCGGTCCCGGAGAGTAGGCCGGTGGAGCGTCCTCTGGCTCTACACCGATATCAGTCATTTTTGGTAACTCAGGCGCGGACGTTGCAGCAAAGCAGTCCTCACTCTCCAACATGCTCGATCCTTCTCTGGAGAGCGACGGGGTGGCGCCAATTAGTTCAGCCAGATCCTCCCATTGCACTGGGAGGCCGCCCCCCAGGTATTCCAGTATGTGGAAGGCGGAGTCCATGCTGGCAGACATGCAAATGTCCAGACAGGCTGTGGCGCCTGACCTTGAACCCTTTCCCGCTTTTTCATCAAAAAGGCGCCAACTTTTCCCACCTTTTCGGGATGAAGATGACGCAGCAGTAAATTCAGCAAGCTCAGCGGCCATCTTTAGCAAAAAACGCTGTCTATTCACTGACAGCAAGCAGGATGATAAAAAGTCCATAAAACCACACTCCGATGTGGCGATTTCTTTCCTCTTGATAGCGCAACACTGCACAGCGCTTTTTGGAGGTTTTAGGGACACTTTTAGTATGTTTTTCGGTCCACAAAGTCCACTTTAATAAAACAGGCAATTTGTCACTTTGGTCACAGGGGAGACTGTATAAGGCACAAAGTTCACGCTTCTTGCACTAGAAAGCGTGCGTATCCTGTTCGTGACGCCAAAAGAGAGGTGCAGCGTACTCAAGTTAGATTTAAAAATGTTCCTGGGTGTTGTAGTGCAATCGTGACACTAACCTGAGACAGCTGACTCTCTGCAAGGGCAGGTGATGATAAGAAATGTTCGTGATGCCAGTGCCAATTAAACGGTGGCACGCCGTTTGCTGATAGCAGGAATAACTGAGGAACCACGTGATGTTAAAACAGAACTCAAACTTTAGTAGTCATCATACATGGACATAGATGGAAGCGCAGTTCCTTAGAAGACAGTTGGTTGCAGTACATTTGATGCAGGCAATATATAGCAAGGTGACTTCAGAGTGTTAAACACAGGATTTGTAGTACAGGCGGCTTGCACTCTATTCCTGACTGATCCTGGAACATAGAAACTCTTCTCCAAGGCCCACTGCCCTAGCTCTGGCGTATATCCTTGGTTTTATAATTATCAAGTACCTCCTCTGTTGTCTTTAGTACCTCTTGCTTTTCTGAGCTTGCCTCTGTCTCTCTCTGCACTGACTCTGGAAACTTCTGAACTCCCTCAGGCCGGTTAACTGTGGTGTTCCTGCTTCTGCATATATGAACTCAGGAGGGGAACCTTCTCCTTGGATCTGGAACCCGGTTACAGGGACTGCAATACCCTCTCCTGGTCCGCAGGCTTCAGGCCTGGACTTGACTCTGACATAGTCTAATCTCCAACTTGGTTCTCACTCTGGTTAGACCAGACTCTAACTCCAACTAACTTTCCTTTCCCTGACTGGGCCATATATATCCTAGGGCTCCCTAGCTCCCTCTAGTGACTAAGAGCTGGAATGACACCCCTAGCAGGCCTGTACATGCACATTTTACAGTAACAGGTAAATACATAGCATTACATTACATTACATTTTATAAAGATGACTCATACCAACCTCCCCATAAATAAGGGGGAACGACAACACACAAGTGACCCTTCTGTAGTGACGGGCATTACAGCCCCCGTACACTACAGGTGGACCTTGCCACAGATGGCGTTGCGCAGTGCACACTTGATTTTATCGGACACTTGGTTGTGCAGGGAAGGCACGGCTCTCTTGGAGAAGTAGTGGCGGCTGGGAACAACATACTGTGGGACAGCAAGCGACATGGGCTGTTTGAAGCTGTCTGTGTCCACCAGCCTAAATGACAGCATTTCATAGGCCAGTAGTTTAGAAATGCTGGCATTCAGGGCCAGGGATCGAGGGTGGCTAGGTGGGAATTTACGCTTTCTCTCAAATGTTTGTGAGATGGAGAGCTGAACGCTGCCGTGTGACATGGTTGAGATGCTTGGTGACGCAGGTGGTGGTGTTGGTGGTACATCCCATGTTTGCTGGGCGGCAGGTGCCAACGTTCCTCCAGAGGCGGAGGAAGAGGCCGAGGCTGCAGCAGCAGAAGAGGCCGAGGCGGCAGCAGCAGAAGAGGTAACAGGGAGAGCCTGAGTGACTTCTTTGTTTTTAAGGTGTTTACTCCACTGCAGTTCATGCTTTGCATGCAGGTGCCTGGTCATGCAGGTTGTGCTAAGGTTCAGAACGTTAATGCCTCGCTTCAGGCTCTGATGGCACAGCGTGCAAACCACTCGGGTTTTGACGTCAGCACATTGTTTAAAGAAGTGCCATGCCAGGGAACTCCTTGAAGCTGCCTTTGGGGTGCTCGGTCCCAGATGGCGGCGGTCAGTAGCAGGCGGAGTCTCTTGGCGGCGGGTGTTCTGATTTTGCCCACTGCTCCCTCTTTGTCTTTTGCTAAGCTGTTGGCTCGGTCTCACCACTGCCTCTTCCTCCGAACTGTGAAAGTCAGTGGCACGACCTTCATTCCATGTGGGGTCTAGGACCTCATCGTCCCCTGCATCGTCTTCCACCCAGTCTTGATCCCTGACCTCCTGTTCAGTCTGCACACTGCAGAAAGACGCAGCAGTTGGCACCTGTGTTTCGTCATCATCAGAGACGTGCTGAGGTGGTATTCCCATGTCCTCATCATCAGGAAACATAAGTGGTTGTGCGTTAGTGCATTCTATCTCTTCCACCCCTGGGGAAGGGCTAGGTGGATGCCCTTGGGAAACCCTGGCAGCAGAGTCTTCAAACAGCATAAGAGACTGCTGCATAACTTGAGGCTCAGACAGTTTCCCTGATATGCATGGGGGTGATGTGACAGCCTGATGGGCTTGGTTTTCATGCGCCATCTGTGCGCTTTCTGCAGAAGACTGGGTGGGAGATAATGTGAACGTGCTGGATGCACTGTCGGCCACCCAATTGACTAATGCCTGTACCTGCTCAGGCCTTACCATCCTTAGAACGGCATTGGGCCCCACCAAATATCCCTGTAAATTCTGGCAGCTACTGGGACCTGAGGTAGTTGGTACACTAGGATGTGTGGCTGTGGTAGAACGGCCACGTACTCTCCCAGTGCCAGAGGGTCCACTAACACCACCACGACCATGTCCACGTCCGCGTCCCTTACTAGTTGTTTTCCTTATTGTTACCGTTCACCACAATAAGAAAAATATTATTTGGTTCAATGTATTGAATTAAAATTCAGGCCTTTTTTTACAGACAGCTAACACTGTCTGGCTATCTATTTAGGTACCGTATTACACTAATACAGGCACACAAGTAATGCCAGATTTGGTTGAATATAAATGTGAGGCCTATTTTTTACGCGCTGTGTGACAGATATACCTTTAATCACAGAATTAGACTTGTATCTGCACGGTAGCATGTGTGTTAAGTTTTTCAGAATGACACTATCAGCACCTTGAATCTAAGATATCCTTTTTGGGATAGATTTAAAGTAGGCCTGATATAGCAGAAACTACTAATTTTGAGAATGGCAAATTTGGGAATAGTTTTTCAACCCAGAACAAAAACTGTGCTTTTACGGTCACTAAATATAACTTGACCAGCTAAAACTGTACTGATTTGGAGGAATAGAAATGTCAGGCCTATTTTTTAGGCGCTGGGTGACAGGCTCAACTTGCCCCTGATGTAGTATATGGCCAAAAAATAACCACACTGTTGATGGTTAAATGCACTTGGGTGACACAGGCTCAGCCTGCACCTGATGTAGGATATAGCAAAAAATAACCACACTATTGATGGTTAAATGCACTTGATGGTAGCTTGTGCTGGCGCACCACAAGCCACAAAAATGGCCGCCGATCACCCCAGAAAAAAGTGATATAAAAACGCTCTGGGCAGCCTAAAAAAAGTGAGCAATTCAATATCAGCACTTCAATGATCCACAGCTGGAGATCGATCACTGAATTAAGTCTTTTGGAGGAGTTAATCTGCCTAATCTCGCCCTAACGTCGCAGCAGCAACCTCTCCCTATGCTTGAATCAGCAGAGTGACGCGCAGCGCTACGTGACCCAAGCTTATATAGAGGCTGGGTCACATGCTGCACTGGCCAATCACAGCCATGCCAATAGTAGGCAAGGCTGTGATGGCCTCTTGGGGCAAGTAGTATGACGCTTGTTGATTGGCTGCTTTGCAGCCTTTCAAAAAGCGCCAAGAAAGCGCTGAACACCGAACCCTAACCCAGACTTTTACGAAAATGTTCGGGTTCGTGTCACGGACACCCCAAAATTCGGTACGTGTCAGTTCGGGTTCGCTCATCCCTACTTATAAGGATAAAGTCAAATACGTGAAATCATATTTATCTGGTATGCCGAAGTTTCAGCCGATCAATCTTCTGACAGTGGAAGCCTTCTTGGTGTAGGAGTGTTCCCTCTCCTTGCTCTCTGCGGCTTAGGGGTACGAGGAATCTCCCAGGGCGAGATATTCGGGAGCTCAGAAAAGGCCGTCACCCCTTGAAACGCATCCCAATTTTCAATCGGAAGTGGTTGAATATCTAGTTGTTGATAAATCTTCTCCAGGTCTTTGAATGAAGAGATAAAGAGGCGACGTCACTCATGGGAAAAGGAGAGGCCAAAAGGGAACGACCATCTATACAGGGTCTTGTGAGCTCGCAGCCAGTAGGTAAGCGGTTTTAGAGCTTTGCGTTTTTTAAGTGTCGATTGTGCCAAATCCTGAAAGATGGCGATATCGTTGCCTTCCCAATTCAGGGATGGATGATTCCTAGCACTTGATAGAATTGCTTCCTTGACGGGGAAATAAAGAAATTTACAAATGATGTCCCGAGGAGGTTCATTGAGTTGCGGTTTAGGTCTAAGGGCTCTGTGCGCCCTTTCGATGGTGACCTCATGAGCTGTGTCTGGGCCCAGGAGATGCAGACAAATCTGTACTACTGTCTCAGGTATGTCGCTTGGGGCTACAGATTCGGGTATTCCTCGAAACCGAAGATTGTTTCTTCGCCCCCTATCCTCTTGATCTTCTATGGCCGTGTGTAGCATATTTATATGCGCATGAAGGTCAGCCATACTCGAAGATACTTCTTTTTGGTGAGTAATAGGCTTGGATTGATTCTCCTCAAGCAATTCTACTCTTGCGCCTATATGCCGTATGTCGCTCCTGATTGCTGCCATCTCTGAACTTAGTGGTTCAAGGGCTTCAGCCAATGTTTCTTTTAGAAAGCTTTGAGATATTGGCAGGGCTTCAGGGTCAGGGGAGTCATCTCTACCTTCAACGGCACCAGAAGGAGCTTGTTGTTTGTGGCCGGAGGATCTCGGCGTTCCCGGCGCCATCTTAGGTTCTTTAGCCACGTAGGCAGCAGCAGCCTTTTTGATGAATTTCTCCATATCTCCTGCTTGTATCGCCGACCTGTTAGGTCCAGCAGAGTCAGTGGGCTTCTGTCCACCAATCTTGACCATTATATTGTTCTGGAAAGCTGTTAATAATGTGCTAAGAGGGATATCTGGTCACAGAGCAGTGCCTCACACAGCCATCCACATTCAGCGCAGGCTCCGCCCCCCCTACTCTCTCCAGGGACTTATTATGATTGCCTGATCGGAGTCGGGAAGGAATTTTTTATTCCCCTAAAGTGGGGAAAATTGGCTTCTACCTCACAGGTTTTTTTTTTGCCTTCCTCTGGATCAAATTGCAGGATAACGGGCCGAACTGGATTGACAAATGTCTTTTTTCGGCCTTATGTACTATGTTACTATGCTTGCTGGACCTGCGGCAACGCTGGAAGAGGAGTCTGAGGAAGAGGAGTCAGAGGAGGAATGTGGCTTTGAGGAGGAGGAAGACCAACCACAGCAGGCATGCCAGGCTGCTCGTTGGCACCTATCTGGTACCCGTGGTATTGTACGTGGCTGGGGGGACGAACAGTCCTTCAATGAGATCAGTGAGGACGAGGAACGGGACATGAGTAGCTCGGCATCCAACCTTGTGCAAATGGGGTCTTTCATGCTGTCATGCCTGTTGAGGGACCCTCATATAAAAAGGCTGAAGGAGAACGACCTGTACTGGGTGGCCACGCTACTAGACCCCCGGTATAAGCAGAAAGTGGCTGAAATGTTACCGAATTACCGGAAGTCGGAAAGGATGCAGCAGTTCCAAAACAAGTTAAAAAGTATGCTTTACACAGCATATAAGGGTAATGTCACAGCACAACGGGAATCTAACAGGGGAAGAGGTGAAAGTAATCCTCCTCCTACCACGACCACTCCGGCAAGGACAGGACGCTTTACAGACGTGTTGTTGATGGAGGACATGCAGAGCTTTTTATGTCCTACGCATCGCCACAGCCCTTCGGGGTCCACCCTCAGAGAACGACTCGACCGACAGGTAGCAGACTACCTCGCCTTAACTGCAGATATCAACACTCTGAGGAGCGATGAACCCCTTGACTGCTGGGTGTGCAGGCTTGACCTGTGGCCTGAGCTATCCCAATTTGCGATAGAACTTCTGGCCTGCCCCGCTTCAAGTGTCCTGTCAGAAAGGACCTTCAGTGCAGCAGGAGGTATTGTCACTGAGAAGAGAAGTCGCCTAGGTCAAAAAAGTCTAGATTGCCTCAACTTTATTAATATGAATGAGGCATGGATCCTGAAGGGACTGACAGTGTGGAAAAAAGACCTGATGAGATGAGGTGCCTTTGGCTAAAAATGGTCCACACGCTGCTGTATTTTATCTCTGAATGCCGGATGACTTGCGTGACCTATCCGCCACCAACTAGGGTTGAAGCCGCAATGTTTTAGTGCACTTTCTGTGGCAGTGGCAGCAACAATACCTGATTTTTCAGGCATGTGTACATGCCTAATTTTTCTGGCCTCTGGTGCTGCACTGTGGCTGGAAAAGCAAAACAAAAAAAAGGCACATACATGTGTCAATTCCCCTTCGTGATCATTACCTTGTTGTGGTGAAGGGGCTTGTGTATCACAATGAAGCGATCACCTCTATGAGTGTGTTGGCAATGACAATGTTGGCACACCCCAGATGATAAGGTCGTTGCTTCATTGTTAACAGACCAAAAGTGATCGGCTGGATACATTTTCATTGAAAAAACATACATTTTCTTTGTGATCATCTAAGGCAGCGATGGTGAACCTTTTAGAGACCGAGTGCCAATCTTCAACCAAAAACACGTCAATTTACCCTGAATACTTCAGTCCAATATAGTACATCTTCTATAGAAAGAGAGAATCCAGCTTCTTGTGGAGTCAAAAGTAGTTCTTTATTGGCTCATCGTATAAAATCCACCAAAATCGCAGGAAAAAGGTGCAGTAACATGTTCCGGGCTACAGAATCCGGCCCTTCATCAAGACATAACACACATATTAAAGAGGACCTTTCACAAAACTATGTGAACTAAGTATGCTGCCATGTAGAGCGGCACCCGGGGATCTCACTGCACTTACTATTATCCCCGGGCGCCGCTCCGTTCTCCCGTTATGCCCTCCGGTACCTTTCCTCCTTAAGTTATTGTAGGCGGGTCTTCCCTTGTCCTGTGGGCGTCTCCTTCTCCTAGGCTGTAGCGCTGGCCAATCGCAGCGCACAGCTCACAGCCTGGGAGAAAAAAACCTCCGGAGGGCATAACGGGAGAACGGAGCGGCACCCGGGGATAATAGTAAGTGCAGTGAGATCCCCGCGCGACGCTCTACATGGCAGCATACTTAGTTCACATAGTTTTTACAAGTGAAAGGTCCTCTTTAAAACCATTCCTTTTTATGTAGCACAAGGTCCAACCCCCTCTAATCAGCAAAGTGTCAGCACCTGGAGCCTGGAATGGGACGGATCCGCCCGCAACCGCACCATATTGTGTCAATGTCAAACGGATCCGTCCCCACCGACCCACACTGCAAGTCAGGACGGATCCGCCCGGCTCCGCACGGCCAGACGGACACCAAAATGCTGCAAGCAGCGCCCCGGTGTCCGCCTCCAGAGCGGAATGAAGGCGGAACGGAGCCAAACTGATGCACTCCAAACGGATCCGCATCCATCCAGAATGCATTGGGGCCAAACCAATCCACCCGGGGCTGCCCGTGAGAGCCCCGATACGGACCCCACAGGCGGACACTGAAACGCCGGTGTGAAAGTAGCCCTAATTGTATTGCAGAGTGAGGTCTTGTTTTCTATTTAACCCCTTTGGCATGCAGGTATCAAGTGAAAACATCCAAAAGGTGTCCCTGCTAAGGAGTTTTTGTCTGCGGTCCCCTCCTCTTATGGGCAGTGACACCACTTCAATCCCCTGTGCACAAAACGCAGATGCGTCACCTCTGTGAACAGTGGCGAAGTGGAAAGTCGCAGCCGATACATTGCGAGTCTGAAAATGAGGAATATCACTGAGATGTTTTCTGATCCGTATTTTCAGCTCATTTACATTTGGAATCGGACCTCTCTGAGGGATTGGTCACTACCTGTACCTTTAGAAAAAAGACATCTGGGAACACCATTCTTCTTGCCTCCTCCTGCCACCCACCGCATGTCATAAATAACATACCGAAGGGGGAAATGATTAGAGCTAGACGGCATTGCTCTACAGAGGGGTTGTTCTTAGAAGAAACAGAGATTATTACACAGAGACTCCTGAGCAGAGGCTATACACTCCAGAACATTAATAAAGGCGTTGAGTTTGCCAGATTGAAAGATAGGGAATCTCTGCTCGTTCCTCAGACCTTGAAAAAATCCTATAGATGTCAAAAAAGTCAAAAAAGTGAAGACCTTGCTGAGGAGGACAAAAAACCTACTGTTGTTATTACTAACTACAGTAGAGAATATCCACACATATGCAGAATCATCCGTAAACATCTCCCTGTCCTCAATTACGATGAGGAGTGGAGAGATGTGGTGTCTGCGGGTATCAGGTGTATATCCAAGAAAGCACCTACGGGGGGAAAAGCTCAGCCCCAGCCTGTTTACTGATACCATTCCCCGGGCATGTTACTGGACAAAAACTACTGGCAATTATAAATGTGGAAATAAGAAATGGATTTGCTGCCGATACATGTGTGTCACTAAGGAGGTCACATCTACAGGGAATAACAACAGATACGCTCTAAAACAATATATCAGCTGTAATACGGAGTTTGTGGTGTACGTTATTACATGCAGAATCTGTAAAGTCCAATATGTTGGCTGCACTGTAAATGAGCTGAAAATACGGATCAGAGAACATCTTAGTGATATTCCTCATTTTCAGACTCGCAATGTATCGGCTGCGACTTTCCACTACGCCACTGTTCACAGAGGTGACACATCTGCGTTTTGTGCACAGGGGATTGAAGTGGTGTCACTGCCCATAAGAGGAGGGGACCGCAGACAGAAACTCCTTAGCAGGGAGACCTTTTGGATGTTTTCACTTGATACCTGCATGCCAAAGGGGTTAAATAGAAAACATGACCTCACTCTGCAATACAACTAGGGCTACTTTCGCACCGGCGTTTCGGTGTCCGCCTGTGGGGTCCGTATCGGGGCTCTCACGGGCGGCCCCGGGCGGATCAGTTTGGCCCCAATGCATTCTGGATGGATGCGGATCCGTTCGGAGTGCATCAGTTTGGCTCCGTTCCGCCTTCATTCCGCTCTGGAGGCGGACACCGGGGCGCTGCTTGCAGCATTTTGGTGTCCGCCTGGCCGTGAGGATCCGTCCTGACTTGCAGTGTGGGTCGGTGAGGACGGATCCGTTTGACGTTGACTCAATGTGGTGCGGTTGCGGGCGGATCCGTCCCCTGTTGACTTTCGGTGTGGGGTCGGGACGGGTCCGTCTGACTAACAATTGGATTTAAACTTTTTTACATAGAATGTGGACGGATCCGTTTGACGTTGACACAATGTGGTGCGGTTGCGGGCGGATCCGTCCCCTGTTGACTTTCAATGTGGGGTCGGGACGGATCCGTCTGACTAACAATTGGATTTAAACTTTTTTACATAGAATGCGGACGGATACGTTCTGAACGGATGCCATCGTTTGCATTTATAGGTGCGGATCCGTCTGTGCGGATGGCAGACGGATCCGCACCTAACGCAGGTGTGAAAGTGGCCTAAGATATGTTCATTATGTGTATGTATGCGTCACCTGTGATGCTGGATCTCCTCCCCTGGACCGCTGAGTGGTTCCCATTCCAGGCTCCAGGTGCGGACACTTTGCTGATTAGAGGGGGTTGGACCTTGTGCTACATAAGAAGGAATGGTTTTAATATGTGTGTTATGTCTTGATGAAGGGCCGGATTCTGTAGCCCGAAACATGTTACTGCACCTTTTTCCTGAGATTTTGGTGGATTTTATACGATGAGCCAATAAAGAACTACTTTTTACTCCACAAGAAGCTGGATTCTCTCTTTCTGTTGGATATTCTATTGGGCCCAGTTCTGGCCTTTTTTCCCTGCTTCGTGGACTGAAGTCGGAGGTGAGAGCTGCAGCCATTTCTATCATTGTTTTGGAGGACATCTTCTATGTACTTTATCATTTGGCTATAATAACCGGCCTCCATTTAGTGCGCTGCTTGTGCTGTACATAGTGCGCCCTGCGCGGATGAATGGCGGGTAAAGGCTAAAGCATATTGGTATGCCTTAGACTTTTTCCAGGGAGCGGGTGCTCACAGACAGGGCTCCGAGTGCCGCCTCTGGCACCAGTGCCATAGGTTCGCCACCACTGATCTAAGGTGATCATTAAAGCCTACTAGGCCAACAATGGCCCACACTGCAGAATCATTGTTTTCTGGGTTAACTGTCACTGAACTACCTCAGCGCGACCATAGCTTTGAAAAACCGCCATCGCCTGCAATCTCCCGAACGTGCGCACGAGCACAGTCATCACTGCACCAAGATTGACGCATAGAGGAATAAAATTTGAGTGTGTCAACTATTGACGACTCTTTGCGGTTGTTTGCGGTGCGTTAAACAGGGAGTTTGGTCTGTCACTGTGAAGCGGGTGTAACCCTTGCACTACCTGATCGATACAACATCATACCTGATCGTATCCACACACTGGATGTTTTAAAGCACGTTATTCCAAACAATTTAGGAATGTTAGGTGATTTATTCCCTTTATGGATTAAAACCCGACTTAATTGCGTCAACTACGTAATTTTCCATGGGAGTTTTGCCATGGATCCCCCTCCGGCATGCCTCAGTCCAGGTGTTAGTCCCCTTGAAAACTTTTCATTCACTATTGTGGCCAGAAAGAGGTGCAGTGTACTCAAGTTAGGTGTAGAAATGTTCCTGGGTGTTGTAGTGCAATTGTGACACTAACCTGAGACGGCTGACTCTCTGCAAGGGCAGGAGATGATAGGAAATGTTCGTGACGCCAGTGCCAATTAAACGGTGGCACGCCGTTTGCTGATAGCAGGAATAACTGAGGAACCACGTGATGTTAAAGCAGAACTCAAACTTTAGTAGTCATCATACATGGGCATAGCTGGAAACGCAGTTCCTTTGCAGACAGTTTGTTGCAGTACATTTGATGCAGGCAATATAGACATAGCAAGGTGACTTCAGAGTGTTAAACACAGGACTTGCAGTACAGGAGCTTGCACTCTATTCCTGACTGATCCTGGAACATAGAAAATCTTCTCCAAGGTCCAATACCCTAGCTCTGGCGTATATCCTTGGTTTTATCTTTATAAAGTACCTCCTCTGTTGTCTTGAGTACCTCTTGCTTTTCTGAGCTTTGCCTCTGTCTCTCTCTCTCAGCTTCCTCAGGCTCTAGAAACTTCTGAACTCCCAGGCTGTTTAACAGTGGTCTTCCTGCTTCTGCATATATAAATTCAGGAGGGGAACCTTCTCCTTGGATCTGGAACCCGGTTACAGGGACTGCATTACCCTCTCCTGGTCCACAGGCTTCAGGCCTGGACTTGTCTCTGACATAGCCTAAACTCCAACTGCTGTAGACTGACTTTAGACTAGACTGCAGACTGCTTAGACTGACTTTCCTTTCCCTGACTGGGCCTTATATAAACTCCCTAGCTCCCTCTAGTGACTAAGAGCTGAAATGACACCCCTAGCAGGCCTGTACATGCAAGTTTCACAGTAACAGGGAAATACATAGCATTACATTACATGACATTTTATAAAGATGACATATACCAACTTCCCCATAAATAAGGGGGGACGACAGCACACCAAGTGACCCTTTTGTAGTGACGGGCATTACAGTCCCCGTACACTACAGAGTCCTTGTGGGTTTTAAAATTCGTCTGCCTATTGAAGTCTATGGCGGTTCGCCCGGTTCGCCCGTTCGCGAACATTTGCGTAAATTCGCATTCGCCGTTTCGCAAACTGAAAATTTTATGTTCGCAACATCTCTACTAGTCAGTCCCCACACAGCAGAAGATAGAGAGTGCAGAAGCCAAATTCCTGCCACAGTATAGAGCTAACAAGCAGACGTCCTTTCCTGCAAGCTCCAGGTACATGAGAGAGCAGAAGATAAATTCCTGCCAACCATTGCCAATACCTGCTGGGACCCAAGACTAAAGCTGTATCTTGCTTGGATGAAAGTTACCATCAGTAAAGACAAGTTTGAACTTTACCCAAGGTCTGGATCTCGATTACTGCTGCAATTTCCTCTATTACTCCTACTAGCACCACACTCAATTTATTGGAAGTGAGCCAGGATCCAGGAGTCCAGCCATACCCAGGTAGGAGACACCGGTGACACCATTATCACCACCATACAGAGACATTACACCACTCTGGCATTCCTAACCTGGGGCGTGAGTTCTAACACCTTGGAGGGCCCTGTGACAGTACCCTGCGCACGCTGCAATTGGCGTCATGAACAAAACTATAGACTATTATATCCCTATCCTGACCCACTGCATAATTTAGCGTCTGTGTAACCGTACCACGGTCCTGCTCATTGCATATGGACTTATGCTTTTCTTTTTGCTAAGCATATATACCCATCCAGGAATCCATCCCAGTGTTTTGTGAAACCTATGGAATAAGCCGGTCCACCCATATTTTGGGTATAAAAAGCAGGAAGTGGGGAGTGAGAATAGGAGCCACTGAGGAACGTGTTTGGTACTATAAGCAGCCCCAAAAGACCCCTGACCGAGCTGCCTAGGATGACCGGCGGTTACAGAAAGAATTTGACTTAAGAAACTTGGACTATTCTAAGCCATACAAGCGCGCTCCCGCCAACCTTCCAGGGGAGAGTCCGATCACGTGGGACGCCAAGGAGCAGCGCACGCCGGCAGCAGCTGGGAGAGTCGGGAGGCCGAGTCCAGGAGATGGAGATCATCGGGTGAATAAATGTGGTCACATCCGCTGTGCTACAGAGCGTTTTATGAACATTAGCTCTGGCTATATTGCTGACCCCATCTGCCACCTGTATGTTTGGGATGCACAACGTGCCACTGACATTCAGAAGCCATATTTGAACTGATATATTGAGGAACATCGTGAGCAGTTTATCAATTCAGCCACTAACATCAATCATGGATTTAAATTGATTAATCAATCATGTATATTGTATATTAACTACATCTGGCTTCACATTTGCACAATCTATCACTATACACCTTTTGCAGTTACAGTTTTTCATCTATTTATTTTAGGGTGGGATTTATGTTATAAGTACTCAGCTAGTGCCCTTTGAGATTTGGGTGGCTTGCATACGGTGGTGTTTGCCTTCACTTGCTCTGGATTACATCATCTAGTGTCTCCGGGCCGGGTGAAGAATTGCACCCCCATGTGCATGACCCCCAATTATAACAGGTTTTATTGACTAATATGTATGATGTCACCTACTTGTGGATAGAATAAAATCCTCTATTTTTTTTGCAATTTCCTTGATAGGTTCTTGGAGGAGAGAGTGCCTGTATTATCCTATATTTACTTCTGTTGTGATTATAGACTGGGGGGGGGGCAGTCTACATACAGTGCACCTATTTCTGTAGACCAATAAGGGTGAGCCGCCATATAATATATAGAGAAATGATTGAGGGAAATGCAGGACGGCCTCACGGACAGGGCACAGATCACCACAGGAAGTGCAGCAGAGGCCTCCTAGGAAGAGGCTGTAATAGAGGCACAGAGAGATGGGGCTGCTGAGGGCTGAATGCAGACACCAGAAAGGTACAATTAACTGAGAAATGAAGCTTCATGAATATCTTCCCTTCAGCAGCACATATGTTGGGAATTTCATTTGTGGTAGTGAAATGGCTGCACTTTAAGAATCCTATATTGTGCCCTAAATGGCATCTGTGTTTTCTGTCTTTTAGAACATTGAATATCAAACCCCTCAATTGTAAGAAATCAGCCGAATGATCATTACAGCCTTAATTCCCATCTTATTCAGCACGGTGGCTCAGCGCTTAGCACTGGTGGGCAGCGCTGTGGCTCAGTGGTTATTACTGGTGGGGAACATGGTGGCTCAGTGGTTAGTACTGGTGGGGAACATGGTGGCTCAGCTGTTAGCACTGGTGGGCAGCACAGTGGCTCAGCGGTTAGCACCGATGGGCAGCACGGTGGCTCAGTGGTTAGCACTGGTTGGGAACACGGTGGCTCAGTGGTTATCACTGGTGGGGAACATGGTGGCTCAGTAGTTAGCACTGGCTGGCAGCACGGTGGCTCAGTGGTTAGCAATGGTGGGAAACATGTTGGCTCAGTGGTTAGCACTGGTGGGCAGCACAGTGGCTCAGCGGTTAGCACTGGTGGGCAGCACGGTGGCTCAGCGGTTAGCACTGGTGGGCAGCACGGTGGCAAAGTGTTTAGCATAGTAGCTCAGTGGTTAGCACTGGTGAGCAGCACGGTGGCTCAGTGGTTAGCACTTGTGGGGAACACGGTGGCTCAGTGGTTAGCACTTGTGGGGAACACAGTGGCTCAGTGGTTAGCACTTGTGGGCAGCATGGTGGCTCAGTGGTTAGCACTGGTGTGCAGCACGGTGGCTCAGTGGTTAGACTGGTGTCTTGCAGTGCTGGGGTCCTAGGTTTGAATCTGACCAAGGACAACATCTGCATGGAGTTTGCATGTTTTCCCTGTGTTTCCGTGGGTTTCCTCTGGGTTCTCCGGTTTCCTAGAAATTAGATTGTGAGCCCCACTGGGGGCGGCATGATGCTAATGTCTGTAAAGTGCTGCGGAATATATCAGCGCTATATAAGTGCGTATAATAAATGTAAAATGTGATTAAAAGTGTGACACATTCACCAAACTCTCATGAATAATTTCCTAATTCTCCTGGGAAATGGCGGAGTCTCCAAACTCCATTACCTCTGACCAGGGGAAGTGAGAGCTTTTAACCCATAGGGTACCCACACCGTATATATATGGCACTGGGAAGTGTATCTGAAATCCTAGCAACGTACAGCTTCAGCGCGCTGATCGGGTGGGAGCAGGAGCTGCGCCCGCTCGATCAGCTACAGGGGTCCGGCAGCCACTGATAGGACCCCTGCTGTATGCGCCGGTATCCGTGAAAACACTGATGCTGGCGCATTTACCCTTGTACTGCTGCGGTTAGCGCTGACAGCGGCATGTGTGGTATACCGACGGGTCCCGGGTGTCCATCGGGTAACTGCGATGCAGTGACAAGGACCCGATGGCTGGGAGGGCAGCCCGATGCTTTCCATAGGCATCGTAGCTGCCTTACTTGTTAGCCTGTGAGATCCAGCCCCCTGGGTCTCACAGACAAGCAGGCTGAAGGCTATTACACTGTGTAATACACTTACTGCCAAGCATTACAATACAGATGTATTGTAGTATTGGCTCCATCAGATTCTCCTTCATAGATGACCTCAAATCTGATCGAATTATTTTAAGGCTAGAGAACAGCCTCTCTACACCAACTTGGGTTGGTGGCAAAGCGGTGACCACATGGACAACATCTCTAACAATCTCAGGGTATGAAGGAATTGCCTTCTGCACAGTCAGTTTTGATGATCGGTTGAACTCTTCTACTTCTGTGAGAGCAAGTGAAAAAAAATACCGAAATACGGTCAATCTGTTTGCTTTGGGAGCGGAATCTTTTCCCCTGTGGCAACGCTTTGCCTGCTCCATGTCATCCAAATACTTGTCAAGGTAAACTCCTCATCTGATGAGGCTAACGATATGGCAGCAGTAGCACTGTCCAGACCCAATTCCTCCTGCTCTTGGCCGTCCTGTAGCCCACTCATCCTAATTGCTACCTCAGTCAGAGCTGTATTTAGAAAATGTCTTCTTTTAACTTTATGTTAAAAGCTAATCTTTGTAACTAGTGAGAACCTGTCACCTCCCAAAACCATCCCAAGCCGCCAGCAGTACCTGCGTGTAGCGAGCAGCGTGTTTCTGATGATGCCTTTCTTCCTGAAGGCAGATGCAACAAAAGTACTGAAAACGATGTTTTATCCCCTGCCCGGCGCGCTTCTCCACACATGCTTGAAGTCAAGAGGGCAGCGGCCTCCTTGCTTCAGGTCACGGTAACCAGCCCCCTTCCCTTCCCCTTCGCTGTGACAGACAGCCGGCTGTTCGGCAAAGGCAGCCGTACATTAGTGCATAAGCGCGGCCAGTCACAGCGAAGGGGCAGCGAAGGGGGCTGGTTACCGTGACCTGAAACAAGGCGGCCGCTGCCCTCTTGACTTCAAGCACATTTATATATTAAGCAAGTATACCGTGGCTCACCCAAATCCAAATTATGGTAAAGGTGATCTGTTTTTTGATGATTCACCTAATCATCCCAATAGAAGAGCAATTTTGAAATTTAAAAACAGGCACTCTCCATCTGACAGTTAAAAAATGTATTTGAATAAAATTTAATAAAGAATAAAAAATATAATTACCCCTACAATATTCTACGATTATAAAATTCTGCAATTATTTGGGCACCAGGTAATAGATCTGAAATGTCAGCTATTTGCAATCATAAAAATAGACTGTGCATTGGTGTTGAAACAAAAACTGTTGCAGTGTCCCTTAGTGCTTGAACATAATGTAAATTATAATCAGGTGATTATTTGTGCAAAATTGATAATGAATACCTTAACCTAATATAACATAGATATTACAATAATCATATGTAGCTGTGAAAAAAGCAGTTGTGAATACTATATTTCTTCCCAATAATAGTTGCCACTGATAGTGTGTGACGGTATAGGAAGTTACTTATGTGACGATATAAAAAGTTACCTGCAAGTCTGAAATATAGAGCCAGATGTAGGCAGGTAAAATCAATCGCTTAGGAGGCCAGGTATCGATTGTGCGTCTGGCGTCTGGGGCGTCCCCCTCGCGCAGCCTCTTACCTGTTCCCTCCGTTCGCTGATCTCCGGGCTGTGTCTCTTCACGTACTCCTGCGATATTTCTGGTCTTTCGGTATGTCGATTGTTATTGCCGTCATGCGAACTTTCCGGCTATGTCAAACATAGACCTTGGCGTCTTACGTGGGAGAAGTTTGCAGTCTTAGAAGAGTAGCAGCTGTAACGTGACGTCCGGGTGGTGATTTTGCTCTGGTTAAGATGTAGAGCGATCTTAAAGGGCCCAATGTCCTATATAGAGTCTCAATTAGAATATGAAATATTATCACTTTGTGGTGGTCTTAGGTGGGTAGTTGTGAATCCAAGAACAGCCAGATGCGTTTCGAGGTGACAACCTCTTCCTCAGGGGCCACTGTGCCTGTTTTTAAATTTCAAATATATTTATATATTCCTGACCTGTAAAATACAGTATGTAACCCAAAATGGTGCCTTTAAAAAAAATATAACTCATCCAAAAAAACGCCCTCCTACAGCTACATATAGGAAAAATAATGTTATGATCTAGAGATGCAATGATAAAAAAAAAATAATAATAATGTTGGGCTTTCTTGGCCCTTTAGCGGTTACAGGTGAAATGGTTGATTGGACCCACTTTCTTCTTTCTATATCAATGGAATTTATGGGTTTTCAATAAAAGTTATGCTATAAGGCTGTTCCAGCACTTGGTTGGGGGTATTTAAGTATACAGGTTTCAATAAGGTGGGACGTAGGAGGATATGCGTCATTTTCAAATTTTAATTAAATTCTTTTTGGGTGTGTTCAACAGGTAAACTCATAATAAAATGAAACATTCCTTCACACATTATCACATGTTTTTCTAGTAAACCAAGATTTCTGAGGCTTGGTATGTGGTTCGCTTACATATTTATCAGATATTTCTGAGAATAGTCAATCTGTGTCAGCAATTACATCTATATTTGAGCATACCTGCAGGTGTGGGGTGGGGGCCGAGAAATTAATTAACTTAACTATGTAGCAAAGAACGTCTGGCCCCACACCTTCTTTATAACATAGTTATAGGGTTTCTGTGACCAGATTTAAACCTAACTAGCCTATTCCTACTTTTATCAGTGCCCCCGATAAGCCAGAACTTTTATAATATGCTAATTAGCCTTTAGGATCGGGGGGGGGGGGGGGGGGCGTTGTTCCTGCTCCTAGAGGCTCCGTTCTCCCACCGCTGTCACCTCCTTCCATGTCCTGATTTACAGGGACAGGCAGCGCTCACATCCGTCTGCCAGCCCTCTGCTCTGGTGAATTCTCACGCCGTTCAGTATTCAGCGCAGGCGCGGTGAGGGAAAGACGCTCGCCGGCTGCCAGCTTCCTCACCGCGCCTGCGCCGAATACTGAACAGACAGATGCGAGCGCTGCCTGGCCATGTCAATCAGGACATGGAAGGAGGTGGGAGAACGGAGCCTCTAGGAGCAGGAACAACGCCCCCCCCCCCCCGATCCTAGAGACTAATTAGCATATTATAAAAGTTAGATTTCTGGCTTAACGGGGGCACTGATAAAAGTAGGAATAGGCTAGTTAGGTTTAGCTGACATAACTGATGGTCTAATGTCAGCTAGCTTAATAGGGTTAAATCTGGTGACAGAAACCATTTAAACGTTACCTGTCACTGGGATTTGGGGTATAAAGCTGAGGACATGGGCTGCTAGATCGCCGCTAGCACATCCACAATACCCAGTCCCCATAGCTCTGTGTGCTTTTATTGTGTAAAAAAAACGATTTGATACAAATGCAAATTACCTGAGATGAGTCCTGTCCCTGACTCATCTCATGTCCTCAGCTCTATACCCAAAATCCCGATGACAGGTTCCCTTTAAGTTAATTTATTTCTCCAGATTAATAACGTATGTAGTACTATTGATTGTACTAGTATAGAATGGATATGATATTTATGGGGGAGTAACATATATACTCTTTGAAAGACATACAGTGATAGATATATGGCTATTATGGATAATACATTGAAATCGCATCTAATTTGCACCCAGGGTGGATAAAAATCTATGATTTAAAAAAAAAAAAATAATAATAATAATTTTTTATTTAAATCTGATTTTTTATTATATAAAATGCTTTTTGAGGAAAATATATTACCATCCAAAGGTTATTCCATCATTAAATAAAGATTAGTTTTTTTAATTATGTAGAATAAGGCTGTACGTGGACTCCCATATTGTTGAATGAATTAGGCAGTGGCTGAGGGACAGACAACAGAGGGTTGTAGTCAATGGAGTACATTCAGACCATGGTCTTGTTACCAGTGGGGTACCTCAGGGATCTGTTCTGGGACCCATATTGTTTAATACCTTTATCAGCAAAATTGCAGAAGGCCTCGATGGAAAGGTGTGTCTTTTTGCTGATGACACAAAGATTTGTAACAGGGTTGATGTTCCTGGAGGGATACACCAAATGGAAAAGGATTTAGGAAAACTAGAGGAATGGTCAAAAATCTGGCAACTAAAATTTAATGTTGATAAGTGTAAGATAATGCACCTGGGGCGTAAAAACCCAAGAGCAGAATATAAAATCAGTGATACAGTCCTAACCTCAGTATCCGAGGAAAGGGATTTAGGGGTCATTATTTCAGAAGACTTAAAGGTAGGCAGACAATGTCACAGAGCAGCAGGAGATGCTAGCAGAATGCTTGGGTGTATAGGGAGAGGCATTACCAGTAGAAAGAGGGAGGCGCTCATGCCGCTCTACAGAGCACTAGTGAGACCTCATTTGGAGTATTGTGCTCAGTACTGGAGACCATATCTCCAGAAGGATATTGATACTTTGGAGAGAGTTCAGAGAAGAGCTACTAAACTGGTACATGGATTGCAGGATAAAACTTACCAGGAAAGATTAAAGGACCTTAACATGTATAGCTTGGAAGAAAGACGAGACAGAGGGGATATGATAGAAACTGCTAAATACATAAAGGGAATCAACAAGGTAAAAGAGGAGAGAATATTTAAAAGAAGAAAAACTGCTACAAGAGGACATAGTTTTAAATTAAAGGGGCAAAGGTTTAAAAGTAATATCAGGAAGTATTACTTTACTGAGAGAGTAGTGGATGCATGGAATAGCCTTCCTGCAGAAGTGGTAGCTGCAAATACAGTGAAAGAGTTTAAGCATGCATAGGATAGGCATAAGGCCATCCTTCATATAAGATAGGGCCGGGGGCTATTCATAGTATTCAGTATATTGGGCAGACTAGATGGGCCAAATGGTTCTTATCTGCCGACACATATTCTATGTTTCTATGTTTCTATATGTGGAATTTTTTTGGTAAATAAATTCCATTAATCCATTCACAATGTCATGCTCTTCCAGAGGTTTTTGTAAGATTATTGGGCAGTTTCTCTGCCTACAAGATATTATCACAGATGCTTGGTTTACTTTTGCAGTTCTCAAAACTTAATTTGACTCAGCAGAGATCACATGCCTCTTCTTCACAGCAAAAATGTTATAACATGAACAAAGTTGAGAAAAATACCTTAATCCTAACTTCTACAAACCTATGAATGCAGAATCAACCTTATCAAACTAATATGAAAAGTTGTTATTCTAAAAATCTTCATCTACTTGCATATTATAAGTTATACCAGCAAGAATTAGTCTTTATGTAGAAAACTATGATTTAAATCAAGCCTTACAGACTAGTGATTTAAATTGTGATTGCACCACAAACGCATATGCGTTTTTCCATGATCTGATGCATTTTTTTCGTGATCTGATGCGTCTTCTTGCCTGTATACTTATGACCTTAAATGGGTATTGTTCAATAAGACTATATTCTATCAGGCATTAAAGAAATCTGTATATTATATGGACTTATGCTATTCTTTTTGCTAAGCATATATACCCATCCAGGAATCCATCCCAGTGTTTTGTGAAACCTATGGAATAAGCCGGTCCACCCATATTTTAGGTGTAAAAAGCAGGAAGTGGGGAGTGAGAATAGGAGCCACTGAGGAAGGAGCTTGTTGTTCCGAAACGCGTTTGGTACTATAAGCAGCCCCAAAAGACCCCTGACCGAGCTGCCTAGGATGACCGGCGGTTACAGAAAGAATTTGACTTAAGAAACTTGGACTATTCTAAGCCATACAAGCGCGCTCCCACCAACCTTCCAGGGACGAGTCCGATCACGTGGGACGCCAAGGAGCAGCGCACGCCGGCAGCAGCTGGGAGAGTCGGGAGGCCGAGTCCAGGAGATGGAGATCATCGGGTGAATAAATGTGGTCACATCCGCTGTGCTACAGAGCATTTTATGAACATTAGCTCTGGCTATATTGCTGACCCCATCTGCCACCTGTATGTTTGGGATGCACAACGTGCCACTGACATTCAAAAGCCATATTTGAACTGATATATTGAGTAACATCGTGAGCAGTTTATCAATTCAGCCACTAACATCAATCATGGATTTAAATTGATTAATCAATCATGTATATTGACTATCAACTACATCTGGCTTCACATTTGCACAATCTATCACTATACACCTTTTGCAGTTACAGTTTTTCATCTATTTATTTTAGGGTGGGATTCATATTTTTAGGGTGGGATTTATGTTATATGTACTCAGCTAGTGCCCTTTGAGATTTGGGTGGCTTGCATACGGTGGTGTTTGCCTTCACTTGCCCCAGACTACATCATCTAGTGTCTCCGGGCCGGGTGAAGAATTGCACCCCCATGTGCATGACCCCCAATTTTAACGGGTTTGATTGACTAATATGTATGATGTCACCTACTTGTGGATAGAATAAAATCCTCTATTTTTTTGCAATTTCCTTGATACGTTCTTGGATGAGAGAGTGCCTGTATTATCCTATATTTACTTCTGTTTTGATTATAGACTGGGGGGGGGGGGGCAGTCTACATACAGTGCACCTATTTCTGTAGACCAATAAGGGTGAGCCGCCATATATAGAGAAATTATTGCAATTTTTAACCTCCTTTTTTATCACTGCTCCTCATTACTATGGACATCTGGAACTGTATTGAGCATAAATGTAAAATGGTGGAAATGTATAAGTTTGATTAAATAGATGGGTCTAATATGTCGAGTGTATCTAGATCAATGGTTGATATATTCAGAGATTTGGAGAACCTGTTACACAAACAACTTAGATAAAAATGAGAAATACAATTATTGATTCAATACCTGGAGATAGGAATGATACCTAAGGGTCTAATGCTGGTGAAAAATCCAGTACAAGACCTTGTAAATGAGGACTTTGACAGAGAGTGGAGAACTTTTTTGAACATGCAGTCAATAGTGTTTGTGCAGATGATTATTGAAAAGAGAACCCAAATCCTGGAAGAGACCATTAATCAAATTAGTTAGATTAAAGAAACAATAGATGAGTTTACTGAATGGCAACATCGTATATGTAAAGGCTTTAACAAACTGAAGCACGAAATTATTACTAAAAAAACAAAAAAACTGAGATATAATCATGAAACAGATATGCATAATAAAAATAGAGATAATAATACAACAACCCATTTGGAGACAACAAATGGTAAGGAAACAGAAGAATAAAAATCGGATTAAAGCAAAAACACAATACGATATTTCAGTCACAAACCGTTTTGAACCACTTATTAATCCACATTTTTTAGACAGGACACCACCACATCATCGGATAAGAGATTGGCAGACTCAACCACAATCAATAGAGAAAACACACCAGAGGACACCATCACCAACACACAAGTACAATTTAAGACACCGACATCAAGAACAGAGGTACATTAGAAATATATCACCAATATGGACATTTGGGTCCACAAACAGACACAAGACACACAACACCACTGGAGAGGAACCCATCAGAGGAATCAGCATCACAAAATATCTTACAGGAACGAGCATACTAAAGGACACGTAGAGGGGGACGAGGAAGAAATACACAGAAGACACCGAACACGTTACTGAATGAGGATGTAGTTGTTAATTTGAGCAAAACGAATTTAACAGATTCCCAAATTCAATTGTTAAAGAAGGGTTTGAAATTTGCACCAACTGTGGGGATGGACAAATTTAATGTTTATATAGGAATATAGAAATTTATTAGAAAGCTTTGCTTGAAAAAATATTTTTTGAAAAATCTGATTTTAACCCCTTAAGGCCCTATTTCACCTTAAAGACCCGGCCATTTTTTGCAAATCTGACCAGTGTCACTTTAAGTGGTGATAACGTTAAAACGCTTTGACTTATCCAGGCCATTCTGAGATTGTTTTTTCGTCACATATTGTACTTCATGACAGTGGTAAAATGAAGTAAAAAAAATGAATTTTTATTTATAAAAAAATACTAGAGGTGGGACGAATCCAATTTTTTTCAAATCCGAATCCGAAAAGGTTCTCGAATATATATCGAATCTTTAGAATCTCGAATCCTACGAATCCTGTACATACCTGTAATTGTGTGAACGGTGTAAGAAACAAAGTCAGACCGCGTCAGTTTCTCTGAACCTCCACCTCCATGTCACCGCGATCGTTACGCTCCTGCTCCTATCACTACAGAACATACAGGGTAATACAGCGCCACATACCTCTTACATCCAGTGACGTCTCCTTTGATGTAGATGTTCTCTTTCCTCATCTTCTCCTTTCAGACCTTCAGACCAGACCACCATTTTTCAGCCATTTTTTGTCTCTGCAGTTTGACAAAAAAAAAAATCTTAGTTTACTACTTTTCCATCATCCTCCCATCTTCTGGACAAATCATCCTAACACCCCCAATACTGTTCCGCTGTGCTCCCCAATACTATACTGCAGAAACAGATAATACCCCTGATAATACTAGTACCACACAGAGCCCCCCATATAAAATACCCCTTCTTTGTGGCCTCAGTAGATGCCCCCATAGTGCCCCCCAATAATGTGCCAATAAGAAGTGGCCCCACAGTGCCACCCAATAATGTGCCAGTAAGTGTCCCCATATATGCCCCCCTAATCATGTGCCAGTATCAAATGCCTCTCTCCTCCCCCCATGTGCCAGTATCAAGTGTGGAGTGCCTCTCTCCTCCCCCCCATGTGCCAGGATCATAGTGCCATCTCCCCCCCAATGTGCCAGTATCATAGTGCCACCTCCCCCTAATGTGCCAGTATCATAGTGCCACCCCCCCAATGTGCCAGTATCATAGTGCCATCTCCCCCAATGTGCCAGTATCATAGTGCCATCTCCTCCCATAATTTGCCAGTATCATAGTGCCATTTCCCCCATAATGTACCAGTATCATAGTGCCATCTCCCCCCCAATGTGCCAGTATCATAGTTCCATCTCCCCACCAATGTGCCAGTATTATAGTGCCATCTCCCCCCATAATGTCCCAGTATCATAGTGCCATCTCCCCCATAATGTGCCAGTATCATAGTGCCATCTCCCCCCCCAATGTGCCAGTATCAGTGCCATCTTCCCCAATGTGCCAGTATCATAGTGCCATTTCCCCCCATAATGTGCCAGTATTATAGTGCCACCTCCCTCCATAATGTGCCAGTATCATAGTGCCTCCCCCCCAATGTGCCAGTAGTATCAGTGCCATCTCCCCCCATAATGTGCCAGTATCATAGTGCCTCCCCCCCAATGTGCCAGTAGTATCATAGTGCCATCTCCCCCATAATGTGCCAGTATCATAGTGCCTCCCCCCCCAATGTGCCAGTAGTATCATAGTGCCTCTCACCTCTCCCCCTCGCCAATGTGCCAGTAACAGATTTAAAAAAAAAAAAACACTTTTACTTACCTCCGCTGCGATGCAGGCCTCTTCTGGCCTGTGTCCCGCGCTGTACGGCTCAGGCGGCGCGATGACGTCATCGCGCCGCCTGCATCGGCCTCTGATAGGCTGCCGGCACAAGGCCCGCAGCCTATAAGAGGAACAGGGAAAGGAAACGCCTCTCCCTCCCCTGTCGGGATTTGTATCCGGTAAATTACGTCGGGATTCGAGTCCACGAATCCCACGAATCCAGCAAGATTTGAAGAATCTCTAAAAAATACAAAATTTAGCAATAAATTTATAAAAAATTGCACATTTACAAGTTTCAATTTTTCTACTTCTATAATACATAGTATTACCTCCAAAAATAGTTATTACTTTACATTCCCCATATGTCTACTTCATGTTTGGATCATTTTGGGAATGATATTTTATTTTTTGGGGATGTTACAAGGCTTAGAAGTTTAGAAGCAAATCTTGAAATTTTTCAAAAACCCAATTTTTAGGGACCAGTTCAGGTCTGAAGTCACTTTGCAAGGCTTACATAATAGAAACCAACCAAAAATGACCCCATTCTATAAACCACCCCTCAAGGTATTTAAAACTGATTTTACAAACGTCGTTAACCCTTTAGGTGTTCCACAAGAATTAATGGAAAATAGAGATACAATAAAAAAAAATCACTTTTTGGGCAGATTTTCAATTTTAATAATTTTTTTCCAGTTACAAAGCAAGGGTTAACAGCCAAACCAAACTCAATATTTATGGCCCTGATTCTGTAGTTTACAGAAACACCCTATATGTGGTCGTAAACCGCTGTACGGGCACACGGCAGGGCGCAGAAGGAAAGGAATGCCATACGGTTTTTGGCAGGTTTTGCTGGACTGTTTTTTTTGACACCATGTCCCAATTGAAGCCCCCCTGATGCACTCCTAGAGTAGAAACTCCAAAAAAGTGGCCCCATTACAGGATAGGGTGACAGTATTGTTGGTACTGGTTTAGAATACATAGGATTTTTGGTTGCTCTATATTAAACTTTTTGTGAGGCAAGATAACAAGAAATAGCACCGTTTTTATTTTTTTTATTTACAACATTCATCTGACAGGTTAGATCATGTGATATTTTTATAGACCAGGTTGTCACAGATGCGGCAATACCTAATATGTATACTTTTTTTTATTTATGTAAGCTTTACACAATGATTTCTTATTTGAAGCAAAAAAAATCATGTTTTAGTGTTTCCATAGTCTGAGCGCCATAATTTTTTCAGTTTTTGGGCGATTACCTTGAGAAGGGTATGATTTTTGCGGGATGAGATGACTGTTTTATTGGCACTATTTTGGGGTGCGTGTGACTTTTTGATCGCTTGGTATTGCACTTTTTGTGATGTAAGGTGACAAAAAATGTTTTTTTTAGCAGTTTTTATTTAAGAATGTTTACGGTGTTCATCTGAGGGGTTAGGTCATGTGATATTTTTATAGAGCAGGTCGATACGGATGTAGCGATACCTAATATGTATACTTCTTTTTTTTATTTATGTAAGTTTTACACAATAATATCATTTTTGAAACAAAAAAATAAATCATGTTTTAGTGTCTCCATATTCTGAGAGCCATAGTTTTTTCAGTTTTTGGGCGATTGTCTCAGGTAGGGGCTCATTTTTTGTGGGAAGAGGTGATGGTTAGATTGGTACTATTTTGGTGGGCAAACACCTTTTTGATCGCTTGCTGTTGTACTTTTTGTGATGTAAGGTGACAAAAAATGGTTTATTTAGCACAGTTTTTATTTTTTACGGTGTTCATCTGAGGGGTTAGGTCATGTGATATGTTTATGGAGCCGGTCGATACGGACGCGGCGATACCTAATATGTATATTTTTTTCTACCCTATATTTTAAAAGATTTTTGTAACTTTATTTGTAGAAAATTACGTTTTTGTTTATTTTTACTTGAAACTTTAAATTTTTTTGGGGGAAAACTGTATTTTTTCAACTTTTTTTCACTTTATTTTTTGTCCCACTTTGGGACTTGAACTTTTGGGGGTCTAATCCTTTACAATGCATTCCAATACTTCTGTATTGGAATGCATTGGCTGTATGAGTAATACTGTGTGTATTACTCATACAGCTTCCAGCCTCTGAGATCCAGGAAGCTGGATCTCACAGGCTCATCACTGGAAGGCAGCGCGATGCCTTCCTAAGGCATCGCGCTGCCTTCCATGCCATCGGGTCCCCCCTACAGCTGCATGGGGACCCGATGGCACTGCCACAAAGCGCAGGTAAAGCCGCAAACCGCAGGTCTGAATTGACCTGCGGTTTACGGCAATCGCCGTCACGGGGGGGGGGCACATTTAGCCAAGGTGCCTGCTCAATGATTTCAGCAGGCACCGGGTTCCGATCACCGCCCGCCGGGCGGCGGTGATCGGTAATACACATGACGTATCGGTACGTCATGGGTCCTTAAGGACTCGGGAAACATACCGTTCCGGTACGTCATAAGTCCTTAAGGGAAGAGATGTCCTGAACTATTCGCCGGCGAACAGTTCCCGGCGAACATCACTTGTTCGCGTTCGCCGCGGCGGGCGAACATATGGCGTCCTGACAGCACCCCAAAAAGCCCTTTTTAGGGCTAGTACATCAGTCTGCTTTATTTTTTTTTCACTGTAATCTAATTGCAGTTGCTTGCAAGCGTGTGTGTCAGGCCCACAGCGTGTACTGTGCCCACTACTGCCAGTGCCCAGTGCCACCACTCATATCTGGTGTCACAGCACCTTGCACGCATAGTACCTCTAATCGGAAAAAAAATGACAGGCAGAGGCAGGCCACCCCGCAGGTGCTGTCGTGGTCGTGGTGCTGTGATTTCCTTTGGCCCTAGAATAATGCCCAGTGTTCAGAGGCCACGTACCCTGAACTCGAAAAGTTCTGAGGACATAGTTGACTGGCTAACACAGGACACCCAATCTTCTACAGCTTCCGCTCGGAACCTTGACGCACCATCCTCCTCCGGCTCAGCTTCGGGCACCTCTCAAGTTACCACTCGTTCGCCTGCCGCCACCACCAACACTAGCACCACAGCTGCTTCACTTGATCTGTCAGAGGAGTTATTTACACATCAGTTGGAAGAAATGAGTGATGCGCAACCATTATTGCCAGAGGATGTAGATAACAGGGATATGTCTCAGTCAGGCAGCATTACACACATGGACGTACTGTGTGATGATGATGTTGTACCCGCTGCTGCTTCCTTTGCTGAGTTGTCAGATGCAAGTGAAGCGGTTGATGATGACGATGTGTCCGTGTCCCCCGAGAAGAAGAACAGGGGGAAAGTTCAGATGGGGAGACAGAGAAGAGGAGGAGACGAGTTGGAAGCAGGGGGAGGTCGTCGCAAGGAGCTAGTGGCACAGTCAGACAGCATGTATCGGCACCCGGGGTCAGTCAGACAGCACGCCAATCAACGCATGCTGTTGCCACCACCAGAATGCCGTCATTGCAAAGCTCAGCAGTGTGGCATTTTTTTTGTGTGTCTGCCTCTGATAACAGCGATGCCATTTGCAACCTGTGCCAAAAGAAACTGAGTCGTGGGAAGTCCAACACCCACCTAGGTACAACTGCTTTGCGAAGGCACATGATCTCACATCACAAACGCCTATGGGATCAACACATGATGAGTACAAGCAGCACACAAACTCAAAGCCACCATCCTCCTCCTGGTCCAGCATCTTCAGCCACGTCAACCACTGCTGTCCTCCTTGCCCCCTCTCAACCACCCGCCACTCCGCCTCTCACCTTCAGCAGTTCCTGCTCATCTGCCCACAGTCAGGTGTCTGTCAAGGAAATGTTTGAGCGTAAGAAGCCAATGTCACAGAGTCACCCACTTGCCCAATGTCTGACAGCTGGCTTGTCGGAACTCTTAGCCCGCCAGCTTTTACCATACAAGCTGGTGGAGTCTGAGGCCTTCAAAAAATTTGTAGCTATTGGGACACCGCAGTGGAAGGTACCCGGCCAAATTTTTTTTTCACAAAAGGCAATCCCTAACCTGTACTCTATTGTGGAAAAGGAAGTCATGGCATGTCTGGCACACAGTGTTGGGGCAAGGGTCCATCTGACCCACTGATACCTGGTCTGCAAAGCACGGTAAGGACAGGTTTATCACGTACACTGCGCACTATCACATCCCGGATACGACAGTGTCACGCCATCTTGGGGTTGACTTGCCTGAAAGCAGAGAGTCACACCGGACCAGCACTCCTGTCCGCCCCGAAACGCACAGGTGGATGAGTGGCTGACTCCGCACCAACTGGAGATCGGCAAAGTGGTGTGTGACAACGGAAGCAATTTGTTGGCGGCATTGAATTTGGGCAAGTTGACACATGTGCCGTGCATGGCACATGTGTTGAATCTGATCGTACAATGCTTTGTGCATAAGTACCCAGGCTTACAGGACGTCCTCAAGCAGGCCAGGAAGGTGTGTGGCCATTTCAGGTGTTCCTACACGGCCATGGCGCACTTTTCCGATATTCAGCGGCGAAACAACATGCCAGTGAGGCGCTTGATTTGCGACAGCCCGACACGTTGGAATTCAACACTCCTAATGTTCGACCGCCTGCTCCAACAAGAAAAAGCCGTCAACGAGTATTTGTATGACCGGGGTGCTAGGACAGCCTCTGCGGAGCTGGGTATTTTTTTGCCACTTTACTGGACGCTCATGCGCAATGCCTGTAGGCTCATGCGTCCTTTTGAGGAGGTGACAAACCTAGTCAGTCGCACCGAACGCACCATCAGCGACATCATCCCATTTGTTCTCTTCCTGGGGCGTGCCCTGCGAAGAGTGCTGGATCAGGCCGTAGATGAGCGTGAAGAGGAAGAGTTGTGGGTACCATCACCAGAAACCGCCTTATCAGCATCGCTTGCTGGACCTGCGTCAACGCTGGAAGAGGAGTCTGAGTAAGAGAGAGGAGTCAGAGGAGGAATGTGGCTTTGAGGAGGAGGAAGACCAACCACAGCAGGCATCCCAGGGTGCTCGTTGTCACCTATCTGGTACCCGTGGTGTTGTACGTGGCTGGGGGGAAGAACAGACCTTCAATGAGATCAGTGAGGATGAGGAACGGGACATGAGAAGCTCGGCATCCAACCTTGTGCAAATGGGGTCTTTCATGCTGTCATGCCTGTTGAGGGACCCTCGTATAAAAAGGCTGAAGGAGAACGACCTGTACTGGGTGGCCACGCTACTAGACCCCCGGTATAAGCAGAAAGTGGCTGAAATGTTACAGAATTACCGGAAGTCGGAAAGGATGCAGCAGTTCCAAAACAAGTTAAAAAGACATAAATTACTCTTACCGGTAATTGGATTTTCCTTTAGCCTCCACAACGGCACTTTAATAGCGAGATCAGCCAATAAAGGGCCCCCTCCCTCTTACCTCTCCAGTTATTAACCTAGGACTCAGAATAGGCATGAAACAAGGAGCAATTTAATACGGTATGAACATAAACAACAGAGGTAATAACACTTGAACTAAGGTTTTCAAACTCAATAGTGTGCCGTGAAAAAAAAAAAAAACAACGGCTCATAATTTGTAACAAAAAGGTATATATATATATATATATATATATATATATATGTGTGTTTGTTTTTTTTGGGGGTGGGAATCCCGTGCCGTTGTGGAGGCTAAAGGAAATTCCAATTATCGGTAAGAGTAATTTATGTCTTTTCCCCACGCCTCCACAACGGCACTACCTGGAGGAATAACATAGGAGACATGACTTAGGGTGGGACCACCGCAGATAAGACTCTGCGGCCAAAAGACAAGTCTTTATTGGTAGAAACGTCCAGCTTGTAATGCTTAAAAAAGGTACAGGGGTTGGACCATGTGGCTGCTCGACAGATATCTTCCAATGAAGCTGAGGCACCCTCAGCCCAGGATGCTGACAATGCTCTGGTGGAATGAGATTTCAGTGAAGGAGGTGGAGCAATCCCTTCAGTCTCATAGGCCAAAGTAATGCAGGCCTTTATCCATCTGGAGATGGAGGTCTTGCTGGCTGCTTCGCCTCGATAAAGCCCCAGATACTGTATTAGCAACTGGTTTGACTTTCCCAAATTCTTGGTTACGTCTAAGTACTGTAGGTGCTTCTAACATCTAGGTTAAGGAACAATTTTTCCTTATCCGATGTTACCTGGGAACAAAAGGAAGGTAGAGTGACTTCCTGCTGACAGTGGAACCTGGACACTACCTGGGGAAGGAACTCAGGAGCATGCTTTAATATAATTCTATCTTCTAAAATCGTAAGATAGGGAGGTACAATAGAGAAAGCCTGGATTTCTCCTATTCTTCTTGCCGTGGTGATAGCTAATAAGAATACTGTTAGACCTTTATCAAGTCCTGCCTGTTAGACCTTTATCAAGTCCTGCCTGAAGGAAGTCCAGGATTAGGGTCACCTCTAGTTTCTTGGAGGGATCCCACCTGCCATCCCCAAAATGTAAAAAGGACCCCCAGGCTCAAGTATATTTTTGACGTGACTGGTTTTCTACTCTGTAATAGAGTGGAGATTACCGCCTCTGAGAAACTTTTTTCTCTTAGGATGTGTTTTTCAGTATCCAAACCGTCAAGCAAAGCTGGTTGACACTGGGATGCCTTACTGGTCCCTGGAGAAGTAGATCTGGTCGGGGAAGCAGCATCCAGTATTCTTCCCCTGCTAGGTTTTTCAGTGTCGGAAACCATGTCCTCCTGGGCCTGAAGGGTGTGATTAGGAGAATATGCGCTTTCTCTTCCAGGATTTTGGAAATGACCCTCGGTATTAGAGGATTTATGGGGTCTTCAGATGTACAGTTACCTACCTTAGATATATTCATATATGAAACGCGTAGGGACACGTGAATATATCACGGTTTATTCTGTCCACATCTACGTACATCACCAGATTAATCGTTCTACCCTTGGCCTCTAGATGTATGTAATATCTGGAAGGGCCATTTAGAGATTCCAGATCAGGGTGAGGTTCCGGATGGCACCACCCCTTGCGGGACAAGGACCCCGTGTTAGGAGGCTATTTAAGGGTATAACAGGTAAAGTAGGGCACAACAGGGAGTGATTTTTTTCCCCTGAGGCCCCCCTCTTCACCAATAAGACCGTTGTCCTTCTTAAACGTGAGGAGGTCTTCGGGTCATCTGATTTGAAACCTTCGTGCTGGTTTAGATTGTCCTCCTACCGGTAAGACCTGCTCATTTTTTTTGCCTATATGGCATGTTACCAGACCTAGTACTGTACTACGGGACTCTGCCGGTGAGTCCCCTCTTTGTGAGCAGCTCTTATTGAGCAATTTTGAGTACATATCTGTGGTCCTGTGGTCTTGTATTTACTTACCCTTGATGTGCCGCAGACCCACTCTTAGTTCACAAGGGGTGGTGCTGGGGACCCAATCAAAGGCGACCTAGTGTGGAACACGCACTCAAGGTCCTCTCTTCTTTGTTCGTCTATGACTGTAAGGGGTTTATTTTTCCGATCTTGGGTTTCTTAACTGACACCACAAGGATAAGAGACCCACAAACAAGGAAAAAACATACATATGAATAACACCAGATAAAAAACATATAAATAATCAACATTAACGATATTGTAAAATAAAATCATATTTCTTATTCAGGCTTGTGGGAGAGCAGCTGCCAAGTTCAAACATCCAGTATGCGTCTCGGCCTGATTGGGGAGGTGACCCTCTCCACTCCCTGGACTACAAATAGTTCCACATCTCCTTTGTGAACGGTGGCAAAGTGCAAACTTGCAGTGGAAACATTTTGGGTCTTATAATGGGGGATATCTGATAGGTGTTTGCGCACCCTGGTCTTAATCTGCTTTGTGCATTGTAGGATGCACCACAAATTGAAGCTGAATTTACAGTAGTGGAGGCGCATGATGAGAACTTTCAGGGCATTGCAGTGCAACGTTATAAATGAATATTTTCACATTATTGTTGTATAGTGTTGAATGACGTTTTTTGAAAATTCGATTTGGCTGCTTTGCCAAATTTTACTAAAATATTAGTTTTGTGATGAATTTATTTGAGCGGCCCCGTCATTGTACCCCTCAGATGTCACGTTCATAGCTGATCGCGGCATCTGACAGTAATAACACAGTGTAAAATAAAAAATAAAAAAAATTAAATAATACTTACCGGCCGCCACCATCTTGATTGAAGATCTAGCTCGAAATCTTGTGCGACCCGTGATGATGTCATAATGTCGGCTGGCGCAGTGATATCATACATCACCGCGCACAGGATTTTGTGCAAGATCTTCAATGAATATGGCGGTGCCCAGCTCGTTGCGATTAAATGATGAGTGTTATGCAATCGGGTGTGGACCCACTGCGCCACTGACTGGCTGCACTCTGGCGGGGCCTAACTAAGCAACTACCTGGTCTTCACTAGTGCCTCTGATGGTGAGGATAGGCTTGAGCCGTTAGGGTAGTTGCCAGATGCCACTCCAGAGCAGTCCCAGAGTCAGACAGGCTGCGATCCAGTAATGTCAGTTAGCGAAGTCCTAGGTCAGAGGCAGGCAGTAAACAAACAAAGTCCATAAATGAGATCCTAGTTCAGGGACAGGCGGCAAACAGGCAAAGTCCAGGAGTTCAATAAGTAAGGTCCGGTACACAGCAAAGCAGACAAGAGAAACACCTTAGCACTTGGCGCTAGACAAGCTGAAACCATGAGGTTGCTCAGGCATCTTCCTGTAGTAGGAAGTGCCTTTAAATACCTGCTGCAATCCAGCCATAGGCTGCGGAGACAGAGGGCGTGTATGTGCTGCTTCATAGGTGAAGAGAGACACATGCAAGCTCAAACACAAGTACAAGTCTCCAGCAGGAAGGAAACTCTGGCATGGAACATTGATAGCATAGTTAATCTACCTGCTGCCCGTGTTTGTCAGCATGGCGGCAAGAGGGAAAAGAGGGAGCCCGGCGTCCTTGCCTGCGGATAGGGGCAGCGGCACGGATCGCTGGGCTAACAATGAGGTAAGTATGATTTTTTTGTATTTTTTGCTGCCATTCAGGGGAAATCAATTGGCAACCACGAGGCATGAGGAAATTCGGCTTCTCGGCAAATCAAATTTTCTGTGAAATTCGGATTAAAGTCCACTTAGTGGACTTCGATTTGCTCAACACTATTGTTGTAGTTTCCTGCAGCAAGGGTTCTTTGGACTATGGACATTTGCAGCGTACTCAAGTTGTGTGTAATAGTGTTCCTGGGTGTAGTAGTGCAATAGACACTAACCTGGTACGGCTGACTCTCTGCATAGGCAGGTGATGGTAGAAATTGTTCGTGACGCCAGTGCCAAGTAAACGGTGGCACGCCGTTTGCTGATAGCAGGAATAAATGAGGGACCACGTGATGTTAAAACAGAACTCCAACTTTAGTAGTTTCCATATAGAGACATTAACGGAAGCGCAGTTCCTTTGCATACAGTTGATTTTTCAATACAGTTGATGCAGGCAATACAGATTAAGCAAGGTGACTTCAGAGTGTGAAACACAGGACTTGCAGTACAGGAGCTTGCACTCTATTCCTGACTGATCCTGGGACATAGAAAATCTTCTCCAAGGCCCAATACCTTAACTCTGGCGTATATCCTTGGTTTTCTCTTTATAAAGTACCTCCTCTGTTATCTTGAGTACCTCTTGCTTTTCTGAGCTTTGCCTCTGTCTCCCTCTCAGCTTCCTCAGACTCTAGAAACTTCTGCACTGAACTCCCTTCCTGGCTAGGCCCTGCCCATTTATACAGAACTGGGAGCTCCCTCTGCTGACTGTACCAAGGATTGCCTGCAACAGGCCTAACTGGCTTAAAGGGGAATACACATAAACCTAGCAGTGTCGGGTAACCTACCCGTATGCTGCACACCCCCAGACTTTAACGTGAGTAAGGCCTCGTACTCACACACCTTCCTGAACCGGCATAACATAAGCATTACATTACAAATACAATAATATGATAAATAATTGTTGCACACATAAAAAACATAACATTGGTAACTTCATAAATAAGTGAAGCAAGGGAAAGGGGCTTCTTCTTGCTTCTTAGGCACGGCCGCTGACCTGGCACAGCGGACTTGGGGTGAACCAGGTTAGTCCATTTGTCTCTGGTGGCAGTATAATAACAGAACTACCCAGGGGTTTCTTGTGGGTGTATCACAGGCAAGGGCTCACGTGGGGGAGTCCATTCTTGCGCACAAATGTCCAGCAAGGCATTACCCGTAGCAACTGTTTGGGAGGAGACACCACCAGAATAGTCAAAGTCTCCTAAACGGACTGGCGGGCGTCCCCTGGTCATCCGGGTAGACCTTCTCAAAACAGGGGTCTCCTCTTCCCTTAGCAACGAGGTAGAAGAGAGAGGAGCAACAGGAGGGTCTCCATCAGTGAGACCTTGGTCAGGAACAACTGGAACAACAGGAACAACTGGATCCACTAGAGGGGGAACTGGATCCGGGGCATCTTGAACCGGCTCTGCTGTAGGTGAAGACGCAATAGGTGCCGGAGCAGGCACCAGCAAGTTCAACCAAGGTGTCAGAAGCCAATGCATGGGATCAGCGTCATACCTTAGGTTACTGACAGCCTGCATAGGATCCTCGGGCTGTATTGCTGATTCTGACACAGGATATTCAGGTCCAGAACTCTCGGCACTAGGTTCTGGTGTCAGGCAGAGCTTCAACCGGTTTCGGTGTACAATTTGGGATCCCTTGTCTTCCCGGGTGATCTCATAAGTGTGAGTTCCAACATTTGGGATTGCAGTGACAACATAGGGACTTCGCTCCCATTTACTGTCCAATTTACTGGTACGGCGGTTATTCTTTAACCATACCACGGCCCCTATTGTCAAGGGTTCTGCATGGGCTGCTTGATCATAGTCTCTCTGCTGTCGGTCCCTAGCATAGTCCATACGCTCCTGAACAATGGCTTTGGCTTTATTCAATCGCCTTTGATGTTCAGCAACCCAGTCGGTGTTAGGTAATGGGTTAATGCAATCAGGTACGTGTATGTCCAATGAATGATCAGCAGGCAATGTCCCTTGGCGCCCAAACATCAAGTAAAAAGGGGTATACCCGGTGGAACAATGTATGGTATGATTGTATGTGAACATGAGCTGTGGCAACAGACTGGGCCAATCTCCTCTGTTTTCAGGAGGCACGGCCCTCAGCATCTCTATCAAGGTCTGATTCATTTTTTCACATAATCCGTTACCTTGAGGATGGTAGGCCGTTGTCCGGATCTTCTTACAGTTGTGTAAGCGGCACAGTTCATGGAACAGATGGGACTCAAAAGCAGGTCCTTGGTCGGTGAGGATCTTTTCTGGACATCCATAGGGCAGGAGGAAGTGCTTCCAGAACATTTCGGCTGTAGTCTTGGCTGTCTGGTCTCTGACAGGCACTGCTACAACAAACTTAGTGAAATGGTCAATAATAGTCATGGCATAAGCATACCCTGAGCGACTAGGCTCCAGTTTCACATGGTCGATGGCGACAAGTTCAAGAGGACGGGTACTTACAATGGGTCTCAGTGGTGCCCTCTGATCATGGTGCTCACTTCGTTTCAAGGCACAGGCTACACACTCTCGACACCACTTCTCCATGTCTTCTCTCATGCCCACCCAGTAAAACCGCTGGCGGATAGTAGCCTCAGTCTTTTGGACCCCAAAGTGACCGGATTGATTGTGGTACATCTCCAACACCATACCTGCATCTCGTCGGGGTATGAGAATCTGGTGTACTCTTTCGTTGGACACTGGGTCTAGGCTTCTCCGTAGCAATAGGCCCTTTTGTATGAAGAGTTGATGGCGCTGTCTCCACAGTTTGATGAGCTCAGGATCTGCACTCTTACGCCGAATCCTCTCAGGGGCTCTGCCACTAGTAATGAAGTCCAACAACTCACCCAGCAATCTACTTTCAGACTGTAGTTTCACCCACCTTTCTTCTTTAGGATCAGGTCTACTGGGGGGTGAAGGAACTGCAGCTCTGCCATGGGTAGCTCGAGCCTGGTCCTGTTGAGCAAATTTGTTATAGAAAGCCGGCATCTCTACATCTTCCCAAGCATCTCGCACATCATCAGGAGCTGTCTCTGTGGGAAGCCTGGATAAAGCATCAGCATTATCATTAGTGCGTCCAGCACGATACTTTACAGAGAAATCATAGTTGGCAAGGCGAGAGGCCCATCTTTGCTCCAAGGCCCCTAATTTAGCTGTATTTAGATGTGCCAGAGGGTTATTGTCAGTGAATGCAATGAACGGGGTGGCGGCTAGATAATCCTTGAATTTTTCTGTCACTGCCCACACTAATGCCAGGAACTCTAGTTTGAAGGAACTGTAATTCTGGTCATTTTTCTCAGCTCCTTTCAGGGAGCGGCTTGCATATGCTATCACTCTCTCTTTTCCCTCTTGGATTTGGGCTAACACAGCTCCCAGGCCTCGCTTGCTAGCATCGGTATAAAGATGGAAAGGCTTGCTATAATCTGGATAACCTAACACTGGAGGCTCGGTCAGTTTCTTTTTTAGCAATTGGAACGCTATCTCTCTTTCCTCATTCCACTCAATGGGCACAGGAGTTCTAGGACTTTTCTTGGGTTGTCCCCTCAGAAGCTCCTGGATAGGATCAGCTATTTGAGCAAAATGGGGGATGAAACGTCTATAGTAGCCGGCAAAACCAAGGAAACCCCTCACTTCCTTGACAGTAGTAGGAACCGGCCAATTACGGACAGCCGCTAACTTATCAGGGTCAGGTTGCACGCCCTCTCCGCTTACCACATGCCCCAGGTATCTTACTGCAGGTTTGAGCAGGTGACACTTGGATGGCTTTACCTTCAAGCCATATTTGATAAGGATTTCAAATACTTCTGCCAAATGTTTCAGATGGTCTTCATATGTTTTTGAGTACACAATGACGTCATCTAGATACAGCAGCACTGTTTCGAAGTTTTTGTGACCCAAACACCGTTCCATTAGTCTCTGGAAAGTTCCTGGGGCATTACATAGCCCGAACGGCATACAATTGAATTCATACAGGCCCATGGGAGTGGTGAAAGCAGTCTTTTCCCTATCTGCAGGGGCCATGGGTACTTGCCAGTAGCCGCTGGTCAAGTCCAATGTGGAGAAATAGGCAGAGGAGCCCAGAGCAGTTAGTGACTCCTCAATGCGGGGCAGTGGGTATGCATCTTTGTGGGTTATTTGATTAATTTTCCTATAATCCACACAGAAACGGACACCACCGTCCTTCTTCTTTACAAGGACCAGGGGTGCAGCCCACGGACTACGGCTGTCCCGGATTACATTAGAGTCTTTCATCTCTTGGATCATTTCTTTTACAGTCTGATATGAAGTAGGTGGTAAGGGTCTGTACCTCTCCTTGATAGGAGGATGAGAGCCAGTAGGTATGGTGTGTTGTATGGCACTCACCTCCCCATAATCAGTAGCATGCTTACTGAACGCCTGGTGGTACTCTTTGACCAGCTGTAGGATCCCTTCTTGTTGATGTTGGGGGGTAGTCTCGTCCCCCACATGGAGCTCTTCCCACCAGGGCACTTGTGGCTGGGTCACCGGCGAACATCCGCTGTCTGCAGCTGGCGGCTTTTCTGTCACTGGAAGACGAATGATGTCTTGGAAGGACACCTGGGACAGCTGGGCAACACGGCAATGATTAGTAAGCGCAACAGGATGATTACTCAGGTTAATCAGATGGACAGGTACTTTACCTTGGGAGACGTTCACCAGGCACTTGGCAGCTCTCACATAAGGATAATCCTCCATCTGGATTGGTTCCACCAGGGCTGGATAATCTCGGCCTTGGACTCCCAGGACAGCACGACACCATAAAAGAGTTTGAGAATTAGGAGGCAAAGTCACAGGCTTAATATCACTAATCCTGGCAGTACAAATTTCTCCTTTCCCATTAGCAAACCTCTGCTGGGCACTTAACACAGTAATAGTCTTTTGAATCACCCTCCTGGATGCAGAGGAAGCAGTGGGCAAAGTCTGATGTAATACAGCAAGTATTTCTGAATAACAGTTTTTGAAGACATTGGTGCCTAGAATGACAGGATGTCCTCCTCTGTCACCGGCCTGTACTACGATCACTCCCTGTTGAGGCAGGGTTACTTCTCCCACCTGCAGGGTGGGTTCCCAGTATCCATGAATCTTTACTGGTTTGCCATTGCTGGCGATAATCTCCACCCAGGATTCAGGCGGCTGGGTCAACTGGTTGGTGTCCCAGAACTTTTCAAATGCAGGCAGCTGAATAGTAGTGACTTGAGACCCAGTATCTAATAGGGCTTCAAAGGGGACCCCGTTGATCTCTATATTGATTTTAGGATGGGATCCTACATACCGTGGCATCCAATTTGGATCCTCTGGACCTAGTGTTCTACCTCCCGAGGGGTGGTCCTCAGCCTCAGGGGTTGCCCGTTTAACTGCCAGCACGTGGATTCTGTGTGTCCCAGCTTTTTGCAGTATGTACACACGGGCCGCTTGCGATCTCTATTACGCCTCCCAGGATCCCTGGGGTGAGTCTCTTGGTATGGAGGTGGGAACGGCCTAGGAGGTGACAGGAATTCTTCTTCTGACATTATGGGTTTTTCCCATTCCTCTATTTTTCTGCACACTCTCTCTAGACTTTTAGTGAGGTGATTTACTTGCTCTGTCAGCATGGCAATAGTATCGGTAGCTGACACTTGAACAGCTTGGCCGGCCTCAGCTCGGTTAGTGATAGGTGGGGTGCTCAACTCAGGAGATACTGCGGACCCCAGAATTTTTATAGCCAGTTCTTTAAAGTCCAGAAAGGCACTGTTAGGGTGCTGGGCGGACAGCATCTTTAACTGGGTCCTTATTTGTTCACTAGACACCCCGTTGATAAATTGTTCCCTCAGGGTCTGGTCCTGGTTATCAGCCTCTTTGGGATCTATCTGAATTACAGCCCCTAAAGCCTCCTGAAGTGATAAGGCATAGTCACGGAGGGACTCACCGGACTTCTGTTTCTTGCCAAAGAAGTGCATCTTTATCTCTGAGGCAGTCCTAGTTTCAAAAGTGGCCCTGAGGCGGGTGAATATCTGTTCTAGAGTACTCCGCTCAGTAGCAGGCCAGGATAATACCTCCCTGCGGGCAGCTCCCTCCAGCTGCGCTAGCAGGATTTCCATTTGCTGGTCGGCATTTATGGGGTACAGTTTGAATAATGCCAGCAACTTTTCTTTAAAGTCCCTTAGGGTATGGGTCTCTCCTCTGTAGCGGGGGAACCATGGGGCCCCGAAATAGTAAGGCATGGTAAAGGGCATCATGCTGGGGGCTGTAGGATGATTAGGAGCCGCAAGCTCTCCCGGGGCCGGCTGCTCAGGCACTCCCGGTTCTGACATGGTAGTCTATTGAGATATGGCCGCTGGCGACTAAAGGGGCCGGAACAATCCCCTTCCCTCCGGTTACAAGTTCTTACCGGTATCGCCGGGTTCGCGCAGTCCAAGTCTCGAGAGATTCCGGACGTCCTGAGTACGCGGTGACGTAGAAGAAGCAGGGCCGCGGCGGTGCGATGATGACGAGGGGCGGGATTCTCTGTGTCTTTGCAGGGATCCGCCCACGAAGGTCCTCAGCAGCGCGGGAAACTTTACTCCAGGCGGCCGGTGGCCATCTTTAGCAAAACGCTGTCCATTCACTGACAGCAAGCAGGATTGTAAAAAGTCCACAAAACCACACTCCAATGTGGCGATTTTCTTCCTCCTGGTAGCGCAACACTGCACAGCGCTTTTTAGAGGTTTTAGGAACACTTTGGGTATGATTTTCAGTCCACAAGGTCCACTTTAAATAAACAGGCAATGTGTCACTTCGGTCACAGGGCAACTGTATAAGGCACAAAGTTCACGCTTCTTGCACTAGAAAGCGTGCGTATCCTGTTCGTGACGCCAAAAGAGAGGTGCAGCGTACTCAAGTTGTGTGTAATAGTGTTCCTGGGTGTAGTAGTGCAATAGACACTAACCTGAGACGGCTGACTCTCTGCATAGGCAGGTGATGGTAGAAATTGTTCGTGACGCCAGTGCCAAGTAAACGGTGGCACGCCGTTTGCTGATAGCAGGAATAAATGAGGGACCACGTGATGTTAAAACAGAACTCCAACTTTAGTAGTTTCCATATAGAGACATTAACGGAAGCACAGTTCCTTTGCATACAGTTGATTTTTCAATACAGTTGATGCAGGCAATACAGATTAAGCAAGGTGACTTCAGAGTGTGAAACACAGGACTTGCAGTACAGGAGCTTGCACTCTATTCCTGACTGATCCTGGGACATAGAAAATCTTCTCCAAGGCCCAATACCTTAACTCTGGCGTATATCCTTGGTTTTCTCTTTATAAAGTACCTCCTCTGTTATCTTGAGTACCTCTTGCTTTTCTGAGCTTTGCCTCTGTCTCCCTCTCAGCTTCCTCAGCCTCTAGAAACTTCTGCACTGAACTCCCTTCCTGGCTAGGCCCTGCCCATTTATACAGAACTGGGAGCTCCCTCTGCTGACTGTACCAAGGATTGCCTGCAACAGGCCTAACTGGCTTAAAGGGGAATACACATAAACCTAGCAGTGTCGGGTAACCTACCCGTATGCTGCACATTTATGGACATTTACCCTTATCACTACTATGAAAAGCCATCAACTCTCTACTTTATAGCTCTGGGGGTTAACTTTCAGTATGATTTATGATGCATTTATACTGTTTCATATTGTTGAACTGCATTTATATTTTTATTCTAGTACATTCATTTGTACCGTTATTACACTATAGCTGCACTGTGGAATGGGTTAATTAACCCCTTCACGCAACATCACGTACATGTACGTGGGGGAATGTGGTGCCTCACCGCATCCCCACGTGCATGTACGTGATCGGCTTTCACTGTCAGCGCAGGGAGCGAAGCGCTGAAGCTTCAGTGAAGCCGGCGTGCTGGGGTTTCTAGGCAACCAGAGAAGCCGGCAGGAGCTGTATTGTAGCTCTGACCCGCCCTCGATCGCTGTGATTGGTCCATTACTGCAGAGGGACCAATCGCAGCGCATCGGGGCAGGTAAGGGGGGGTTAGGGAGGGACTATGTGTTTCTCCTTCTCTGATCGCCCCAATTCCTGTCAAGGAAGCGATCAGAGAAGGAGAAAGTGTGAAAATACTCCCGACCTATGACGAGTATACTCGTCATGGAGCACTGCTACTTAGCGCGCCATGATGAGTATACACGTCATGGCATAAACTGTCACCATGTCTGCAGACATGGTGACAGCGCTGAGATCCCGGCTGTCACACACAGCCGGGCACCTTGGGTCAATGCCGAGGGGGGTCCTGTGACCCCCCCATGTCGGCGATCGCTGAAAACCGCAGGTCAATTCAGACCGCGGGGATCAGAAACTTTAGTATGTCTAAAATAAATATTTTTCACCCCCCCTGCACCCCTGAATGTTATTAGGTGGGCGGGTGGTGCAGGGGGGGTGTCGCAGGCGGTGCGGAGGTGCGGTAAGGTGCGGGAGGCGGGCGGTGCGGCAGGCGGGATCGCGATCCCCCGCCCGCCTCCCTTTCAATGATCGTTGGTGTCTAGTGCGTTTACCAGGGTGCCAGCACATTGCTGGCACCCTGGTATAAACGGCTGGCATCTGCGATGCGATGTCAGCCGTTTAACCCTTTCCATACAGCGGTCCGTACGGGGACAGGGAAGGTTCCTATGGCAACAGGACGCCTCTCAGGCGTCCTGCTGTCCATGGTGCTGAACAGATCTGTGCTAAAAGCATAGATCTGTTCAGTGTAAGTAAAATACAGTCCAGTACAATATATATTGTACTGTACTGTATTATACAGACATCAGACCCACTGGATCTTCAAGAACCAAGTGGGTCTGGGTCAAAAAAAAGTTAAAAAAAGTGAAAAAAGTAAAGTTTCAAAAAAACATTTATCACTGAATAAAAAATAAATAAAAAAATACACTACACATATTAGGTATCGCCACGTCCGTAACGACCTGATCTATAAAACGGTCATGTTACTTTCCCCGCACGGTGAACGCCATAAAAATAAAAAAATAAAAAAATAAAAACTATGAGGAAATTGAAATTTTGCCCACCTTACTTCCCAAAAAAGGTAATAAAAGTGATCAAAAAAGTCGCATGTACGCCAAAAAAGTACCAATCAAACCGTCACCTCATCCCGCAAAAAATGAGCCCTTACATGAGACAATGGCCCAAAAAATAAAAAAACTATGGGTCTCAGACTATGGAGATACTAAAACATAATTTTTTTTGTTTCAAAAATGATATTATTGTGTAAAACCCTGATAAATTATAAAAAGGTAGACATATTAGGTATTGCCATGTCCGTAAGAACCTGATCTATAAAAATACCACATGACCTAACCCCTCAGGTGAACACTGTAAAAAAAAAAATATAAAAACGGTGTCAAAAAAGCTATTTTTTGTTACCTTACATCACAAAAAGTGTAATAGCAAGCGATCAAAAAGTCATATGCACCCCAAAATAGTACCAATCTAACCGGCATCTCATCCCGCAAAAATGATACCCAACCTGAGACAATCGCCAAAAAACTGAAAAAACTATGGCTCTCAGACTATGGAGACACTAAAACATGTTTTTTTTTTTGTGTCAAAAATGATATTATTGTATAAAACCTAAATAAATAAAAAGTATACATATTAGGTATCGTCACGTCCGTAAGAACCTGCTCTATAAAAATAGCACATGATCTAACCTGTCAGATGAACGTTGTAAATAATAAAAAATAAAAACAGTGCTAAAACAGCTATTTTTTGGCAAATTTTCCATTTTAATTCATTTTTTCCCATAACAAAGCAAGGGTTAACAGCCAAACAAAACTCAATATTTATTGCCCTGATTCTTTAGTTTATAGAAATGCCCCATATGTGGTCGTAAACTGCTGTATGGCCACACGGCAGGGCGCAGAAGGAAAGGAGCGCCATATGGTTTTTGGAAGGCAGTTTTTGCTGGACTGGTTTTTTGACACCATGTCCCATTTGAAGCCCCCCCCGATGCACCCCTAGAGTATAAACTCCAAAAAATGACCCCATTTTGGAAACTACACCCCTCAAGGTATTCAAAACTGATTTTACAAACTTTGTTAACCCTTTAAGTGTTCCACAAGAGTTAATGGCAAATGGAGATGAAATTTCTGAATTTCTATTTTTTGTTACTTTGCCTCACAAAAAGTGTAATATAGAGCAACCAAAAATCATATGTACCCTAAAATAGTACCAACAAAACTGCCACCTTATCCCACAGTTTCCAAAATGGGGCCACTTTTTTGGAGTTTCTAACCTAGGGGTGCATCAGGGGGGCTTTAAATGGGATATGGTGTCTAAAAACAATCCAGCAAAATCTGCCTTCCAGAAACCATATGGCATTCCTTTCCTTCTGCGCCCTGCCGTGTGCCCGTACAGCAGTTTACGACCACATATGGGGTGTTTCTGTAAACTACAGAATCAGGGCCATAAATATTGAGTTTTGTTTGGCTGTTAACCCTTGCTTTGTTACTGGAAAAAAAATATTAAAATGGAAAATCTGCCGAAAAAGTGAAATTTTGAAATTGAATCTCTATTTTCCTTTAATTCTTGTGGAACACCTAAAGGGTTAACAACTTTTGTAAAATCAGTTTTGAATACCTTGAGGGGTGTAGTTTCTTAGATGGGGTCACTTTTATGGAGTTTCTACTCTAGAGGTGCATCAGGGGGGCTTCAAATGGGACATGGTGTCAAAAAAAACAGTCCAGCAAAACCTGCCTTCCAAAAACCGTATGGCATTCCTTTCCTTCTGCGCCCTGCCGTGTGCCCGTACAGCGGTTTACGAACACATATGGGGTGTTTCTGTAAACTACAGAATCAGGGCCATAAATATTGAGTTTTGTTTGGCTGTTAACCCTTGCTTTGTAACTGGAAAAAAAATATTAAAATGAAAAATCTGCCAAAAATTTGAAATTTTGAAATTGTGTCTCTATTTTCCATTAAATCTTGTGCAACACCTAAAGGGTTAACAAAGTTTGTAAAATCAGTTTTGAATACCTTGAGGGGTGTAGTTTCTTAGATGGGGTCACTTTTATGGAGTTTCTACTCTAGGGGTGCATCAGGGGGGCTTCAAATGGGACCAGGTGTAAAATAAACAGTCCAGCAAAATTAGCCCTCCAAAAACCAAACGGCGCACCTTTCACTCTACGCCCCGCTGTGTGGCCATACAGTAGTTTACGGCCACATATGGGGTGTTTATGTGAACAGCAGAGTCAGGGCAATAAAGATACAGTCTTGTTTGGCTGTTAACCCTTGCTTTGTTAGTGGAAAAAATGGGTTAAAATGGAAAATTAGGCAAAAAAATGAAATTCTCAAATTTCATCTCCATTTGCCAATAACTCTTGTGCAACACCTAAAGGGTTAATGATGTATGTAAAATCAGTTTTAAATACCTTGAGGGGTGTAGTTTCTTAGATGGGGTCACTTTTAGGGAGTTTCTACTCTAGGGGTGCATCAGGGGGCTTCAAATGGGACATGGTGTAAATAAACCAGTCCATAAAAATCAGCCTTCCAAAAACCAAACGGCGCACCTTTCACTCTACGCCCCGCTGTGTGGCCGTACAGTAGTTTACGGCCACATATTGGGTGTTTCTGTAAACAGCAGAGTCAGGGCAATAAAGATACAGTCTTGTTTGGCTGTTAACCCTTGCTTTGTTAGTGGAAAAAATGGGTTAAAATTGAAAATTAGGCAAAAAAATGAAATTCTCAAATTTCATCTCCATTTGCCAATAACTCTTGTGCAACACCTAAAGGGTTAATGATGTATGTAAAATCAGTTTTGAATACCTTGAGGGGTGTAGTTTCTTAGATGGGGTCACTTTTAGGGAGTTTCTACTCTAGGGGTGCATCAGGGGGCTTCAAATGGGACATGGTGTAAATAAACCAGTCCATAAAAATCAGCCTTCCAAAAAACAAACGGCGCACCTTTCACTCTACGCCCCGCTGTGTGGCCGTACAGTAGTTTACGGCCACATATTGGGTGTTTCTGTAAACAGCAGAGTCAGGGCAATAAAGATACAGTCTTGTTTGGCTGTTAACCCTTGCTTTGTTAGTGGAAAAAATGGGTTAAAATTGAAAATTAGGCAAAAAAATGAAATTCTCAAATTTCATCTCCATTTGCCAATAACTCTTGTGCAACACCTAAAGGATTAATGATGTATGTAAAATCAGTTTTGAATACCTTGAGGGGTGTAGTTTCTTAGATGGGGTCACTTTTAGGGAGTTTCTACTCTAGGGGTGCATCAGGGGGCTTCAAATGGGACATGGTGTAAATAAACCAGTCCATAAAAATCAGCCTTCCAAAAACCAAACGGCGCACCTTTCACTCTACGCCCCGCTGTGTGGCCGTACAGTAGTTTACGGCCACATATTGGGTGTTTCTGTAAACAGCAGAGTCAGGGCAATAAAGATACAGTCTTGTTTGGCTGTTAACCCTTGCTTTGTTAGTGGAAAAAATGGGTTAAAATTGAAAATTAGGCAAAAAAATGAAATTCTCAAATTTCATCTCCATTTGCCAATAACTCTTGTGCAACACCTAAAGGGTTAATGATGTATGTAAAATCAGTTTTGAATACCTTGAGGGGTGTAGTTTCTTAGATGGGGTCACTTTTAGGGAGTTTCTACTCTAGGGGTGCATCAGGGGGCTTCAAATGGGACATGGTGTAAATAAACCAGTCCATAAAAATCAGCCTTCCAAAAACCAAACGGCGCACCTTTCACTCTACGCCCCGCTGTGTGGCCGTACAGTAGTTTACGGCCACATATTGGGTGTTTCTGTAAACAGCAGAGTCAGGGCAATAAAGATACAGTCTTGTTTGGCTGTTAACCCTTGCTTTGTTAGTGGAAAAAATGGGTTAAAATTGAAAATTAGGCAAAAAAATGAAATTCTCAAATTTCATCTCCATTTGCCAATAACTCTTGTGCAACACCTAAAGGGTTAATGATGTATGTAAAATCAGGTTTGAATACCTTGAGGGGTGTAGTTTCTTAGATGGGGTCACTTTTAGGGAGTTTCTACTCTAGGGGTGCATCAGGGGGCTTCAAATGGGACATGGTGTAAATAAACCAGTCCATAAAAATCAGCCTTCCAAAAACCAAACGGCGCACCTTTCACTCTACGCCCCGCTGTGTGGCCGTACAGTAGTTTACGGCCACATATTGGGTGTTTCTGTAAACAGCAGAGTCAGGGCAATAAAGATACAGTCTTGTTTGGCTGTTAACCCTTGCTTTGTTAGTGGAAAAAATGGGTTAAAATTGAAAATTAGGCAAAAAAATGAAATTCTCAAATTTCATCTCCATTTGCCAATAACTCTTGTGCAACACCTAAAGGGTTAATGATGTATGTAAAATCAGTTTTGAATACCTTGAGGGGTGTAGTTTCTTAGATGGGGTCACTTTTAGGGAGTTTCTACTCTAGGGGTGCATCAGGGGGCTTCAAATGGGACATGGTGTAAATAAACCAGTCCATAAAAATCAGCCTTCCAAAAACCAAACGGCGCACCTTTCACTCTACGCCCCGCTGTGTGGCCGTACAGTAGTTTACGGCCACATATTGGGTGTTTCTGTAAACAGCAGAGTCAGGGCAATAAAGATACAGTCTTGTTTGGCTGTTAACCCTTGCTTTGTTAGTGGAAAAAATGGGTTAAAATGAAAAATTAGACAAAAAAAATGAAATTCTCAAATTTCCTCCCCATTTGCCAATAACTCTTGTGCAACACCTAAAGGGTTAACAATGTATGTAAAATCAGTTTTGAATACCTTGAGGGGTGTAGTTTCTTAGATGGGGTCATTTTTGGGTGGTTTCTATTATGTAAGCCTCGCAAAGTGACTTCAGACCTGAACTGGTCCCTAAAAATTTAGTTTTTGTAAATTTCGGAAAAATTTCAAGATTTGCTTCTAAACTTCTAAGACTTATAACATCCACAAAAAATAAAATATCATTCCCAAAATAATTCAAGCATGAAGTAGACATATGGGGAATGTAAAGTCCTCACAATTTTTTGGGGTATTACTATGTATTACAGAAGTAGAGAAACTGAAACTTTTAAATTTGCAAATTTTTCCAAATTCTTGGTAAATTTGGTATTTTTTTGTGCAAAAAAAAAAATTTTTTTGACTTCATTTTACCAGTGTCATGAAGTACAATATGTGACGAAAAAACAATCTCAGAATGGCCTGGATAAGTCAAAGCGTTTTAAAGTTATTAGCACTTAAAGTGACACTGGTCAGATTTCCAAAAAATGGCCTGGTCCTTAAGGTGAAAATGAGCCCGGTCCTGAAGGGGTTAAAGGGGTGCTCCGGGCTTTTAATATTGACTCCCGGCACCCCCGCCGATCAGCTGTTTGAAGAGGAGGCGCGCGGCTTGCCAGCGCTGCCTCCTCTTCACTGTTTACCTTCTCGCCATTGCCTCTGCAGCGGTGAGCAGGTGTAATTACACCTAACTGTCCAATTCATTTCAATGGGACGGATCGTTTCCATACACTTGTATAGGAGCGATCCGTCCCATTGAATTGAATGGGACGGCTTGGGTTGTCTGCAGATAGGGACCAGTGCTTAGTAAGAAACCAGTCTGCATGAGTGACCAGAAGAAGACACTAATGGGATGCTGAGCCACAGAGCCCAGGTTACCAGCCCATTGACCAGGAAGACAGCCATACGACTGAGCCACAGACCCTGGATCACCAGCCTTTGACCAGGGCACCAGCCTTCTGAGAGGGAGAGAGGGACAGCTAGCTCAGGTCTTTCCTCAGCATGAAACCTTGTCCTGCCCAGGAGGAGACTGGAGAAACCAGCCCTATGCCTCGGCTTTGTTTTTCACTTGAGTTCCTCCAGTAAAGAAACTGGTTTACTGCAGACCCTGACTCTCTGGACTTTTAACTACTTTTAAATTCTAGCATTATAACTACTGGAGCACCACTTGGGGAGGGAGATTTTAACTATTGGGGGCAGGGGCATTATAATTACTGGGGCACTGATGGGGAGGGGCATTTAACTGTAGAGGCACTAAAGGAGGCAGGTGCATTATAACTTCTGGGGCACTAGTGGGATAGGGGCATATAACTACTGTGCACTACAGGGGGTTTTATAACTACTGTATTGCCATACAGGGGGCATTGTAACTAAACTTTATTACAGGGGGCAATTTATTTATGGAACTCTATAGTGATCATTATACAGTAACTACTGGTAATAGTATAGGAGATATTACAACTACTGGGGAACTATAAAGGGACCTTTGGGTGCATTATGGTGGGCATTATTATTTGGCATAATAGGGAGGGCACTAGTGCTAACAGGGGTTCTCTTAGGAAGCATTATCATTATTGGGTGCACTGTTAATAATCAGGGAATATCGGAAGAGAATTATTGCTATTGGTGGGACTTTTACATTACTGTGGGGAGGACTAGCTGTGTGACATTATTTTTTCTGCAGCATTTCTAGAGGCATTGGGAGCACATCGGGTTCAGTATTCGGGGTAGCAGAAGAATAACACAGTTGGGGAAGGACAATAGAAAAGTGAGGAACCTAGGAATCCGAAGTGGGCTTTGGTAGTGGCTGGTAGTGATGTCGCGAACATAAAATTTTCCGTTCGCGAACGGCGAACGCAAATTTCTGCAAATGTTCGCGAACGGGCGAACCGGGCAAACCGCCATAGACTTCAATAGGCAGGCGAATTTTAAAACCCACAGTGACTCTTTCTAGCCACAGTAGTGATGGAAAAGTTGTTTCAAGGGGACTAACACCTGGACTGTGGCATGCCGGAGGGGGATCCATGGCAAAACTCCCATGGAAAATTACATAGTTGACGCAGAGTTGGATTTTAATCCATAAAGGGCATAAATCACCTAACAATCCAATTTTTTTTTGAACAACGTGGTTTAAAACATCCAGTGTGTGTATACGATCAGGTATAATGTTGTATCGATCAGGTAGTGTAAGGGTTACGCCCGCTTCACAGACATTGACAGACCAAACTCCCCTTTTAATGCACAGCAAACAACCGCAAACAGTCCATTTGCCCAACCGCAAACTCCCCATTTGTTCAAGGTTTGATACCAAGCTAGCCATGTCCCGTTGATGTCATTGAAGGTTTCTTCCTCCACCCAGCCACGTACAACACCAAGGGTCCCCGAAAGGTGAATTAAATAGATTTTTCGAACGGGGAGATGGTTAAAAAAACGCTGGCTCCCTCCCCTTTGTTTGAATCCACGGTCACTGCGTCTGTGCCGTGCAATTTACTGCCCCACCCGATATGAGTGGTATTTTCTGTAGTTCTCTCTTCTCATCAGTTTAATCCCTGTTACGTCCCCAATAGAGTTGAGCGAACACCTGGATGTTCGGGTTCGAGAAGTTCGGCCGAACTTCCCGGAAATGTTCGGGTTCGGGATCCGAACCCGATCCGAACTTCGTCCCAAACCCGAACCCTATTGAAGTCAATGGGGACCCGAACTTTTGGGCACTAAAAAGGCGGTAAAACAGCCCAGGAAAGAGCTAGAGGGCTGCAAAAGGCAGCAACATGTAGGTAAATCCCCTGCAAACAAATGTGGATAGGGAAATGAATTAAAATAAAAATTAAAAAAATAAAAATGAACCAATATCAATTGGACAGAGGTCCCATAGCAGAGAATCTGGCTTCACGTCAGCAGAGAATCAGTCTCTTCATGCCATAGCAAAGAATCTGGCATCATGTCAGCACAGAATCAGTCTTCATGTCATAGCAGAGAATCAGGCTTCACGTCACCCACCACTGGAACAGGCCACTGTCACACATTTAGGCCCCGGCACCCAGGCAGAGGAGAGTGGTCCCGTAACAGAGAATCTGGCCTGATGTCAGCACAGAATCTGTCTTCATGTCATAGCAGAGAATCAGGCTTCACGTCACCCACCACTGGAACAGGCCACTGTCACACATTTAGGCCCCGGCACCCAGACAGAGGAGAGCGGTCCCGTAACAGAGAATCTGGCCTTATGTCAGCGCAGAATCTGTCTTCATGTCATAGCAGAGAATCAGGCTTCACGTCACCCACCACTGGAACAGGCCACTGTCACACATTTAGGCCCAGGCACCCAGGCAGAGGAGAGAGGTCCCGTAACAGAGAATCTGGCCTTATGTCAGCGCAGAATCTGTCTTCATGTCATAGCAGAGAATCAGGCTTCACGCCACCCACCACTGGAACAGGCCACTGTCACACATTTAGGCCCAGGCACCCAGGCAGAGGAGAGAGGTCCCGTAACAGAGAATCTGGCCTTATGTCAGCGCAGAATCTGTCTTCATGTCATAGCAGAGAATCAGGCTTCACGTCACCCACCACTGGAACAGGCCACTGTCACACATTTAGGCCCAGGCACCCAGGCAGAGGAGAGAGGTCCCGTAACAGAGAATCTGGCCATATGTCAGCGCAGAATATGTCTTCATGTCATAGCAGAGAATCAGGCTTCACGTCACCCACCACTGGAACAGGCCACTGTCACACATTTAGGCCCCGGCACCCAGGCAGAGGAGAGAGGTCCCGTAACAGAGAATCTGGTCTTATGTCAGCGCAGAATCTGTATTCATGTCATAGCAGAGAATCAGGCTTCACGTCACCCACCACTGGAACAGGCCACTGTCACACATTTAGGCCCCGGCACCCAGACAGAGGAGAGCGGTCCCGTAACAGAGAATCTGGCCTTATGTCAGCGCAGAATCTGTCTTCATGTCATAGCAGAGAATCAGGCTTCACGTCACCCACCACTGGAACAGGCCACTGTCACACATTTAGGCCCAGGCACCCAGGCAGAGGAGAGAGGTCCCGTAACAGAGAATCTGGCCTTATGTCAGCGCAGAATCTGTATTCATGTCATAGCAGAGAATCAGGCTTCACGTCACCCACCACTGGAACAGGCCACTGTCACACATTTAGGCCCCGGCACCCAGACAGAGGAGAGCGGTCCCGTAACAGAGAATCTGGCCTTATGTCAGCGCAGAATCTGTATTCATGTCATAGCAGAGAATCAGGCTTCACGTCACCCACCACTGGAACAGGCCACTGTCACACATTTAGGCCCCGGCACCCAGACAGAGGAGAGCGGTCCCGTAACAGAGAATCTGGCCTTATGTCAGCGCAGAATCTGTCTTCATGTCATAGCAGAGAATCAGGCTTCACGTCACCCACCACTGGAACAGGCCACTGTCACATATTTAGGCCCAGGCACCCAGGCAGAGGAGAGAGGTCGCGTAACAGAGAATCTGGCTTCATGTCAGCACAGAATAAGTCTTCATGTCATAGCAGAGAATCAGGCTTCACGTCACCCACCACTGGAACAGGCCACTGTCACACATTTAAGCCCCGGCACCCAGACAGAGGAGAGGTTCATTCAACTTTGGGTTGCCCCGCAATATAATGGTAAAATGAAATTAAAAATAGTATTGAATGAGGAAGTGCCCTGGAGTAGAATAATATATTGTTAAGGGGAGGTAGTTAATATCTAATCTGCACAAGGGATGGACAGGTCCTGTGGGATCCATGTCTGGTTCATTTTTATGAACGTCAGCTTGTCCACATTGACTGTAGACAGGCGGCTGCATTTGTCTGTAATGACGCCCCCTGCCGTGCTGAATACACGTTCAGACAAAACGTTGGCCGCCGGGCAGGCCAGCACCCAGTGGCGTATCCAAGCTATGGCAGCCATGGCTAGTGCCATAGGCGCCAAGCGGGGGGGGCGACAAAAAAAAAAATATCATGAAAAAAAAATTCCCACCCATTCTGCAGCCACCTCCTTTAGCCCCAGCGCTGGCGGCGGCACGCAAATTAACTTGGAAAGTACTTTTACCTTGGCTGGACAGTCTGGACTGAGGGCTGGCATGTAGGAGAAAGACAGGCGCCCCCATGATTTTCTATGAATGGGATCGCCCAGTCCGTCCGTGTATCTGCTAACTTGCAGAGGCTCCGCCTCCAGCTCCGCCTCAAGCTCCGCCTACCCTCCTCTGCGTATCGTAGCTTCATTTATCCAAGCGTGTCACTCGTGAGGTGACTGACTGCACTGAGGTGAAGTGAGGAGAAGAACTGTGAGAAGTTGGACGATTGGACCCCCAGCCAGGCAGCACTGCTAGTCTGCTACGGTACACACACACATCATGATCACACTGTATAATGATGTACTGACATTCTGCAATCTGCCAAGCACTGCAGGCAACCTAATAAATGTAACCTTGCTAAATACCTAATATAGTGCTGCTAAATATATGGAATAAATAAATTAGAATTATGCATAGATATCCTAAATAAAGTGATTTGTGCAAGTTGTACCTGCTGTTGCACAAATCACTTTATTTATATCTATGGCTATGCATAATTATAATTAATTTAATCCATATTGTGCAAGCACTATATTGGATGGGCTGCTTGCTTCTGTTTGAGACTGTCATGATGCCAGGCTTAGGCTATTGTCACACTGGGGCGTTGCGCTATTGGCGGTAAAGCGTCGCTATTTGAGCGGCGCTTTACTGTAGTTTTTGCGGCGCTATTCAGCCGCTAGCAGGGCGCCTCAAATATGCGGCTCGCAGGACTTTGAGCTTCCACTAGCTGCCCAAAAAGGGTTAAAACCGCCCGCAAAATGCAGCTTGCAGCGGTGCATTGCTGGCGGTTCGGCGGCGCTGCCCATTGATTTCAATGGGCAGTGGCGCTTTCGAATCAGTGTGTACACTGTTCCTACAGCGCCTCAAAGATGTGGCTAAAAGGACTTTTTTTATTGTCCTGCCAACGCACCGCTCCAGTGTTAAAACCCTCTGGCTTTCACATTGGAGTGCTCTATTTTGTAGCGCTGTAGCACCTGCAAAGCGCCCTGAAAGAGCGGCTCCATTCACTCCTGTGTGAAGAAAGCCAGAGGGCTTTAACACTGGAGCAGTGCGTTTGCAAGCAGCATCTTTGAGGCGCTGTAGGAGTGGCTCCTAAAGTGCCCCTGCCCATTGAAATCAAAGCGGTGCTTTGCAGGCGTTTTTTTTAACCCTTTCTCGGCCGCTAGCGGGAGTTAAAAGCGCCCCGCTAGCGGCTGAACAGTGCCGCAAAAAAGACGGTAAAGCGCCGTTAAAAATAGCAGCACTTTACCACCGACGCCCCCACCCCCCAGTGTGAAAGAGGCCTTAAAGTCATCATCAGGTGCGATTGTGCGTATGTGCTAAGCAGACAGGGCCGCTGGTGATCCTACTTCCTCTCTCCCCCCAGGGGCGCAGTTTCAGTGCTTGCCATAGGCGCCATTTTCACTAGATACGCCTCTGCCAGCACCTCCAAGGCATAAAAGGCTAGCTCTGGCCACGTGGACAATTTGGAGACCCAGAAGTTGAATGGGGCCGAACCATCAGTCAGTACGTGGAGGGGTGTGCACAGGTACTGTTCCATCATGTTAGTGAAATGTTGCCTCCTGCTAACACGTTCCGTATCAGGTGGTGGTGCAGTTAGCTGTGGCGTGTTGACAAAACTTTTCCACATCTCTGCCATGCTAACCCTGCCCTCAGAGGAGCTGGGCGTGACACAGCTGCGTTGGCGACCTCTTGCTCCTCCTCTGCCTTCGCCTTGGGCTTCCACTGGTTCCCCTGTGACATTTGGGAATGCTCTCAGTAGCGCGTCTACCAACGTGCGCTTGTACTCGCGCATCTTCCTATCACGCTCCAGTGTAGGAAGTAAGGTGGGCACATTGTCTTTGTACCGGGGATCCAGCAGGGTGGCAACCCAGTATTCCGCACACGTTAAAATGTGGGCAACTCTGCTGTCGTTGCGCAGGCACTGCAGCATGTAGTCGCTCATGTGTGCCAGGCTGCCCAGAGGTAAGGACAAGCTGTCCTCTGTGGGAGGCGTATCGTCATCGTCCTGTGTTTCCCCCCAGCCACGCACCAGTGATGGGCCCGAGCTGCGTTGGGTGCCACCCCGCTGTGAACATGCTTCATCCTCATCCTCCTCCACCTCCTCCTCGTCCTCCAGTAGTGGGCCCTGTCTGGCCACATTTGTACCTGGCCTCTGGTGTTGCAAAAAACCTCCCTCTGAATCACTTTGAAGAGACTGGCCTGAAAGTGCTAAAAATGACCCCTCTTCCTCCTCTTCCTCCTGGGCCACCTCCTCTTCCATCATCGCCCTAAGTGTTTTCTCAAGGAGACATAGAAGTGGTATTGTAACGCTGATAACGGCGTCATCGCCACTGGCCATGTTGGTGGAGTACTCGAAACAGCGCAACAGGGCACACAGGTCTCGCATGGAGGCCCAGTCATTGGTGGTGAAGTGTGTCTGATCCGCAGTGCGACTGATCCGTGCGTGCTGCAGCTGAAACTCCACTATGGCCTGCTGCTGCTCGCACAGTCTGTCCAGCATATGCAAGGTGGAGTTCCACCTGGTGGGTATGTCGCATATGAGGTGAGCGGGAAGGCCGAAGTTACGCTGTAGCGCAGACAGGCGAGCAGCGGCAGGGTGTGAACGCCGGAAGCGCGAACAGACGGCCCGCACTTTATGCAGCAGCTCTAACATGTCGGGGTAGTTGCGAATGAACTTCTGCACCACCAAATTCAGCACATGCGCCAGGCAAGGGATGTGCGTCAAACCGGCTAGTCCCAGAGCTGCAACGAGATTTCACCCATTATCGCACACCACCAGGCCGGGCTTGAGGCTCACCGGCAGCAACCACTCGTCGGTCTGTTGTTCTATACCCCGCCACAACTCTTGTGCGGTGTGGGGCCTGTCCCCCAAACATATGAGTTTCAGAATGACCTGCTGACATTTACCCCGTGCTGTGCTGAAGTTGGTGGTGAAGGTGTGTGGCTGACTGGATGAGCAGGTGGAAGAAGAGGAGGAGGAAGCTGAGTAGGAGGAGGAGGAGACAGGAGGCAAAGAATGTTGCCCCGCGATCCTTGGCGGCGGAAGGACGTGCGCCAAACAGCTCTCCGCCTGGGGCCCAGCCGCCACTACATTTACCCAGTGTGCAGTTAGGGAGATATAGCGTCCCTGGCCGTGCTTACTGGTCCACGTATCTGTGGTTAGGTGGACCTTGCCACAGATGGCGTTGCGCAGTGCACACTTGATTTTATCGGACACTTGTTTGTGCAGGGAAGGCACGGCTCTCTTGGAGAAGTAGTGGCGGCTGGGAACAACATACTGTGGGACAGCAAGTGACATGAGCTGTTTGAAGCTGTGTGTGTCCACCAGCCTAAATGACAGCATTTCATAGGCCAGTAGTTTAGAAATGCTGGCATTCAGGGCCAGGGATCGATGGTGGCTAGGTGGGAATTTACGCTTTCTCTCAAATGTTTGTGAGATGGAGAGCTGAACGCTGCCGTGTGACATGGTTGAGATGCTTGGTGACGCAGGTGGTGGTGTTGGTGGTACATCCCATGTTTGCGGGGCGGCAGGTGCCAACGTTCCTCCAGAGGCAGAGGAAGAGGCCGAGGCGGCGGCAGCAGCAGCAGAAGAGGCCGAGGCGGCAGCAGCAGAAGAGGTAGCAGGGGGAGCCTGAGTGACTTCCTTGTTTTTAAGGTGTTTACTCCACTGCAGTTCATGCATTGCATGCAGGTGCCTGGTCATGCAGGTTGTGCTAAAGTTCAGAACGTTAATGCCTCGCTTCAGGCTCTGATGGCACAGCGTGCAAACCACTCGGGTCTTGTCGTCAGCACATTGTTTGAAGAAGTGCCATGCCAGGGAACTCCTTGAAGCTGCCTTTGGGGTGCTCGGTCCCAGATGGCGGCGGTCAGTAGCAGGCGGAGTCTCTTGGCGGCGGGTGTTCTGATTTTGCCCACTGCTCCCTCTTTTGCTACGCTGTTGGCTCATTCTCACCACTGCCTCTTCCTCCGAAATGTGAAAGTCAGTGGCACGACCTTCATTCCATGTGGGGTCTAGGACCTCATCGTCCCCTGCATCGTCTTCCACCCAATCTTGATCCCTGACCTCCTGTTCAGTCTGCACACTGCAGAAAGACGCAGCAGTTGGCACCTGTGTTTCGTCATCATCAGAGACGTGCTGAGGTGGTATTCCCATGTCCTCATCATCAGGAAAAATAAGTGGTTGTGCGTTAGTGCATTCTATCTCTTCCACCCCTGGGGAAGGGCTAGGTGGATGCCCTTGGGAAACCCTGGCAGCAGAGTCTTCAAACAGCATAAGAGACTGCTGCATAACTTGAGGCTCAGACAGTTTCCCTGATATGCATGGGGGTGATGTGACAGACCGATGGGCTTGGTTTTCATACGCCATCTGTGCGCTTTCTGCAGAAGACTGGGTGGGAGATAATGTGAACGTGCTGGATCCACTGTCGGCCACCCAATTGACTAATGCCTGCACCTGCTCAGGCCTTACCATCCTTAGAACGGCATTGGGCCCCACCAAATATCGCTGTAAATTCTAGTGGCTACTGGGACCTGAGGTAGTTGGTTCACTAGGACGTGTGGCTGTGGCAGAACGGCCACGTCCTCTCCCAGCACCAGAGGGTCCACTAACACCACCACGACCATGTCCACGTCCGCGTCCCTTATTAGATGTTTTCCTCATTGTTCCCGTTCACTACAATTTTGAGAATGGCAAATTTGGGAATGGTTTTTCAACCCAGAAAAAAAAGTGTGCTTTTACGGTCACTACAAATAACTTGACCAGCTAAAACAGTACAGATTTGGTTAAATAGAGATGTGAGGCCTGTTTTTTTTGGCGCTGTGTGACAGGTATAGGTTTAATCACAGAATCAGACTTCTATCAGCACGCTAGCGTGTGTCATAGGTTTTTCTGAATGACACTATCAGTACCTTCAATGTAAGATATCCTTTTTGGGATAGATTTCAAGTAGGCCTGAAATACCAGAAACTAGTTATTTTGAGAATGGCAAATTTGGGAATGGTTTTTCAACCCAGAAAAAAAGTGTGCTTTTACGGTCACTACAAATAACTTGACCAGCTAAAACAGTACAGATTTGGTTAAATAGAGATGTGAGGCCTGTTTTTTTTTGCGCTGTGTGACAGGTATAGGTTTAATCACAGAATCAGACTTCTATCAGCACGCTAGCGTGTGTCTTAGGTTTTTCTGAATGACACTATCAGTACCTTCAATGTAAGATATTCTTTTTGGGATAGATTTCAAGTAGGCCTCAAATACCAGAAACTAGTTATTTTGAGAATGGCAAATTTGGGAATGGTTTTTCAACCCAGAAAAAAAAGTGTGCTTTTACGGTCACTACAAATAACTTGACCAGCTAAAACAGTACAGATTTGGTTGAATAGAAATGTCAGGTCTATTTTTTAGGCGCTGGGTGACAGGCTCAACTTGCCCCTGATGTAATATATGGCCAAAAAATAACCACACTGTTGATGGTTAAATGCACTTGGGTGACACAGGCTCAGCCTGCACCAGATGTAGTATATGGCCAAAAAATAATCAGACTGTCGATGGTTAAATGCACTTCGGTGACACAGGCTCAGCCTGCAGCTGATGTAGGATATAGCACAAAATAACCACACTATCGATGGTTAAATACACTTGGTGATAGCTTGTGCTGGCGCACCACAAGTCACAAAATGGCCGCCGATCACCCCAGAAAAAAAGTGATCTAAAAACGCTCTGGGCAGCCTCAAAAAAGTGAGCAAGTCAATAATAGCACTTCAATGATCCACAGCTGCAGATCGATCACAGAATGAAGTCTTTTGGAGGAGTTAATCTGCCTAATCTCGCCCTAACGTCGCAGCTGCAACCTCTCCCTATGCTTGAATCAGCAGAGTGACGTGCAGCGCAACGTGACCCAAGCTTATATAGAGGCTGGGTCACATGCTGCACTGGCCAATCACAGCCATGCCAATAGTAGGCAAGGCTGTGATGGCCTCTTGGGGCAAGTAGTATGACGCTTGTTGATTGGCTGCTTTGCAGCCTTTCAAAAAGCGCCAAGAAAGCGCCGAACACCGAACCCGAACCCGGACTTTTACGAAAATGTTCGGGTCCGTGTCACGGACACCCCAAAATTCGGTACGAACCCGAACTATACAGTTCGGGTTCGCTCATCCCTAGTCCCCAATCTGGGGTCAATTTATTAAATAGATTTTTCGAACGGGGAGATGGTTAAAAAAATGCTGGCTCCCTCCCCTTTGTTTGAATCCACGCCACGGTCACTGCGTCTGCACCGTGCAATTTACTGCCCCACCGGATATGAGTGGTATTTTCTGTAGTACTATTCTCATCAGTTTAATCCCTGTTACGTCCCCAATCTGGGGTCAAATTATTAAATAGATTTTTCGAACGGGGATATGGTTAAAAAAATGCTGACTCCCTCCCCTTTGTTTGAATCCACGCCACGGTCACTGCGTCTGCGCCGTGCAATTTACTGCCCCACCCGATATGAGTGGTATTTTCTGTAGTACTATTCTCATCAGTTTAATCCCTGTTACGTCCCATATCAGGGCGGGATTGCCTTCTGTGAAAAAAAATTTAGGCCGGGTACCTTCGACTGCCTACACAGTGACAGACCAAACTCTGATACACCAAAATAAATTGATTTTAGGAACCGGGAGATGGAAAAAGCAGCTTGGTCGGTCCTCTTACTCAGTCCCAAGTTGGGGCACTGCGCTTGCACGGAGCAATGTGCTAAGACACCACTCATATAGGGTGTCACAACTAGTATTATTCCTATCAGTTTAATCCCTGTTACGTCCCCTATCCGGGGACGTGTGTCGAATTGATTAACCATTGTCGAATTAACGAACCATTACGACATCCTGGAATAATTTAGTTCTGAGCTTTGTACTTGCTTTGTATTGGAATTGATGGGGATTTTTTTAATTGTCCGCATTATTTCTAATAAACTATTAAGAGACTTTATTATGATTTTTTTATTTTATGTATTAAAAACCCACCCATACAACTTAAATTTTTTTTTTTTTAAATGTATGTTCTTTCTATGAAAAATTATCCAGCCGATCGCTTTTGGTCTGATCATAATGAAGCAACGGCCTTATCATCTGGGGTGTGGCAACATTGCCAACACACTCATAGAGGTGATGATCGCTTCATTGTGATATGCAAGCCCCTTCACCACAACAAGGTAACGATCACGAAGGGGAATTGACACTTGTATGTGCCTTTTTTTTTTTATTTGTTTTTGCAGCCACAGTGCAGCACCAGAGGCCAGAAAAATTAGACATGTACACATGCCTGAAAAATAATGCTATTGTTGCAGCCGCTGTTGTAGCAGCGGCCGGAAAAATTTATGTTTTCAAGGCAGAAAGGTGACTAAAACATTGCGGCTTAAACCCTAGTTGGTGGCAGAGAATTCACGAAAGTCATCCGGTATGCAGACATTAAATACAGCAGCGTGGGGACCATTTTGAGGCCAAGGCATGTCATCAGGCCCTTTGTTAGTCAAACGTATCCCCCACTGTCAGTCCCTTCGGGATCCATGCCTCATTCGTCTTAATGAAGGTAAGGTAATCAACACTTTTTTGACCGAGGCGACTTCTTTTGTCCGTGACAATGCCTCCTGCTGCACTAAAGGTCCTTTCTGACAGGACACTTGAAGCGGGGCAGGCCAGAAGTTCTATCGCAAATTGGGATAGCTCAGGCCACAGGTCAAGCCTGCACACCCAGTAGTCAAGGGGTTCATCGCTCCTCAGAGTGTCGATATCTGCAGTTAAGGCGAGGTAGTCTGCTACCTGTCGGTCGAGTCGTTCTCTAAGGCTAGATCCCGAAGGGCTGTGGCGATGTGTAGGACTGAAAAAGCTCTGCATGTCCTCCATCAACAACACATCTGTAAAGCGTCCTGTCCTTGCCGCCGTGGTCGTGGTAGGAGGAGGATTACTTTCACCTCTTCCCCTGTTAGATTCCCGTTGTGCTGTGACATCCCCCTTATAAGCTGTGTAAAGCATATTTTTTAGTTTTGTTTTGAACTGCTGCATCCTTTCTGACTTTCATTAAGTTGGTAATATTTCCGCCACTTTCTGCTTATACCGGGGGTCTAGTAGCGTGGCCACCCAGTACAGGTCGTTCTCCTTCATCCTTTTTATACGAGGGTCCCTCAACAGACATGACAGCATGAAAGACCCCATTTGCACAAGGTTGGATGCCGAGCTACTCATTTCCCGTTCCTCGTCCTCACTGATGTCATTGACGGTCTTTTCTTCACCCCAGCCACGTACAACACCACGGGTCCCAGATAGGTGACAACAACGAGCACCCTGGGATGCCTGCTGTGTTTGGTCTTCCTCCTCCTCAAAGCCACATTCCTCCTCTGACTCCTCTTCCTCACACTCCTCTTCCAGCGTTGCCGCAGGTCCAGCAAGCGATGATGACAAGGCTGTTTCTGGTGGTGATGGTGATCACAACTCTTCCTCTTCCCGCTCATCTACAGCCTGATCCAGCACTCTTCGCAGGGCACGCTCCAGGAAGAAAACAAATGGTGATGGTGCCTTCGGTGCGACTGACTAGGTTTGTCACCTGCTCAAAAGGACGCATGAGCCTACAGGCATTGCGCATGAGCGTCCAGTAACGTGGCAAAAAAATACCCAGCTCCGCAGAGGCTTTCCTAGCACCCCAGTCATACAAATACTTGTTGACGGCTTTTTCTTGTTGGAGCAGGCGGTCGAACATTAGGAGTGTTGAATTCCAACGTGCCGGGCTGTCGCAAATCAAGCGCCTCACTGGCATGTTGTTTCACCGCTGGATATCTGAAAAGTGCGCCATGGCCATGTAGGAACGCCTGAAATGGCCACACACCTTCCTGGCCTGCTTGAGGAGTTCCTGTAAGTCTGGGTACTTATACACAAAGCGTTGTACAATAAGATTCAACACATGTGCCATCTTGCCCAAATTCAATGCCGCCAACAAATTGCTTCCGTTGTCACACACCACTTTGCCGATCTCCAGTTGATGCGGAGTCAGCCACTGATCCCCCTGTGCGTTCAGGGCGGACAGGAGTGCTGGTCCGGTGTGACTCTCTGCTTTCAGGCAAGTCAACCCCAAGACGGCGTGACACTGTCGTATCCGGGATGTGGAATAGCCCCTGGGGAGCTGGGGGGGTGCAGTTGATGTGGAGCAAGACGCAGCAGCTGAAGAGGACTCAGCCGAGGAGGTTATGGAAAAGGATGGAGTAGGAGGAGTAGAGGAGGTGGCAGCAGGCCTGCCTGCAAGTCGTGGCGGTGTCACCAACTCCTCTGCAGAGCCACGCATTCCATGCTTGGCAGCCGTCAGCAGGTTTACCCAATGCGCAGTGTAGGTGATATACCTGCCCTGACCGTGCTTTGCAGACCAGGTATCAGTGGTCAGATGGACCCTTGCCCCAACACTGTGTGCCAGACATGCCATGACTTCCTTTTGCACAATCGAGTACAGGTTGGGGATTGCCTTTTGTGCAAAGAAATTTCAGCCGGGTACCTTCCACTGCGGTGTCCCAATAGCTACAAATTTTTGGAAGGCCTCAGACTCCACCAGCTTGTATGGTAAAAGCTGGCGGGCTAAGAGTTCCGACAAGCCAGCTGTCAGACGCCGAGCAAGGGGGTGACTTTGTGACATTGGCTTCTTATGCTCAAACATGTCCTTGACAGACACCTGACTGTGGGCAGATGAGCAGGAACTGCTCAAGGCGAGAGACGGAGTGGCGGATAGTTGAGAGGGGGCAAGGAAGACAGCAGTGGTTGACGTGGCTGAAGATGCTGGACCAGGAGGAGGATGGTGGCTTTGAGCTTGTGTGCTGCTTGTACTCATGTGTTGATCCCATAGGCGTTTGTGATTTGAGATCATGTGCCTTCGCAAAGCAGTTGTACCTAGGTGGGTGTTGGACTTCCCACGACTCAGTTTCTTTTGGAACAGGTTGCAAATGGCATCGCTGTTGTCAGAGGCAGACACACAAAAAAATATGCCACACTGCTGAGCTCTGCAATGACGGCATTCTGGTGGTGGCAACAGCATGTGTTGATTGGCGTGCTGTCTGGCTGACCCTGGGTGCCGATACATGCTGTCTGACTGTGCCACTAGCTCCTTGCGACGACCTCCCCCTGCTTTCAACTCGTCTTCTCCTCCTCTCTGTCAACCCATCTGAACTTCCCCCCTGTTCTTCTTCTCTTAGAGCAGGCACCCACGTGACATCCACGGACACATCGTCATCATCAACCGCTTCACTTGTATCTGACAACTCAGCAAAGGAAGCAGCAGCGGGTACAACATCATTATCATCACACCGTACGTCCATGTGTGTAATGCTGTCTGACTGAGACACATCCCTGTTATCTACATCCTCTGGCAATAATGGTTGCGCATTACTCATTTCTTCCAACTGATGTGTAAATAACTCCTCTGACAGATCAAGTGAAGCAGCTGTGGTGCTAGTGTTGGTGGTGGCGGCGGGCAGGCGAGTGGTAACTTGAGAGGTGCCCGAAGCTGAGCTGGATGAGGATGGTGCGTCAAGGTTCCGAGCAGAAGCTGTAGAAGATTGGGTGTCCTGTGTTAGCCAGTCAACTATGTCCTCTGAACTTTTCGAGTTCAGGGTACATGGCCTCTGAACACTGGGCATTATTTTAGGGCCAAAGGGAATCACAGCACCACGACCACGACGGCCCCTGCGGGGTGGCCTGCCTCTGCCTGTCATTTTTTTTTTATTAGTTTAGTGGTACTATGCGTGCAAGCTACTGTGACACCAGATATGAGTGGCACTGTGCACAGGCAGAAGTTGGCAGAGTAGACGCTGTAGGCCTGACACACACGCTTGCAGACAACTAACTGCTATTCAATCTATTACAGTAAAAAAAATATTTTTTTAAATGTAATCTACTGTGACACCAGATAAGAGTTGCGCTGGTGACACTATGCACTTGCAAGGCCTGAAACACACACACACGTGCAGGCAACTGACTGCTATTATTTCACAGTCAAAATTATTATTATTTTTTTTAAATGTAATCTACTGTGACACAAGATTTGAGTTGCGTTGTTGACACTGTGCACTTGCAGGGCCTGAAACACACACGCGTGCAGGCAACAGACTGCTATTATATTACAGTCCAAAAAGTTTTTGTTTTTTTTAAATGCAAGCTACTGTGACACCAGATATGAGTGGTGGGCACTGGGCAAGTGGGCACAGTATATGCTGTGAGCCTGACACACACGCTGGCAGGCAACTGCAATTAGATTACACAGGGGGAAAAAAAAAATGCAGACTGATGTACTAGCCCTAAAAAGGGCTTTTTGGGGTGCTGTCCTTACAGCAGAGATCAGATGAGTCTTTCAGGACTGTAGTGGACACTGAATACACTGGCCTAGCTATCGATTTCCCTATTAAATCAGCAGCAGCTACACTGTCCCTCCTCTCACTAAGATTGCAGCTTCCGAATGAATCTAAAATGGATGCTGTCCAGGAGGTGGGAGGGTCTGGGAGGGAGGGTCTGCTGCTGATTGGCTGGAATGTGTCTGCTGACTGTGAGGTACAGGGTCAAAGTTTACTCGATGATGACGAATGGGGGGCGGACTGAACATCGCATATGGGCTGCTGAAAAACATCCCAACAGCATGATGATGGTGTTCTTTGGGTGATGTGATGTGTTGGCTTTGTGCCACACAAGTGACGGACTGAACCATCACTGTGTCTGCAGTAGAAGCCTGAGGCCTAGCCTCCTTCCTATGGGCTATGGACCCAGGACTACAGAGACCCCCACTCTGACCTATTTGGTTTAGAGGTAACTATAAACCATGATTTTTTGGTTGAGTTTATAGGCCACATCTTTCGTATTCCCCATTAAAGTAGCATGGTGTGAATCCATAAACGCAATAAGGGTTAACTTTGCTCTGAGACTCCCAATGACTGTGTGGGTTTATTTGTCCCTTTGATCTATTGTGTTAGTGATGGGATTAAGAAGTAGCCGACTCTGGTGTAGAGAAGTAGATCATCCTATGATACACTCAGGAGATAATCCCATTACATGGGTCTCCTCTCGCCCTATTGTTCCATCAAGATACTGTGGGGGGATGTCCTTTTTTCATACTGTTAATTTTTGATTGAGTTATGCGTCATAAAGCTGGCAGGCACTGCAATTATATATAGATCCCTCCATATTGTAATTTCTTTATATCAAATGTTCTTAAGATTTTGGAGTTGTTTATCTAAAATCTGAACATTCTGTGATCACAGAAGTTCCTATTCCCTCCATTCGGAGAAGGCGATCGGTGGAGGTAGTGGAGATAGAGGTGGAAGAGGAGGAGGCCGGACCCTCCCAGCCTATTGAGCCAACCCCACCAGATGTGGGAGAAGTGAAGAAGGTGGAAAGTGCTGTACCCTCCAGCACCACCCCATCTCAGGACTCGGAGGAAGAGGAGGTGATCACCAGCCCCCGCCAGGAGGGTAAATATGTGCACATAGCAATATCATTATGTATCCATAACTAATAAATAAAAAAAATATATACTGTACTGAAAAATCACTAACTAATAAACTATATAAAGATCATAAATATCACTAACTAACATATTGAGATTTAAATCGTTAATGTGTATAAAGATTTTAAATAAAAATAAAGTTAAACAATAGACAGACATATATTGTACCGCCGTGTACATATCGACCGTCTCTATAAAAATATCCAATGATCTAACCCCTCCGGTGAACACTTTAAACATAAAAAAAAAAGAAAATATTTAAAGAAAACATTAATTTATTCAACCTAACATCACTAAAAGTGCAACACCAAGCTATCAAAAAAGACATATGCCCCCCAAAATAGTAATAATCGGTCAGTTCATTCTGCGAAAAATTTGACCCTACCATTAGACAATCACCAAATAAAAATAATAATATGGCTCTCAAAATATGGAGACAGTAAAACAAGAATTGTTTTTGGTTCAACAATGCTTTTATTGTCTAAAATAGAAATAACTAAAAAATAAGGAAAAATATTAGGTCTTGCCGCATCTGTAACAACCAGCTGTCTAAAAATATCATACCAAATAACCCCTCAGGTGGACACCTTTTTAAACTAAAATTTAAAACTCTCCAAAAAGTCAATTTTTTGGACAACTTTTATCACAAAAAGGTGTAATAGCAAGCGATCATAAAGTCAGATGCACCACAAAATAAAAGTTTAAAGGTTTAATAAGAGTTGCAAATAATGTTCATATTTTTTTTTTCAAACAGGAATGAAGACGTTGAAGGCCAAATTGGCCAAAATGCAAAGGAAGCACCGCCAGGATATGCGGGCCATTCAAGAGTGCTTGAAGGCCATGGAGGAGAGGCAACGCCAGACCATGAAGGGGGTGCAGGAGATGATCCTCCTTTTGGAAAAGTTGCCATAATTATAATTTTTTTTTTCTAATAAGTTATATAAATAGTTTATACAGTTATAACGTGTATTTTGTTTTTTATAATATTGCTCGGTTTTAGTGTAATAGATCAGCCTAAATCAGCCAGAACTGACAGCAGTCGGTAAATACATGTCAAATACATATAGGGTCCATTCACACGTCTGTAAAATGTGTCCGCATCCATTCCACAATTGAGAGGAACGTTTACAGACCCATTTATTTTCAATTCCAGTATGAAAAATTAGGCATTCACAGGATACAGAAGTAAGTGTCGGCCTTTACAGGCCCCAAAAATTAGCCGACAGGCGTTCACCTGACAGAAAATACATTAGGCATTCAATGGACATAAAAATTAGGCATTCAATGGACATAAAAGTCCTTTTATGCCGCTGTATTTACCGAAGACAGGGACCATAAATTGTTATGGGTGGTGGTGGATATAGGCTGTCATGAGGAATTGGAATCAAACATGGTCTACTGGTCACATGTGTTGAATTCCTCCAAGATCCATGCCTCATTAATTTTTAGAAATGTGAGGTAGTCAACACTGTCGTGAGCTAGGCAAGTGCGCTTATCAGTCATGATCCCCACTGCTGCGCTGAACGTCCTTTCGGACAGGACACTTGACGAGGGGCAAGCCAACAGTTCTATTGCAAATTGTGCAAGATTTGGCCAGAGGTCAAGCCTGCCCACCCAGTAGTCCAGGGGTTCATCACTTCTCAGAGCGTGCAAATCGGCCGTTAAACCGATGTAGTCGGACACCTGCCGGTCTAGACGTTCCCTGAGGCTGGATCCGGAGGACAGCTGTCGATACGTCGGTTGAAAGAATGTTCTCATATCAGAAGTGACCAACACATCTTCAAACCGCCCTCTTCTTGCAGGCACAGTTGGATTGGTACCTGCAACTGTTTCTCTGTGAATGGAAATTCCTCTGCCAGCACACAAAAAAGCAGAATGCAGCATTTCTCTAAGCAAGGCCTGGAAGTGCTGCATTCTGACAGCCCTCTGTGATGGTGGTAACATTTCCGCCATTTTTTGTTTGTACCGGGAATCTAAGTACGTTGCCACCCAGTACTGGTCCTTGCCCTTGATGCTTTTTATACGGGGGTCCCTCTTAAAACACTGGAGCATGAAGGTCCCCATTTGCACTAAACTGTAAGCGGTGTAGTGGCCTTGCCCCTGCTCCTCATCCAGGATAATGTCGTCCTCGTTCTCCTCCCCCATCCACAGACAACACCAGGGATCCCAGAAAGGTTTAAAGCATGCTCTTCTTGCTCCTCCTCTTCCCCGGCACCATCCTCCTCTGACTCCTCTTGTTGACTTGTCTCAGATGGAGTAGCCTCCCCTGGGAAATCATCCAGCATTGCGACTTCCTCATCTTCCTGCTCCTCGACGGCTTAATCAATGACACAACGCAATAGACGCTCAATAAAGAAGGCAAAAGGTACAATGTCACTGATGGCGCACTGGCTGCGACTGACCAGTTTGGTGATCTCATCAAATGGCCGCAGAAGTCTGCATGCATCGCGCATGAGCAGCCACTGGCGCAGTGAAAAAAAAAACAATCTCCCAGAACCTGTCCTGCCGCAGAGTTCGTACAGGTAGTCGTTAACTGCACGTTTCTGCTGGAGCAGCCTATCGAGCATATACAAGGTGGAGTTCCATCGCATCGGGCAGTCACAAATAAGACATCTGATGGACAGGTTGTGTCGCCGCTAAATGTCAGCAAGGCGAGCCATGGCTGTGTAAGATCTTCTGAAATGGCCCGAGAATTTCCTGGCCTGCCGCAAGACGTCCTGGACCCCGGGGTATTTGACAACGAATCGCTGCACGACCAAAATCAGGACGTGTGCCATGCACGGCACGTGTGTAATTTTGCCCTGTTTACAGCGCGCTCAGCAGATTGGCACCGTTGTCGCACACCACTTTACCAACTGTCAAATTGAGCGGTGTTAGCCACTGATCGGCCTGTGACGCAAGAGCTGAAAGCAGTGCAGGACCGGTCTGGCTCTTGGCTTCCAGGCACAACAGACGCAGCACAGCATGGCAACGTCTCATCTGGCATGTCGAATAGGTTCTGGGGATCTTGGCCGTCGCAGCGGAAGAGACAGTAGTAGCGGAAAAGGAAGAGTTAGCCGAGAAGGAGAGGGAGGATGGAGTAGGAGGAGGAGAAGAAGAGGCAGGCCTGCATGCAATCCGTGGCGGTAAAACCAAATCTACATGGGTGCCACGGGTTACATGCTTGACGGCCGTCAGAAGGTTCACCCAATGGGCAGTGAAAGTTATATACCTTCCCTGCCCGTGTTTGCTAGACCACGTGTCTGTGGTCAGATGTATCTTGGCACCGAAACTGTGTGCCAGAGATACATTCACTTGCCGCTGAACGGGATGCCCTTCTGCGAGAAATATATCCTTCCTGGGACCTTCCATTGTGGTGTTCCAATGGCCACAAATTTTCGAAAGGCCTCCGAGTCCACAAGTTTATATGGCACTAGTTGGCGGGTTATTAGTTCCGACAAGCCAGCGGTCAACCGTTGGACAAGAGGGTTATCCGGCGTCATCATTTTTTTACGCTCGAACATTTGGGCCATGGAAGCCTGCCTTTTTCCTGACAAACGTGAGTATGGCATGATCGAAGGTGGAGTGGAGGACAATTGTGAGGAGAGAGGAGAAGGAGAAGAGCCTGACGGTGAGAGCCTGGAGTGTGGCTTTGTGGGTTCTGACGGCGTTGCTCCCACTGGGCTCAGTGATGTGAGGCCAGGTGCCTTCTTAAGGCGGTCATCCCTAGGTGGGTGTTGGACTTACCGCGACTTATGCGTTGACTGCAAAGGCTACAGATGGCAACACTATTGTCAGCAGCTGACACATTAAAAAAAGCCAACACTGCAGTGACATCCAGGCCGGCGTCCTGGGAGCGCAAGATGTGACCGTACATGGTTGATGGCTCGCTCCTGATACATTAGCAGTCTGGTTTGTCCCTCCTGTGCAATGTAAGTTAGGCCTGCTTCTCCTCCCTATCTGCTGGTCCATCTCTCCCTCTGAACTCCCCTCCTCTTCCTCTCTTGTGGGCACCGACGTTACGTCCATAGACACGTCATCATCGACGTCACCTTCCCCACCACTAACGTTAGAGATCTTGGAGTAGGCAGCAACAGCGGGGACCAACGTACTTGGGCTGATCTGGGTACTGTCGTCAGACTGCTGACTGGCGGCCGTTGCTACCTCCTCTTCCTGATCCGATAAAAAGAATGGCTGCACATCGGAAATGTCTTGTGATGGATCAGAAAATAATTCCTGTGACTCAAGCGGAGGGTATATGGTGGTGGTGGTGTCTTTGGGGGTGCACACAGCAGAGAGTGAAGAGGGTGCAGATAGAGAGGATGAGGAGGGTACAGAAGCGGAAGGCTGAGTGAGCCACTCAACCAAGTCTGGTGCGTCCTTTGACGTAATTGAACGCACCTTCTGAAACTTACCACTTTGGCTCCGGCCTGGTGCTCCTGCCCTACCCCTACCACCCCTGCGGAAGGGCCTGCCTCTTCCTCTGCCTAGAGACAAAAGTCTCTAGAGAAGTGCAGTGTATGTGTAAGAAGGTATATAATACCCTGCTTCAATATGTCGTTTTGGTGGCAACTGGTCTATAATCACACCAATAAAAAAATAAAAAAAATACTTTACATTTTATCACTGTGTGTAGCAGAGGTAACGCAGTGAAAGCAGATACATTTATTCAGTAGAGTATTCTAAGATAGCACCCCTCTTCAAAATGTCGTTTTGGGGGCCACTGGTCTTTCACACCAGTTATAAATATGTTTTCCTTTAAATTTTCTCACTGTGTGTAGCAGAGGTAATGCAGTGAAAGCGGATACATTTCTGCAGCACCCAAATACACTATTTAAGTAGTATATTCTTATATAACACCCCGCTTCAATATGTGGTTTTGGGGGGCCACTGGTCTATCATACCAGTTATAATACTTTTTTCTAATTGCGTTTGTCACTTTTTGTAGTTGTAGTATCGCTGCAGAACCGATCACCAGTCACAATGCTGCACAATACAAATCCACTATAATATGCTTTCTATATTAGAAAGTATATTATAAGTGTATTACACCCCTATATACTGCACACCAATCAATAGCACACCTATACTAGTGATTTGTGTCACTATTAACACTCTAACAGCCTGTCCCTGCTCCACACAGCAACCTCTCCCTACACTGACAAAAGACAGAATGTAAAATGGCAGCCAGATTAGGTCTATCGCCATATGTTCGCATGTTCGACGAACCGCGAATGTGTAAAGTTCGCCGCAAACCGACCGCCGGGCGAACTGCAAGGCCATCTCTACTCATAATCATTGCATCCACCACCACCACCATGGCTACAAGTGCCACTACTACTACTATTGGCCAGAGAACTGGTTCTGCTTCTGCTGCTATTAAACATCTTCTAACTCTGTGATGATTAAATCTGGTCCTTTTGTTCTGCACTCTTCTATTTTTCAGACATTTTTAAGGAGACCTATGAAAAGTCATGGGTTTTATATAAATCAAAAATCAGAGATTTGGTACACACAGATTATTAAATGGTACAAGCAATGTGTAACAGAGACCGAATGAAATTTCCCTCTCTTTCTCCGAACACACTGCACACTGGTGTTGACAATTTACTTTGGGACTAGGCAATTTTTGCAGTGAAATGCCTTCCAACTATGCATTTACTATGACTAGGTTAACAAATAAATTATTGTAGTAAATTGTCTTTGAAACACACAGTATAATCTCCAATGTGTCTGCTAACATTGATATTACAATCTAGTGTTTGTACCATTTTTTTTCCCATTAGACCTGTAATAACATTTGTTCAACTAAGAAATTATTGGGTCAAAATGTATATACACAAATCTGATGCACTAATGCACCCGCTAACAGGGAAACAAAATTGCAGTTTCTATGATAAACTAGGTGTTCAATAAAACAGGTAGGTACTGTATAAAAATGGAATGGTTTCATCTTTGTAAAATTCTTTAGCTACAATGCAACACATTTTATAACAGATATAATGGACTAAAAAAAGCACTATTGCTCAGCATTTGCAGCAGAATGCTATAAGAGTGCTGTGTTAGGGTACTTTCACACTTGCGTTGTGAGGATACAGCAGGAGAAGATTTGGATGGAGAAAATATCACAGCATGCTGCAGTATTTTCTCCATCCAAATACCGCAAAAGGACTGAACTGAGGCAAACTGATGCATTCTGAACGGGTCCTTATCCATTCAGAATGCATTGGGGCTAAACTGATCCATTTTGGGCCGCTTGTGAGAGCCCTGAAACAGATCTCACAAGCGGACCCAGAAACGCCAGTGTGAAAGTAGCCTTAAATGTACACATTTATTTCTATTTTTCCTTAGACAGTCTCTGTTACACTAGAATAGTTGCTTGTTCCTCTTAGCCGCTCCACACTCTGTATAATCCAAAATCCTAAAGTAGTTTTTTGACAGACACTGCCAGAGATCCATCTACCCTTATCTGCAACACAGTATGACATTTGCCTATTCTGCCCACGCCTCTCCCTGTCTGCTGTTACCCCTGATTCGCTGATGAGGCTGTATGTCGGCCTCTGAGCCAATCAGAGCAAGCTCTTCTCTTTACTTCAGCCCAGTGTCATGTGACCATCCTTGTTCTTCCTCTCTTCTTGGGCAGTTTTATATAATTTGTGTGAAAAAAATAAAAAATCTTCAACTTTGTTTTTTTGGTCCAATTTTGATGAAATTCATAATGTATCCTATTTGTATCCTTAGAATCCAAATTAATCTAGCTGTTATGGGACTGAATTTGTGGACTTCCTATTATTTGTGGTCCATTTTCCTTGCTTTTCACATACTAGCACTCAAAGGGGATGTACAAATATTTATTTCACTCTATGGATCTATGGATTATGAGAATTTTTTTTAGAAAGTATGGTTGTAATTAGGGATAAGCGAACACCTGGAAGTTCGGGATTCGCTCAAAGTTCGGGTTCGGGACTCAAACTTGACCCGAACTTGACTCTGAACCCGAACCCCATTGAAGTCAATGGGGACCCAAACTTTGAGGCACAGAAATGCCTATAAAATAGACATGGTAAGGGCTAGATGGCTGCAAAAGGAAGAAAAATGCAGGGAAGAGCAGGACAATTGCCCTGCAAACAAATGTGGATAGGGAAATGACATAAAATAACAGAATAGAATTTTTTATTTTTTTTTAAATCTTGAACTAGGAGGCATATTTTTTCTTTATTTATTTGTTATACATTTTGGAAGACCCCAAAACATTGGGAAATAGAAAAGAGAATGCAAAGAGAAAGTGCGCTGGAGTATACCAATGGCTGGGTGCGGGCGGTATACTTGTCTATTTAGCACAAGGTACGGACAAGTTCTGTGGGATCCCTGCCTGGTTCATTTTAATAAACGTGAGCTTGTCCACATTGGCTGTGGATAGGCGGCTGCGTTTGTCTGTGATGACGCCCCCTGCCGTGCTAAACACACGTTTAGATAATACACTGGCTGCAGGGCAGGCCAGCTCCTACATGGCGTAAAGGGCAAGCTCAGGCCATGTGCCCAATTTGGAGACCCAGAAGTTGAAGGGGGAAGACCCGTCATTCAGTATGTGTAGGCGTGTGCACACATACTGCTCCACCATGTTGGTGAAATGCTGCCTCCTGCTAAGACGTTCCATATCAGCTGGTGGTGCTGGTTGCTGTGGCGTGCTGACAAAGCTTTCCCACATTTCGGCCATGCTACCCCTCCCTTCTGAGGTGCTGGTGGTGCCCCAGCTGCGTTGGCGACTTCTTCCTCATCCTCTGCCTTCGCCTTGTGCTTCCACTGAGCCCCCGGTGTCAGGTGGGAATGCCATCAGCAGCGCGTCTACCAGCGTGCGCTTGTTCTCGCGTATCTTCCGATCACGCTCCAGTGACGGAATTAAGGACAGCACGTTATCCTTGTAGCGGGGATCCAGCAGGTTGGACACCCAGTAATCAGCACTGGTTAGAATGTGGGCAACTCGGCGGTCATTGCGCAGTCAATGCAGCATGTAGTCACTCATGTGTGCCAGGCTGCCCAGAGACAACAACAAGCTGTCCTCTGTGGGAGGTGTATCGTCTGTGTCCTCTGTATCCCCCAAGTCACGCACCAGTGATGCCCATGAGCTGCTTTGGGTGCCACCCTGCTGTGAACATGGTTCCTCCTCCTCATCATCCTCCTCTTCCTCATCCTCCAGAACTGTGTCCTAGCTGGACAGTTGTGTACCTGGCCTCTGTTGGTGCAGGAACCCACCCTCCAAATCCACTTGTGAATGACTAACCTGATAACCGTGGAAATGATTCCTGTTCCTCCTTCTCTTCCTCCTCTCCCACATCCTGTTCCATCATCGCCCGAAACATTTTTTTAAGGAGACATACAGGTAGAAGTGGGTGAGTGACGCTAAAGACGGCGTCATTGGCACTGGCCATGTTGGTGGGGTACTCGAAACAGCGCTACAAGGTACACACGTCACGCATGGAGGCCCACTCGTTGGTGGTGAAGTGGTGCTATTCCGTAGAGCGACTCACCCATGCGTGCTGCAGCTGAAACTCCACTATCGCCTGTTGCTGCTCGCACAGTCTCTGAAGAATTGCCACACAAGGGAACTCCTTGGAGCTGGCTTTTGTGTGCTCAGTCCCTGGGTGCGGTGGTCAGTAGAAGGCATACTGACTAAAAGAACGGCCACTCTGCTTTTGAATCCTGCTCCCTCTCTGGGCGGCTGGCGCTGTGTAACCACCTGTTTCTCCGAACTGCACACGTCACTCGCATGACCTTGATTTCATGTGGGGTCTAGGACCTCATCATCCTCCACATCATCTTCCACCCAGTCTTCACCCCTGCCCTCCTTGCCGGTCTGCACACTGCAGAAAGCTGCAGAAGTTGGCACTTGTGTTTTGTCATCATCAGAGACGTGCTGCGGTGGTGCGGTGGTCCTCCCATGTCCACATCCTCAAATATAAGTGGTTGGGCATCGGTGCACTCAATCTCTTCCACTTCTGGGGCAGGGCTATGTGGATGGCCGACGGAAACCCTGCCATCAGAGTCATCAAAAAGCATAAGAGATGGCTGCATGACTTGGGGCTCAGACTGCTTGGCTGATTTGCAAAGAGGTGAGGTGAAAGACAGATGGCCATGGGCTGCAGGTGCCAACTCTGCGCTTTCAGCAGGGGACCGGGTGGGAGACAATGTGAAGAAACTTGAGGCACTGTCAGCCACCCAATCTACTACCGCTTCTATTTGTTCTGGCCTCACTATTCGTACACCGGTATTCGGGCCTTCAAAATAATGCTGAACGTTCTGTTGCCTACATGTAACTGAGGAAGGTGTTTCATTTGTGTGTGTAGCTGGCACAGATCGACCACGTCCTCTTCCTGCAACAGGAGCTCCACCAACACCAGCAGCACCATGACCATGGCCACGTCCCATATTTGATGTTCTTCTCATTCTTTGAGGTTTCCCACCAAACTAACAGATGATCAACTATATTAATTTCCCTGTCACGTATGCAGTGCAGGTGTACCTCACACAAAAAATGGGAATATGTCACGAACAGAACTAACAGCCAGATTAATTATTATATTTCTGTGTCAGGGGTGCAAAGATTGTGGACTGCACCCACAAAAGATTGCTATAGGTCACCCACAGAATTAACAGCCAGATTTATTAATATACTAGCAGAAGGATCCGGCTTCACAAGGGTATATTTCATCTATTTCATTTTATGTTTCCGTGTGTCGTAAAAAGATATCAACAGTTTCCCCCATAACAGTGACCTCTACAGTACCCGCCCCTTTAACAATGACCTCCACAGTGCCCTCCCCTTTAACATTGACCTCCACAGTGGTCGCCCCTTTAACCACCTCCGGACCGCTGTACGCACAGACGCGTCCTGGAGGTGGTTGATTCATTCCGCCTGGACGCATATACGCGTCATCTCGCGAGACGCGAGATTTCCTGTGAACGCGCGCACACAGGCGCGCGCGCTCACAGGAACGGAAGGTAAGAGAGTTGATCTCCAGCCTGCCAGCGGCGATCGTTCGCTGGCAGGCTGGAGATGTGTTTTTTTTTAACCCTAACAGGTATATTAGACGCTGTTTTGATAACAGCGTCTAATATACCTGCTACCTGGTCCTCTGGTGGTCCCCTTTGTTTGGATCGACCACCAGAGGACACAGGTAGCTCAGTAAAGTCCCACCAAGCACCACTACACTACACTACACCCCCCCCCCGTCACTTATTAACCCCTTATTCACCCTTGATCACCCCTGATCACCCCATATAGACTCCCTGATCACCCCCCTGTCATTGATTACCCCCCTGTCATTGATCAACCCCCTGTAAAGCTCCATTCAGACGTCCGCATGATTTTTACGGATCCACTGATAGATGGATCGGATCCGCAAAACGCATCCGGACGTCTGAATGAAGCCTTACAGGGGCGTGATCAATGACTGTGGTTATCACCCCATATAGACTCCCTGATCACCCCCCTGTCATTGATTACACCCCTGTCATTGATTACCCCCCTGTAAAGCTCCATTCAGACGTCCGCATGATTTTTACGGATCCACTGATAGATGGATCCGATCAGCAAAACGCATCCGGACGTCTGAATGAAGCTTTACAGGGGCATGATCAATGACTGTGGTGATCACCCCATATAGACTCCCTGATCACCCCCCTGTAAAGCTCCATTCAGATGTCCGCATGATTTTTACGGATGCACTGATAGATGGATCCGATCCGCAAAACGCATCCGGACGTCTGAATGAAGCTTTACAGGGGCATGATCAATGACTGTGGTGATCACCCCATATAGACTCCCTGATCACCCCCCTGTAAAGCTCCATTCAGATGTCCGCATGATTTTTACGGATGCACTGATAGATGGATCCGATCCGCAAAACGCATCCGGACGTCTGAATGAAGCTTTACAGGGGCATGATCAATGACTGTGGTTATCACCCCATATAGACTCCCTGATCACCCCCCTGTCATTGATTACACCCCTGTCATTGATCAACCCCCTGTAAAGCTCCATTCAGATGTCCGCATGATTTTTACGGATGCACTGATAGATGGATCGGATCCGCAAAACGCATCCGGAAGTCTGAATGAAGCCTTACAGGGGCATGATCAATGACTGTGGTGATCACCCCATATAGACTCCCTGATCACCCCCCTGTAAAGCTCCATTCAGATGTCCGCATGATTTTTACGGATGCACTGATAGATGGATCCGATCCGCAAAACGCATCCGGAAGTCTGAATGAAGCCTTACAGGGGCATGATCAATGACTGTGGTGATCACCCCATATAGACTCCCTGATCACCCCCCTGTAAAGCTCCATTCAGATGTCCGCATGATTTTTACGGATGCACTGATAGATGGATCCGATCCGCAAAACGCATCTGGACGTCTGAATGAAGCCTTACAGGGGCGTGATCAATGACTGTGGTTATTACCCCATATAGACTCCCTGATCACCCCCCTGTCATTGATTACACCCCTGTCATTGATCACCCCCCTGTAAAGCTCCATTCAGATGTCCGCATGATTTTTACGGATGCACTGATAGATGGATCGGATCCGCAAAACGCATCCGGACGTCTGAATGAAGCCTTACAGGGGCGTGATCACTGACTGTGGTGATCACCCCATATAGACTCCCTGATCACCCCCCTGTCATTGATTACCCCCCTGTCATTGATTACCCCCCTGTAAAGCTCCATTCAGACGTCCGCATGATTTTTACGGATCCACTGATAGATGGATCGGATCCGCAAAACGCATCCGGACGTCTGAATGAAGCCTTACAGGGGCATGATCAATGACTGTGGTGATCACCCCATATAGACTCCCTGATCACCCCCCTGTCATTGGTTACCCCCCTGTAAAGCTCCATTCAGATGTCCGCATGATTTTTACGGATGCACTGATAGATGGATCGGATCCGCAAAACGCATACGGACGTCTGAATGAAGCCTTACATGGGCGTGATCAATGACTGTGGTTATCACCCCATATAGACTCCCTGATCACCCCCCTGTCATTGATCAACCCCCTGTCATTGATCACCCCCCCTGTCATTGATCACCACCCCTGTCATTGATCACCACCCCTGTCATTGATCACCACCCCTGTAAGGCTCCATTCAGACATTTTTTTGGCCCAAGTTAGCGGAATTTTTATTTTTTTTTCTTACAAAGTCTCATATTCCACTAACTTGTGTCAAAAAATAAAATCTCACATGAACTCACCATACCCCTCACGGAAACCAAATGCGTAAAATTTTTTAGACATGTATATTCCAGACTTCTTCTCACGCTTTAGGGCCCCTAGAATGCCAGGGCAGTATAAATACCCCACATGTGACCCCATTTCGGAAAGAAGACACCCCCAGGTATTCCGTGAGGGGCATATTGAGTCCATGAAAGATTGAAATTTTTGTCCCAAGTTAGCGGAACGGGAGACTTTGTGAGAAAAAAATAAAAAATATCAATTTCCGCTAACTTGTGCCAAAAAAAAAAATTTCTATGAACTCGCCATGCCCCTCATTGAATACCTTGGGGTGTCTTCTTTCCAAAATGGGGTCACATGTGGGGTATTTATACTGCCCTGGCATTCTAGGGGCCCCAAAGCGTGAGAAGAAGTCTGGTATCCAAATGTCTAAAAATGCCCTCCTAAAAGGAATTTGGGCACCTTTGCGCATCTAGGCTGCAAAAAAGTGTCACACATCTGGTATCGCCGTACTCAGGAGAAGTTGGGGAATGTGTTTTGGGGTGTCATTTTACATATACCCATGCTGGGTGAGAGAAATATCTTGGTCAAATGCCAACTTTGTATAAAAAAATGGGAAAAGTTGTCTTTTGCCAAGATATTTCTCTCACCCAGCAAGGGTATATGTAAAATGACACCCCAAAACACATTCCCCACCTTCTCCTGAATACAGCGATACCACATGTGTGACACTTTTTTGCAGCCTAGGTGGGCAAAGGGGCCCATATTCCAAAGAGCACCTTTAGGATTTCACAGGTCATTTACCTACCTAACACACATTAGGGCCCCTGGAAAATGCCAGGGCAGTATAACTACCACACAAGTGACCCCATTTTGGAAAGAAGACACCCCAAGGTATTCCGTGAGGGGCATGGCGAGTTCCTAGAATTTTTTATTTTTTGTCATAAGTTAGTGGAAAATGCTGATTTTTTTTTTAATTTTTTTTTTTTATACAAAGTCTCATATTCCACTAACTTGTGACAAAAAATAAAAACTTCCATGAACTCACTATGCCCATCAGCGAATACCTTGGGGTCTCTTCTTTCCAAAATGGGGTCACTTGTGGGGTAGTTATACTGCCCTGGCATTCTAGGGGCCCAAATGTGTGGTAAGGAGTTTGAAATCAAATTCTGTAAAAAATGACCTGTGAAATCCTAAAGGTGCTCTTTGGAATATGGGCCCCTTTGCCCACCTAGGCTGCAAAAAAGTGTCACACATCTGGTATTGCCGTACTCAGGAGAAGGTGGGGAATGTGTTTTGGGGTGTCATTTTACATATACCCCTGCTGGGTGAGAGAAATATCTTGGCAAACGACAACTTTTGCCATTTTTTTATACAAAGTTGGCATTTGACCAAGATATTTATCTCACCCAGCATGGGTATATGTAAAAAGACACCCCAAAACACATTCCTCAACTTCTCCTGAATACAGAGATACCAGATGTGTGACACTTTTTTGCAGCCTAGGTGGGCAAAGGGGCCCACATTCCAAAGAGCACCTTTCGGATTTCACAGGTCAATTTTTACAGAATTTGATTTCAAACTCCTTACCACACATTTGGGCCCCTAGAATGCCAGGGCAGTATAACTACCCCACAAGTGACCCCATTTTGGAAAGAAGAGACCCCAAGGTATTCGCTGATGGGCATAGTGAGTTCATGGAAGTTTTTATTTTTTGTCACAAGTTAGTGGAATATGAGACTTTGTATGAAAAAAAAAAAAAAAAAAAAAATCATCATTTTCCACTAACTTGTGACAAAAAATAAAAAATTCTAGGAACTCGCCATGCCCCTCACGGAATACCTTGGGGTGTCTTCTTTCCAAAATGGGGTCACTTGTGGGGTAGTTATACTGCCCTGGCATTCTAGGGGCCCAAATGTGTGGTAAGGAGTTTGAAATCAAATTCAGTAAAAAATGACGAGTGAAATCCGAAAGGTGCTCTTTGGAATATGGGCCCCTTTGCCCACCTAGGCTGCAAAAAAGTGTCACACATCTGGTATCTCCGTACTCAGGAGAAGGTGGGGAATGTGTTTTGGGGTGTCATTTTATATATACCCATGCTGGGTGAGAGAAATATCTTGGCAAAAGACAACTTTTCCCATTTTTTTATACAAAGTTGTCATTTGACCAAGATATTTATCTCACCCAGCATGGGTATATGTAAAAAGACACCCCAAAACACATTCCTCAACTTCTCCTGAGTACGGGGATACCAGATGTGTGACACTTTTTTGCAGCCTAGGTGGGCAAAGGGGCCCATATTCCAAAGAGCACCTTTCGGATTTCACAGGTCATTTTTTACTGAATTTGATTTCAAACTCCTTACCACACATTTGGGCCCCTAGAATGCCAGGGCAGTATAACTACCCCACAAGTGACCCCATTTTGGAAAGAAGAGACCCCAAGGTATTCGCTGACGGGCATAGTGAGTTCATGGAAGTTTTTATTTTTTGTCACAAGTTAGTGGAATATGAGACTTTGTAAGAAAAAAAAAAAAATCATCATTTTCCGCTAACTTGTGACAAAAAATAAAAAGTTCTATGAACTCACTATGCCCATCAGCGAATACCTTAGGGTGTGTACTTTCAGAAATGGGGTCATTTGTGGGGTGTTTGTACTGTCTGGGCATTGTAGAACCTCAGGAAACATGACAGGTGCTCAGAAAGTCAGAGCTGCTTCAAAAAGCGGAAATTCACATTTTTGTACCATAGTTTGTAAACGCTATAACTTTTACCCAAACCATTTTTTTTCTACCCAAACATTTTTTTTTTATCAAAGACATGTAGAACTATAAATTTAGAGCAAAATTTCTATATGGATGTCGTTTTTTTTGCAAAATTTTACAACTGAAAGTGAAAAATGTCATTTTTTTGCAAAAAAATCGTTAAATTTCGATTAATAACAAAAAAAGTAAAAATGTCAGCAGCAATGAAATACCACCAAATGAAAGCTCTATTAGTGAGAAGAAAAGGAGGTAAAATTCATTTGGGTGGTAAGTTGCATGACCGAGCAATAAACGGTGAAAGTAGTGTAGGTCAGAAGTGTAAAAAGTGGCCTGGTCTTTCAGGGTGTTTAAGCACTGGGGGCTGAGGTGGTTAACATTGACCGCCACAGTGCCCGCCCCTTTAACAATGACCTTCACAGTGCCCGCCCCTTTAACAGTGCCTGCACTTTTAACAGTAACCTCCACAGTGCCCGCCCCCTTAACAGTGACCGCCCCTTTAGCATTGACTACCCCTTTAACAGTGACCTTCATAGTGGCCGCCCCTTTAACAGTGACTTTCACAGTGCCCATCCCTTTAACAGAGACCTCCACAGTGCCCGCGCCTTTAAAAGTGACTTTCACAGTGACCGCCCCTTTAACAGTGACTTTCACAGAGACCGCCCCTTTAACAGTGACTTTCACAGTGACTGCCCCTTTAACTGTGACTTTCACAGTGACCGCCCCTTTAACAGTGACCGCCCCTTTAACAGTGACTTTTACAGTGACCGCCCCTTTAACTGTGACTTTCACAGTGACTGCCCCTTTAACAGTGACTGCCCCTTTAACAGTGACTTTCACAGTGACGACACCTTTAACAGTGACTTTCACAGTGACCGCCCCTTCACCCTCTTTAACAGTGACTTTCACAGTACCCGCCCCTTTAACAGTGACCGCCCCTTTAACAGTGACTTTCACAGTGACCGCCCCTTTAACAGTGACTTTCACAGTGACTGCCCCGTTAACAGTGACCGCCCCTTTAACAGTGACTTTCACAGTGACGACACCTTTAACAGTGACTTTCACAGTGACCGCCCCTTCACCCCCTTTAACGGTGACTTTCACAGTACCCGCCCCTTTAACAGTGACCGCCCCTTTAACAGTGACTTTCACAGTGACCTCCCTTTTAACAGTGACTTTCACAGTGGCCGCCCCTTTAACAGTGACCGCCCCTTTAACAGTGACTTTCACAGTGGTCGCCCCTTTAACAGTAACTTTTTACAGTGACCGCCCCTTTATCAGTGACTTTCACAATGACAGCCCCTCTAACAGTGACTTTTACAGTGACTGCCCCTTTAACAGTAACCGCCCCATTAACAGTGACTTTCACAGTGACCGCCCCTTTAACAGTAACTTTTACAGCGCCCGCCCCTTTAACAGGGACTTACACAGTGCCCGCCCCTTTAATAACAGTGACCTCCACTGTGCCCACCCCTTTAAAAACAGTGACCTCCACAGTGCCCGCCCCTTTAAGCACAAAAAAAAAATGGCTGGGTTGTTATGGAAACCTGGAGTAAAACTGTGTTTATGGCAGTTGGGATTTAAAGAGAAAGACTTGCAGGCTTGTATTGGCTATTGGCTAATGTGGGTCATTTTTTGGGACTATCTCAGGAACGGTATGTCCTAGAGAGCTTAGACCCGGTCTAAAACCTTCCCGGACACCTGATGTACCTGTGTGCCAAATATGGTGAAGATCGGTCCAGTCGTTTGGTCGCACATAAAGAACGTCTAGACAGACAGAAACTCATTTTTATATACAGTCAGGTCCATAAATATTGGGACATCAACACAATTCAAAGATTTGTGGCTCTATACACCACCACAATGGATTTGAAATGAAACAAACTAGATGTGCTTTACCTGCAGACTGTCAGCTTTAATTTGAGGGTATTTACATCCAAATCAAGTAAACGGTGTAGGAATTACAACGGTTTGCATTTGTGCCTCCCACTTGTTAAGGGACCAAAAGTAATGGGACAATTGGCTTCTTAGCTGTTCCATGGCCAGGTGTGTGTTATTCCCTCATTATCCCAATTACAATGAGCAGATAAAAGGTCCAAAGTTAATTTCAAGTCTGTTATTTGCATTTGGAATCTGTTGCTGTCAACTCTCAAGATGAGATCCAAAGAGCTGTTACTATCAGTGAAGCAAGCCATCATTAGGCTGAAAAAAACAAAACAAACCCATCAGAGAGATAGCAAAAACATTAGGCGTGGCCAAAACAACTGTTTGGAACATTCTTAAAAAGAAGGAACGCACCGGTGAGCTCAGCAACACCAAAAGACCTGGAAGACCACGGAAAACAACTGTGGTTGATGACCGAAGAATTCTTTCCCTGGTGAAGAAAACACCTTTCACAACAGTTGGCCAGATCAAGAACACTCTCCAGGACGTAGGTGTATGTGTGTCAAAGTCAACATTCAAGAGAAGACTTCACCAGAGTGAATACAGAGGGTTCCCCACAAGATGTAAACCATTGGTGAGCCTCAAAAACAGGAAGGCCAGATAAGAGTTTGCCAAACGACATCTAAAAAAGCCTTCACAGTTTTAGAACAACATCCTATGGACAGATGAGACCAAGATAAACTTGTACCAGAGTGATGGGAAGAGAAGAGTATGGAGAAGAAAAGGAAAAGCATACCACCTCATCAGTGAAGCATAGTGGTGGTAGAGTCATGGCGTGGGCATGTATGGCTGCCAATGGAACTGGTTCTCTTGTATTTATTGATGACTAGCAGAAGGACCCGGCTTCGCACAGGTATATTTCATCTATTTCATTTTATGTTTCCGTGTGTCGTAAAAAAATATCAAGTTTCCCCTATAACAGTGACCTCTACAGTGCCCACCCCTTTAACTGTGACTTTCACTGTGACCGCCCCTTTAACTGTGACTTTCACAGTGGCCGCCCCTTTAACTGTGAATTTCACCGTGACCACCTCCTTTAACTGTGACTTTCACTGTGACCGCCCCTTTAACTGTGGCTTTCACTGTGACCACCCCTTTAACTGTGACTTTCACTGTGACCGCCCCTTTAACTGTGACTTTCACAGTGACCGCCCCTTTAACTGTGACTTTCATAGTGACTGCCCCTTTAACAGTGACTTTCAATGTGACCACCCCTTTAACAGTGACTTTCACAGTGACCGCCCCTTTAACTATGACTTTCACAGTGACCGCCCCTTTAACTGTGACTTTCACTGTGACCGCCCCTTTATCTGTGACTTTCACTGTGACCGCCCCTTTAACTGTGACTTTCACAGTGACCGCCCCTTTAACAGTGAATTTCACTGTGACCGCCCCTTTAACTGTGACTTTCACAGTGGCCGCCCCTTTAACTGTGAATTTCACTGTGACCACCTCCTTTAACTGTGACTTTCACTGTGACCGCCCCTTTATCAGTGGCTTTCACTGTGACCACCCCTTTAACTGTGACTTTCACTGTGACTGCCCCTTTAACTGTGACTTTCACAGTGACTGCCCCTTTAACTGTGACTTTCATAGTGACTGCCCCTTTAACAGTGACTTTCAATGTGACCACCCCTTTAACAGTGACTTTCACAGTGACCGCCCCTTTAACTATGACTTTCACAGTGACCGCCCCTTTAACTGTGACTTTCACAGTGACCGCCCCTTTATCTGTGACTTTCACTGTGACCGCCCCTTTAACTGTGACTTTCACAGTGACCGCCCCTTTAACTGTGACTTTCACAGTGACCGCCCCTTTAACTGTGACTTTCACTGTGACCGCCCCTTTAACTGTGACTTTCACAGTGACCGCCCCTTTAACTGTGACTTTCACAGTGACCGCCCCTTTAACTATGACTTTCACAGTGACCACCCCTTTAACTGTGACTTTCACAGTGACCGCCCCTTTAACTGTGACTTTCACAGTGACCACCCCTTTAACTGTGACTTTCACAGTGACCGCCCCTTTAACTGTGACTTTCACTGTGACCGCCCCTTCAACTGACTTTCACTGTGACCGCCCCTTTAACTGTGACTTTCACTGTGACCGCCCCTTTAACAGTGACTTTCACACTGACCGCCCCTTTAACTGTGACTTTCATAGTGACTGCCCCTTTAACAGTGACTTTCAATGTGACCACCCCTTTAACAGTGACTTTCACAGTGACCGCCCCTTTAACTATGACTTTCACAGTGACCGCCCCTTTAACTGTGACTTTCACTGTGACCGCCCCTTTATCTGTGACTTTCACTGTGACCGCCCCTTTAACTGTGACTTTCACAGTGACAGACCCTTTAACAGTGAATTTCACTGTGACCGCCCCTTTAACTGTGACTTTCACAGTGGCCGCCCCTTTAACTGTGAATTTCACTGTGACCACCTCCTTTAACTGTGACTTTCACTGTGACCGCCCCTTTATCAGTGGCTTTCACTGTGACCACCCCTTTAACTGTGACTTTCACTGTGACTGCCCCTTTAACTGTGACTTTCACAGTGACCGCCCCTTTAACTGTGACTTTCATAGTGACTGCCCCTTTAACAGTGACTTTCAATGTGACCACCCCTTTAACAGTGACTTTCACAGTGACCGCCCCTTTAACTATGACTTTCACAGTGACCGCCCCTTTAACTGTGACTTTCACAGTGACCGCCCCTTTATCTGTGACTTTCACTGTGACCGCCCCTTTAACTGTGACTTTCACAGTGACCGCCCCTTTAACTGTGACTTTCACTGTGACCGCCCCTTTAACTGTGACTTTCACAGTGACCGCCCCTTTAACTGTGACTTTCACAGTGACCGCCCCTTTAACTGTGACTTTCACAGTGACCACCCCTTTAACTGTGACTTTCACAGTGACCGCCCCTTTAACTGTGACTTTCACAGTGACCACCCCTTTAACTGTGACTTTCACAGTGACCGCCCCTTTAACTGTGACTTTCACTGTGACCGCCCCTTCAACTGACTTTCACTGTGACCGCCCCTTTAACTGTGACTTTCACTGTGACCGCCCCTTTAACAGTGACTTTCACACTGACCGCCCCTTTAAGCAGTACAGAAATATGGCTGGGTTGTTATGGAAGCCTGGAGTAAAACTGTGTTTATGGCATTTGGGATTTAAAGAGAAAGACTTGTAGGCTTGTATTGGCTATTGGCTAATGTGGGTCATTTTTTGGGACTATCTCAGGATCGGTATATCCTAGAGAGCTTAGACCCAGTCTAAAACCTTCCCGGACACCTGATGTACCTGTGTGCCAAATTTGGTGAAGATCGGTCGAGTCGTTTGGTTGCGCATAAAGAACATCTAGACAGACAGACAGAAACTCATTTATATATATATAAGAGATGTGACTGCTGACAAAAGCAGCAGGATGAATTCTGAAGTGTTTCGGGCAATATTATCTGCTCATATTCAGCCAAATGCTTCAGAACTCATTGGACGGCGCTTCACAGTGCAGATGGACAATGACCCAAAGCATACTGCAAAAGCAACCAAAGAGTTTTTTTAGGGGAAAGAAGTGGAATGTTATGCGATGGCCAAGTCAATCCCCGGACCTGAATCCGATTGAGCATGCATTTCACTTGCTGAAGACAAAACTGAAGGGAAAATGCCTCAAGAACAAGCAGGAACTGAAGACAGTTGCAGTAGAGGCCTGGCAGAGCATCACCAGGGATGAAACCCAGCGTCTGGTGATGTCTATGCGTTCCAGACTTTAGGCTGTAATTGACTGCAAAGGATTTGCACCCAAGTATTAAAAAGTGAAAGTTTGATTTATGATTATTATTCTGTCCCATTACTTTTGGTTCCCTAACAAGTGGGAGGCACATATGGAAACTGTTGTAATTCCTGCACCGTTCACCTGATTTGGATGTAAATACCCTCAAATTAAAGCTGACAGTCTGAAGTTAAAGCACATCTTGTTCGTTTCATTTCAAATCCATTGTGGTGGTGTATAGAGACAAAAATGTTAGAATTGTGTTGATGTCCCAATATTTATGGACCTGACTGTATATATACATAAAAGATTTCTGTGTCAGGGGTGCAAAGCTGGTGTATTGCACCCACAAAAAATTATTATACTGTAGGTCACCCACAAAACAAATTCCTAACTCTCTCCCTCACTTTAGCTGCCTGCTTCCTGTCCCTGCACTACTCAGAGCTGATGGGCGGTGCTACACGTGATCCAGCTTGTATAGAGGCTGGGTCACATGATGCACCGGCCAATCACAGCCATGCCATTAGTAGGCACAGCTGTGGTGGCTTCTATTTGCCTATAGCTTAAAAGCTTGTTGATTGGCTGCCCTGCCGCCTTTCAACAAGCTTTATAAAATGCCCGAACACCGAACTCGAACCTGAACTTTTCCGGCAAAGTTTGGGTTCTGGTCCGGGCACCTAAAATCGCAAAGTTCGGTACGGACCCGAACCTTACAGTTCGGGTTCGCTCAACACTAATTGTAGTGTTTGCTTTGGAGTGATTCTGGAATATTTAATTTATGTAATGCAATCTGGTATGCTTTGTTGTTGTTTTGAAACAAGATTCTCTATATGAAGACCAGTCTTCAGGATAGACAAAGAAACAAGAGCAAAGGGGTCTGTGTATATATATATATGAAAGAAAAATGGCGGCACTGGCTATAGACAGATAAAATTGGGTGCACGTTCCTAGGGAATCGACTTCTTACCCCACAAATAAATCCAGAAAATGGACTGCACTCCAGTCATATGAAAAAAATGTGTGATTCCTTTATTCAACCATCCGGTGCAACGTTTCGCCTCTGAATGAGCCTTTTTCAAGCAGAGATACAATGTGACTAAGAACAATTTTATAGGTGAATCAATTAGTGAGCAAATCATGAAGATACACCCCACTCTGGGAGTGTTTACAAAAAAATGTGAACAAATCTTAAAGACACATCCCACACTGGGTGTGTTTACAAAAATGTCAGTGCAGCAATGACAGGTGAAAATGGACAAAACAATAACTAATAAAGCAAAAAGAGGGAACAAGCATGTCCCATAATTGCATATTACAAGTGCATAACATATTCCATGTTACATGTGAATCTGGGGACAGACCCATCGATCGGGCACATAGGGCTAATCGATGTGTGCGTCCGATACCATATGTGAACACAGTTAAAAGAAATCTGTCACCTGCTACCCCCCTATTCAGCAGTTTGTATAGATGCATAGCTGTGGTTCACCTTCTTAACCCCTTCAGGAACCTGCCATTTTTCACCTTAAGGACCAGGCCATTTTTTGCAAATCTGACATGTGTCACTTTATGTGGTAATAACTTTAAAACGCTTTTACTTATCCAGGCCATTCTGATATTGTTTTCTCGTCACATATTGTGCTTCATGACACTGGTAAAATTGAGACAAACATTTTTATTTTTATTTATTAAAAAAATGCCAAATTTACAAACATTTGGGAAAAATTTGCAAATTTACAAATTTCTATTTCTCTACTTTTATACTAGATAGTAATAACTCCAAAAATAGTTATTACTTTACATTTCCCATATATCTACTACATGTTTAGATCATTTTGTGAATGCCATTTTATTTTTTTGGGACGTTAGAAGTTTAGAAGCAAATTTTGAAATTTTTCAGAAAATTTCCAAAATCCACTTTTTAAGGACCAGTTAAGGTCTGAAGTCACTTTGTGAGGCTTACATTATAGAAACCACCAAAAAGTGACCCCATTTTAAAAACTACACCCCTCAAGGTATTCAAAACTGATTTTACTAACTTTGTTAACCCTTTAGGTGTTCCACAAGAATTAATGGAAAATACCGTAGAGATAAAATTTCTGAATTTCACTTTTTTGGCAGATTTTCCATTTTAATCCATTTTTTCCAGTTACAAAGCAAGGGTTAACAGCCAAAAAAACCTCAATATTTATTGCCATGATTCTGTAGTGGTCGTAAACTTCTGTACGGGCACACGGCAGGGCGCAGAAGGAAAGGAACGCCATGTGGTTTTTGGAAAGCAGATTTCACTGTGATAATTTTAAGCTGCCATGTCACATTTGAAGACCCCATGATGCACCCCTAGAGTAGAAACTCCAAAAAAGTGACCCCATTTTAGAAATTACACCCCACAAGGTATACAAAACTGATTTTACAAACTTTGTTAACCCTTTAGGGTTAAAAACGGAACTAACACAGAAGCAAAATATGTTTGTGTGCATGAGGCCTAACTCTGCAAATATGTAGAAGGTGAAATTGTCTTACTAACCTCCTCAGAAATAAAGAGATTAACTATAGATAATCATACAGTGACCTACAAAGCTCCAATTATATTTTTGAAATTGAATAGTTGGCTATTCTGAAATGGGCACTGATGCAGACATGGCAGAACTACTATTCTTACTGTTCATCAGCCCATGGGAGCCAGCAGGTGTATTCAAGCAACAAAGCTTTAAGAAGAAATCTGCTAAAATAATTCTCAAAAAGTTCATCATGGACCTGAGTTGAGAAGGGAAAGTTGAAGAGTGAACTTCATCATTATTTCTCTGTATTCTTTATCATTAGATGTTCTTATTTACATCAACTTGGTTCATTTTTGGACTTATATACAATCTTCTAGTCCATAGTATTCTATTGTTTGCCTTACTGTATGTCAAACTAGAATTTAGATGATAGAACTGTTTTTTTTTTGCTTTACATTTGTTACAAATGCTTTCTCTCGAATGTAGTTTGTGAGAACCTAAAGCAATAATATGTACATTTCTCAAATATTTTAGTAAATAGGGTGTGTACATTCCTTTTTATATATTCCAGTAATCGGCTTGTTTTTCTTCTTCCCCCGCCCGCGGTCCTTAGTACAGTGGAACAATAATCCATCATATGCCACACCTATGAACTTTTTTTTATTTTATCTGTTGACTTCAAGGCAGTAGTGATAAACCCTTCTTTCCTAAAAAAATATCATGGATAAGAAATAACTAGTGTTGAGCGAACCCAAACTGCAAAGTTTGTGTCCGTACCGAACTTTGTGAGTTTTGGTATCTGGACCTGATCCCGAACTTTACCACAAAAGTTCGGATTTAGTGTTCAGGTATTTAATAATACCAATTGCAATTACAATATGTGATTGTAATGTTGTATATTATTGCTACATTGTTCTTATACATTTTATTACTTGTATTTTATGGGGATATAATAAATATTTTCTGCACATGTCAATTTGGTTGCCAAGTGTATGAGTGCTCGCTCATTACTCTATTACTACATTTGCCTTTAAGAGAGGGTGGGGTGATTCCCTCTATATGAGCTTGCAGCACCATACCTTAACTACTTGCTAGTGAGCCACCACAACCTACCACTATTTTTTGTACGCACTATTCACCCCTGTGTGTGAGCTCCTTTACAGTAGATTATGGACATTTGGCACCACATTGAAAGCAAAAAGGCGAAAGCAGAAAATTTTAAATTTGATGATATGCAGGATGATGTTTTTAGTAGCGATAAAGCTATGGCAGATGTCTTTAGAGAATTAGAGGGACTGCTACAGAAACAACTCAGACAGTATTGGGAGATAAGGTCCCTACAGCAGTATATAGAGCATGGTAAAATTCCTAAGGGGTTAATTTTGAATAAAACCCCAGCACAAGATCTCCTGGATGAGGAGTTTGAGGTGGAATGGAACAGATTACTATTCTCTTGTTCCATTTCACTCATGCAACTCATAATAAAAAGGAGAACAGCACTATTGGAAGTGCTGAATCAAAAAATTGGAAAATTAAAAGACCACCTTGAAAAATTCTCTAGAAATAGTGAATTTGAAATGTGGCAACAAAGACTCTGTAGTGGATTAGATAAAATTGAGAGTGAGATCATTAATAAAAAAACTAAAAAACACCAGAATACACAGAGAAATCACCAGGGTGAAAGATCTGGGGAACAAATTCCCTTATCACAGAATGAGATCCCAAAAGGGAAGAAAATGGAAGGGGATAGGGATCGGCAGGGCTTATCAGACAGCTACTCAATCTCTGTGACTAACAGATATGAGGAGCTGTCTGATCGGCATTTTTTAGATCATACCCCAGCACATCACAGAGCACGAATACGACACAGAGAAAGGACACCTCCCAATAACAGTTTAGAATCACCGACACATCACTACAATTTAAGACCCAAGAGCACTTATCAATACCAGAACACAGGGAAGGGACAACATCACATATCACAGAGACAGGATCACCATGCACCCCAAAAGATGAATCACACAGAACAAGTAAGATACCAACACTCAAGACACAGAGGAGGGTCAGAAAGACAAGACGAAGTAAGAGGAAGAGACACATATCACAAAAGACATCACTAGCAACGGATCTCAGCGCAATAATTAACTTAAGTTCAACCACCCTGACTAAAACCCAAAATAATCTGTTAGAGAAAGGTCTGAAGTTTGCCCCCACCAATAAGATGGATAAATTCTCTACTTATATAGGAGTACAAAAACTAATAAGGAATATCTGCCTCAAAAAATATTTTATCAAAAATCCAATTGTGAGGAATGAGAAAGTGATAGTTGAAAAAAACGTAAAAAAGACAAAAAACCCTAACAAAAACCTCCTAAAAAATAAATCAAATATGTTCCCAAGGAGTGAAATCAGCAAAGAAATAGAAGCCTTTCAGAAGTGTGTAGAGGAAGATATTTGCAAACTAAAAGCTAGACCAAGAGCCACAAACAATCTTACCAGAGGAGAGTTTGATGCATTGAAACTACTACAAAAAAACCACTCCATCACTATACGCCCCGTGGATAAGGGAGGTGCGGTAGTGGTGATGGACACAATTAATTATAATAGGGAATGTCTCCGACAACTCTCAGATGGGGAGACCTATCAAAAAATGGGGGGAGACCCCCTTGAGAGATTTGAGTTGGAGCTCAGGAGATACAGTATGGACGGATTGGATAATGGTACGATATCACAGCAGGAACTGGATTTCATTTTGGGCACACAGAGGAGGCTACCATGCTTCTACTGTCTGCCCAAAGTGCACAAAAATCCGAATGATCCCCCAGGACGCCCTATCGTCTCAGGGATTGGATCTATCACATCCAACCTGTCCAAATATATAGACGTACAGTTACAGCCAATAGTCAAGAAAACCAATTCCTATATTAAAGATACGACCCAAATCATACAGATTCTGGAAAACTTAGATGTCCAGACTGGATGGATTATGGGTACACTTGATGTTCAGTCACTTTATACTGTGATTGAACATCAGCAAGGAATTGATGCTGTAAAAATGCAATTAATAAGAGATGGCTCGTATGGAGCAATAAAAAAAGAGTTTATAACGAAAGGAATAGAGTATATCCTGAGCCACAACTACTTCTTTTTTGAGGGGGAATTCTTCCTGCAGAAGCGGGGTACCGCCATGGGGACCAGATTCGCCCCCAGCTATGCTAATTTGTTCTTGGCTGAGTGGGAGTACAACCTCATCAGGCCAAGGCTGGGGACGGATCTGGCCCTGTGGCGCCGTTATATAGATGATGTGATCTTCATCTGGAAAAAGAGTAAAGAAGAATTGGAAAAATTCCTAGAAACAATCAATATTAATAATTTAAATCTGGTCTTTACCTCAAACATACAGGAGAGCACCGAATTCTTGGATTTATTAATCACACAATCTGATAATAAATATACATGTGAGACATTTTGTAAATCCACAGCTAGAAATAGTTATATCGATTTTTCTAGCTGTCACCTGCCGAAATGGCTGACAAATGTTCCCTCTGGTCAGTTCCGTAGGATTAAGCGGAACTGCACAGAGGGACATACTTTTGAGATGGAAGCCATTGAGATGAAAAGACAATTTATTGAGAAGGAATATCCTGAAAACTTAGTGGAGGAGTCACTCAACCAAATTAGGAAATTAGATAGAAGAGAGTTCTTTAATAAGGAGGACAATAAAGATAAAAATGAGATGGATAATGAGGAAGATAAAACACTAAATAAAGAAGCCATGAGAGTTGTTCTTCCATTTAATGAGAATTATAGGAAGATTCAGAAAATTATTAAAACCCATTGGCACCATGTGTTGAATGACAAAATTGTGGGACACTTACTCCCGACTGTTCCGACGATTACCTTCACTAGGGCACCCAATCTAGGTATCAAGGTGGCCCCTACCGTAAAACCATGGAAACAGAACAAGTTGAGTTTTTCAGGAACTTGGCTGAGTTTGAAGGGTTTTTATAAATGTGGAAGGTGTATGGGTTGTAGAATGAATAAAAAACCCCGCCTGACGACTAATGTCCCCTCGACTCAGAACAACTATAATTGGGAGATAGAAGATTGTCTTACATGTGACTCCAGTGGAGTTATCTACCTTCTCCAGTGCCCCTGTAACAGACAATATATAGGACGTACCAAGAGGCCATTCAAAAAAAGAGTGGCCGAACATATTGCCAACATCAGGAAGGGGTACGATAAACATTCCCTATCTAAACATTATAAAGAGATGCATAATCAGGATCCATCAAGTCTGGTGTTTACGGCACTGGAGAAGGTGGAGAAACACTGGAGAGGCGGTGATTTTATCAGACAAATGTGTAGGATAGAATCCAGACGCATTTATGAATTTGGATCTCTACAACCGAAAGGCCTTAATTCGGAGTTGGAAATTTTTGGATTTATGTAGGTTGGATGTCTCGTGGCCGACGGCACGTCGCATGCTAGGCCGTCTATCGGCGCTGCGACGTGTCCTTGGCTCCGAGATACCCACCCTTCTTTCTCTATCAAATCCGAATAATTGTATCAAACTCTAGGATTCCTATGAAACTTTCAAGATTCCTCACATTTATTATTTATTGTTTTATATTCTTATATTGATATTTTAATCTTGAAAATTTGTTTAATAATATTTTATTATAAAAAGTCATTTTATAAGTGTTGGCAATCAGATATCAAGTTTATATTTCACATAATGATATATCACACCAAAAAACGCATGTGTCCCCAAAAAAACGCATAAAAAACGCATGGAAACTGCAAGAGGGAAAAAAAAAAATGTATTTTTTTTTTTTTTTTTTTAAATCAAGGCTGTATAGAATTATCCCTTGATTATGTGGGAGGATTCCCTTGCAAACTGGGAGTAGCATGAACAACAGGTGTCCGAGATTTGGGAAGCAATCAAAGGAATGGATAAAAATGGAGGCAGAGCAGGCAGACACTTGACCACTGAGGAAGGGAGAGTGAATCTACCCGTAACGCGTATGGTGAAACAAGTGATGTACCTGCATTGAAAAGCCTTTGATAATACTGTATGGCCATACAGAAGAAAATTTCTACAGTAAAGGATTAACTATTCTTATCGTCGAAAGCTGCACCAAAGGAAATTGCGGAACAGAGTGGCAACTCCCGCGATCTTTGGAACTCCCGCGAAATTTAAACCAGCTTGCTGTATGGAGCGACTGAATAAGCCGGCAAATATTTAAAGCTCCATTGAAGCAATAGGGAGACAGCAGACGCTTGACGGTAAGCCAAATATCGATTTAAAGTTTTCTTCAATCCAAAGCTCATATCGACCATAAAAGGATATGCTATAAGAGACTTTTCACATTATCAGGATTCCTGTGGACACTTTATGAACATATTGCGCTCCCAGTGAATACACCTACAACATTTTCAGTGACATTCAGTTTCCCAAATTGGGATAGAGCGCTAGAAGATAATACCCCCTCTTCCCAAATAACAGCATATACTTGAAGTTTCTTGGTGTGATATATATTATTGAATTTATCGACACTATTGAGTCATATGAATATAGTGTTGATCATATCTACCACAATATATGTGATTGTAATGTTGTATATTATTGCTACATTGTTCTTATAAATTTTATTACTTGTATTTTATGGGGATATAATAAATATTTTCTGCACATGTCAATTTGGTTGCCAAGTGTATGAGTGCTCGCTCATTACTCTATTACTACATTTGCCTTTAAGAGAGGGTGGGGTGATTCCCTCTATATGAGCTTGCAGCACCATACCTTAACTACTTGCTAGTGAGCCACCACAACCTACCACTAGGTATTTAATAAAGTTTGTTGAAAGGCTGCAGTGCAGCCAATCAACAAACTTTTAAGCTGTGGGCACTTAGAAGCCATCACAGCCATGCCTAGTAATGGCATGACTGTGATTGGCCGGTGCATCATGTGACCCAGCCTCTATATAAGTTGGGTCACGTGCAGCACTGCCCATCCACTCTGAGTAGTGCATGGACAGGAAGCAGGCAGCTGAATTGGCTATTTAATCTGGCTATTTATTCTGTGGGTGACCTATGGTGAATTTTTGTGGGTAAAATGCACCATCTTGGCACCCCTGACACAGAAATATAATAATTAATCTGGCTGTTAATTCTGTGGGTGACCTATGGTGATTTTTTTTGGTGGGTGCAATGCACCATCTTTGCACCCCTGACTCAGAAATATAATAGTTATATCTGTCTGTTAGCTCGGTGGGTGACAGAAACCCATTTTTGGTGTCACAAACTGTACACCTGCATTGCATCCGTGACAGGGAAATACAATAGTTAATTTGTTCTGTGAGTGACATATACCCATTTTTGGTGTCAGATAAACCTGCAATGTATCCGTGACCGAGAAATATAATAGTTCATCTGTTGGTTAGTTCTGTGGGTGACATTTACCGATTTTTATATTCAATGGTTATGTTATACAAGATATTGAACAGCGTATCTCGTAATTTTATAATAAAAAAAAGAGTGACGTCGTACAAGTCATCAAGTTACCGGCTTTATCTTAACTCGGCTTCCCATGCTTGCATAGTATGTGACTTGCCAAAGATATATTTTTCCCCCAGGAGAGTGTAGAAAAATCAAAACGTTTTTTTTTTGTGCGGAGATGGAGCCATTAGTATTTTAATAGCATCACCATTAACTCTAGGGGGGGAACCTGAGGATTGGACCTAAAAAGTGCTGCACACTCAAGTATTTGTAGAATTCTGTTTGGAGAATCATAAAGGTAGATCTGATGTCCATGAAGAACTTCATGTGTTGTACGGCAGGGGTTGCAATAGGATTCATCATTGTGGAGTGGAGACGCATCCATAGTGTTCTCGTGTGTCTTGTGGAAAGCAGCTCCAGTTCGGGAGCCATGGTGTTCCATAGTGATCCTATCTGGTGATCTTTAAGGGGGCCTCTGCCGTGAACATGTCTTTCTACTTGTACCCATGGTTTTAAAGAGTCACATGACCACCAGTCCTGTATGATGCAAAGCTCTTTGGCTATACAGGGAGTGCAGAATTATTAGGCAAGTTGTATTTTTGAGGATTAATTTTATTATTGAACAACAACCATGTTCTCAATGAACCCAAAAAACTCATTAATATCAAAGCTGAATATTTTTGGAAGTAGTTTTTAGTTTGTTTTTAGTTTTAGCTATTTTAGGGGGATATCTGTGTGTGCAGGGGACTATTACTGTGCATAATTATTAGGCAACTTAACAAAAAACAAATATATACCCATTTCAATTATTTATTTTTACCAGTGAAACCAATATAACATCTCAACATTCACAAATATACATTTCTGACATTCAAAAACAAAACAAAAACAAATCAGTGACCAATATAGCCACCTTTCTTTGCAAGGACACTCAAAAGCCTGCCATCCATGGATTCTGTCAGTGTTTTGATCTGTTCACCATCAACATTGCGTGCAGCAGCAACCACAGCCTCCCAGACACTGTTCAGAGAGGTGTACTGTTTTCCCTCCTTGTAAATCTCACATTTGATGATGGACCACAGGTTCTCAATGGGGTTCAGATCAGGTGAACAAGGAGGCCATGTCATTAGATTTTCTTCTTTTATACCCTTTCTTGCCAGCCACGCTGTGGAGTACTTGGACGCGTGTGATGGAGCATTGTCCTGCATGAAAATCATGTTTTTCTTGAAGGATGCAGACTTCTTCCTGTACCACTGCTTGAAGAAGGTGTCTTCCAGAAACTGGCAGTAGGACTGGGAGTTGAGCTTGACTCCATCCTCAACCCGAAAAGGCCCCACAAGCTCATCTTTGATGATACCAGCCCAAACCAGTACTCCACCTCCACCTTGCTGGCGTCTGAGTCGGACTGGAGCTCTCTGCCCTTTACCAATCCAGCCACAGGCCCATCCATCTGGCCCATCAAGACTTACTCTCATTTCATCAGTCCATAAAACCTTAGAAAAATCAGTCTTGAGATATTTCTTGGCCCAGTCTTGACGTTTCAGCTTGTGTGTCTTGTTCAGTGGTGGTTGTCTTTCAGCCTTTCTTACCTTGGCCATGTCTCTGAGTATTGCACACCTTGTGCTTTTGGGCACTCCAGTGATGTTGCAGCTCTGAAATATGGCCAAACTGGTGGCAAGTGGCATCTTGGCAGCTGCACGCTTGACTTTTCTCAGTTCATGGGCAGTTATTTTGCGCCTTGGTTTTTCCACACGCTTCTTGCGACCCTGTTGACTATTTTGAATGAAACGCTTGATTGTTCGATGATCACGCTTCAGAAGCTTTGCAATTTTAAGAGTGCTGCATCCCTCTGCAAGATATCTCACTATTTTTGACTTTTCTGAGCCTGTCAAGTCCTTCTTTTGACCCATTTTGCCAAAGGAAAGGAAGTTGCCTAATAATTATGCACACCTGATATAGGGTGTTGATGTCATTAGACCACACCCCTTCTCATTACAGAGATGCACATCACCTAATATGCTTAATTGGTAGTAGGCTTTCGAGCCTATACAGCTTGGAGTAAGACAACATGCATAAAGAGGATGATGTGGTCAAAATATTCATTTGCCTAATAATTCTGCACGCAGTGTATAATAGTCTTTAATTAAGGAGAGTCCAATGCCCCCACCTCCTTTCTTTTCATCAAGAGAGAGTGAGCTATTCTGGGTCACCCTGACTTCCATATATATACACTGCTCAAAAAAATAAAGGGAACGCAAAAATAACACATCCTAGATCCGAATTAATTAAATATTCTTCTGAAATACTTTGTTCTTTACATAGTTGAATGTGCTGACAACAAAATCACACAAAAATTTAAAAATGGAAATCAAATTTTTCAGCCCATGGAGGTCTGGATTTGGAGTCACACTCAAAATTAAAGTGGAAAAACACACTACAGGCTGATCCAACTTTGATGTAATGTCCTTAAAACAAGTCAAAATGAGGCTCAGTAGTGTGTGTGGCCTCCCCGTGCCTGTATGACTTCCCTACAACGTCTGTGCATGCTCCTGATGAGGTGGCGGACGGTCTCCTGAGGGATCTCCTCCCAGACCTGGACTAAAGCATCTGCCAACTCCTGGACAGTCTGTGGTGCAACTTGACGTTGGTGGATAGAGCGAGACATGATGTCCCAGATGTGCTCAATTGGATTCAGGTCTGGGGAACGAGCGGGCCAGTCCATAGCATCAATGCCTTCGTCTTGCAGGAACTGCTGACACACTCCAGCCACATGCTTTCTAGCATTGTCTTGCATTAGGAGGAACCCAGGGCCAACCGCACCAGCATATAGTCTCACAAGGGGTCTGAGGATCACATCTCGGTACCTAATGGCAGTCAGGCTACCTCTGGCGAGCACACGGAGGGCTGTGTGGCCCTCCAAAGAAATGCCACCCCACACCATTACTGACCCAATGCCAAACCGGTCATGCTGGAGGATGTTGCAGGCAGCAGAACGTTCTCCACGGAGTCTCCAGACTCTGTCACGTCTGTCACATGTGCTCAGTGTGAACCTGCTTTCATCTGTGAAGAGCACAGGGCGCCAGTGGCCAATCTTGGTGTTCTCTGGCAAATGCCAAACGTCCTGCACGGTGTTGGGCTGTAAACACAACCCCCACCTGTGGACGTCGGGCCCTCATATCACCCTCATGGAGTCTGTTTCTGAATGTTTGAGCAGACACATGCACATTTGTGGCCTGCTGGAGGTCATTTTGCATGGCTCTGGCAGTGCTCCTCCTGTTCCTCCTTGCACAAAGGCGGAGGTAGCGGTCCTGCTGCTGGGTTGTTGCCCTCCTACGGCCTCCTCCACATCTCCTGATGTACTGGCCTGTCTCCTGGTAGCGCCTCCATGCTCTGGACACTACGCTGACAGACACAGCAAACCTTCTTGCCACAATTCGCATTGATGTGCCATCCTGGATAAGCTGCACTACCTAGCCACTTGTGTGGGTTGTAGACTCCGTCCCATGCTACCACTAGAGTGAAAGCACCGCCAGCATTCAAAAGTGACCAAAACATCAGCCAGGAAGCATAGGAACTGAGAAGTGGTCTGTGATCACCACCTGCAGAACCACTCCTTTATTGGGGGTGTCTTGCTAATTGCCTATAATTTCCACCTGTTGTCTATCCCATTTGCACAACAGCATGTGAAATTGATTGTCACTCAGTGTTGCTTCCTAAGTGGACAGTTTGATTTCACAGAAGTGTGATTGACTTGGAGTTACATTGTGTTGTTTAAGTGTTCCCTTTATTTTTTTGAGCAGTGTATTTATTGAGGAGAGATTGAGCCTTCTAAAAGAAAAACTCAGGTATAGGTATGGAGAAAGTGCGAAATTTATAGATACCGTAATCTTTGAAAGGGTCATCATCTGGAATTAGGCAACCCTTCCCACCCATGACAATTCGTTCATGCTAAAACTATGGAAGTCTCGAGCCATTACATTCAGCAGAGGGCTAAAATTGTGCTTATACAAAAGAGAGCAAGGAAAAGTTAGGTTTATGCCAAAGTATGTAATCTCTACCTCACTCCAATCTAATTGAAAGGAGGATTTAAGGGAGATTGAGGCCTCTTTCACACGGGCGTTGCGGGAAAATGTGCGGGTGCGTTACGGGAACACCCGCAATTTTTCCGCGCGAGTGCAAAACATTATAATGCGTTTTGCACTCGCGTGAGAAAAATCGCGCATGTTTGGTACCCAAACCCGAACTTCTTCACAGAAGTTCGGGCTTGGGTTAGGTGTTCTGTAGATTGTATTATTTTCCCTTATAACATGGTTAAAAGGGAAAATAATAGCATTCTGAATACAGAATGCATAGTACAATAGCGCTGGAGGGGTTAAAAAAAATAAAATTTAACTCACCTTAATCCACTTGTTGGCGCTGCCGGCATCTCGTCTGTCTCCTTCTTTGCTGAACAGGACCTGTGGTGAGCATTCATTCCAGGACCTGTGGTGACGTCACTCCGGTCATCACATGATCCATCACATGACCCATCACCATGGTAAAAGATCATGTGATGGATCGTGTGATGACCGGAGTGACGTCACCACAGGTCCTGGAATGAATGCTCACCACAGGTCCTGTTCAGCAAAGAAGGAGACAGACGAGATGCTGGCAGCGCGAGCATGTGGATTAAGGTGAGTTCAATTATTATTTTATCTTTTTTAACCCCTCCAGCGCTATTTTACTATGCATTCTGTATTCAGAATGCTATTATTTTCCCTTATAACCATGTTATAAGGGAAAATAATAATGATTGGGTCTATATCCCGATCGTCACCTAGCAACTGTGCGTGAAAATCGCACCGCATCCGCACTTGCTTGCGGATGCTTGCGATTTTCACGCAACCCCATTCACTTCTATGGGGCATGAGTTGAGTGAAAAACGCAGAATATAGAGCATGCTGCGATTTTCACGCAACGCACAAGTGATGCGTGAAAATCACCGCTCATGTGAAAAGCCCCATAGAAATAAATGGGTCGGTATTCAGTGCGGGTGCAATGCGTTCAACTCACGCATCGCATCCAGGCGGAATACAAGCCCGTGTGAAAGGGGCCTAAGTCTCCTGCAGAGATGTGTATACTGGAAGCGCTTGCAATTTCGCTTCATTTACCTTATAGTAGGATAAGGTTCCATAGTGTGAGATAATTTTTAGAGCCCTCTCCAGTGATCATAGTGGCTTTGATAGTGTGAGGATGATGTCGTCCACGTACAGTGTAATAGTGTGGGTATTTGGTCCTAAATTGACTCCTTCTACCTCAGGTGAGTTCCTGACCCACTGAGCCAAGGGTTCTAGCGCTAGGATGAAGATTAGTGGAGATAGTGGGCATCCTTGTCTTGACCCATTGCTTGTTTGAAAGCTATCAAAGACTACTCCATTCTAGGGTTGTTTTGCGGGTATCAAAATATCGTTACCCAATCGATATTTTTGTCCCGGTATCGATACGATACTGGGATTTGACATTTATCGATACTAGAATCAGAGAACATGGAGAGCACTGCTGTCAGCGCGCGCCATGTTCCCTCAGCAGCACAGGGGAGAAGGAGTCACTCTCTCCCTCCCTCCTGTGCCTTTGCTGCCAATAAGAAGAGAAAGAAGAGAAAGGGGTGGAGGAGGGGCGAGCGCACTGCACCACCAGGTGCCGGCAGCAGAATCACATAGCCGGCACCCTGCCTCTGACAGGGAGCTGCGTTCAGCGGCAGTGGCAGTTAACCCCTCAGGTTCAGCACCGGCTATGTGATTCTGCTGCCGGCACCTGTATTAAAGATTAATTCTCATTGGTGGCGCAGTGCGCCCGCCCCCCCCCTTCTCAGTATTAAAAACAAATGTGGCGCAGTGCGCCCTACTCCCCCCCCGCCCAGTATTAAAAACATTGGTGGCGCAGTGCACCCTCGCTCCCACCCCCAGAGTTCTATTAGGGTGAATAGGACAAGGGATGAAAAGATCCCAGGTTCTAGCCCCTAAGGGGGCTAATAGTTATTAAGTAAAAAAAAAAAGTTTAAAAAACAGCTAATTATTAAGTATAAATCACCCCCTTTCCCAATTTTACATATAAAATATATAAATAATAAATAAATAAACATATCACATACTGCCACGTCTGAAAAGTCCAAACTATTAAAATATAAAAAAAATCTCCTATGCAGTGAACGCCGGAACAGAGAAAAAAATAAATAAAAACAGCGCGATTCACCCTTTTTAAAAATCGCGGAATGTATGCGGCTTTTTTAGTGTTTTATCTTTTTTGTGTGGTATCAGATGGTATTGAGTATCGCAATACTTTTTTATGGTATTGAAATCGAATCAAAATTTTGGTATCGCAACAACCCTACTCCATTCACATACACATTCTCTGATGGAGAAGAGTACAAGATAGATATTGCATTCAGTATCTGTTCAGAGTGCTGAGAAGGCTAACTTAGACTCTACATAGTTGAATATATTCAATAGTTTTCTAGTGTTATCTGACACTTCCCTGCCTTTAATGAAACCTGCTTGGTCTGTATCTATTAGTGACGGTAGCAAAGGGGCAAGTCTGCTAGAAATAATCTGGCAAATATTTTAATGTCAGAGTTTAATAATGATATCGGGAGGAAGTTTTAAGGAGTATCGTTTGATTTACCTGGTTTTGGGAGTGTTATGATCATGGAGGCCTTCTGAGTAAATGAAGGTTGAGAGATTCGCATCAGTATGGCGGGAGGGATTAGTGGAGTAAATTGCTTGGTCTACTATGGAATTAAAGTCTTCACTTAGAATAAGCTTTCATTGCCTCATGGTTTTAACTTCTGTCATTAGTTTATTCAGGAATTAAATTTGGAGGACATTAGGGGCATATAGGTTCACTAATGTGTATGTGATATTATTAATGGAACAGACTAATATTATGTAGCGGCCTTTTAAATCCACTGTTTTTGTGAGAAGGGAAAAGGCTACTGAGTTCCTGATAGCAATGAAAAGCCCTCTTGATTTTTTACTGATGTGTGAATGGATAACGTGTGGGTAGAGGTGATGTTTTATGCGCTGAGCATCTAACATAGTAACATAGTACATAAGGCCGAAAAAATACATTTGTCCATCCAGTTCGGCCTGTCATCCTGCAAGTTGATCCAGAGGAAGGCAAAAAAACCCTGTGAGGTAGAAGCCAATTTTCCTCACTTTAGGGAATAAAAAATTCCTTCCCGACTCCAATCAGGCATCAGAATAACTCCCTGGATCAACGACCCCTCTCTAGTAGCTATAGCCTGTAATATTATTATGCTCCAGAAATACATCCAGGCCCCTCTTGAATTCCTTTATTGTACTCACCATCTTGTTGGGATGAGATTCCTGCACACATACTACATCTGCATTCAAAGTTAGCGCTTCTCTCCACACTTATGTCTGTTTCTGAATTAAGCCCCTTGACATTCAGGGACATCAGCTTAAGCCCCATGGAGGCAGAATAGCAACCTCAGAGAGTAAATGGAAGTGCTGGTGAGTGTGTTTAACCACTTAAGGACCACAGGTTTATACCCCCCTAAAGACCAGGCCCTTTTTTACAAATCGGCACTACACTACTTTCACCGTTTATTGCTCGGTCATGCAACTTACCACCCAAATGAATTTTACCTCCTTTTCTTCTCACTAATAGAGCTTTTATTTGGTGGTATTTCATTGCTGCTGACATTTTTACTTTTTTTGTTATTAATCGAAATTTAACGATTTTTTTGCAAAAAAATGACATTTTTCACTTTCAGTTGTAAAATTTTGCAAAAAAAACGAGATCCATATAGAAATTTTGCTCTAAATTTATAGTTCTACATGTCTTTGATAAAAAAAAAATGTTTGGGTAAAAAAAAAATGGTTTGGGTAAAAGTTATAGCGTTTACAAACTATGGTACAAAAATGTGAATTTCCGCTTTTTGAAGCAGCTCTGACTTTCTGAGCACCTGTCATGTTTCCTGAGGCTCTACAATGCCCTGACAGTACAAACACCCCACAAATGACCCCATTTCGGAAAGTACACACCCTAAGGTATTCGCTGATGGGCATAGTGAGTTCATATTTTTTGTCACAAGTTAGCGGAAAATGATGATTTATTTATTTATTTATTTTTTTCTTACAAAGTCTCATATTCCACTAACTTGTGACAAAAAATAAAAACTTCTATGAACTCACTATGCCCATCACGAAATACCTTGGGGTCTCTTCTTTCCAAAATGGGGTCACTTGTGGGGTAGTTATACTGCCCTGGCATTCTAGGGGCCCAAATGTGTGGTAAGGAGTTTGAAATCAAATTCTGTAAAAAATGACCTGTGAAATCCGAAAGGTGCTCTTTGGAATATGGGCCCATTTGCCCACCTAGAATGCAAAAAAGTGTCACACATCTGGTATCTCTGTATTCAGGAGAAGTTGAGGAATGTGTTTTGGGGTGTCTTTTTACATATACCCATGCTGGGTGAGATAAATATCTTGGTCAAATGCCAACTTTGTATAAAAAAATGGGAAAAGTTGTCTTTTGCCAAGATATTTCTCTCACCCAGCATGGGTATATGTAAAATGACACCCCAAAACACATTCCCCACCTTCTCCTTAGTACGGCAATACCAGATGTGTGACACTTTTTTGCAGCCTAGGTGGGCAAAGGGGCCCATATTCCAAAGAGCACCTTTCGGATTTCACAGGTCATTTTTTACAGAATTTGATTTCAAACTCCTTACCACACATTTGGGCCCCTAGAATGCCAGGGCAGTATAACTACCCCACAAGTGACCCCATTTTGGAAAGAAGACACCCCAAGGTATTCCGTGAGGGGCATGGCAAGTTCCTAGAATTTTTTATTTTTTGTCACAAGTTAGTGGAAAATGATGATTTTTTTTTTTTTCATACAAAGTCTCATATTCCACTAACTTGTGACAAAAAATAAAAACTTCCATGAACTCACTATGCCCATCAGCGAATACCTTGGGGTCTCTTATTTCCAAAATGGGGTCACTTGTGGGGTAGTTATACTGCCCTGGCATTCTAGGGGCCTGAATGTGTGGTAAGGAGTTTGAAATCAAATTCTGTAAAAAATGACCTGTGAAATCCGAAAGGTGCTCTTTGGAATATGGGCCCCTTTGCCCACCTAGGCTGCAAAAAAGTGTCACACATCTGGTATCTCTGTATTCAGGAGAAGTTGAGGAATGTGTTTTGGGGTGTCTTTTCACATATACCCATGCTGGGTGAGATAAATATCTTGGTCAAATGCCAACTTTGTATAAAAAAATGGGAAAAGTTGTCTTTTGCCAAGATATTTCTCTCACCCAGCAGGGGTATATGTAAAATGACACCCCAAAACACATTCCCCACCTTCTCCTGAGTACGGGGATACCAGATGTGTGACACTTTTTTGCAGCCTAGGTGGGCAAAGGGCCCATATTCCAAAGAGCACCTTTCGGATTTCACAGGTCATTTTTTACAGAATTTGATTTCAAACTCCTTACCACACATTTGGGCCCCTAGAATGCCAGGGCAGTATAACTACCCCACAAGTGACCCCATTTTGGAAAGAAGAGACCCCAAGGTATTCGCTGATGGGCATAGTGAGTTCATGGAAGTTTTTATTTTTTGTCACAAGTTAGTGGAATATGAGACTTTGTATGAAAAAAAAAAAATAAAATAAATCAGCATTTTCCACTAACTTGTGACAAAAAATAAAAAATTCTAGGAACTCGCCATGCCCCTCACGGAATACCTTGGGGTGTCTTCTTTCCAAAATGGGGTCACTTGTGGGGTAGTTATACTGCCCTGGCATTTTCCAGGGGCCCTAATGTGTGGTAAGTAGGTAAATGACCTGTGAAATCCTAAAGGTGCTCTTTGGAATATGGGCCCCTTTGCCCACCTAGGCTGCAAAAAAGTGTCACACATGTGGTATCGCCGTATTCAGGAGAAGTTGGGGAATGTGTTTTGGGGTGTCATTTTACATATACCCTTGCTGGGTGAGAGAAATATCTTGGCAAAAGACAACTTTTCACATTTTTTTATACAAAGTTGGCATTTGACCAAGATATTTCTCTCACCCAGCATGGGTATATGTAAAATGACCCCCCAAAACACATTCCCCAACTTCTCCTGAGTACGGCGATACCAGATGTGTGACACTTTTTTGCAGCCTAGATGCGCAAAGGTGCCCAAATTCCTTTTAGGAGGGCATTTTTAGACATTTGGATACCAGACTTCTTCTCACGCTTTGGGGCCCCTAGAATGCCAGGGCAGTATAAATACCCCACATGTGACCCCATTTTGGAAAGAAGACACCCCAAGGTATTCAATGAGGGGCATGGCGAGTTCATAGAATTTTTTTTTTTTTGGCACAAGTTAGCGGAAATTGATATTTTTAATTTTTTTCTCACAAAGTCTCCCGTTCCGCTAACTTGGGACAAAAATTTCAATCTTTCATGGACTCAATATGCTCCTCACGGAATACCTGGGGGTGTCTTCTTTCCGAAATGGGGTCACATGTGGGGTATTTATACTGCCCTGGCATTCTAGGGGCCCTAAAGCGTGAGAAGAAGTCTGGAATATAAATGTCTAAAAAATTTTACGCATTTGGTTTCCCTGAGGGGTATGGTGAGTTCATGTGAGATTTTATTTTTTGACACAAGTTAGTGGAATATGAGACTTTGTAAGAAAAAAAAAATAATAATTCCGCTAACTTGGGCCAAAAAAATGTCTGAATGGAGCCTTATAGGGGGGTGATCAATGACAGGGGGAGTGATCAATGACAGGGGGTTGATCAATGACAGGGGGGTGATCAATGACAGGGGGGTGATCAGGGAGTCTATATGGGGTGATAACCACAGTCATTGATCACGCCCGTGTAAGGCTTCATTCAGACGTCCGTATGCGTTTTGCGGATCCGATCCATCTATCAGTGCATCCGTAAAAATCATGCGGACATCTGAATGGAGCTTCACAGGGGGGTAATCAATGACAGGGGGGTAATCAATGACAGGGGGGTAATCAATGACAGGGGGGTGATCAGGGAGTCTATATGGGGTGATCACCACAGTCATTGATCACGCCCCTGTAAGGCTTCATTCAGACGTCCGGATGCGTTTTGCGGATCCGATCCATCTATCAGTGCATCCGTAAAAATCATGCGGACATCTGAATGGAGCTTTACAGGGGGGTAATCAATGACAGGGGGGTAATCAATGACAGGGGGGTAATCAATGACAGGGGGGTGATCAGGGAGTCTATATGGGGTGATCACCACAGTCATTGATCACGCCCCTGTAAGGCTTCATTCAGACGTCCGGATGCGTTTTGCGGATCCGATCCATCTATCAGTGCATCCGTAAAAATCATGCGGACATCTGAATGGAGCTTTACAGGGGGGTAATCAATGACAGGGGGGTGATCACCACAGTCATTGATCATGCCCCTGTAAGGCTTCTTTCAGACGTCCGGATGCGTTTTGCGGATCCGATCCATCTATCAGTGCATCCGTAAAAATCATGCAGACATCTGAATGGAGCTTTACAGGGGGGTGATCAGGGAGTCTATATGGGGTGATCACCACAGTCATTGATCATGCCCCTGTAAGGCTTCAATCAGACGTCCGGATGCGTTTTGCGGATCCGATCCATCTATCAGTGCATCCGTAAAAATCATGCGGACATCTGAATGGAGCTTTACAGGGGGGTGATCAGGGAGTCTATATGGGGTGATCACCACAGTCATTGATCATGCCCCTGTAAGGCTTCATTCAGACGTCCGGATGCGTTTTGCGGATCCGATCCATCTATCAGTGGATCCGTAAAAATCATGCGGACGTCTGAATGGAGCTTTAAGGGGGGTAATCAATGACAGGGGGTAATCAATGACAGGGGGGTGATCAGGGAGTCTATATGGGGTGATCACCACAGTCATTGATCACGCCCCTGTAAGGCTTCATTCAGACGTCCGGATGCGTTTTGCGGATCCGATCCATCTATCAGTGGATCCGTAAAAATCATGCGGACGTCTGAATGGAGCTTTACAGGGGGGTAATCAATGACAGGGGGGTGATCAGGGAGTCTATATGGGGTGATCAGGGGCTAATAAGGGTTTAATAAGTGACAGGGGGGGGGGTGTAGTGTAGTGGTGCTTGGTGCTACTTTACTGAGCTACCTGTGTCCTCTGGTGGTCGATCCAAACAAAGGGGACCACCAGAGGACCAGGTAGCAGGTATATTAGACGCTGTTATCAAAACAGCGTCTAATATACCTGTTAGGGGTTAAAAAAAAACACATCTCCAGCCTGCCAGCGAACGATCGCCGCTGGCAGGCTGGAGATCAACTCTCTTACCTTCCGTTCCTGTGAGCGCGCGCGCCTGTGTGCGCGCGTTCACAGGAAATCTCGGCTCACGCGAGATGACGCCTATTGGCGTTAGCGTAGCCTGGGGGAGCCGCCGCAATGACGCCTTTCGGCGTTAGCGTGGCGGCAAGCGGTTAATGAAAACATTCTTGGCAAATGCTTTCGCTTTGGTTCGTCTTGCGCCGGTCCAAGAATTTCACCTCTAGCGGCGCAATACGGATGCCCCCGGCGTCCCTCTTAATCATGGCCCCAGTTCCGAAAACCAACAAAATAGAACCGGAGTCCTATTCCATTATTCCTAGCTGAAGTATTCAGGCGACCCGGCCTGCTTTGAACACTCTAATTTTTTCAAAGTAAACGCTTCGGGCCCCCGGGACACTCAGTCAAGAGCATCGGGGAGGCGCCGAGAGGCAGGGGCTGGGACAGGCGGTAGCTCGCCTCGCGGCGGACCGCCAGCTCGATCCCAAGATCCAACTACGAGCTTTTTAAATCAACAAATGAAATAACAGAACACAAATAACATAAGTAACAAAAGATAAATAACCAGTACGGCAACGAGCCGCTTACGGTATATTGGGGTAACAGTTCTTTGTAGAAGCCAAGGGTGGGTTTCATAGGTCATGAGATGCACCCTGATGTCAAGTTTGGCTCCTCAGCTCTTTTGGGTCCTCCCAGGAGGGACTGTGTGTCACTCTTTGTATATTATTGCAGCTTTAAAGGGTATCCCAGCGGTACATAATGCCGTGCTTTTGCAATGCTGCAGTGAGAGGCAGCAAGGTTCTGCGCTGACACAGTGTTGCAGAGGAGAGGTCGGTGTATTACTTCACTGCATTATAAGGCGGGGCACAGTTTTAAGCTTTCTGGCTGCTAACATCATGGCCTCTTTAATATGAAAAAAAATGGATCCTCGCCAGCTTGTCTCAGGGGAACCTCTCTCCCCAGGTGTTTTGGTTTGGGGACCCTGTGCACCCTGTGGATTAAAAGTCTTGAGGGTTCAGATCGGAAATCAGCAATGTAAACAGCTTGTGTAAATAGTTTTGTAGTTCAGCTGCCGGGACATCTTCAGGGATGCCTCTGAACTTTATAATGTTTCATCGGGAGCGGTCCTCAAAGTCTGCCATTCTTGCTTTCAGCACCTCCAACTAGTCCACCATTATGGGCATCTATAACAGTGTTCTGGGAGGTTGCAAAATCCTCCATCTTTGTCTCGATGTGAAGGACTCTGTCCTCTATTTCGTGGATAGAATCGGTTATGGGGTTCATGAGGCAAGCTATGTCACTGTGTAAAGTTGCTCTCAAAGCCAATAACATGTTTTTCAGAGTGTCTTCTGATAGCGGTTTATCAGAAGTATGGTAGTATATAAAGGAGTCAGTGTCTAAAGAGTTGTGTGAGGCTTTGGTGTTAGAGGCACTGACCTTATGGAGTGGACTGTTCAAGCCTTGGTCTTTGCTTCGCAGGGCTGCACGAGGGAGAGTCTGCGCAATCTTGTTTTTCATAGTGTCTCGAGGTCGGCGTGTTCGCCTCTTCCGGAGTTGGTGGCAGCGAGGGAACTAGAGAGTCCAGCATTGACAGAGGTTCTTGGTCCTGGACAGGAGAAAGGGGCACTGGGGTCTCTACCAAAGAAACACTCCGTCCGGAGGCAGGGGAGGTAGCCAGACTGTTGGTCTGTGCACCATCATTGCTCCGCTCCTTCTCAAAATAGTGCTCCAAGTTGTTGTTCAGCTTAGGGAGTTGTCTTTTCGTTTTCCCCATGGCTCCTGGTCAGTGTCCAGTCAAGTTAGCTTAGAGGTCGCCCAAAAGATAAGCGGGGATGCCATCATCAGCCTTACTATTCCACTTCTATGTCTCCTTGAAAAAACACTTTGGGGCGCTGGGTGATGAGGATGTGGCACAGAAGGAGGAGGAGTAAGAACAGGGATCAATCCCATGGTTATCAGGCCAGTCGTCCACAGGTGGCTCAGAGGGTGGGTTCCTTCATCAACAGCGGCCAGACACACAACTGTCCACTCCAGCCAGGGCGCAGTTTTGGAGGATGATGGGGAGGAGGATGATCCACGATCACAGCAGGGTGGCACCCAAATCAGCTCATGGGCATCACTGGAGCATGGCTGGGGGGATACAGAGGCACAGATGATACACCACCCACCGAGTACAGCTTGTCATTGCCTCTGGGCATCCTGGTACACATGAGCGACCACATGCTGCAGTGCCTGCGCAATGACAACCAAGTCGCCCTTATTCTTACCAGTGCTGATTACTGGGTGGCCACCCTGCTGGATCCCCCACAACGTGCCATCCTGGAGAGTGATCACTAGCGACAACAAGAAAACGCTGTTAGAGGTGGCCATCCAGTAATCAGCACTGGTAAGAATAAGGCGGAGATGGAGGAGGTAGTCGCCAACGCAGCAAGAGCACCGTCAGCACTTCAGAAGGGAGGGTTAGCATGGCCAAGCTCACCACAATATCCATCACCACCATCTGATACGGACCATCTTAGCAGGAGGCAGCAATTCAGCAACATGGTGGAACAGTACGTGTCCACAAGCCTGCATGTACTGACTGATGGGTCTGTCCCATTTAACTTCTGGGTCTCTAAATTGGGAAGTTGGCCTGAGATTACCCTTTATGCCTTGCAGGTGCTGGCCTGCCCTGCAGCAAGTGTGTTTAACATGGCGGAGGGGGGGGGTGATCGCAGACAGGCGCATCCACCTGTCCACAGCCAATGTGGACAAGCTCACGTTAATTAAAATGAACCAGGCATGGATCCCATAGGATTTGTCCGTACCTTGGGCACAGAGATGAGGTGTACTGGCCTCACCCAGCCATTGTTATACTCCAGAGCAATTTGTGCATTCTCTTTGCTATTTCTCAAGGTTTTGGGGCCTCCACTAACAAAAAAAATATAAAAATGGGTTTCTCTCTCTCTCTCCAATACTCTTTGCACTCTTTCTTGAACCCTTGGCATGTAAAATTAGAGCAGACGAGGATATAATAGGTTTCGGGTGTGAGGGCAACGCTGATAAAATAAGTTTATACGCAGATGATATTTTGTTGTTTTTGAAAGGGGGATATGCTAGCACAAAACATAAACGACTTTGGACGTTTGTCAGGCTATGAAGATAATTGGGAGAAATTTAAATTCCTCCCATTAAAACGTCCGGTTCCTCCTAGCTATAATTTTAAAGTCTGTATACTGGATCCAGCGGACTCCCTGTTGTATTTGGATTTTCATATTGGGAGCAGATTGGAACACTATACGAAGTTGAACATTACCCCAATGATAAATAAAGTAAAAGAGAAAATTAAAACTTGGCTAAAACTTATAAAAATGACGCTACTCCCAATGTTACTATACGTATTGAATGCAAGCCCAATAATGATTGAAGATCTGTTCTTTAATAAATTTGACAGCCTCTTTAATGAGTTAATATGGGGCCGAAAGCGGGTTAGAATTAAATTACAGTATCTATATAATAATGAAGAAGAGAGAGGATTGTCCCTCCCCTTCCTCAAAGGATATCATGTTGCCGCACAACTGAAATGGTGCTTTAAAAACCGGAAGAGTGAGTGCGTCAGGTTACTATTTGGGAATCATAACAAGCCCCAGGAGGACATTTTCCACATTCTTGAAACTGGGATTACGGAGAAAAAAGGGGGAGAATGCCCAGAATGCCCGTTTAGTAAAATGCTTAAGGGGGATTTGGAACCAGGTTAGGCGTATTGTAGGACTAACACAAGCTGTTGAGTTCACTCCGATTTGGAGGAATGTTAATTCACTGCATATTATGAAGTTAGTGGATATTCAATATTGGGAAAAACGGGGGGTTTCATTAATTTCACAGGTCTTCTTCAAGGGGCAGATTAGAGCATTAACTGAAATCCTCCCGGGCACAACACTAAGGTTTACTGACACACTTCGATATGAACAGCTACGTCACGCTGTAAAATACACCGAAAATTAGAATTATCTTAAAATCGCACATCCCACTTTTTTAGATTTTTGTTATGACATGTCACCAAATAGTCCTGTTACATCACGCATCTATGCAAAGCTGAAGCACGAATATACTAAACAGATCACATTTAAAAGTGAAGCTAAATGGGAAATAGACCTACAATGCAATGAGCACATTCCATGGGACATTATTTATGGGAATATTAAAAAGGCTACAATTTCTCATGCACATATGTGGATTCTTCTTAAAATGATACATCGCTTATATTATACACCACTAATAATATCCACGATCTACAGAGATAAAGAATCGAAGTGCTACAAATGTTATATGGACAGGGGGGACTATAAACATCTACTATGGGAATGTTTAGGTATTAGGGAATATTGGTCCAAGGTCTTTGGGAAAATGCAGAACTGCTCTACCCTGAAATATGATGCCTGCATTGAATATGCGATTTTAGGTAATTTCCCGGAAACTAACAAAAAAAGTGAGCAACAACTCTGGCTTAGGGGGACTGCCCTCGCCAAAGTCGTAATAGTGAAGTAATGGGGTTTGACTAAATATCCCTACTTCCAGAAATGGAAGAAGTATATGGACAGGGTGAAGCAATATGAATTTAGCCTCGACCAAACAGAAGGGAAAACATCAATATGGCTAGAGATTTGGGGTAACTGGAATTAATTGGTATTAGGTGATAATTGAGGGGCGACAGTGGCTCCTAGCAGAAATGAGAACTGGAGAGGGATTGGGATTTAAAGATAGGAGAAAAAGCCTTGGTTGTAAGGTTTTTGATATAACACTGTATGTGTTTTTATGTAAGTATTTTGTACACATTGGCTAATAAAAATAAAAATAAAATAAGAGAGTGTAGCTTCCCCCTGCTAGGGGAAGGCTGTGTGATAGTGTTCAGGAGAACCCCTTCTTAGGGAAGACAGCAAGGTCATAGTCTCAGCTGTCCATATATATACCCAGTCTGAGAACCTTCAGCTCTGCTGGATGAAGAGAGCAGAAACTACAGACCAACTCCAGAGTTCCAGGAAGAAAGCATCCCCTGAGGATCCATCTGTGAGATAAGTCTAGAGTCCTAGGAAAAGCCTATTCCTCCTCAGCTACTCTGTCCCTACACAGCAGAAGTTACAGATAAGTTACCAGAGGCAGGAGCGCCCTCTCATGAGCTTTAGTAGCTCTAGCATTGAAAAGGAAGTGGCGGTCCTTATTTAAAGGGCCCCAACACTCAATGTCTCATTCTTTTAAATAAAAGAGAACTTATGGGAGCCACAGTGTAGACTGGTTCTGAAAACTGAAGGACTCTTGGCCAGTTAATTTTTTTCAGTTGCCAATTGATGCAGCCTCGGGGGGATGACCACATTTGTTAGGACTCCCCCCACTTCAGCAACTGTCTACATCCCAGTTTGCACCAAAATTTGTGCATTGTTTTTCCTTTTTTACCCCTTCTCAAGTTATTTGAGAGCCTCATGGGACTATGGTTCTCATCATGCTGCTATTTTATGTGCTTTTACCTACTGTTTTATACCGTTCCTTGGATTAGAAATATACCTCCTATGGATTACAATTAACTATATTGTTTCCCGTGGGTTACATGTGATGTTTGTTTGTTTCCAGAGGATTCCAAGAGACTGATGAACTTTTCCTTATGTCCACTTTAAAGCACTTCAAGAAAAGGGACCCAAGTCATGTTTAAGCATATAATGGTGATATTGATTGCACTGATATTTGCATAATGTTTTTGCACTAATTGTACTTCAATGTTTACAGGTTAAGCAACGTTCAAGCACTTATGCCCATTGTGTGTATTCTTCTCCAGGTGCTGCAATGTGAATCTATGCACTTTTTGTGAAATTGCACTTAACTTTTGCACTTAGCTAGATCAGTAGCGCCTTTCTTTTGTGTCACTCTGCTTTACAGCTCTGTTCTCTTTATACAGACTGCCTCTGCGGACGCAAATACTAATGGCCTACACCTGAAGTCATAACTTAGGTACCCGGGTAGGACCAAGTGGTAGGTCCCAGGCAGGTCCAGCCACTACAAGGGTAACCCCGCTGCTTCGGGAATGGCTAGGGGAGCAATATACCCCTCCTTCCTGTATGTTATATGTGCCAGGATTGGTAATGGGACTACTAAACTTTCATCCTGGCATGTCTTCCAGGAGTTCCATGGGATTATTATACCCTCCTGTGATATTGCCAGAAGTGTTTGGAGAAGCGGATACCTCCCCCTTCTGTGCCTTTGCCTAAGGTATGGCGCCTCCACCTTGGAGCCATTTAGCTACCCATAGTCACCATAGTGATTGTGCTATAAGCCTTATTTTCTGACTTTGGTGCAGGGAAGGGAATATAGGATAAAGCCACCCTTCTATTTGCGGCATTTCATTACACAATGATGGGATTACAGAGTAAAGACATCCCCATGCTTTCTTTGGTACTAGAGCTCAGTATACTCAAACTTAGTCAGTAATTATTGCTTAGTGCAGACCTTCATGTCACGGGTGGTGTTGCAGAAAACTGGAAGTTATAAATAAACATCCGACTGACTTGATCCCAAACTAAGGAACATATGGATGAGACCTATAAAACCCCTAGAGCTCTCCCTGACTGCTATGCCCATGCAAAGATCTTTATGATAGAGGATTGCATGCCCTCGTACCTAGACTGTGTGACACCTGAAAACCCTATAATAGTGAGGGGACACGACCACCGGCTCCCTGCACTTAATACGGAGGGAGTCAGGGTCACCTAGAATCAAGCCAGCACGGAAACACAAATAAAGGAAAAAGACTTATCTGAGGAACCAGCAGTTGCAGCCTCTAGCAGTGAAGACAATCCAGGAAGTAGTATAAACCGCAAAGTGAGGCAGTATGGGAGGGAATATAAAGGGAGGCAATCAGTGTAAATAGATGACAGCTGGGAGAAGGAAAAGAGATGACAAAGTGAAACCAAAACAAAGAACATCATGCAAGAGGTACAGAAGAACGTCTGCCAGAGCTTCTCAGAGAGCTGGCGGTGACACTTCGGTTGTCATGCCCCGCTCTGACGATGTACGGAGGTCGGCCAGGATAGCAGCACGAGTTTAGTATTTGTTTTGGAGCCGTGCTGGATCCGCCTCTCATCAGGTGCACTGGGTGGGGTCATTAGTTTAAATAGCACTCCAGTCCAGTGCTCTGAGCGAATTATATTAATCATTATGGTCTTGGAAGCTAGGAAGGAAGGTTGTCTGTTCCAGCTCAGAAAGATAAGTGTGATTTCTAGTTTGGTTGTCTTGTGTCATCTCTCCCATCCAGGTTCTGTGCAAGCAGGCTGCTCCTATTTCCCCTCTTCACTATCTCAGAGAATTTAGGGTTGATTCAGCCCAGGCACGGGACACATCAGACCTACCATTAAGATATGCATGTGGGCTGAGCAGTGCAGGGAAAGAGGTCAGGGATTAGCTAGGAGGTGACCCTTCCCCTGTCTCTCGCCCAGAGCCTGGTTGGTGGGTTATCTGTGAGTCTGAGTGCACGCCCACCGTGAAAGTATAATCCGCCATACTGTGACTGCCATTTACTCAGCGGTTTTTTGATGGCGTCAATTGAAGCACTGGTTGACCGCTTGCAGGGGCTATCCCTAGAGGTTGTGGAGCTACGTGGTTCGGTCACACGGTGTCAGAATGCTCTGGCAGCTGGTGCAGGTCAAATTTGTGTGAAGAATCCTGAAAATTGTACTTTCGGCTGCGTCCATCGTCGTCAGGTGATGAGAGTCAGAGGATAGGTATAGTTATTTCTCTGCTTAAAGGGGACGCGCAATCCTGGGCCTTTTCTCTGCCACCTGATTCTCGGGCCCTCCGGTCGGTGGAGGAATTTTTTAAGGCTCTGGGATTAATCTACGATGACCCAGATCGGGTCTCGATGGCAGAGTCGAGATTACATAATTTGTTTCAGGGGGAACATACTGCAGAGGCTTACTGTGTTGAGTTTAGGAGGTGGGCTACTGAATCAGAGTGGAATGATCCCGCATTACGTAGTCAGTTTTGTCAGGAGTTATCTGAAAGATTGAAGGATGCCCTTGCTTTTCACGAATACCCAGACTCTTTGGAGAACGCCATGTCTTTAGCAGTACGGCTAGATAGACGTATCAGAGAGAGGTATAGGGCTCCCTCCGCACAAGATATCCCTTCTGTGAGTGGTTTCGTCTCTACTGCCATCCCGGTTGACGTTACAGGTAACTCTGGGGTAGCGGAGGAACCCATGCAGTTGGGTCAGGTTTCTTGCCATTCTGATAGTAGAGACTTTAGGAAAGTGCACAAACTATGTTACTATTGTGGAAAGAGGGGTCATTTTATTTTTGCTTGTCCTTATGTTAAACCACGGGTGGAAGAGAAAAAGAAAAAAGAAAAAAAAACTTCCCTGACACTTGGTAGTATGAATGGTGTGGTGGAGCAGGCAGGTATGCAAGCTCCCTGCAGTTCCCATTTTCTCCTTCCAGCTATGGTGGCGCTAGAGTCAAAAAATGTTTTTGTTGATGTATTCCTTGATTGTGGTGCTGGGGTAAACCTAATAGACTTTCTTTTCCTTCAAAACCTAGGACTAAGTACTTGCATTTTAGAGAACGAGATTCGTGTTTTTGCAATTGATTCTTTCCCTCTTTCTCAAAGGAGCCTTACTCACATTGTTCATGGTATTCACTTAAGGGTGGGTGATTCACATGTTGAAATTATTTCTTGTTTTGTCATGAAGGATTTGCCAGCTCCTATAGTTTTGGGGTTGCCATGGTTGACTAGACATAACCCAATTATAGACTGGCAAGCGAGACAAATCATTGGTTGGAGTGAGTTTTGTTCGGATAATTGTCTTGGCACATCTATCTCTGGTGTGTCCATTACGGCTTTACCTCAGTATCTCTCGGATTTTGCGGATGTCTTTTCGGAGGGTGGGGCTCAGGAATTGCCCCCTCATCGAGACTATGATTGTCCAGTTAATCTCATTCCGGGGGCTAAGTTGCCAAAGTCTCGGCTTTACAACCTCTCTCAACCCGAAAAAGAGGTCATGCGAAAGTATGTCGCCGAGAGTTTGGCAAAAGGCCATATTAGACCATCTAAGTCTCCAGTGGCAGTAGGTTTGTTCTTTGTGAAGAAAAAGGATGGATCAGTGAGACCGTGTTTGGATTTACGGGAATTGAACCGTATTACAGTCCGGGATCCATATCCCCTGCCTTTGATCTCTGATATTTTTGATCAGATTGTTGGAGCCAAGGTTTTCTCCAAGTTGGATTTGAGAGGGGCCTACAATCTGATCAGAATCAAGGAGGGGGATGAGTGGAAAACGGCCTTCAATACGCACGAGGGTCATTTTGAGAACCTGGTTATGCCTTTTGGGTTGACCAACGCGCCAGCAGTATTTCAGCGATTCGTCAATGATATTTTTCATCACTTGGTGGGGAGGTTCGTAGTAGTTTACCTGGATGACATTTTAATTTATTCTCCTGATCTGAAGACCCATCAGGATCATGTGAGACAGGTTTTGACGATCCTTCGGGAGAATAAATTATATGCCAAATTGGAGAAATGTTTGTTTGCGGTGCAAGAGCTTCCGTTCTTGGGATACATGCTTTCTGATTCTGGTTTTCGTATGGACCCCGAAAAGGTCCGGGCAGTTCTGGAGTGGGACCGACCAGAGAATCAGAAAGCTTTGATGCGGTTCTTGGGGTTTACGAATTATTATAGAAAGTTTATTTTGAACTATTCTACCATAGTAAAACCTCTCACCGATATGACCAAGAAGGGCGCCGACGTTTCTGTCTGGTCGGATGAGGCATTGCAGGCCTTTTCGGCTATTAAGGAGCGTTTTGCGTCTGCTCCCATTCTGGTGCAGCCGGATGTGTCTCAGCCATTCGTAGTGGAGGTTGATGCATCAGAGGTGGGGGTTGGAGCGGTGCTGTCACAGGGTTCATCCCCTGGCAAGTGGGTCCCGTGTGCCTTTTTCTCCAAGAAGCTCTCGGTCGCCGAGAGGAATTATGATGTTGGAGATAGAGAGTTGTTGGCTATCAAGTTGGCCTTTGAGGAATGGCGTCACTGGTTAGAGGGGGCGTCTCACCCCGTTACGGTGTATACTGACCATAAGAATTTGGCTTACCTGCAATCTGCCAAGCGTCTGAACCCTAGGCAGGCCATCTTGGAAACTGGGTCCAAGATTTATTGGTCTGTATAAAATTTTGGCGGTGATCAATCCTGTGGCGTTTCGGCTGGATCTTCCGCAGACTTGAAGGATCCATGATGTGTTCCACAGGTCTTTACTAAAAAAATACGTGAGACCGGTGGAACCATCGCCATTGCCTCCTCCTCCTCCTCCTGTTCTAGTCGAGGGAAGCTTGGAGTTTGAGATCTCCAGGATTCTCGACTCTAGAGTTCTTCGGGGTTCCCTTCAGTACCTGGTGCACTGGAGGGGATACGCCCTGAGGAGAGGATGTGGGTTCCGGCGTTGGATGTCAACGCCAGCCGACTGGTGAGGGCGTTTCATAGGTCCCATCCGGATAAGGTTGGTCCGGGGTGTCCGGAGGTCACCCGTAGAAGGGGGGTACTGTCATGCCCCGCTCTGACGATGTACGGAGGTCGGCCAGGATAGCAGCACGAGTTTAGTATTTGTTTTGGAGCCGTGCTGGATCCGGCTCTCATCAGGTGCACTGGGTGGGGTCATTAGTTTAAATAGCACTCCAGTCCAGTGCTCTGAGCGGATTATAGGAATCATTGTGGTCTTGGAAGCTAGGAAGGAAGGTTGTCTGTTCCAGCTCAGAAAGATAAGTGTGATTTCTAGTTTGGTTGTTTTGTGTCATCTCTCCCATCCAGGTTCTGTGCGAGCAGGCTGCTCCTATTTCCCCTCTTCACTATCTCAGAGAATTTAGGGTTGATTCAGCCCAGGCACTTGACACATCAGACCTACCATTAAGATATGCATGTGGGCTGAGCAGTGCAGGGAAAGAGGTCAGGGATTAGCTAGGAGGTGACCCTTCCCCTGTCTCTCGCCCAGAGCCTGGTTGGTGGGTTATCTGTGAGTCTGAGTGCACGCCCACCGTGACAGTATAATCCGCCATACTGTGACTGCCATTTACTCAGCGGTTTATTGATGGCGTCAATTGAAGCACTGGTTGACCGCTTGCAGGGGCTATCCCTAGAGGTTGTGGAGCTACGTGGTTCGGTCACACGGTGTCAGAATGCTCTGGCAGCTGGTGCAGGTCAAATTTGTGTGAAGAATCCTGAAAATTGTACTTTCGGCTGCGTCCATCGTCGTCAGGTGATGAGAGTCAGAGGATAGGTATAGTTATTTCTCTGCTTAAAGGGGACGCGCAATCCTGGGCCTTTTCTCTGCCACCTGATTCTCGGGCCCTCCGGTCGGTGGAGGAATTTTTTAAGGCTCTGGGATTAATCTACGATGACCCAGATCGGGTCTCGATGGCAGAGTCGAGATTACGTAATTTGTTTCAGGGGGAACATACTGCAGAGGCTTACTGTGTTGAGTTTAGGAGGTGGGCTACTGAATCAGAGTGGAATGATCCCGCATTACGTAGTCAGTTTTGTCAGGGGTTATCTGAAAGATTGAAGGATGCCCTTGCTTTTCACGAATACCCAGACTCTTTGGAGAACGCCATGTCTTTAGCAGTACGGCTAGATAGACGTATCAGAGAGAGGTATAGGGCTCCCTCCGCACAAGATATCCCTTCTGTGAGTGGTTTCGTCTCTACTGCCATCCCGGTTGACGTTACAGGTAACTCTGGGGTAGCGGAGGAACCCATGCAGTTGGGTCAGGTTTCTTGCCATTCTGATAGTAGAGACTTTAGGAAAGTGCACAAACTATGTTACTATTGTGGAAAGAGGGGTCATTTTATTTTTGCTTGTCCTTATGTTAAACCACAGGTGGAAGAGAAAAAGAAAAAAGAAAAAAAAACTTCCCTGACACTTGGTAGTATGAATGGTGTGGTGGAGCGGGCAGGTATGCAAGCTCCCTGCAGTTCCCATTTTCTCCTTCCAGCTATGGTGGCGCTAGAGTCAAAAAATGTTTTTGTTGATGTATTCCTTGATTGTGGTGCTGGGGTAAACCTAATAGACTTTCTTTTCCTTCAAAACCTAGGACTAAGTACTTGCACTTTAGAGAACGAGATTCGTGTTTTTGCAATTGATTCTTTCCCTCTTTCTCAAAGGAGCCTTACTCACATTGTTCATGGTATTCACTTAAGGGTGGGTGATTCACATGTTGAAATTATTTCTTGTTTTGTCATGAAGGATTTGCCAGCTCCTATAGTTTTGGGGTTGCCATGGTTGACTAGACATAACCCAATTATAGACTGGCAAGCGAGACAAATCATTGGTTGGAGTGAGTTTTGTTTGGATAATTGTCTTGGCACATCTATATCTGGTGTGTCCATTACGGCTTTACCTCAGTATCTCTCGGATTTTGCGGATGTCTTTTCGGAGGGTGGGGCTCAGGAATTGCCCCCTCATCGAGACTATGATTGTCCAGTTAATCTCATTCCGGGGGCTAAGTTGCCAAAGTCTCGGCTTCACAACCTCTCTCAACCCGAAAGAGAGGTCATGCGAAAGTATGTCGCTGAGAGTTTGGCAAAAGGCCATATTAGACCATCTAAGTCTCCAGTGGCAGTAGGTTTGTTCTTTGTGAAGAAAAAGGATGGATCACTGAGACCGTGTTTGGATTTCCGGGAATTGAACCGTATTACAGTCCGGGATCCATATCCCCTGCCTTTGATCTCTGATATTTTTGATCAGATTGTTGGAGCCAAGGTGTTCTCCAAGTTGGATTTGAGAGGGGCCTACAATCTGATCAGAATCAAGGAGGGGGATGAGTGGAAAATGGCCTTCAATATGCATGAGGGTCATTTTGAGAACCTGGTTAAGCCTTTTGGGTTGACGAACGCGCCAGCAGTATTTCAGCGATTCGTCAATGATATTTTTCATCACTTGGTGGGGAGGTTCGTAGTAGTTTACCTGGATGACATTTTAATTTATTCTCCTGATCTGAAGACCCATCAGGATCATGTGAGACAGGTTTTGACGATCCTTCGGGAGAATAAATTATATACCAAATTGGAGAAATGTTTGTTTGCGGTGCAAGAGCTTCCGTTCTTGGGATACATGCTTTCTGATTCTGCTTTTCGTATGGACCCCGAAAAGGTCCGGGCGGTTCTGGAGTGGGACCAACCAGAGAATCAGAAAGCTTTGATGCGGTTCTTGGGGTTTACGAATTATTATAGAAAGTTTATTTCGAACTATTCTACCATAGTAAAACCTCTCACCGATATGACCAAGAAGGGTGCCGACGTTTCTGTCTGGTCGGATGAGGCATTGCAGGCCTTTTCGGCTATTAAGGAGCGTTTTGCGTCTGCTCCCATTCTGGGGCAGCCGGATGTGTCTCAGCCATTCGTAGTGGAGGTTGATGCATCAGAGGTGGGGGTTGGAGCGGTGCTGTCACAGGGTTCATCCCCTGGCAAGTGGGTCCCGTGTGCCTTTTTCTCCAAGAAGCTCTCGGTCGCCGAGAGGAATTATGATGTTGGAGATAGAGAGTTGTTGGCTATCAAGTTGGCCTTTGAGGAATGGCGTCACTGGTTAGAGGTGTATACTGACCATAAGAATTTGGCTTACCTGCAATCTGCCAAGCGTCTGAACCCTAGGCAGGCCAGATGGTCACTGTTTTTTACCAGGTACAATTTTGTGGTTACCTTTCGCCCAGGGGTCAAGAACGTCAAGGCAGATGCCTTGTCTCGCAGCTTTCCTGGGGGAGGTGATTCAGAGGATCCTGCGCCGATTTTGGCAGATGCGGTGGTGGTCTCCGCTCTGTACCCTGAATTGGAGATGGAGGTGTTGGGAGCCCAGGAGGGGGCTCCTGGTTCTTGTCCCCCAGGGAGGTTGTTTGTTCCTGAGGGCCTGCGATACAAGGTGTTCAAGGAACATCACGATACTGTCCTCGCTGCACATCCTGGTGGTAAGTCCACCTGTGATCTAGTATCCCGGAGGTTCTGGTGGCCAGGTTTACGTAAGAGCATTGAGAATTACGTGACAGCTTGTGAAACCTGCGCTCGGTCAAAGGCTGCTCATACTCGACCGGCTGATTCACTTCTTCCATTGTCTATTCCGTCTCGTCCTTGGACGAGTTCCTCCGGGAGAACAGTGATTTTGGTGGTAGTTGACCGTTTCAGCAAAATGGCTCACTTTATACCACTTACTAGTCTGCCTAACGCTAAGACTCTTGCGCAGATTTTTGTGGATAATATTGTGAAATTGCATGGTATTCCTTCTGATGTGGTCTCCGATAGGGGCACGCAGTTTGTCTCCAGGTTTTGGAGGGCGTTCTGCTCTTGGCTTGGCATTCAACTTTCATTCTCTTCGGCTTTTCATCCGCAGACGGAGCGTACTAATCAAAACCTGGAGACCTACTTGAGGTGCTTTGTGGCTGAGAATCAGGAGGACTGGTCCTCATTCTTGTCCTTAGCAGAATTTGCGTTGAATAACCGTAGGCAGGAGTCCACGGGTAAGTCGCCATTTTTTGGCGCATACGGTTTCCATCCTCAGTTTGGTACCTTTTCTGGGACTAGTTCCTCTGGGATGCCAGAGGAGGAGAGATTCTCTTCTGCCTTATCCTCCATCTGGCGGAGGATTCAAGGGAATTTGGAGAAGATGGGTGAGAGGTATAAACGAATGGCGTGACGAAGAGACGTGTGACTGGTCCGGACCTGTGTGTGGGTGATCTGGTGTGGTTGTCCACTAAGAATATAAAATTGAGGGGGGCGTGGCCGGATGCCGAGAGGAGAGGACGCATAGTGTGTGAGCTCCGGCTGTGGAGCCTCGATAACGGCTCAAAGCGGTACAACTACAGCAAATATATTTCATACTTACCTACCCCAGGATAGTCCCTGATACAGTAGTCCTGCCGATGATGACCAGGGGACGAAAGAAGGGTTCACAGCCTCAGAAGATGACGGCGTTTTTTCATCCAGCTCCTGGGTCTTCTCAAGATGGCGCCGGTTCCCGCCACACAGAGGGAGAGCTCTGTACATCTCCAGCAGCGGCACCCATCCAGCGATCTTCTGGGTCTCCCTCCTCAGCAGGATCCGGTTCTCCACCACCACAGGAACCTAAAAAACAAAAAAGGGTGAGTGAGCAACAACCATATAGCCCTCCCCATGATACTTACCCTGCTTCACCAGGCATAGACCCTGGTCTAACAGTTACCACAATGCAGGACATGCTGGCAGATCTAAAAAGATCCATACATGGTGACTTTAAAGAAACAATCTCTGTTATTCATGCAGACATAGTCGCCATAGGGGAAAGAACAGCACATTTAGAAGAAAAAATGGAGGAATTTGTCACAGCACATAACTCGCTAGTAGATAATCATAATGCGGTTGAAGATGACATAGCCACCATGAAACTTAAAATTGCTGATCTGGAGGATCGCTCCAGAAGAAACAACATAAGATTCAGAAGCATTCCTGAAAGCGTTCTGGACTCTCAATTACAAGATTTTATTGCGGATCTTATAGTGTCATATTTACCAGACACCCCAGGGTCAGAGCTAATCATAGACCGTGTTCACCGGGTTCCTAAACCCAAAGCTTTACCAGCCTCTATTCCTAGAGACGTTTTAGCTAGAATCCATTTCTATCACCTAAAGGATTCCCTGATGAGAGAAGCCCAAAAAAAGAGGCCAGACATTCCTGAAAGATTTTGCAATGTTCTCCTATTCACAGACCTCTCACCAGCAACGTTGAGTAGAAGACGTGAATTTCAATCATACACCAAAGCACTAAGGGATAACAATATTCCTTATAAATGGGGCTTCCCTGTTAAATTGATTGTAAGATATCAAAACTCATCAATTGTACTAGTCTCTCCTCAGGAAGCTTCAAATGCCTTTGCCAAATGGAACATTACCGTGCCACTAGAGGGCGCCAAAGACAAAGACAAAGATAAAGACAAAGTAATGAACTCTTCACCTTACAGGCCTACCTCGGACAGAAGCCATCTGAACCTGACTCCAGAATGGACCAAAGTAGGAAGAAATCCTCCATGAGTTCTATTCTGGACAATATCTATATTAAATTAAGTATACTTTCATGTTATACTATTTCAACGGGGCTCCACACCCGTTGCTCTACCTCTCAGAACACATATTCCATCTCTGTGTTCACATTCTCTAATCCACTGTTTACCTAACGTCTCCTATACTAAGTGAGATACATCACAATTTGTGGTCATTGTTAGACCATTGTTATGTTATTGTTATTTAATATTTACTTTATTTTTTATGTTTTAACTTATTGTTTTACAAGGTTACATAAAAAGGGTCTATACCTTCATCCTCAAATATCTGAACCTAAAGGTACAATTCTACGATCCCCACAATCAAAACACGGTAACATTTGGGTACTTTACTATGTTATTCACACACTACTGGTTAATCAATTCAGATTAGGAATTCTAGCATGCTTTCTTAGAGTTCAAGATGGCCAATAAAGGCATAAAAATATTTTCTGCAAATGTTAAGGGTCTCAATAATCCCTTTAAGCGTTCAACTTGTTGGCATGAGGTGAGGAAACAGAGAGCTGACATCATCTGTATTCAGGAATCCCATCTTAATGAGGAAGACTCATACAGATTTTCTCATCCCTCCTTTCCGCATATTTTCTTCTCTCCAGCCTCAAAAAAAAGAAAAGGTGTGATTATAGGTTTCAAAAACTCTGTTGCTTTCCATTGTCATGACACAATAATAGATGAAGAAGGTAGATATATTATCATAATATGTGACATAAACAATACTAGATACACAATAGTTAACCTGTATGCCCCTAATGCTGATCAGATAAATTTTATCAAACGCATCATTAAATTAGCTCAGGATTCTAAGCAAGGATCCTTGCTGATCTGCGGTGATTTTAACATGTGTCCCGACTCCTCAATTGACAGACTCCCTTCCCCTATCTTGTCTCCCAAAAACTCACAACTCAGAGATTTCATATTTCAGGAAGGACTCCTAGATATCTGGAGGGTACACCACGCCAATGAAAAAGATTTTACTTTTTTTTCACACCCACATAACACTTATTCTAGAATTGACCTTTTTCTCTCAGATAAATGGCTTCTTCAAAAAGTAATAGAGGTAACGATTTCTAATATAACGTGGTCTGACCATGCATTCATCTCCCTTACACTAGATGACACATACAGCAATAAATTATACTCCCCGTGGAGACTTAACAATTCTTTACTCCAAAATGCCTCTATACGCACAGACGTAGTAAACTCTTTAAAAGAATATTTTAAGATGAATGACAATAATCTGGTATCAGATATTACAATATGGAGTGCGCACAAGGCATTTATAAGAGGTGTATTGCTAAAACATGCAGCTATTCAAAAGAAAAAAAGAAGGGAAATTTTAGATAAATTACTAGCGGACATTAATGTTCTAGAAAATTCCTCTAAGATATCTCTGGATCCAAAAATCATTAACAAACTAAAAACTGCTAGACATCATCTATATCTTCACCTTCATGAAAAACATGAATTCCACCTTCGAAAATTAAAATCAGACCATTACTCTCAAGGCAACAAAGCATCAAAAATCTTAGCTAACAGAATTAAAAAAAGAGAAGCCAAATCAAGAATCCCCTTCTTATACAACAGCCAGAATCAAAAAGTGTATAACCCCAAACACATAGCAGAAGAATTTGCAAAATACTATGAAAACCTATATAATCTGGAAAAAACAACTGACATAGTCCAACCAACTCCTGAATATATTAATGACTTTCTCAAGGGTATTTCTCTTCCGTCCATATCCTCATCCCAAAACCAAGCCCTTAACGCTAAAATTACACATCTAGAAATAACTGAAACAATTCAATCCCTCAAAAACAATAAGTCCCCAGGTCCTGATGGACTCACAAACGAATATTATAAAAATTTCTCCCACATTTTAAGCCCCTTTCTGAACAGATCCTTCAATTTGATAGCAGAGCAAAATTCAATCCCCAAAGACATGTTAAATGCACTGATAATAACCCTCCCAAAACCTGGTAAACCTGCAGATAAACCGGCTAACTTCAGACCAATATCACTATTAAACTCTGATGTAAAGATTTTTGCAAAAATTTTAGCAAAGAGATTATCTAGCATTTTGCCTTTTCTAATAGCCAATGATCAAATTGGGTTTGTTCCCAACAGACAATCCTCAGATGGTACTAGGAGATTTATAGATCTACTGGATGTAGCATATTCCTCCCGAACGCCTTCTCTGCTCCTTTCCTTGGACGCGGAGAAGGCGTTCGATAGAATACATTGGAAATACATTCAGGCTACTTTGGAAAAGTTTGGATTTAGGGATTTTTTTTTATCCGCAGTAATGTCACTATATTCTAACCCAACCGCATCTATATACTCATCTAGTTTTTTGTCTACTCCATTCAATATAAAGAATGGAACCAGACAAGGATGTCCTATGTCACCCTTGATATTCGCCCTGGCAATGGAACCCTTTGCGGAGCACATTAGATCCTCACCTCTCATTAAGGGGATAACAGTGGGTAACTCAGACCATCGCATTGGCCTTTTTGCTGACGATGTACTAATACTGACATCAAATCCAACAACTGCTTTAAGCGCAATTAATGATATTATATCCAATTTTGGCAAAGCTTCCTTCTACAAAGTTAATATCAATAAATCTCAAATCCTTGATATGGGTCTTTCTCAATCTACCAAACGCTCAATCTCCAACTTGCATAAATACCCCTGGGCTGAGGAATCACTGACATACTTGGGCATCCAGCTTGCCTTCCCTACTAGCAAATTATTTAAAGTAAATTTTTGGCCTTTATACAAAAAAATTAACGAATCCTTAAATAATCTAAGAACAGATTCACTTTCTTGGCTAGGAAGAATTGCTGCAATAAAGATGGTAATCCTACCCAAAATTATTTATTTGTTCCGCAATATTCCAATTACTATTCCCAAAGGTTATATCACAAAACTTCAGGCCTTAATCAATAAACACATCTGGGGGAAATTTAAACCTAGAGTCAAAGGGATTATCCTTAATAAATCACTTAAAACAGGAGGCCTTAATGTCCCTTCTATTAAACATTACTATGCATCCTCCATACTTGACCAAATGAGATATCTAATCAAAAATGACACCTCAAAAAAATGGGTTTTACTGGAAAAAAATATAATGGGCGACTATGACTTAAACTTGCGTCTCTCTGCAACAGCAGCCTTTGGTACCAAGAATACTACCCCACTATCAACCCTAAAAGCAATACACAACATTTGGTACGCCATTGCCAGAACAGAAAAATTAGTTACCACCTCAGTACTTTCTCTCCCTCTGAAAATTTGTGAATTGGCAATACCAGACCTCAGGATTGATAATTGGATCTCCATGGGCATCACTGATATTGGTCAACTAAAGAAAAATGATGTCCTTGTTGACTTCGCTTACTTACACAAAGAGTTCAACATTCCCAATGCAGATTTCTATAAATATCTAAGAATAAGACACTTACTACAATCCCCAAGGATTTTTCATTTCATTTCAAATAATCACTCCTTGACAGAGTGGATTAATATGTCACATAGATTAGATAAAGGTATTACTAAAGGATATCAACTTTTGAAAGAATCAAATATAAACCCCTTACAGCATATTCTAGATATGTGGAATGAAGACCTGGGTACAGCTCTTTCAGATGCAGAATGGAATGAAGCTTTTACCTCTGTCTCTAAGCTCTCTAAATGCTCAGATCACTTGGAAGGAGCAAGAAAAATAATGTATAGATGGTATAGAACTCCTGTCTACTTGAATAAAATTTTCCCAGAGGTTTCCCCTGCTTGTTGGAGGTGTGGTCACGTTTGTGGTTCATATCTTCATATGTGGTGGAACTGCCCAACAGTAAGATGTCTATGGAATACAGTCTTCAAATACATCTCAACTCTAGCACGACACACTATAGAGCCACTTCCTAAAATGGCTCTGCTTTCGGTAGGCCTTATAGATCTTCCTTATCATTATAGGACCATTGCTAGTCATTTAATATTTGTTACCCGCTTGAAAATTGCAGCTTGCTGGAAATCTGGTTCCCTACCTAACATTAATAGAATTTTTAGAACACTAGATAATAATTGCTTATATGAAGGCCTTTGGGCATCGGCTAGGAACTCTAAGATTGTCTTCCAAAAAAATTGGGAAGTTTGGCTAGATGACGTTAAGTGCAACATCCCTCCCAATGCATTCATTAGACTGTAACACTATCTATTATGCCAGTATATGTTCTTGCATCTTTGTACCTGTTTAACCTATTTTATTCATATAATAAGCTAATTGTTTTATGATGTGTAATTCTCTACCTCTTTATCAGCTGTCATAAGTGCCTTAATTATTCCTTTACTATAACTTTCTACATATGATTGAATGCAATCAATTGTAACCTATTTTTGAAAATGTTAATAAAAACTATTGTTCAAAAAAAAAAAAAAAAAAATTGAGAGTGCCATCTTGGAAACTGGGTCCAAGATTTATTGGTCCGTATAAAATTTTGGCGGTGATCAATCCTGTGGCGTTTCGGCTGGATCTTCCGCAGACTTGGAGGATCCATGATGTGTTCCACAGGTCTTTACTAAAAAAATACGTGAGACCGGTGGAACCATCGCCATTGCCTCCTCCTCCTGTTCTAGTCGAGGGAAGCTTGGAGTTTGAGATCTCCAGGATTCTCGACTCTAGAGTTCTTCGGGGTTCCCTTCAGTACCTGGTGCACTGGAGGAGATACGGCCCTGAGGAGAGGATGTGGGTTTCGGCGTTGGATGTCAACGCCAGCCGACTGGTGAGGGCGTTTCATAGGTCCCATCCGGATAAGGTTGGTCCGGGGTGTCCGGAGGTCACCCGTAGAAGGGGGGTACTGTCATGCCCCGTTCTGACGATGTACAGAGGTTGGCCAGGATAGCAGCACGAGTTTAGTATTTGTTTTGGAGCCGTGCTGGATCCGGCTCTCATCAGGTGCACTGGGTGGGGTCATTAGTTTAAACAGCACTCCAGTCCAGTGCTCTGAGCGGATTATAGGAATCATTGTGGTCTTGGAAGCTAGGAAGGAAGGTTGTCTGTTCCAGCTCAGAAAGATAAGTGTGATTTCTAGTTTGGTTGTTTTGTGTCATCTCTCCCATCCAGGTTCTGTGCAAGCAGGCTGCTCTTATTTCCCCTCTTCACTATCTCAGGGAATTTAGGGTTGATTCAGCCCAGGCACGGGACACATCAGACCTACCATTAAGATCTGCATGTGGGCTGAGCAGTGCAAGGAAAGAGGTCAGGGATTAGCTAGGAGGTGACCCTTCCCCTGTCTCTCGCCCAGAGCCTGGTTGGTGGGTTATCTGTGAGTCTGAGTGCACGCCCGCCGTGACATCGGTTCACTGGTTATACCGAGAGGGCAACTGTTTATAAGACACCCTACTCATGCGGGTGTGAACCTTAGGGTAGCCGTTATATGTTTGTCTTTGTATGTCTTTATATGTACTACATGCAACACTTTGTATTTAATTGGGTACCCCAGAGCTTAATCTTTTTATACTAAGCACAAGCCAATGACAGCTTGACTAAAAGTAAGGGGGAATGTAACACCCCAGAGTTGTGTTACTACACGCCTCTACCCCACTACTATCTTCTAAGAGTCTTTATACTGTCATCAGATGTGATTTTACATTATGTCCTCCAGAAATGTGCATATAAAACTATGTTAAATACAAATGTTCATGTAATTATCCTGGATTACCAGCAGGTGGCAGCAACTCATTGGCAGGACAGGTTAGTGTTTAGTGTATCTGAGCTGGAATGATTTATTCCAGCTTAGCTCCCCCTCTGTGGAGAGGTGGGCAGGACCCACATCCTGCAGTAGGGGTGAAAAATGAAGTTTAAGGAGTGTAGCCTACCCCCTGCTAGGGGAAGGCTGTGTGATAGTGTTCAGGAGAACCCCTTCTTAGGGAAGGCAGCAAGGACATAGTCTCGGCTGAGACATGTCCATATATATACCCAGTCTGAGCACCTTCAGCTCTGCTGGATGAAGAGAGCAGAAACTACAGACCAACTCCAGAGTTCCAGGAAGAAAGCATCCCCTGAGGATCCATCTGTGAGATAAGTCTAGAGTCCTAGGAAAAGCCTATTCCTCCTCAGCTACTCTGTCCCTACACAGCAGAAGTTACAGATAAGTTACCAGAGGCAGGAGCGCCCTCTCATGAGCTTTAGTAGCTCTAGCATTGAAAAGGAAGTGGAGGTCCTTATTTAAAGGGCCCCAACACTCAATGTCTCATTCTTTTAAATAAAAGAGAACTTATGGGAGCCACAGTGTAGACTGGTTCTGAAAACTGAAGGACTCTTGGCCAGTTAATTTTTTCAGTTGCCAATTGATGCAGCCTCGGGGGGATGACCACATTTGTTAGGACTCCCCCCACTTCAGCAACTGTCTACATCCCAGTTTGCACCAAAATTTGTGCATTGTTTTTCCTTTTTTACCCCTTCTCAAGTTATTTGAGAGCCTCATGGGACTATGGTTCTCATCATGCTGCTATTTTATGTGCTTTTACCTACTGTTTTATACCGTTCCTTGGATTAGAAATATACCTCCTATGGATTACAATTAACTATATTGTTTCCCGTGGGTTAGGTTAAGCAACGTTCAAGCACTTATGCCCATTGTGTGTATTCTTCTCCAGGTGCTGCAATGTGAATCTATGCACTTTTTGTGAAATTGCACTTAACTTTTGCACTTAGCTAGATCAGTAGCGCCTTTCTTTTGTGTCACTCTGCTTTACAGCTCTGTTCTCTTTATACAGACTGCCTCTGCGGACGCAAATACTAATGGCCTACACCTGAAGTCATAACTTAGGTACCCGGGTAGGACCAAGTGGTAGGTCCCAGGCAGGTCCAGCCACTACAAGGGTAACCCCGCTGCTTCGGGAATGGCTAGGGGAGCAATATACCCCTCCTTCCTGTATGTTATATGTGCCAGGATTGGTAATGGGACTACTAAACTTTCATCCTGGCATGTCTTCCAGGAGTTCCATGGGATTATTATACCCTCCTGTGATATTGCCAGAAGTGTTTGGAGAAGCGGATACCTCCCCCTTCTGTGCCTTTGCCTAAGGTATGGCGCCTCCACCTTGGAGCCATTTAGCTACCCATAGTCACCATAGTGATTGTGCTATAAGCCTTATTTTCTGACTTTGGTGCAGGGAAGGGAATATAGGATAAAGCCACCCTTCTATTTGCGGCATTTCATTACACAATGATGGGATTACAGAGTAAAGACATCCCCATGCTTTCTTTGGTACTAGAGCTCAGTATACTCAAACTTAGTCAGTAATTATTGCTTAGTGCAGACCTTCATGTCACGGGTGGTGTTGCAGAAAACTGGAAGTTATAAATAAACATCCGACTGACTTGATCCCAAACTAAGGAACATATGGATGAGACCTATAAAACCCCTAGAGCTCTCCCTGACTGCTATGCCCATGCAAAGATCTTTATGATAGAGGATTGCATGCCCTCGTACCTAGACTGTGTGACACCTGAAAACCCTATAATAGTGAGGGGACACGACCACCGGCTCCCTGCACTTAATACGGAGGGAGTCAGGGTCACCTAGAATCAAGCCAGCACGGAAACACAAATAAAGGAAAAAGACTTATCTGAGGAACCAGCAGTTGCAGCCTCTAGCAGTGAAGACAATCCAGGAAGTAGTATAAACCGCAAAGTGAGGCAGTATGGGAGGGAATATAAAGGGAGGCAATCAGTGTAAATAGATGACAGCTGGGAGAAGGAAAAGAGATGACAAAGTGAAACCAAAACAAAGAACATCATGCAAGAGGTACAGAAGAACGTCTGCCAGAGCTTCTCAGAGAGCTGGCGGTGACACTTCGGTTGTCATGCCCCGCTCTGACGATGTACGGAGGTCGGCCAGGATAGCAGCACGAGTTTAGTATTTGTTTTGGAGCCGTGCTGGATCCGCCTCTCATCAGGTGCACTGGGTGGGGTCATTAGTTTAAATAGCACTCCAGTCCAGTGCTCTGAGCGAATTATATTAATCATTATGGTCTTGGAAGCTAGGAAGGAAGGTTGTCTGTTCCAGCTCAGAAAGATAAGTGTGATTTCTAGTTTGGTTGTCTTGTGTCATCTCTCCCATCCAGGTTCTGTGCAAGCAGGCTGCTCCTATTTCCCCTCTTCACTATCTCAGAGAATTTAGGGTTGATTCAGCCCAGGCACGGGACACATCAGACCTACCATTAAGATATGCATGTGGGCTGAGCAGTGCAGGGAAAGAGGTCAGGGATTAGCTAGGAGGTGACCCTTCCCCTGTCTCTCGCCCAGAGCCTGGTTGGTGGGTTATCTGTGAGTCTGAGTGCACGCCCACCGTGAAAGTATAATCCGCCATACTGTGACTGCCATTTACTCAGCGGTTTTTTGATGGCGTCAATTGAAGCACTGGTTGACCGCTTGCAGGGGCTATCCCTAGAGGTTGTGGAGCTACGTGGTTCGGTCACACGGTGTCAGAATGCTCTGGCAGCTGGTGCAGGTCAAATTTGTGTGAAGAATCCTGAAAATTGTACTTTCGGCTGCGTCCATCGTCGTCAGGTGATGAGAGTCAGAGGATAGGTATAGTTATTTCTCTGCTTAAAGGGGACGCGCAATCCTGGGCCTTTTCTCTGCCACCTGATTCTCGGGCCCTCCGGTCGGTGGAGGAATTTTTTAAGGCTCTGGGATTAATCTACGATGACCCAGATCGGGTCTCGATGGCAGAGTCGAGATTACATAATTTGTTTCAGGGGGAACATACTGCAGAGGCTTACTGTGTTGAGTTTAGGAGGTGGGCTACTGAATCAGAGTGGAATGATCCCGCATTACGTAGTCAGTTTTGTCAGGAGTTATCTGAAAGATTGAAGGATGCCCTTGCTTTTCACGAATACCCAGACTCTTTGGAGAACGCCATGTCTTTAGCAGTACGGCTAGATAGACGTATCAGAGAGAGGTATAGGGCTCCCTCCGCACAAGATATCCCTTCTGTGAGTGGTTTCGTCTCTACTGCCATCCCGGTTGACGTTACAGGTAACTCTGGGGTAGCGGAGGAACCCATGCAGTTGGGTCAGGTTTCTTGCCATTCTGATAGTAGAGACTTTAGGAAAGTGCACAAACTATGTTACTATTGTGGAAAGAGGGGTCATTTTATTTTTGCTTGTCCTTATGTTAAACCACGGGTGGAAGAGAAAAAGAAAAAAGAAAAAAAAACTTCCCTGACACTTGGTAGTATGAATGGTGTGGTGGAGCAGGCAGGTATGCAAGCTCCCTGCAGTTCCCATTTTCTCCTTCCAGCTATGGTGGCGCTAGAGTCAAAAAATGTTTTTGTTGATGTATTCCTTGATTGTGGTGCTGGGGTAAACCTAATAGACTTTCTTTTCCTTCAAAACCTAGGACTAAGTACTTGCATTTTAGAGAACGAGATTCGTGTTTTTGCAATTGATTCTTTCCCTCTTTCTCAAAGGAGCCTTACTCACATTGTTCATGGTATTCACTTATGGGTGGGTGATTCACATGTTGAAATTATTTCTTGTTTTGTCATGAAGGATTTGCCAGCTCCTATAGTTTTGGGGTTGCCATGGTTGACTAGACATAACCCAATTATAGACTGGCAAGCGAGACAAATCATTGGTTGGAGTGAGTTTTGTTCGGATAATTGTCTTGGCACATCTATCTCTGGTGTGTCCATTACGGCTTTACCTCAGTATCTCTCGGATTTTGCGGATATCTTTTCGGAGGGTGGGGCTCAGGAATTGCCCCCTCATCGAGACTATGATTGTCCAGTTAATCGCATTCCGGGGGCTAAGTTGCCAAAGTCTCGGCTTTACAACCTCTCTCAACCCGAAAAAGAGGTCATGCGAAAGTATGTCGCCGAGAGTTTGGCAAAAGGCCATATTAGACCATCTAAGTCTCCAGTGGCAGTAGGTTTGTTCTTTGTGAAGAAAAAGGATGGATCAGTGAGACCGTGTTTGGATTTCCGGGAATTGAACCGTATTACAGTCCGGGATCCATATCCCCTGCCTTTGATCTCTGATATTTTTGATCAGATTGTTGGAGCCAAGGTGTTCTCCAAGTTGGATTTGAGAGGGGCCTACAATCTGATCAGAATCAAGGAGGGGGATGAGTGGAAAACGGCCTTCAATACGCACGAGGGTCATTTTGAGAACCTGGTTATGCCTTTTGGGTTGACCAACGCGCCAGCAGTATTTCAGCGATTCGTCAATGATATTTTTCATCAGGGCCGATCCTAGGGTCACAGGCGCCTGGGTGCAGAAATATTTCTGGCGCCCCCACATGGGCGTGGTTATCTTACTAACTCCTCCCCTTTACAATGTAGTGGTAATAGAGTCTCAAGGGTCTATAAAAGCAGCTACACTATTTTTACAAAGCATTGAAGCTCTATTAACACTACTATCAACATAAGGTCATCTAGAGAAACCGTAGGTTTTTATTTATTTTTTCTTTCTCTTTAGGTGTTAAAACATAACTTTAATTAGATTGCTCTAACACCTAAATGGGAAAAATAAGAATTTTAAAAACCTGCTTTTTCTAGTCTAGATGACCTTATGTTAATAGTTAATAGTAGTGTTAATAGAGTCTCAAAGGTCTGTAAAAATTGTGTAGCTGCTTTTATAGACCATTGAGACTCTATTACCACTACCATAAACATAAGGTCATCTAGAGAAACAGCAGGTTTTTAAAATAATTTGGGGGATCTGTGGATGACACATTGTTATGGGAGATCTGTGGATGACACATTGTTATGGGGGACCTGTGGATAACACACACTGTTATGGGGGACATTATACAGGGGTAATATAACTGAGGGGTATCAGGTAAATTATGCAGGGGGTAATATAACTAAGGGGTATCAGGGTACACTATACAGGGGTAATATAAGTTATATTACCCCTGTATAATAATGTCCCCTGATACCCCTTAGTTAGGCCCCAGAATTCAGAACACAGTGTTACCTGAAGTCTGGGGCCGGATGCGGCAGTGTGGGTCAAATTCTATATACCCCTTACCCTACCGAGAAACAGATATGTGCATGGGTAATATTATTACAGGAGAATGCCGCACCATACCTGTTACATCCAGTGACGTCTCCTGTGATGTACACTTTTCTCAACGTCTTCATCCAGAGATAAGACCGCCATGACACCTTCTTTCAGCCGCTTCTCGTCTCTGCAGAGTTTCACAGATTATTTTTTAGGTTCCTCACTTTACTCTCATCCTCTCCTTCCTGGGGTCTCAACAACTCATCCTGCTGCCCCCCAATACTGTGCTAGAGCCAGACAGGTAGTCCCCCATTCCTCATAATATTATTCCCCCTGTATATTATAATGGCCCCCTCTTCATCATTAATGTAATGGCCCCCACTTTATTATTAATATAATGGCCCCTATTTAATAACAAAGAGGGGGCCATTACATTAATAATAAAGAGGGGGCCATTACATTAATAATAAAGAGGGGGCCATTACATTAATAATAAAGAGGGGGCCATTACATTAATAATAAAGAGGGGGCATTACATTAATAATAAAGAGGGGGCATTACATTAATAATAAAGAGGGGGCCATTATATTAATAATAAAGAGGGGGACATTATATTAATAATAAATAGGGGGCCATTATATTAATAATAATGTATTGGCCCCCTCTTTGTTATTAATATAATGTCCCCCTCTTTATTATTAATATAATGGCCCCCTCTTTATTAATATAATGACCCCCTCTTTGTTATTAATGTAGTGGCCCCCTCTTTATTAATATAATGGCCCCCTCTTTGTTATTAATGTAGTGGCCCCCTCTTTATTATTAATGTAATGACCCCCTCTTTATTAATAATATAATGTCCCCCTCGTTGTTAATATAATAGCCCCCTCTTTGTTATTAATATAATGGTAGTCTCTCCAGTCTCCACTCTTATTAATACTATGATGTCCACTGACTGAGTACTGTCAGTGGTCCTCCTCTCGTGCCCCCAGTGCCTCTGCAATAAGGGTAGAACGTAGGGTACATAAAAAAAAAATAATAATTAATACTTACCTCTCTCTCCTTCACAGCTTGTGGCATCCTGGTACAGGCGGTCGGTCACCAATGCCTCACTCACTGTGCCTTCCCGCGCCGCGTCATCTCGCGAGATCCGACGCAGGAGGTCACAGTGAGGTACGTGACTAAGTCCTGCGTCGCACCTCAATTGAAGCCGCTCCCCCGGCCCCTCCACCTCACTTCGCCTGCCCAGCTGCCCTGCACAGTGCGCGTCACACAGGGCCTCTCTTCTCGGCCTCCGCTCCGCCCCCTGTAAATCTTATTTTAGTTATTCAGCTGCGGCTGCGTTCTCCTGGCTTAAGGGGGCCCTGTGGGCCCCCCTGACTCAGGGGCCCGGTCGCAATTGCGACCGCTGCGACGCCTATAGCTACGCCACTGCGGGCATTATAAAATAAAATAAAAAAAAAGTCAAAAAAAAAAAAGTCCCGGCGGCTCGCTCGGCGCCTTTCGGGTGACAGCGCTGGGGTGCGGGGCACCCACTGCACCCCGTGTAGGATCGGCCCTGTTTTTCATCACTTGGTGGGGAGGTTCGTAGTAGTTTACCTGGATGACATTTTAATTTATTCTCCTGATCTGAAGACCCATCAGGATCATGTGAGACAGGTTTTGACGATCCTTCGGGAGAATAAATTATATGCCAAATTGGAGAAATGTTTGTTTGCGGTGCAAGAGCTTCCGTTCTTGGGATACATGCTTTCTGATTCTGGTTTTCGTATGGACCCCGAAAAGGTCCGGGCAGTTCTGGAGTGGGACCGACCAGAGAATCAGAAAGCTTTGATGCGGTTCTTGGGGTTTACGAATTATTATAGAAAGTTTATTTTGAACTATTCTACCATAGTAAAACCTCTCACCGATATGACCAAGAAGGGCGCCGACGTTTCTGTCTGGTCGGATGAGGCATTGCAGGCCTTTTCGGCTATTAAGGAGCGTTTTGCGTCTGCTCCCATTCTGGTGCAGCCGGATGTGTCTCAGCCATTCGTAGTGGAGGTTGATGCATCAGAGGTGGGGGTTGGAGCGGTGCTGTCACAGGGTTCATCCCCTGGCAAGTGGGTCCCGTGTGCCTTTTTCTCCAAGAAGCTCTCGGTCGCTGAGAGGAATTATGATGTTGGAGATAGAGAGTTGTTGGCTATCAAGTTGGCCTTTGAGGAATGGCGTCACTGGTTAGAGGGGGCGTCTCACCCCGTTACGGTGTATACTGACCATAAGAATTTGGCTTACCTGCAATCTGCCAAGCGTCTGAACCCTAGGCAGGCCATCTTGGAAACTGGGTCCAAGATTTATTGGTCTGTATAAAATTTTGGCGGTGATCAATCCTGTGGCGTTTCGGCTGGATCTTCCGCAGACTTGAAGGATCCATGATGTGTTCCACAGGTCTTTACTAAAAAAATACGTGAGACCGGTGGAACCATCGCCATTGCCTCCTCCTCCTCCTCCTGTTCTAGTCGAGGGAAGCTTGGAGTTTGAGATCTCCAGGATTCTCGACTCTAGAGTTCTTCGGGGTTCCCTTCAGTACCTAGTGCACTGGAGGGGATACGCCCTGAGGAGAGGATGTGGGTTCCGGCGTTGGATGTCAACGCCAGCCGACTGGTGAGGGCGTTTCATAGGTCCCATCCGGATAAGGTTGGTCCGGGGTGTCCGGAGGTCACCCGTAGAAGGGGGGTACTGTCATGCCCCGCTCTGACGATGTACGGAGGTCGGCCAGGATAGCAGCACGAGTTTAGTATTTGTTTTGGAGCCGTGCTGGATCCGGCTCTCATCAGGTGCACTGGGTGGGGTCATTAGTTTAAATAGCACTCCAGTCCAGTGCTCTGAGCGGATTATAGGAATCATTGTGGTCTTGGAAGCTAGGAAGGAAGGTTGTCTGTTCCAGCTCAGAAAGATAAGTGTGATTTCTAGTTTGGTTGTTTTGTGTCATCTCTCCCATCCAGGTTCTGTGCGAGCAGGCTGCTCCTATTTCCCCTCTTCACTATCTCAGAGAATTTAGGGTTGATTCAGCCCAGGCACTTGACACATCAGACCTACCATTAAGATATGCATGTGGGCTGAGCAGTGCAGGGAAAGAGGTCAGGGATTAGCTAGGAGGTGACCCTTCCCCTGTCTCTCGCCCAGAGCCTGGTTGGTGGGTTATCTGTGAGTCTGAGTGCACGCCCACCGTGACAGTATAATCCGCCATACTGTGACTGCCATTTACTCAGCGGTTTATTGATGGCGTCAATTGAAGCACTGGTTGACCGCTTGCAGGGGCTATCCCTAGAGGTTGTGGAGCTACGTGGTTCGGTCACACGGTGTCAGAATGCTCTGGCAGCTGGTGCAGGTCAAATTTGTGTGAAGAATCCTGAAAATTGTACTTTCGGCTGCGTCCATCGTCGTCAGGTGATGAGAGTCAGAGGATAGGTATAGTTATTTCTCTGCTTAAAGGGGACGCGCAATCCTGGGCCTTTTCTCTGCCACCTGGTTCTCGGGCCCTCCGGTCGGTGGAGGAATTTTTTAAGGCTCTGGGATTAATCTACGATGACCCAGATCGGGTCTCGATGGCAGAGTCGAGATTACGTAATTTGTTTCAGGGGGAACATACTGCAGAGGCTTACTGTGTTGAGTTTAGGAGGTGGGCTACTGAATCAGAGTGGAATGATCCCGCATTACGTAGTCAGTTTTGTCAGGGGTTATCTGAAAGATTGAAGGATGCCCTTGCTTTTCACGAATACCCAGACTCTTTGGAGAACGCCATGTCTTTAGCAGTACGGCTAGATAGACGTATCAAAGAGAGGTATAGGGCTCCCTCCGCACAAGATATCCCTTCTGTGAGTGGTTTCGTCTCTACTGCCATCCCGGTTGACGTTACAGGTAACTCTGGGGTAGCGGAGGAACCCATGCAGTTGGGTCAGGTTTCTTGCCATTCTGATAGTAGAGACTTTAGGAAAGTGCACAAACTATGTTACTATTGTGGAAAGAGGGGTCATTTTATTTTTGCTTGTCCTTATGTTAAACCACAGGTGGAAGAGAAAAAGAAAAAAGAAAAAAAAACTTCCTGACACTTGGTAGTATGAATGGTGTGGTGGAGCGGGCAGGTATGCAAGCTCCCTGCAGTTCCCATTTTCTCCTTCCAGCTATGGTGGCGCTAGAGTCAAAAAATGTTTTTGTTGATGTATTCCTTGATTGTGGTGCTGGGGTAAACCTAATAGACTTTCTTTTCCTTCAAAACCTAGGACTAAGTACTTGCACTTTAGAGAACGAGATTCGTGTTTTTGCAATTGATTCTTTCCCTCTTTCTCAAAGGAGCCTTACTCACATTGTTCATGGTATTCACTTAAGGGTGGGTGATTCACATGTTGAAATTATTTCTTGTTTTGTCATGAAGGATTTGCCAGCTCCTATAGTTTTGGGGTTGCCATGGTTGACTAGACATAACCCAATTATAGACTGGCAAGCGAGACAAATCATTGGTTGGAGTGAGTTTTGTTCGGATAATTGTCTTGGCACATCTATCTCTGGTGTGTCCATTACGGCTTTACCTCAGTATCTCTCGGATTTTGCGGATGTCTTTTCGGAGGGTGGGGCTCAGGAATTGCCCCCTCATCGAGACTATGATTGTCCAGTTAATCTCATTCCGGGGGCTAAGTTGCCAAAGTCTCGGCTTTACAACCTCTTTCAACCCGAAAGAGAGGTCATGCGAAAGTATGTCGCTGAGAGTTTGGCAAAAGGCCATATTAGACCATCTAAGTCTCCAGTGGCAGTAGGTTTGTTCTTTGTGAAGAAAAAGGATGGATCACTGAGACCGTGTTTGGATTTCCGGGAATTGAACCGTATTACAGTCCGGGATCCATATCCCCTGCCTTTGATCTCTGATATTTTTGATCAGATTGTTGGAGCCAAGGTGTTCTCCAAGTTGGATTTGAGAGGGGCCTACAATCTGATCAGAATCAAGGAGGGGGATGAGTGGAAAATGGCCTTCAATATGCATGAGGGTCATTTTGAGAACCTGGTTAAGCCTTTTGGGTTGACGAACGCGCCAGCAGTATTTCAGCGATTCGTCAATGATATTTTTCATCACTTGGTGGGGAGGTTCGTAGTAGTTTACCTGGATGACATTTTAATTTATTCTCCTGATCTGAAGACCCATCAGGATCATGTGAGACAGGTTTTGACGATCCTTCGGGAGAATAAATTATATACCAAATTGGAGAAATGTTTGTTTGCGGTGCAAGAGCTTCCGTTCTTGGGATACATGCTTTCTGATTCTGCTTTTCGTATGGACCCCGAAAAGGTCCGGGCGGTTCTGGAGTGGGACCAACCAGAGAATCAGAAAGCTTTGATGCGGTTCTTGGGGTTTACGAATTATTATAGAAAGTTTATTTCGAACTATTCTACCATAGTAAAACCTCTCACCGATATGACCAAGAAGGGTGCCGACGTTTCTGTCTGGTCGGATGAGGCATTGCAGGCCTTTTCGGCTATTAAGGAGCGTTTTGCGTCTGCTCCCATTCTGGGGCAGCCGGATGTGTCTCAGCCATTCGTAGTGGAGGTTGATGCATCAGAGGTGGGGGTTGGAGCGGTGCTGTCACAGGGTTCATCCCCTGGCAAGTGGGTCCCGTGTGCCTTTTTCTCCAAGAAGCTCTCGGTCGCTGAGAGGAATTATGATGTTGGAGATAGAGAGTTGTTGGCTATCAAGTTGGCCTTTGAGGAATGGCGTCACTGGTTAGAGGGGGCGTCTCACCCCGTTACGGTGTATACTGACCATAAGAATTTGGCTTACCTGCAATCTGCCAAGCGTCTGAACCCTAGGCAGGCCAGATGGTCACTGTTTTTTACCAGGTACAATTTTGTGGTTACCTTTCGCCCAGGGGTCAAGAACGTCAAGGCAGATGCCTTGTCTCGCAGCTTTCCTGGGGGAGGTGATTCAGAGGATCCTGCGCCGATTTTGGCAGATGCGGTGGTGGTCTCCGCTCTGTACCCTGAATTGGAGATGGAGGTGTTGGGAGCCCAGGAGGGGGCTCCTGGTTCTTGTCCCCCAGGGAGGTTGTTTGTTCCTGAGGGCCTGCGATACAAGGTGTTCAAGGAACATCACGATACTGTCCTCGCTGCACATCCTGGTGGTAAGTCCACCTGTGATCTAGTATCCCGGAGGTTCTGGTGGCCAGGTTTACGTAAGAGCATTGAGAATTACGTGACAGCTTGTGAAACCTGCGCTCGGTCAAAGGCTGCTCATACTCGACCGGCTGATTCACTTCTTCCATTGTCTATTCCGTCTCGTCCTTGGACGAGTTCCTCCAGGAGAACAGTGATTTTGGTGGTAGTTGACCGTTTCAGCAAAATGGCTCACTTTATACCACTTACTAGTCTGCCTAACGCTAAGACTCTTGCGCAGATTTTTGTGGATAATATTGTGAAATTGCATGGTATTCCTTCTGATGTGGTCTCCGATAGGGGCACGCAGTTTGTCTCCAGGTTTTGGAGGGCGTTCTGCTCTTGGCTTGGCATTCAACTTTCATTCTCTTCGGCTTTTCATCCGCAGTCGAAAGGTCAGACGGAGCGTACTAATCAAAACCTGGAGACCTACTTGAGGGCTTTGTGGCTGAGAATCAGGAGGACTGGTCCTCATTCTTGTCCTTAGCAGAATTTGCGTTGAATAACCGTAGGCAGGAGTCCACGGGTAAGTCGCCATTTTTTGGCGCATACGGTTTCCATCCTCAGTTTGGTACCTTTTCTGGGACTAGTTCCTCTGGGATGCCAGAGGAGAAGAGATTCTCTTCTGCCTTATCCTCCATCTGGCGGAGGATTCAAGGGAATTTGGAGAAGATGGGTGAGAGGTATAAACGAATGGCGTGACGAAGAGACGTGTGACTGGTCCGGACCTGTGTGTGGGTGATCTGGTGTGGTTGTCCACTAAGAATATAAAATTGAGAGTGCCATCTTGGAAACTGGGTCCAAGATTTATTGGTCCGTATAAAATTTTGCCGGTGATCAATCCTGTGGCGTTTCGGCTGGATCTTCCGCAGACTTGGAGGATCCATGATGTGTTCCACAGGTCTTTACTAAAAAAATATGTGAGACCGGTGGAACCATCGCCATTGCCTCCTCCTCCTGTTCTAGTCGAGGGAAGCTTGGAGTTTGAGATCTCCAGGATTCTCGACTCTAGAGTTCTTCGGGGTTCCCTTCAGTACCTGGTGCACTGGAGGAGATACGGCCCTGAGGAGAGGATGTGGGTTTCGGCGTTGGATGTCAACGCCAGCCGACTGGTGAGGGTGTTTCATAGGTCCCATCCGGATAAGGTTGGTCCGGGGTGTCCGGAGGTCACCCGTAGAAGGGGGGTACTGTCATGCCCCGCTCTGACGATGTACGGAGGTCGGCCAGGATAGCAGCACGAGTTTAGTATTTGTTTTGGAGCCGTGCTGGATCCGGCTCTCATCAGGTGCACTGGGTGGGGTCATTAGTTTAAACAGCACTCCAGTCCAGTGCTCTGAGCGGATTATAGGAATCATTGTGGTCTTGGAAGCTAGGAAGGAAGGTTGTCTGTTCCAGCTCAGAAAGATAAGTGTGATTTCTAGTTTGGTTGTTTTGTGTCATCTCTCCCATCCAGGTTCTGTGCAAGCAGGCTGCTCTTATTTCCCCTCTTCACTATCTCAGGGAATTTAGGGTTGATTCAGCCCAGGCACGGGACACATCAGACCTACCATTAAGATCTGCATGTGGGCTGAGCAGTGCAAGGAAAGAGGTCAGGGATTAGCTAGGAGGTGACCCTTCCCCTGTCTCTCGCCCAGAGCCTGGTTGGTGGGTTATCTGTGAGTCTGAGTGCACGCCCGCCGTGACATCGGTTCACTGGTTATACCGAGAGGGCAACTGTTTATAAGACACCCTACTCATGCGGGTGTGAACCTTAGGGTAGCCGTTATATGTTTGTCTTTGTATGTCTTTATATGTACTACATGCAACACTTTGTATTTAATTGGGTACCCCAGAGCTTAATCTTTTTATACTAAGCACAAGCCAATGACAGCTTGACTAAAAGTAAGGGGGAATGTAACACCCCAGAGTTGTGTTACTACACGCCTCTACCCCACTACTATCTTCTAAGAGTCTTTATACTGTCATCAGTTGTGATTTTACATTATGTCCTCCAGAAATGTGCATATAAAACTATGTTAAATACAAATGTTCATGTAATTATCCTGGATTACCAGCAGGTGGCAGCAACTCATTGGCAGGACAGGTTAGTGTTTAGTGTATCTGAGCTGGAATGGTTTATTCCAGCTTAGCTCCCCCTCTGTGGAGAGGTGGGCAGGACCCACATCCTGCAGTAGGGGTGAAAAATGAAGTTTAAGGAGTGTAGCCTACCCCCTGCTAGGGGAAGGCTGTGTGATAGTGTTCAGGAGAACCCCTTCTTAGGGAAGGCAGCAAGGACATAGTCTCGGCTGAGACATGTCCATATATATACCCAGTCTGAGCACCTTCAGCTCTGCTGGATGAAGAGAGCAGAAACTACAGACCAACTCCAGAGTTCCAGGAAGAAAGCATCCCCTGAGGATCCATCTGTGAGATAAGTCTAGAGTCCTAGGAGAAGCCTATTTCTCCTCAGCTAGTCTGTCCCCACACAGCAGAAGTTACAGATAAGTGCAGAAAATAATCCTGCCACAGTTACAGAACTATCAAGCAGATGTTTATCCTGCAAGCTCCACATTCAAAGAAGAAGTACTTTGAACGCTGCCAATCATTGCCAAATCATTTCCAAATCCTGCTGGGACCTAGAGACCAAAGCTGTATACTGTTTGGATTCAAGGTATTTAAAGTAAAACAACGTTTGAACTTCATCTAAAGGTCTGGACATCATTTATTCTGCAAAGTTCCTCTATTACTCCTACTATCCCTACACTCAAATTTATTGCAAGTGAGCCAGGAGTCCGACCGTACCCAGGTAGGAGACACCATGACACAACTACCATAACAATACAAAGACATTATAGTGTCACGGCCTTTGGTTTGTGCTGTGACAATGTTGCCACACTTGCGGTTGCCCGCGGCAACGTGTTGCTGTGAGAGCATGCGGTGGCAGTGTCTCAGCCTTCTGGGTGATTGTCGTCACATGGTTGCCACGCATACTGTTGCCGGTGGTAACGTGTGGTTTGGCATGCTTGAGTGTGCACTTTCCCTTTAAGTTGTAGCCTCCATCTGTCTGGTGCTGTAAGGGTTAACTCCCTGACTGAGTGTGGTCACTAGGGTTTTCATCCCCTGTGGCTCCCTGGCTGGAGTCAGTATTACTTCAGCTGTCGTTGGTGCAGGAGCTCTGCTCCAGTCCAGGGTGTTACATCTGTCCAGTGAGGGCCACCCTTGTGGTCATACTGTCACCCACAACCATGCGGTGTCAAAGGGTGAAAGGGGATCAGCCTGGCCAAAAGGAGTAATAAGGGAGCAGGTCACCTCCTACAGCGTCTCTAATCCTCTCCCTGACTCCTCACCATATGAGCGGACCCCGATGGTAGGACGACTCACACTCAGGATTCCTAGAGACCCTAAGTCGCTATCACGGTCGGCGTGACTATCACATACGTGACACAGAGGGAGGGAACAAGGAAAGCCCTGCCCAAGTGAGAGGGAAGGTGGTGACCCCTGACTCACCTAGCGGCTGGCACCTGGCTGCCCTGACGTCCCTAGACGGGTTCCTCACCCGTACGCCGATCACGTGCCTAAAGCCCTGGCTTTCCCTAAGCTGAGCCCTAGATAGTGAACAGGGCGGTGGGAACACTAGTCCGCACCACTAGCTCTAAAGGAAAACACTAAGGGAAGGACAGACAATACAAACTCAACATATAATCCCAGGTGGGCGACAACAGGAGACAACAAGAAGCCCAACAGGGATCCGGAGGGTAGCACTCTGGAACGACAACCAGGATTCACAACTCCAGTGGGTCAGTATAGATGTCCAGGCAGGAAGCTCTATAACTGGCAACTAGAGAAGTGTGAGGGGAGAATATAAGGAGGTTGGGAGTGGCAGACAAGAAACAGCTGAGGAGGAGAAGCTACGGATCCCTGATTGAGACAAAAAGGATAGCAAGGCAAACACAGAAAACAATCACTAAGAAACAACGTGATCTTTAGATATAGAGCGCGCAGCCACCCGCTGCGACCTCCTGACCCCGGGTATAACGGAGTCAGACGTGGCTCTTGATACCCTTGTGACAGTACCCCCCCTTTCAAGAGGGGCCTCCGGACACTCAGGACCAGGTCTCTCAGGATGAGAGGCATGGAAAGCCTGAATTAACCTGTTGGCGTTTACCTCTGACGCTGGAACCCACATTCTTTCCTCGGGACCGTAACCCCTCCAATGCACCAGATACTGAAGAGAGCGGCGGACCCGACGAGAATCAACAATTCTGGCTATTTGAAACTCCAGATTACCATCCACAATAACAGGAGGAGGTGGCAGCGGTGATGGTTCTAGAGGTGGAACATATTTCTTGAGTAACGATTTATGGAAGACGTTATGGATCTTAAAAGTCTGAGGTAGCTCCAGGCGAAAAGCCACAGGGTTAATGACGGCTACTATTTTATAAGGACCAATGAACCTAGGGCCCAGTTTCCAAGAGGGAACCTTCAACTTAATATTTCTAGTAGACAACCACACATAGTCATTCACCCCTAGGTCCGGACCTGGTGACCGTTTCTTATCGGCCATGCATTTATATTTACCGCTCATCTTTTTCAAGTTAACTTGCACCTTCTGCCATACCGATGAAAGAGATGAAGAAAACCTTTCCTCTTCGGGAACCCCAGAAGACCCTCCCTCTTTGAAAGTACAAAATTGGGGATGAAAACCGTATGCACCAAGGAATGGTGACTTGCCAGTGGACTCCTGATAATGATTATTTATGGCAAACTCAGCTAACGGTAAATATGATGACCACAACTCTTGGTTTTCAGACACAAAACACCTTAAATATGTTTCTAGGTTTTGGTTGGTACGCTCAGTCTGTCCATTCGACTGAGGATGGAAAGATGAGGAAAAGGACAAGTGTACCCCCAAACGGGAACAAAAAGCTTTCCAAAACTTAGAAATAAACTGGGTTCCCCGATCCGAAACCACATCGGAAGGGACCCCGTGAAGCTTTACGATTTCACTGATAAACACCTGAGCAAGAGTTTTAGCATTAGTAAGTGCGGGTAGCGCAATAAAGTGTACCATTTTGCTAAACCTGTCTACTACTACCAAAATAACTGTTTTACCCGCAGACAACGGTAAGTCAGTGATGAAATCCATTGACAGATGTGTCCATGGCCTATTGGGGATAAAAAGTGGCAATAAAAACCCTGCTGGACGTGTATGAGAGACTTTCGCGCGTGCACAAGTAGAGCAAGTAGACACGAAATCCATTACATCCTGACGCAACCTTGGCCACCAAAAACGACGAGATAATAGCTCCAAGGTTGCTTTACTACCCGGGTGCCCAGCAAGTGCCGAATTATGATGTTCTTTTAATAATTCAAGACGCAGGTTTAACGGTACAAACAATTTCTCTGAGGGGCAAGAGGCCGGGGCGTCCCCCTGGGCCTCTAACACCTTTCCCTCTAGAACAGAGTGTACAGCAGAGACAACCACTCCTCTTTGTAAAATAGGTACCGGATCACTAACATTACCCCCTCCAGGGAAACTACGAGATAACGCGTCTGCCTTGGTATTTTTTGCCCCAGGACGATAGGTGATTACAAAGTTAAATCTGGTAAAGAATAGCGACCACCTAGCTTGTCTAGGGGTGAGACGCTTAGCCGATTCTAGGTACAGAAGGTTTTTGTGATCCGTAATCACCGTGACAGGGTGGATTGCTCCCTCTAAGAAGTGACGCCACTCTTCAAGCGCCAGTTTAATCGCCAACAGTTCCCTATTTCCAACATCATAGTTCTTCTCTGCAGAAGATAATTTTTTGGAAAAGAAAGCGCAAGGGCGCCATTTGCCAGGAGACGGACCCTGAGACAATACAGCCCCCACTCCCACCTCTGACGCATCTACCTCAACAATAAAAGGCTGGGAGACATCAGGTTGAATTAGAACAGGTGCCGAGGTAAACCTCTCTTTTAGAGAGGAAAATGCATTTTTAGCGGCGTCAGACCATTTGGAAAAATCAGTCCCCTTCCTAGTCATGTCGGTAAGGGGTTTA